>NC_090703.1:47828828-48479510 GCF_040954835.1 Lepisosteus oculatus
AGAGACCATTACAGTAAGCACATTGTGTGAAGCCTGTGGCGCTCAGTAATGGACCAGGAACATTATTCACAGCTGCCTGAATGCGAGTACGCTGTGCCACCCCCTTCCCCCCAAAAAAGCTACCGGGGCAGCTGAGTGTACATTCTGGCATGGCACTGGTGAGTGATAATGGATGTTGAGAACGGATTCTCCTACAGTAAAATAAAGTGTGATCTTTTAATCGTCTGGAAAGAAAGGCTATTAAAAATACTGGTAGAAGCATTGAGTCCTGGAGGATTCGTGGCACATTAAACAAGGTTTCAGGTTGCCAATCTTGTAAATTTTACTAAAAGAAATATTTATTTTTGCTGAAAGAAGAGAGTGGCTTTCCAGTTCCTTTCTTGGTTGTTTGTGATCTGGAACAGTGTTTTTCAGCCTCTTGTGTTGCGTGTTTTTGAGCATCAGATCCATACTGTAGATGTTTTTTTTTAAGTCAAGCCCTGGGGATTGAGCAACAATGGCAGGAGTGCTACTCCATTTACAGCTCTGTGAACGCCTGTAGGTTGTTAGGTGATTAGCTAACTCCAGATGCTTTGGAACAAGACTAAGATCAGTGGGGAGTAACTTTTAACACAGAAATAACATAACTCCTAACAGCGGTTTACAGAACAGGTTTAGAGGGCTGTACTGTTAAAAAAAAATCTCTTCTTCACATGCTCGCACACTCACTCTTTGACTTGCATAAATGAAAATAAAAACACACTCAGAAGTGAAAACATGTGCACAGACCAGTTCGATCCCCACATGCACGCACTGCGCCGAGTGGCCGGTGTGAAAACATTTCAACCAGGGCCAGAGCAGAGGCAGCACAGCTGTTATGTTTAAAGACTAATGTCTGGGGAACACGGCCGGGCTTTTTTTGTTTCGGCACGAAGGGGGAACGGATTAGTTCAAGTCATCTGATCTGGGTGAGGCACCGCAACTTCAAATAATCCCCTAGCCCTTCAGGACAGAGAGGCTGGTGGGAAGGAGGGGGGGCTCAAGACTAGGAGACTGTCTGCTTCCCCTCCACTGAGAGACCTCTACTTCCTGCCCAAACCAGGCCATTCCTTTTGTTATTGCTGTTGTTTGCTAAGTCTTCCCCACTCTCTTGATTGGATGTAATTATTTAATTACTTGGTCATGGTTCACCGCTGTTCTTATCAGTGTCTACTCTCAGCAGCACGTTTAATATAGTCGGAAATAAAAGAGGAGATTGGAGACAGTCCTGTAGCGTCTGTCTTAGTGCATCATCTTTGTGGAAAGTGTTTTTTTCAGTCCTAGTGTATATGTATTTTTCTTTTCCTGGGTTTTGTTTGAAGTGCAGCATAAAAGATGGCCACAGCGCAATTCATACGTTCTGTATAAATACACAGAACAATTCAGGCTCTAATGTGGAGATGGCCCTGACAGTCTGATGGGTTACAGGGTTGTCTGCACTGCAGACTGTGGTCTCAGTCAGCCCTTGGGCAGAGGGCCAGGTTACCAGCTCCGCGTCCACACACTGGCGGTTGCTACAAAGCGGAAATAGAGTGGATTCTGAGAACTCGGCCCAACAAGCACAAGGACCTGCTGCCGAAGGTCGCACTTGACACAGGCACATGTGGCTTCGCAGGGGTACATTATATCCACACCGAGCCAGGACAGAGGCAGGGGCATGAGCAGGAGCTCATCGGCAAGTGCTGGGGAAAAAGGCTTCTTGCAGCTTATTTCACTAGGTATAACAACACCCAAGAAGTAAGCGCACAGAAAGGATTATGGAGTGTTGAGTCATGATTTGGCTGAAGCCGCGTGGCTGAGGGCTGACCTCCTGGCCAGAGGACTAGGAGGCTGGGACCCCCCTGCAGAGAGAGGAGTGACCAAGGGGCCGCTGCAGAGGTGGAGATGGGGTGGAGTTGGGATGCGAAGGAGAGAAGGGGATCACGTACAGTATTTGTGGTGTTTTAGGAGAGGAAATGATGTGAGGAGTGATTGATAATTACTGACTGCCAAGTCTGACTGAAGTTGGTTGTTGTCATCCCTCCCGAGCGTTCGTTACCCCCTCCCATTAATTTAAGAGTCCGCAATGCACGCCGTATTTTGATTTTATTTTGCAAGCTCTCTGAAACCAGCTGCTTCCGGCATGAAATGAGAAAATCGATGGGAGAAACATTATTGCAAAAACTGAAAGGCTGACCTATGTAACATCCGGCAGGCGGGTGGAGTGTTGCAAACTCTCGGTGGTTTCTGAGAGCAGCCCGTGCTGACGTGCTGACCTCAGCCCTGCTTCTTCCCTGTGCTCCGCAGGATACAGACGGGACTCGGGCCCCGCGGGACTTCACGGGAGAGAAACGGGCTGCCTGCGCGCTCCTGGTCCAGAAGGGGGTCCTCGCTGCTCGGGGCTGCACACACGATGGGCTGGAGGAGGAGGGTCCCCGTGCTGCCTTGCTGACCACCTTACTGACCCCCCTGTGATGGCCAGCCTTGGCCTGAACGAGAGCGGAGGCGAACGGCCGGAAGACTGCGCCATCGACGACTCCTTCAAGTACAACCTGTACGGCGCCGTGTACAGCGTGGTGTTTGTCCTGGGCCTGATCACCAACTGCGCCTCGCTCTTCGTCTTCTGCTTCCGGATGAAGCTGCGCAACGAGACGACGCTCTTCATGACCAACCTGGCCGTGTCCGACCTCCTCTTCGTCTTCACTCTGCCCTTCAAGATCTTCTACAACCTCAACCGCCACTGGCCCTTCGGCGACGGGCTGTGCAAAGTCTCCGGCACGGCGTTCCTCACCAACATCTACGGCAGCATGCTGTTCCTCACCTGCATCAGCGTGGACCGCTTCCTGGCCATCGTCTACCCGTTCCGCTCGCGGGCCGTCAGGACCCGGCGCAACGCGGGGATCATGTGCGCGGGGGTGTGGCTGCTGGTCCTGGGGGGCGGGATCTCCGTCTCCTTCTTCTCCACCACCAACGTGTCGAACTCCAGCACCACCTGCTTCGAAGGCTTCTCCAAGAAAACCTGGAGGACCTACCTGTCCAAGATCACCATCTTCATCGAGCTGGTGGGCTTCCTCATCCCCCTGCTGCTCAACCTGGGCTGCTCCTCCATGGTCCTGCGGACTCTGCGCAAGCCGGCCACTCTCTGCCAGATCGGCACCAACAAGGAGCGGGTGCTGAGGATGATCGTGGTGCACGTGGCCATTTTCGTGGTCTGCTTCGTGCCCTACAACTCGGTCCTCTTCCTTTACGCCATGGTGCGGTCCCAGGCGCTGGCCAGCTGCTGGCTGGAGCGCTTCGCCCGCACCTTGTACCCCATCACCCTCTGCATCGCCACGCTGAACTGCTGCTTCGACCCCTTCGTCTACTACTTCACCTCCGAGTCCTTCCAGAAGTCCCTGAGCACGGGGAAGACGCCGGCGAAAAACGACGGCACGCTTAAGAGTGAGCAGCCCCTGTCCACCAAGGGCAGCCCCCCCAGCACCACGAAGGGGGGGAGCGGGGACGAGCACAGGACAGCCAGCAACGGCAGGGAGCTCCTGTCCGAATCCCAGTTCTGACTGAGGTCGCCTGGAGGAGGTGGCTGGGCAGGGCAAGGGGGTACAGCTGTGTTGCTGGGAATCTGATTAAGGTTTCACATCCAGCAATTTTTTTTTTCCCTGCTGGAATGCACCACACAAAAAAATTGCCTTTTGATACTGCCTTTGGGAATCTGTAGCCGAGTGGTCTGTAGCACAAGCAGAGTCCAGGTCGTGTCCACAGGGTTTGGTTCCTGTCAGGAAGCTGAAGGTGTTGGTGGAATGATTGCTCTAGTGGAACCATCAGAGGTCCTGGTTGTTTTTGCACTGGTGTATTTTTTATGTTTACCCAAACGACATGTTCTTTCCACAAATGGCATCTTTCTAAAAGCCTCGGAAGAAGTCAAAACTTCTGTGGGATCTTTCAGAGATTTTGTTTGACAATATGTGAAACTTGGCTTGATTAACTTCCAGGGAGTCTTCATTGGAGAAAGGGAAGGTATTCCATCAAGCAAACGGAGTCTCTCAGGAGCCTTTTGAGACCAAAATATTCAATACAATTTGTGAATAAACGCTGCAAAATCAGAAATCTTCCAGATGCCATACATTTCTTTGTAGGTGTTTGCCAAACGGTGAGAACACGTTTCTCTGCCACTGGATGAATAAATTATGGAATAGAGTGAACTGCATATCTGTGCTCATGCTCTATATCTGCTGTTGCACTGTTCTCCAAACACACTGCCCTACTGTGTACTGTAAATAAGCCTTTAGATAGACGTTCTTATCAAAAATGCACAAATCAACAGTCTCATCAAGTTCACATGCATCACCCCAGCAGCTCCACTGAAAAACACAGGATGTCTGAAGACTCCTGCAGGGCAGATATTGTCTCCACCTCTGAAAATCTTTCCACACTTTGATTCACAATAGACAATGTAAAACAGATGCGTTTATGAGGTTTGTGTGAACTGGGAAAGAAACGACAGCCCTGTGAGCAAATGAGGCAGCAAGAAAAGACTTCAGACTGCAAACATTCGCAAACACAACAGTGTTGTATTGTCTGCATAGAGCACTCACGCTGCAAGGAGCATACAGCATAATAAAGGCCAATGCAGTATTATTTTCAAAATATTCATAGTGTACTATACTTTTTTGTTTGATTGCATAATTTTCCTTTAAGTGCCACAGGATTGTGACTTTGACATCTGTTAAACTTCACGTCTGCACATTCCTTATTTTGCAGTTGTCCATACAGGAAGGTGGATATTTTAACCTTAAACTACAACACGCCCTTGCATGCAGCCTGGAATTACAAGGTGTTATCCCTGGTCATCCACTGTACTGGTGGTGGAGACTCATTTTCCGAACATCTGGAGTGGAGCTGCAGCTCCTGAGAGAAAAGGGGAAATGGATTTAAGAAATAAAGTAAACAGGAATATGGGGAGATCTGAAACTGCACTGGAAAAACTCAATAAAACAGTGGTCATACTTGAAGTACAGTTCAAGGTTTTTTTAGTCACAGGTTCTACGAGGAGCTGAATTCAGTCCACACTGACTTTGTAAATTACTCTGAGAACAAACAAACTGTACAGTACAAACTGGCAAAGAGCATCCAGTTATATTTACTGAGAAATAGTGGATTATTTCAAGTACTTTACACATTTATACAATGTCTGGGCATTTAATTGTGACAGGTGTTCATTGATAAGTTTTATATAAATTATTCTTCTTGTACAGAGAGGATAAAACATTTCTGATATTGGTTTACTAGAAGACCTTGGATGTCTTTAAAAGCTCTCATCTGTCCTCCGAACATTTTCACCAAGTACTGGATAATGATAGTAGTGCTTCTTCCATGATATAGCAGAGTGAAACTTCGCCGACTAAATCTTTAACAAGGTTAGCAGCAAAGGCTTGTGTTTCTGTGGAGACAGAGATTGTGGTGGTGTGGGGGAGACGAGATAGATGTCTAGCCTTCTGTTTGAACCCCATGACGCCAGCTTAGCAGGGGCTGGCCAAGGGCCTGTACCCCCAAACCCTCCAACACACTCTACTGACAGGGACATTAACCCTCCCTGCCCACACCCCTGTTAAAAATACTTTCTGAGACACCATCTGGTCTCTGAAAACAATAAGACATTGTGGTTGCCCCAGATTAATATGCCATAAAAATTATCTGCATTTTTTCCAGTGAACCTTTGGTCATTAAACCACAAGCTGTGGAATGTAAGATTCTGAAACAAAAGACACAGGTTTTCTGGGGGATGTTGCTTTCCCTGCGTGTTGATAACCACCCCTGGCAGACTTGCTCACTCTCACCTGTTTAAAGACAATTCAGATTCCGGCACAGAATCTCAGCTCGGAAACATACCCGCCAAAAAGTTGTAACACACTTCCTCAAACCATGATTAAAAACAAAACAAAACTGTCTTACAACGGATATAATCATTGGCAGATAGCAGAGGGGAACTTCCCTGTCCCTGGTCCCTGTAATCACACAGAAGCCCGACAGCAACACGTTTGTGTGAGGAGATTCAGTGTTGTACTGGCTGTAAAATGCTCAAAGGTTTGAGTCACTGTGTGTGCAGATTTAACTGTGGAGGGACACGCAGGCTTCCTAGAAAAAAAAAAACACGAGCACTTTTTTGTGGCGTTCTAGGTCATAGTAGAGGGCTGTTTTGCTGACTCACACTAACCACTTGTTTGGAAAGAGAGGTAATTAAAAAATAACATGTCCTAGAAAAACAAGTGTGTTTATTCGGCGCTATTAAGCAGAGCTTGTGTGTGTGTGTAGTCTGTACAGTGCTGTTTCCCCAGTCGGCGTTGGGCTCTGCAGACTCATGGCCTTACACTAACCTGAAGTGGGGGACATGTGGGCCTGAAGGAGTGGTAAAAAGCCCATTGGAAAGTAACCTGCTGAATTAACGCTAAGTGGGAAGAACACCCACGTGCGCCATGGACTGGGGTTAGGGCTACATTGTCAATACAAGTTTTGAATTAACAATATAATCTGTTTTTATGCATTATATTGTGGTGGGCTTTCGGGACTGAAGTACTTCCTCATGTCACCAGGAAGTAAACAAATGTAAATGTGCCCCCTTGTCCTAATTTCACTGAATGTCTGCTCTCAGGACTGAGTACTTCCTGTTGTCACCAGGAAGTAAATCGATGTAAGTGCTTCCCCTAGTCCTGATTCGCCTTACAGCGCACTCATCAATAAGGCCTGTGGAGCAATGATCCCAATTCACCCACGGCAACTGTTTTTCACCCGATCGTGATTACTGAACTCAGACGGGCGTGAATTTCACAGCCATTTCATGTTTCACAGCCACTTTCTTCAGAGACCAGACACAGGAAGTGACAGGACTTAGAGCCCCCATTTCCATCACTGACGTTTGTCACAGTGAGGGCTCCCTGTGGCAATGAAATGAAAGTGTACAAGAGATGTTTATCAAAACTCTTTTTTTTTGTTAACCCAAAGGGTGGATGGGAACACCCTTCGAAAGTGCTAAAGCACCACTAACAGTAACGAACAACTTAGGTGGGCTTCAAAGTCCTTATATGCATTTTTCTGCCCTAAATTAGGGAGTGCATGCTTATGTAAGGCACAGGAAGAATCCTTCCTTGTTAAGAGAAGAAGCCCCTGCAGTCCCCCTCCAAGGTCTCATTATGATTGACGCAATGAGCCATTGTCGTGCCCTGAATAAGCCGTATTTAACTTGCTAATCACGTCCAGGAGGGGCAAACTGCTTTATTTCTTGAAGATACGTTGTTATGGGGTTTTTCTGGCACGTAACACTCATTAGATTAGCTGGTGGATTTTGGACTAGCGTCTCTAAGTTGCTAAGTTGCCAAAACGGGGAGTTAAGTGTTTTCTGTTGGCAGGCGAACAGCTCGGCCCAGACGGTTCTCTGTACAGGCTGGACAAGGGGCTGTTTCAGCAGGATTTGCAGTTTAACTCGGGAGTGTCGCCTTTGCGCTCTCTCTGTCCCTCTCCAAAATCAGTTCCTAACCCTCCATCTCTTTTGATTCTCGCAAGTAGCATTTCCTGGGGTAACTATTCTCTCTGTGCCGGAATACAACCGCAGTTTCAGAGAACTTTCTGGAAGGTGATCGATAGCGATTTCTACTAGCGAAATGTGCCAGAACTGACAATGAACGAGCACATTTTTTCATCCCCATGTTGACACTACAGAAATCGGTACAACCGGAAATACTTCAAAGAAATTCTTTGTGTTGAACAAACGCTAACTTATTCACAACAGTGTGACCCTGTTGTTGCCACGTAGGGTAAAATGAAAGCAGAATGAGTAAGGAAATGGACAAACCTAACTAACTACACATTTGAATTAAAGAGGCTCAGCTTAATTACAGTAGGTGAGTCACATGCGGTCAAGACTTTGGATTCTAGACTAAGGAGTTTGCAGCCCCAGGACGTGATCCCTTAGCTGTGGTGATCAGTCAAAAATATTGGATGCTTTATAATTAGTCCTTTTTTTCTTGTTAAGTGGAGACTTCAAACACCGGGGCCTGTCTCTGTTTGGAGCCAGGCTGAAACGTGTGTGCAGACTTCAGGCAGGTATCAGCGAGGCTGGGATGTCTGTGCCTTGATTGCAGTCCTCCTGCGTTCCTCCTGACCTCTTGCACTGCATGCCCTGCCCCCGGCACTGCATGGCACTTCAGACCCATCGGTGCAGAGGGCAGTGCAGCTCCTGCCCTCGCCGCCAGCCCCCTGTCCTGCAGATGCGATCGCTGACAGGTCCCCCTGTATTCCGTAATCCAATAGCTTGTGTGTGTGTCTTAACATGCACCCCATTGCTCACGGGTTTGAGTGACAGAGGCATCTGGCCAGATCGCTCCTGGAGCTGGTGCTGTGTGGCTCTGAGAGACTGGAGCAGCACTGGCGCTGTTACCAAATCCCTCCTTCTCCATCCCTGCCCAGCTGGGATAATCCAGCAGAGCGGGAGCTCAGGAAGGTGAGTGGGGGCATGGGTGAGTGGAGAGGCCTCATTGAGCTATGAGGGGTGGAAACATGAGGTTAACACAGCAGCTGCCATCACTAAAGAGTAAGAGACGGTTCATAAGCACTCCCGCAGAACCTTCTGCTGTAAAATTCCTCAGCCTGCTGTTTCCTGTGAGCGCATACACTTGTGCTCATGATTGGTGTTTATCCCCGTTAGGGAGAAGTGCAGCTGTAGCCAAACTTTTGTATTGGAAGAGAACGTAGGAGCACAACATGTTGATCTCAGACTTGGCCTGGCAGGAAAGGCAAGTGAGGGAAAGAGGTTGGGGAGAAGGGAGAAAGGCGTTTCTGGACTCGGTGACAATCCAGATCCTCAGGGTCTTCTTGGCTGAAGCGTTCCTAACGGGGCCTGTCGGCCTCAGCACGATTCTCAGAACTCTTTCCAACGAGACACGTCTCTCGCGAGGGAGGAAGAACGCACAGGAAGCAGTTCACGGGGCAAATACTAGTCAAAGCACGAGCGTCCCTTGCTACAGCAGTGTCCCATGTGTGAAACCTGAAGTCTGAAGGATGCAAGGATGCTGATCTGCATCTGACAGAGGAATAGATATCCGAGTGTTTTTAAATGAAGAGGGGGGTGTCAGCACTGTGCTCATGAAAGTCGCGGACCCTTGATTGAGGCGCTGGAGACACAATTACAGTTACATTTGTTAATAATGCATAGACCCTGAACACTCCAGCTTGCTGTTAGCCGGCTGTGGATTTTGCAGTCCATGAAAGGGGTGCTTGTTCTGGCTTGTGTGCAGCTACCCTCCCTGCTGTGGCGTGAGACGAGCAGGGGAAGATAACCCATTACTCACAGGCCAGACCTCCGTCCTGACCTCGGGCTTTCATGTTGATCACAAGAATCGGGAGGTTTGCGGCCGGGCGTCAGCAGCGCCGGCAGCGTGATCACAAGAGAGGAGCCCACAAGCGTGTGTCCGCCTCACGGCTCCCTGAGAAAGAACACTCCGCGACGATCCCGGGGATTCTGCACTCCGTCAGCTGACATCAGCCCTGGCCAGGACCCGCAGGAGCCTTGTGTCCAAGTCTTCCCAGAATCCCGATCCGCCCAGCAACACATCATTCCTTCCAGTGCCTTCGCTGCTTTCCAGTGCGTTTAAAGCTCTCACGTGTCCGAGGACCTAAACGGGCTCTTGAGGATGCTCGTGGTGCACTAGCAGTTTAGGAGGAAAAAAACAATTCTAGATGACAGGATTTGGAGACACACGGAGAGAAGGGAGAGTTATCACATCACCTTCAGTTCACTTGCCGATGAATGTCCAAACGATCCCTGCTTGCAAGAAACAAACGTATTGCACAATCAAATGGATTTCCGCTATCGACTGTACTGTGGGATTCTCTGCTGTCTGCTGATTCCTCGGCCAGACCAAAGGGAGTATATTACAACAGTGTAATTCAATTAAAGATCTCAAAGGCTCAAGACAGCAGCTGTTGTTTCCCTACATGTGACCCCTGGGTGAGATCAAGACTATTTGACCAAGGTCCCAGGGGCTCTTGGGTACTGGGTAAACAGTGGGTCAGATGAAGATGCATGGCCTGCCGCCTCTGAGAGCGAAGCTCACATTTCTACCACAACATGAGCCTTGATCTAGAATCACGCACTGCCCTGTTTTTCCCTTCTGGCCCATCTCCATATGTTTTTGTTTTTCTTTTCATGAGCTGGTCCTTATTTAACAACCACTCGAGCAACACAAAGGAGAAAACATGTGCACCGTTACGTAAACGCGAACAAAACTTTAACAAGCAAATAAATGAATCACAACAAATTGTGCAATCTCTCACTGAAGAAACTCTGTTTTAGATCAAGTTCCTGCTGATGTACTCCACACATTCATAACATTCCTTTGCTTCCTAGAATTCCTGAATTTTCTGCTTCTTCTGTTTATTGCAGCCTAGATAGCATTGCCCGGGAACAGCGATTAATGATCAGTTCTGGAGGATCAGCGCTGTTTTGCAGGAGTAAGATTTCAGACTGCTGGAAGGACAGGACATACTCGCCCTCTAGTGCTCGAAAGTGAACGCCTATTAGTAAAGAGAAATGGCCAGCAGGGGGCTTTTTCTCCTTTTCCTGTCGAAACTTTCACAGGAGTGCAGAAAGCCGTTTATTCCCGGTAATGGCCACAACTACTCCGAGTCTATCAAGACTCTTAGCGTGCAAGGGAAAACTACGCTCTGGGTTCAATTCCAGACTTTGGGTGCTGTCTGTGTGGAGTTTGTATGTTCTCCCTGTATTTGCATGAGTTTCTCCCAGATGCTCCAGAGACATACTAGTTGGCTTTTGGGGAAACTGACCCTGGAGCAAACGTGTGCGTTCTGTGATAGACTGGCATCTCATCCAGGGTGTGCCTTGCTTTGCACCTGTTGCTTGTTGGGATAGGCTGCATGTCCCCTGTGACCCTGTATTGGAAGAAGTGGTTAGAAAATGGGTGGATGGAACTACACCCAGCAAACTGGAATGGTCTGAAAACCAGTCTATTACACCCAAAACACACAAAAACAATTCAAATCTAATTGCTACACTGGGATGGATAAAGTAAAATGAATTGAACTGAACTGAATTAGAGAAACCGATTGACCTAGCCAGTGTCTCTGGAAGGAGGGAGAAACAAACACCAACAGAAAAACAACATGGAGGTGCAGAGAACATGCAGGCTCCACACAGAAGTCCAGATTGGAACCAAGACCCAAGAACTGTGAGGCAGTACCTGGGCTGCACTCCTAATACAACATTCAGATTAGAATTATCATCAAGTCATGGAAATTTATATTATACTCACTTTGCTACAGAGAGCTGTTTTACAAATCACCATGTACAGTATTTTAGTTAACCTGAAGACTGCTCTTTCTTATGCACCACAAAACTGTAAGAACAGCTCCAAACAAGAGGAGGCCATTCAGACCATATAGCTCAACTGGTTGTTAGTAACTAATTAACCAAGGATCTCATACAGTATGTAAATGAATATGTAAATATGCAAATGAATTATGGGGTTCATTCCTTCAATTACATTGATATGCACATATGCAGAGAGCACAGGAGAATGGATGTTGCACTTCGGATGAAGGGCATGGGTCATGATGTTAAAATTGAGGCCCTGTGTGTGTGTGTCACAGATCAAGATCAGCCTCCTCCTCCCCTTCCCACGCAGATCACAGAGTGCTGGTAACCAGACCAGCCTGCTTCTGGCCCGCACTCTCTCAGCACTGAAACTGGGGCGAGACTCCACTCTGCTCTCTCACCCACTAGAGCTGCCTCTTGCACCGAGATGCCTGTGAGAAGCCGCTGTGCTTGCTTTATCTGCTTGCTGGATGTAAGTTTTGGCGAGAAAAAACACCCACAAACCGTGCAGTCTTCAAGATCAAACTGTGCAGCCTTGTGAAAATCCGTCAGAAGGTCTTCGGTGCCGATCTTCCAGCCCTCTCCTCCATCTATCATACACATGTTTTGCATAAAGCAAACCCCATCTGTGACGATCCTTCACACCCCTTGTTTAATAATTTCCAGTGACTCCCATCAGAACCCAACAGATTTAAGTTCTCGTCCTGTAAGCCACCTGTAGCTAAATCGTTACTGAGAACTTGACTTTCTATGCAAATATGTATATTTATGTTCCTGTCGTGTTATTTTTTCTCCCATCCATCTGTACAGTAACACTGCGGCTGCCCCACCCATCCTCTCTCACTCCCGCAGACAAACGAAGGGAAGGCAATACTGCAGAAACCTGCTGTGCTCTTACTGTGAACCGCAGGGCTGTCTGAGCACAGGTCGCTCGTTCATTGGAACTGCTGTGCCCTGTGTATAATAATAATGTATAATGTTTATTTATTAGCCCTGTACAATTTCTTGCATTAGGAATTCATCTTTTCGCATACCCCAACTTTTCTCCATGGAGACACAGACACACAGACAGGAAGAGAAGCTTGGGGTCAGAGCGCAGGGTCAGCCATTGTACGGCGCCCCTGGAGCAGTTAGGGTTAAGGGCCTTGCTCAGGGGCCCAACGGAGTAGGATTCCTCTGCCGGCCGCGGGATTTGAACCGGCAACCTTCCAGTCACAGGCGCAGATCCTGAGCCACAGAGCCACCGCTCCGCCCCTGGCAGCAGGTGTGATGCTGCTGCGCCCAGGCAGTGCCGCCACATGCCCGCTCCGCCCTCTGGCACCAGCAGTGTGAGTACAGTATCGGCTGGGGCACGGCATGGCAGGGCCAGCACCCTTACCACCAGAGCTTTGACACGTCTTCCCCACACTGATAAAGCCCACTGAAGACACACCTACATCCTTCTGTGATTACCACACTCACCACCGCTGACGCAGACTGAAGAGATTAGACGGGGGAGGAATTCTGATGTAGGATAAAATGGACATATGTGCGGACATAGTCACAATAATCCCTTACACTTCTATAGTGCTTTTCTGGACACTCCACTCAAAGCGCTTTACAGGCAATGGGGACTCCCCTCCACCACCACCAGTGTGCAAGTCCTCTCCTCACACACCAGCTCTCAGTGGGGAGGAGAGCAGAGTGTTGAGGCCAGTTCAGAGATGGGGATTATTAGGAGGCCATGATTGACACTGGGGTAACACCCCTACTCTTTTCGAGAAATGCCCTAGGATTTTTAATGACCACAGAGAGTCAAAATCTCAGTTTTCTGTCTCATCTGAAGGACGGCGCCTTTTTACAGTATAGTGTCCCCGTCACTATACTGGGGAATTAGGACCCACACAGATTGCAGGGTGAGCGCCCCCTGCTGGCCCCACACACACCTCTTACATGTGTCCATAACAGCATAGAACTGTGCCAACTTAATACGAGCATGCCCATGCCTGTGGTGAGATTATCAAGCCCCTGCATGAATGTGGAGCCAGGCAACCCAATTTCACAAGGCCAAGCTACCAGAGATTACAGGACTGGTTTCTGTTCCATTTCTCGCTCGGTGTTGCATCACATTCATATTCAAAATATTTCTGAACTCATCGCCACAGGACGAGAGGCCTGAGAGGAAGATTTGCTCATCGGACAGACAGGATTTTTTCAGCCCTTTTGTAGAAAGAGGTTTTGAGTTGACACAGCGCTGAAAGGGGGACAGTCTATTGGATCATGCCATACGTCAGTCGCTGTCAGCAAATGCGGAATTGAAGAAGAAATCCCCCCCCCCCCAGACCAGAGCAGGCCTCTGTCTGTCTGCAGCGGTGTTCACTCTGCAAATGAGGTTATCTGTCGCCTGAACCAGCTGCCTGTCATGCAGATGGTCAACCACGAGAGCCCTCACACGCCCATGCTGCGCTCACCAAATTGACCCTCGATGCTAAAGGACGGGGATTTTGAAAAGTGCAATCTTTTATCCACTGGAGTGACAGCACAGCTAATTTACATCTAAATGAGAAGTTTATCCACTGCAGAAGAACAGGATGATGCAGAGCAGACATTCTGAGCTAGCAGCCAAACTACACAGCAGATCAGGTGGAGAAGTGAGAAATCCAGGACTCAGAATAGGATTTAACCTGTGAAGTTAACAAACCTAGTCTTCCCAGCTGTGCCATGTGACCTCTAGTGACTGATTAGGACTGATGTGACATGTAAGAAGGTTAATGTCTAATAAAGAGGATGGCACCTCCTACACCACAGTGTCTTCTGTATTTTTTGAAATTTAAAATATAGAATTACATGCCTTTTCCTTATCAAAATCCATAATTTGCAATTGTAAAAAAAACCTGTGGAACTTCATTAGAGCACAGAAGAAGGGGTAAGGAGTTCCTCTGAAGCAGCTGCTACAGAGACACCTGCCTTGCTCTCTGGGTGTGCCCTACAGCCCAGGTGCACCAGGTGAGCTGGCCCTGCCCTCTCTCTAAGGGGCAGGTGCAGCTCAGTGACCAATACACCACCCTGGCATCACCACAAGCATAAAGACAGGGCTCAGAGGGTTACGATGGGCACTGTGACTGACTGTCCTAGTACCATCGTAGTTCCACGCCCAATCATCACTTCCCTCTGATCTGCTGTTTTACATTTACATGATTTGACAATGCATTGTGGTAGACAAGAAAGAACATTAATCTGACTCTGACTTACATTTCTTTTTAAGGAAAACAACTCATAACTACCACCTCTTCAGTTCTGCCTGTCATGTGTCTTCATTTACAACTCTTATATATATATTACACATGAATTAAATGTACTATTTATTCACATATTGCCCATGTATTGCCTTAAATACCAGGACAAAGCCTTGATTTGACTGAATTGCAAATCTGTGGGCAATTAACTGACAATAATGAAGCCCAAAGTGTAGCCAGCATGGCTAATGGCCCAGATATACAAGTCGAAGGAACCAGCTTTATATTTTGATACAGTGGGAAGGAAGCAGGGGGAAGACTGGATCTTGTCTTTGTCTTTGTCAGCCCGTTCCCCTGAAACCAGTCTGTGGATGAAATGTAACAAAGGAGATCAGCTGTGGAACAATGTGAAGGGCCGCTGTGCTTGACGTAGAGCCAAGTTTGCTGAAGACAGACAGAGCCTGGGGAACAAACTCCTGGGAGGACAGAAGACAAATGTATTCTTCTTCAGACTACACATTTCCATGTACTATATTTCATATTTGTGCAGATCATGCATGGTTATTAATTGAATTCAAAGTTACGCAATACAAGATCTACAGGTTTTTGCATTTTAAGTGCCAATGTGCCAATTGTTGATTGTGTAATTTCCCGTTTCCTGGCCGCCACCTCAATCTTGGCCCCACACGGCTAATTTCAGTTACAGATGTTTTTTTTTATGAAAAACGGTCACAAAACAACCCGTACAACACTTGTGTGTGTGTGTATGCGAGACTGTGTGTGACTGTGTGTATTTGTGCTTGAGTATGCGTGTGAGCGTACATGTGTGCGATATTGTACGCGTCTGTGAGAGTGCATGTGTGTGCACAAGTGATTATTAGCATATGTGTGTGAGATTGAATATGTGTGCAGAACCCTGTCTGTTTGTGTGGAAACCATGTCCGAGCATGCGCATATTAGTATGCATGTATGTGAGATTGCACGTGTGTGGGACCATGTCTGTTAGTGTGTGTTTGCCCATGAAAATGGCCCTCCAGCACTTGCTACATTCGGAGAAACAGGTAATAAAATCTGACCTTGATACCTGTGGCCTCACAAGCATCTGGGTGCTGGGAATAGGCGTAGCTCTCTCTGATTGTTTGCATAACTCCTGTATTTTTATCCACAGAGACTTGAACAGGAATAACACCTCCAGCCATGGTGTGTCTGATTGAGGGAAGTGACACGCCACCAGAATGGGAAGTTGTTGACTGTACTATCTAATCCACTGTTGGCTACAGACAACTAACTCATAGTGCTGGTGCATTCAGAACTGTTGCTCACCACAGGAGATAAGGATCACATTCATTTCCAGCCACCACAACACAGCTATTGTAGCTGGTCCTCTCTTGCAAGGGCCCTGGCACAGAAGACAAGAAAGGTAGGCGATGTGTCTGCAGAGCGCTGTGAATGCTGCCCTGCAGGTCTGTCTGCAGTGTGGCAGTCTGGTGAAGTTTTCGTGTGATATTGACCGCATAGCTGTTGTCTGTCTGCCACCACTAGGAAACACTGCGTGGGTTCAGTTAGAATTGTTATTTGTTTACAAAACAAGAAAGAGAGTTTCGTCTGAGCTTAGTCTGAGACATCTGCCTTTGTGTTCTTATGCTTCTGAACGCCTGGAATAATATCACCAAACACAAAAACGGAGGTGCTGTGGGTCCTGCTGTCTTTTTTAAATCAGGCAATACTGTCTCTTTCTTTTTTATCTCTGAAGAAAAAGAAAACCTAAGTCAAATCTTTCCATGGCAAAATGCTATCAGTTCAGCTACACACATGTCCTTGCATTAAACCCCACAAGTTAAATTTGGAGTTCCAATAACTTTTCGTTGTTGAGCATGTATTTGTTGCGCTTGATGCAGAGGTGCTGCTGCAGACTCAGAAACCTAGGGATTCCCCCAGATTAGCTGCTCCTGCTCACAATCTCTTAGGCTGACCAGAGCCTGGTTCATGCACTCACGCTTGCTCTTAGGACCCCAGGCGTAAATCTCTGTGCTGCACTGCGGGAACAGAGGGAATTTCTGGAGAGAGCAGCAGCCTCATACTCGGAGCAGGAGGATAAATCAGAAAAGTAGACGATGGGATTGCAGGCACAGGAATGCCAGAGGCTCAGAAATGGTCTGGGGACTGTACAGACAAGGGGTGAAATACTGCTATTAGGACTCAGCTTTACATGAAAAAAGGAGGGCTATGAAAATGAAAATGAATTTCAGCGCTGGTCTGGTTAACTCAGTTTTAACAACTGACAAAACGGGTTTGGAGGTGCGATGTCATTTTTCTTGCATTGCTAAAAATAGCAACACCAAAAAAAAAAAAAGCGGGCTTCTGCTCTCTAGCAGGTACCTACTCCTCTCACTTTTGCACATGTTGATGCATTTGTGTTTATCTGCTGCTAGGAGGCTGACGCCACCAACAGCGTCACTCGTGGTGGCTAAGGGGAAGGAGGGAGGGGAGAGTGGGGAGACGGCTTAAGATAATTAGCAGTGCACTTCCTCTTTGCGCACTGAAAACTGGGTCTCTCTCCAAAGAGGACAGCGAGATTGTGCTCGCAGAGAAGAAAGGTAAGGCACGCAAATATTTCCATACTTGAGAGTCTGTGCCGGGTGAGCCTTTCGGACTCGCTTGTTCACTGTCGGTAGGACGAGGAAGCGGTGAGCTCCCTCACCCTGCAGACCTCACCTAGATGTATTTAGTGTAGCACATTGTGCAGAAAACAGTATGTAAAACAATTAAACTATCAGTCATAAACTTGCCCACACTTGAGTAAATAAATTGCTGGGATGGTTTAGGGGTGCACCGATATTGCTGCGGTAGTTTGGGCTTTATGGAGGTTTATGGGGCTTTATACACTGCCATCAATGGGAGTCACCTCTACATCAAGGTCTATGCAGAAGAGATCCTTTGTACCGTAGAAATCAGGGGCTGTTCTGCGATTCACCACAAAGCTGCAGGACTCTTCCCAGAGAAGATAAAAACTAGAGCTGCTCAAACAGTTTTGTTAGGATGAAAAAGATTGTTTGCAAGTCTTTCCCAAACCCCAGTGCTAGTTCATGATTCAATGGTGAGAGGAAGAATGATTGTGTGAAATTGTTCAATTCAATATTGCAAAACCCTTTGAAAAACTGCAAGACAGTATGACTACAATATGTGTTGATATTAAGAATAATTTATGTGTGGTTCCTCATTCTGCTAAATACGTGGTCTTTATTGATCAACCTATCCAATACAACTGTATCGACAGGTCTAAAAAAAATAGTGTTTAGTTACACATTTTAGAGCCATCGTTTCATCGGTTTCGGATTGTATCATATGGTGCAATTCAGGTTGAAAGCGGTACATTACTTCAGAATGTGAGCGATATAGTACAAATGTGCAAGTCCATTCCTTTATGACAAAGTTGCAAGCAAAATGGTAGTCCCGCAGCCTGCAGCTGAAACCTGACTTGACTCTTAGGGTGTGCAGCCATATTTGCGTGCAGGAGTGTACCGCATGTACACAACAACACATGTGGAAGGCTGATGCTTTCGGTTTGCAAGAGAAGACCACCAAGCCACTGACCTTTCTGCAGCGGGAGACGAGTGGTAGACATTGGGTGAGAGGGGGAGCAGAACAGCCCTTTCAGCCACCTGTTGCCTCTACTCTACCAAGGAATTGTTTAGAGCACCATCAGCAGATCTGGAGCAAGACAGGTGAAATGGTTAAGCACTGCCAACCGAATTGGAACTGACTGGGATCCCGTGTCTCGGACCACTAGCAAAGACGCACAGCTTGACAGTGGGCCCAGGGCAGATGTACAACACTCTAAAGATGAGGGTCGTGTCATCAGTTCAGGATGTTTCTGATCCCAGGTCTCTGAAATATGCTGGGACTCCCACGTCACGCCTTGTCTACTCAACGTGATTGCTGCAGAAAGGAGATCTGGCTTGGCTGCGCCACGATAAGCAAGAAGCTCAATGCGTTGCTTCTGAGGTACACTGCCACACAACACAACACGGCTGACCGCAAGATTTTTACACTGCCTAGCAACCTGACAGCAAAGCATGGTCCCTGCCTCAGTGCAGTGGACTTTAGTAGGCGTTACGTTAACTAAAGGACATCCTGTAGCAAATGTCACGCCTCTGAAGATTGAATGAGCTTGAATTCACTTGTAGGGGCTTCCAACAGTCATCAGGCAGACACGCACACACAAAAAAAAACATCCCCTGCGCTTGTGCTTAATGCACATGTCCATGTGCGAGAGATTTTCCTAGGGGAAAAAAAAAACGACAATGATGATAATAAGATTGTAAGCAGAAGTCCATATTAATAAACATTCTTATGTAAAATAAGACAACAAGTTTTAATGGACAACTAATCGGTTTGTGCCTGTTGGATCTTGCATATATCCAGTGATAGACTGGTCTTGGTGGCTAGCCCTGCTGCCTCACAGCACACGGGTCCTGGCAAGGGGTGCCTTCTGTGTGGAGTGTGTATGGTCTCCCCATATCCACTTGGGTTTGCCCTTCTATTTTCTATTTTCCTTTCTATCGTCTTCTATTTCCTTCTATTTTGGACAGACCATCCAGTTTGACTGGGTCTATGAACGGCCCTGCCATTCCTTTCCTGGGGGTGGTTCCTCTTTGAACCCTGTGCCTGCCAGGTCAGCCTCTGGCCCACGGCAACCTTCAGAGGGTACAGCAGGTACTGGCCGCGAGTGAAGCTGATGGCAGAGCACATCAGCTCATCTGCGAGGACCTTTGTTTTCTGTGTGTAGATATGAAGCAGAGCCAGCTCCTGTTAATCACTTTGGATCAAACTTTTATGATGAACTGGCCGTGATATTTTAAAAGAATTTGGGCCAGGTCTGACGGGAACACGGAGGAGCACAGAAATATGCACAACTCTGTACAATACACAACAAAGGCACCGTGCATGTCATCATCTCTGAAAACTGTTAGCCGCCAAGCTGTTAGCTCTGCATAACTGAAAAATACAAGTGTATATATATACTGTATATACAAAAACAGGAATTCAAAGAAAACTTTCACAAACAGCGCCTCGTGTTTTGATTTCATGTGAAACGCTTGAGTCACACGCTGACCTGTACGTAACTGTGTGGGTATTTTTTTTTTTTTGCCCGTGTTGCTCGGTTTTGCAAAATGAATCTCTAGAGCTGACAGCTTCGTGCGGCTCGCTCAGCCACAGAGAGTGTGGTTTTCATCACGTGTCGTGAAGTACAGAATAGATCTTTCAGAGTTGACTGTACCCCTCTGAGGGGGGTCTGCACAAGACGGTGTTGCAGTTCCTCGCACCGTATCCTTTCGGGAGAGCTGTCGAAATTGAGCGCAGGGGTATATCCACGTCAACCCCCGGCTCTGGTGCAACTCCGTCTGGAGATGCATCAAGAGGAAATAAAAAAGAAAAAATGAAAACTCGGAGAAAGCAACGGAGACCATCAATCGTGTTGAAAAGTAGATGACAACGTCAGAGATAATCCCCGTCGCCTCTACAGACACGTGCAATCGGATCGTGGCCGTCTGGGTGGCAGGATGGGAAATTCCAGCTCTGATCCGTTATTCGCCGTGAGAGCAGCCTCTTGCAAAGGTTTTTTTTGCAGGACAATCAGGGACCACCGGTTCAAAAGCGAAATACCCGCCGCACAGCAGGGAGTGAACCCATTTTGGACATGACCGCCCTGTGACGGGGTTCTCGGTTTTACTAATAAACGCAGATGCCTAGATACGTGTTTCCGCAGTGTGACAAACAATAAACAAATGTGTGTCAGTTACAAAGCCCCGAAGACCCCTCACCCAGCTGCTTTGTTATCACCTCAGCGCAGCCGATGAAGGAGAATGGATTTACTATTCATTTAATAATGGGGAGAGGGCCAAGCACTATTTGAAGACGTGAGAGGTGTTTGAATTTTACCATAGCCAACAATCTACTAAAAGACCTTCTGCTCCTTGTAACGGAGTGTACAAAGGTAGCCCACTTCCTGCATGGTGCGATAACAACGTCACCTCGTGCAGTTACAGTACATCGGCTTCTAACAAAATACATTTTCTGTTTCCCTGGGCTGTGCACACACACACTTGTATAATTTTGATTTGTGTACAGAGTTTCAGTTTCTTAGAATGTAATGCAGGTAGAAATATAATAATCTATAATAATATAAATATATAGCGCCATCCCTAGTTCGGATAGTTCTTATTTAATACCGGCTAGTTTGGCCGTATTAAGCCGTGTTTTTAATATTTTAATTGCTTTGTACTCAGTACGTCGCGCAGTGCCTACGCTTTCGTTTCTGCTAGAGCTTCATCGAATTTTGCACAGAGGCTTTCAAGTTCACCATTCACAGAGCTGATAAACATCTGCAGCACAGACGTAACCGTGAAAGAAATTATTTATCCGAATTGGTTCCTTTCCCCCCCTAAACGCATGCTTGCTGCTTTTCAAAGCCTCACACTTCAGCAGTCACGCCTCTCAGTTCAAGGGATCCGAGCAGATCGACCAACAAGGTCCGATTGCGAAGCAGGACATCAGAGAGTGGGCCCGGGACAGCTGGTTGGGTTTTGGGTCAGGACAGTGCCCGGAGATTTTACAGTCTCTGAGGCACAGTACCTGACCCGGACTAATCTTTGACCGGGATCCGCTGTGAACTCCCCGCTTAGTTAGCTTCAAAGTTTTCTTTTTTATTTTAATATTCATAAGCAGAACAGAAAGAACTGATAAACATCGACTTCACGTGAATCCCCGTGTGCAGGTTACAAGAACTGTACGAGCAGCTTCAGTGAAGTGCCCTCGCTGGAAAAAAGCAAGTCACGGGAGCCCGACAGTTGCGGAGCGTACATTCACGTGGTTCTGGCAGTTGGGATGTTCATCCTGCTGTTTGCTTCCAGATTACAGACACGCCGCAGGGTCAATCCCACAAACTAACCTGTTACCAATTCCCGCCGTGGGCAAACAAAGTACAAAGCCTGGCTTCGTACCCACATGCAATAGCATTTCCACTGTAGTTCGTTTTTAGGTCTTAGATCATCAAAATAGTTTTTTTTTTTTTGACTGGGTTAACTAAACCGTGGCGCTGTGAGTCAGTTGCAAAGACGAAGAGCTTGGATTGGGACAGAGACATGCCAGACCACCAGGGCTCCCGGCACCCAGATCTGTATGAGCGGCGAGCCATTCACCAACAGCCCCCCGAAACCCCCGCGACATGTGTAAGCACGCCCTGCACTCGCACAGGAAGGGAGTCGGCGCTTCTCAAATCTCGTCTCCGCCGAAGTCAGTTGAATTCCAGGAACTTGTCAATACCGGTGCAGCGGAAGTTAAGAAAACCGTCTGTGCTTTGTAGGCTTGAATTTATTAGTAACGTGTGACCGGGCGGTCTGTGCAGGTTCATATGATTACACACACTGAGGTATAATTTACGATTTTGGTACGTGTGCAAAACGCACATGATTTTTTTTTTAAATCTAGAGTGTGGACATTTATTTTTTTAGACGGCTAAATAAAGACACGTTAGTGTCTTAAATAGCCACAGAACTTGGTGATATCCGGACTGACGCAGCTGTTGAGATCAGTATTTGCCTGGGACTCGAACGGGCCGGAGATGATCTTGCAGACAAGCACCTCGACACAACGATACGGCACAGCCTAATCGGGTCTAGGAATGGCCATCGAAGAGGCAGATCACAACAAACGCTCTGTTTATGCCCTGTTGTTCATCTCCTCTCTAAATGCCGCTTGAAACCTGGAACTGAGGCGGCAGTGTACAACACAGTCATGTACCCTTTAGCGAAACAGTTTAAGCCCTCCCTCACTCCCCCGAGAGAAGACAGGAAATACTAATTGTATCACAAGGAAGTGCATATGCCCAGCTCAGGAGTTCTCAAAAACGAAGCCTATAAAAAGTGTGCTAACGCTTATCGGGAAATAGACTGATGCAATCTTTTAATTCTTGAATTTAAGAAAGCAAACGGCAGAAGAATCCTATCACCTTTGTTGGCTAAAGCCCTAACACACTCACTGATAGGAGCAAGGGCAGTGCTAACTCTGATTATTTCCTTCCTCTCCTGGCTCCCTGAGTGAATCAAACGTGTCTCCTACTTGAGCAGGGTCGTTATTTACCAAGTGTGGCGGCTACAGACATGAAACGCCCAGCTTTCTCTTTCCCTGTCACGAGCTGAGCAAGTGTTGAACTCCCTGGGAGTTTAGAAAATGGAACAATCTGGCAAGGGGTCCCAGTGTTCTGTTTTTATGGACAACCAGATAATTGTCATGAATAATTGCTGGTATTAAAAGGTGTCTTTACAAAGCGTCCCACCTGCTTTACACACTGAAGGGGACCCACCTCACTCTCCACTGCAGTGTTGCGCCACCTGGGATGGAGTCCCAGTGCAGAGCAGGTGAAGGGGGAATCGCTGCACCAGCTGTATTAGGGTGGGACTGCAGGGAGGGGAGACTGTGCCAGCCCAGAGTGGAATTTATCCAGGACACCGGGGATGACACCCCTACTCTGATGAACACTGATGTAGGATCTTTAATGACCTGACAGTCTGGACTTTGTGTTAATGCCTCTTCCAAAGGACCGTTCCTCCTGAACATGGCCCTGATCGCCTCAATGGGGCAGCAGTGCTTTTTTAGACCATCTGATTCTGGAGGGGGGGGGGGGGAGATCGCTACCTACTGGGCGAGCAGCAACCACCATTTAGAGCAGTAATTCGGTTTTCCAGCCTGGCTTACCTCCTGAGAGCTGACGAGATCGGGCAGGAGGGCAGGGAGCGGTGCTCACGTGCAGTGCTGGTGTCCTTACTGAATTCTCTCCCTGGGAGAAACAGCAATGGAAAGAGATTGTGCCCTAACCCAGCTCCAAGGACATTCTCTGTCACTTCCATCACAGCAAAACAACCTTCTTCTTCCTTGCTATTCAGTTTCAGACCCCCGGTGGCCTCGAGTCTTATTTCTGGAGGAGACATCCACAGTAAATGAAGCGGCGAAGTCAGAATGACTCCCCCTACAGCAGCCGCCGTGTGCCGAGGAAGCAACGTCACCTGCAACAGCACCTGCCCAGAGAACAGCAGCTGGGATGAAAGCATCTACATCCTCTACACTGTCTTCTACCTGGTCATCTTCATCCCGGGGCTGCTGGGCAACAGCCTGGGGCTGTTTATCCTGTGTCGCTTCATCAGGTACGGGGCCCTCGTGTGTGACCTCTGACCCCCGGACCACGCAGAGCCCGGACTAGTCCATTTCCCAAGGGAGGGGGGAGGGGGGTGTGGCTGTAGGGTAGTTCATCTGGGTTACGAAGCAGTCAGTTCCTTTGGTATTATCCCTCTGCCTGCTGATTGTGCACTGCAGCACGATGCATGGAAGTGTTAGGAAACTGGAAATGAGTTATCAAAGATGTTGGCTCTTCTTCCCCCTTTCAAGACTTCAGCACTAGCTGCAGGCCGACTTTCACCAAGGTGAAATACGCGCACGCTACAGTTGCTAAACAAATTGTTTGTCTTTTGTGTCTTTGCCAGCAAGAAGACCAAAGCGGTCATCTTCATGATCAACCTGGCAGTGGCCGACCTTGCCCACGTGCTGTCGCTGCCCCTCCGCATCTACTACTACGTCAACCACACCTGGCCCTTCGGCAAGGCCATGTGCCTGCTGTGCTTCTACCTGAAGTACCTCAACATGTACGCCAGCATCGCCTTCCTCATGTGCATCAGCCTCCAGCGCTGCATCTTCCTCATGAAACCCTTCTGCGCCAAGGATTGGAAGCGGCGCTACGACGTGCGGATCAGCCTGCTGGTGTGGCTGGTGGTGGGGGCCTGCTGCTCGCCCTTCATCCTGATGAGGAGCAGCGCGGGCCAGAACAGCAGCGGCTGCTTCAAGGACCTGCCCACCCGCAAGCTGGACCTGCGCCTCTCCGTCACCATGATGACCTTCGCCGAGCTGTGCGGCTTCGTCATCCCGCTGGCGGTGATCGCCACCTGCACCTGGCGGATCATGCGCTCCCTGCGGCGGACGGAGACGGGCACCATGCTGCAGGACGCCAACGACAAGCGCAGGGCCCTGCGCCTGGTGCTCATGTGCACCGTCGTCTTCCTGCTCTGCTTCGCGCCCTACCACGTCAACTTCCTGTTCTACCTGATGTCGGGGCAGGACATCATCACCTACTGCCCCCTCCGCTACGCCGTCCGCAGGTTCCACCCCATTTCCCTCTGCCTGGCCAGCCTCAACTGCTGCCTCAACCCCTTCATCTACTACTTCCTCACCACCGAGTTCCGCCAGCAGCTCTCTCGGCACGGCAGCTCCGTCATCCGGGGCCGCCTCATGAGCCGGGAGAGCGCCTCCTCTTTCCGAGACTAGGGAGGCGGGAGGGAGGGGCTCCAGCTGATCATATCTGTGCTCCCCCCTCCCCCCCCACCTCCGAGGCGCCCTCCTCCCCCAAGGGGGAGAAGAGCGCTCTGAAGAATGGCCTACTCCAGACGTTACCCAGACAGCGGAGTGAGGTGTACTGTAACTCTGACTCCGAGACCGGAGCCCAGCGTGGATGAGGATCCGAGTCCGGGCAGGAGCACTGCTCACTCTCCGGCCTGCCTTTCTGTTAAGAACGCCGGACGGTGAAGCTACAGTACCTTCCGGCAGTGGTGAGGGGAAACAGCACCTCCAGGTGAGGTGAGACAACCGCCAGCTTATTCCAGCAGAAGCACAGAACAAAAACAGAAGCAACTAAAAAATTCGGCGGAAGTGAATCTTCTGCAGTAGCATTATGGCACGGGAAAGCACGTCAGGATAAAACCAGAAATACTGCCATGAAGGCAGAATCTGCCCACTGGCAGCTTTACTTGTCAATCAGTTGGAGGAGGAAGCTACACCCACGAAACGTTTGACTTGTAAAATGAGAAATTCAAATTGCCAGATCAAGCTGGATAGCCTTACTGTACACGTGATGTTTTTTCAAACACTTATTAGTATCTCATAAGTTTGGTCAAATTCTAATAGTGATGAAATGAGCCAAAGAATATAAAGGGATAGGTGTACTTGCCACTTCGCCGTTACTTTGCCTGGCTGAGGAAACGACAGCTGTGACAAGCCCCTCAGTTATAAGGAATGAACCAGGGAGGCAGCTGCAAGGGTGAAGTTGGGCTGGAGGGAGGGCTTTTCGAAAAGAGGCAAACAGAGCCTGTGCAGCCATGTGCAACCAGGGAGCAGTTACATGCAGGGGAACTGAAGTGGGACATTAGAGTTTGACCTCCTCTTGAACTCCATGGCAATGTCTGGGCCAGAGGGACACCTTTACTGGTTCCACTGGCTGAGACAGAGGCCTCTGTGCTTCACCTTTACAGCAGTATATAAATTTAACTACAACCAAGAGCAAACAGTATTGTACCATGCAGTGTCTCTGCAGTAACATCAGAAAGGAAAATAATAAAATGAATGACAACTTGGAAGTAAATTCATCTTCTACAACCCTTCAGTGGCGAGAGACTGTTGATGTCTGGCTCTATGATCGGAGGAAGAGATAAAAGGCTTGTTTTCATCAGCTCAGCACTTCAGCTCATGACTCTTCAGGACTGGACTTTTTCATATCACCCATGAGCTGGAACCTTGTGAGACGTGTTGCGTTTCAGCCTGATCATGATTACTTAAGGAAACCACACCCTTATCTGCAATGCAGACAAACAACGACTTCTGATCCTGTTTTTCTGGAGTCACTTCCTGGAAGATTAGCCCACACAGCAATCTGGAGAAGAAACACACTGTCTACCTTTCAGACAAATTCAAATTCAAATCTGACCGAATTTCAGAACATGTGGTGTGGACTGAACACTGGATCCGCAAGATTCATGCCCCAGACTGCTCCACCTCACACTTGTGCACACAATCTCCACACTGCCAAAACAGCCTGTATCACTGTGGCTCAGACACAGACTCAGGAATAGAACATATCACAAGGACACGCATTTCCCTGGCCGATGACAGGAGCACAGACTTATTCAGCTGAACTTCACATGAGCACAGATGAAATCAAACCTTCAGCCCAAACCACTGAATGCAAACCCATTGTTGGATAGTGAACCATCCCCTGACCGGGGACTTTATGCTACGTAACTAATGGAAATCTGACATCAACCACTAGTTTGGTAGTAATCTGCTTGAAACTGGGGGCTACTACTAGAAAATATAAATTCTGAAAGATATTATTTTCATCTGAGCCAATGTTATAAAGAAAATTAGCAAAGTAAAAAACATTGCTGCAAAACTGTGAGATATTCAATGTTGGTTTCTTTGTTAATCAACACTGAAAACAAGCTATGTATGTTTATCATGCGCTTTGAGATACAAATGTATAAATGTGCTATATATCTATTTAAGTTGGTTTGCATTATGTTTGGCTTACAAAACCTAATACTACATCTTGCAACTATCTATTTATTTCCATTTCAGAACTTTGAATAGGAACAGAAGCAAACAAACTGTGAGATTAAATCTGAATTTCTGCTACTTGCTAACTACAAACCAGGTCCCTGAATTTGGTTCAGTGTGTTTGAGGCTTCCTTTTTCTGTGGAATGGGAGCCTAGATTCTGGGATTTGTAGTTATCCACTGCTAGACGAGTTGAAGTTTTAACTAGTCAAGGCCTAATTTCGGCCTACCCATAACTCCCATGTGTGAAGCTCGGAGCCACAGTAGATGCTTTGTGTGCAGATTGTTTCTCATAGTTAGAAGCTGCTTTTCTTTGACTTCCCAGTGTCTCCTTGTCTACAGCCAGCTGAGAGACAAGGAGAGAGACACCGCGGTGCCCTGTGTAAGCTATCACAGAAATGTGCTACTTGACACACTAAGTGTTTGCAATAAAATTATTTTTTAAAAGAAAAACTGGCCGAAACAAGTCTCTTTCTTAAGAAATCTGAGGTACCAAGAAAGAATAAGAAATTGGTGCTAAGTTGTGAGAGGACAAAACATTAATGTTTCTTTATTAGCCCTATACAATTTCTTGCATTAGGAATTCATCTTTTCGCATACCCCAGCTTTTTCTCCATGGAGACACAGACACACAGACAGGAAGAGAAGCTTGGGGTCAGAGCGCAGGGTCAGCCATTGTACGGCACCCCTAGAGCAGTTAGGGTTAAGGGCCTTGCTCAGGGGCCCAACGGAGTAGGATTCCTCTGCCAGCCGCGGGATTTGAACTGGCAACCTTCCAGTCACAGGCGCAGATCCTAAGCCACCGCTCCGCCCTATAAAGGACTAAGTATGCCATTGACTCAAAAAACCCTTCATTTTACAATGCCATATTAACTACATGCATTAATTACTATCCTAGTACCAACTTAGTAAAAGTCAAAGTCTGTACTGTTTTATGGTGGCTATTTTAAATTTAGTAATTAGATAGTTGTTATGTCATTGAGGAAACACAACTGCACTGAAATTTTGACTAGACATGCTGTTCCTGAGGGTTGAATTTTGCAAAGGAAATTCACACCCGTGTCGAAATAGAATGCAAACACAAAATCGATCTTCTACAAATACAACCTTCAGCTCAGCTGTGCACCTGTAACATGACACAGCAGGGGTATTACAGTCATTACTGCAAACTTTACCTGCATTATCTGACATCCAACAATCCAGAAATCACCTGTTGGCATTTGTGATCATTGGCAAAGACATCTAAAGCAGGACCTGGAGCAACTGTGAGTGCTGCATTGGAAGAAATGAGCATTCAGTCACTTTCATGCAGGGTGAGAGTGAAAGAGTCACTGTTATTGACATCTACAGAAGGAGCAGAACATTGCTCACACTGACACAAACCAGTGTGCTGCAAGCTTGCCACAGAAAAGCAGAGCCCCTTTTCACGACTAACAGAACACTAGCATAAAGACATTTAATAAACCCATATTGCACCTGTAGTCACCTACTGTAAACTGTGCAACCAAGGTACAAATGTTTCCTTTCCGAAATCCATTTAAAATTGTATTATTAAAAATAGAAACCAATACAATCAAATCTCAAATGAGGTCAGAAATTAGTGAGTAACAACAAATTGGAAAATATCAGAAAATGAATCACAAGATATTAACTGAAAGACTTAACACAGAAAAACTCCAACTAGCGTAAATGCTTTACAAAAAGGACAGTGCACGAAGCCGGTGGCTTGAAAAGAAAATGTTTGTTTTCTCTGAGCAAGCAGATGTGTGAGATGTGCGTTTCTTGAGGGATTCCCCCCCCCTTTTTTAAGGGACTGCAGGAAGGACCTGTTTATTTCCACACTTGTCTCTACACCATGAAGTTTGTGTCAGCTGCTGTGTGGAAAATTGAGACATGCAGCTGTCTAACAGAAGCAAACCCACTTTATACCAACTCCAACGCGAAAACAAAAAGAACAAAGTTGCAAGACTGGAAACTGTCAGCACTGTTTCAGTTCAAAGAGGCTGCAGCGCTGGTGTTGGTTGGCGGGGGCAGGTGTTCACAAAGCACACAGTGTTCATACACAGAGAACCCTCAAACCACTGACAGGGTCACAATGACTCATGGCAACATCTTAGATGTCTGTGAGAAAGCAGGAAAGATTCATTTCTGTCCAGGCCCTACACCCACCCGTCACAGCTTCTCCCAATCAGAAAACAATCCACAAGAGGGATCGAACGGATGATGCACAGCCAGAGAAATGGGTCCAGATTTGGGTGAAAAGTGTCCTGGGAGCTCAGCTTCCTGTGCAACTTTCATTACGGTCCCCATGCTCATCAGGCCCCAGAAAGTCAATTTCAGTTCCCACTTGCTTCTCTCAATTCCTGAAAGAGATCTTTCCCCTCGATGCTTCTCTCAAAAAAAACTCACTTTCTGTTAACAGCAGCGTCGCACAACAACGTTTCTGTGGCCTGAAAAGATAAGCGTCCGTGATCTTATTATTTCAGGAATGGGTACTAATAGGTGGGTCAGTGGTGTGGTGGTGAGGGTCACTGGTCCTGGGATCATTTCTGGACTGGGGCTCCCTTTTCACCCAGTTTGCCTGTTTTCTCTGTGTCAGCATGGGATTGCTCCAGGTGCACTGGGTGGCTGGCTTGGTTGTTGTATCGCAGTTTTACCTGTGTGTGCGGTGTGTGTGTGCGCACTGTGTGGAGGCGGAGCCCTGGAGGAAGGGCGACGCCTCTCCTTCGTAGTCCCAGCTGTCCGGGCTCCTAGAAGATGAGCCACAGCTGTGCAGGTCCCATAAAGGCACACTGGACACCCCGCAAAGGGACGAGCAGGACCGCCCCCGGAAGGGGAGTATCTTTTCACCGGCAGTCCTGGGGGGGATTGTACCCGCGGAAGGCGTTATTTTTCCTTTTCTTTTCTCTTTTTTTTTTGCCTGTCCCATCCCATATTTTCTCCGGGGCAGGCACACACTGAGTTTTTATTTCATTTCTGCCTCCCTCCGCCAGACTGGACCCCGCTAAACAGGGTCAGTCCAGTCTGGTCGCCACTGTTTTTTCCCAGGCTGGACCCAGTTCAATAGGCCCAGCCTGGAGGTCGCGATGCACAGCGGCACATTTTCCTATTTGCTTTTTGTTTCATCTTTCACACCATTTTTTGTGTTATTTGTGGTCCCTGCTAACCTCACGTGGATGTGGATGTTTTACCGGTGCTGGCCGCGGCTCCGCCCACTCCCACACTGTCACAACACGTAATAACAAGGACGGCTCTGCAGCTGTACAGCAATGCAGGAGGTGTACGTGGAAACCAACTCTCCTTGTGGTTACACAAACCCCCCCCCGCCTCCCATCACCAGCAGCCCATAACAGGAAGCGCCGCAGTAGAGGTGAGGTGTTCAACAGGAGCAGCAGAGAAACTCCTATAAGGTACAGATTGCTGTTTCTTATGTCTGACCATTGTCCCAGCAATATCCCAGGCTTAAGCCATCCTCTCTGGATTCTGACAAGTTTAAACTCTCTAACTTCTCTGTTTCTGCCCCAAGAACTAGAGGGAGACCTGGCGTGAGCCTGTGTGGCTACATGCCCTGCGGCGGCCTGACGGGGAACACAGATGATAAACGTGCTGATGTTCCCTTCTTTTTCTTTGAAATCTACAATTCCCTGTCATTCTTATTCCTACCCTCTGGGTTTGGAATTGTGTTGCAGCTGTGACGCCCCGAGAGCACATGCGCGTGAGCAAGAGGATGCGCAGGCCACAATCCACTGACCTGCCCAGCTGCGAGCCAATCGTCTGCCAGGAAGAGCCAGGCAGCACCGCCCCCCATGCTGGAGGCTCAACTCCGATTGGGGTAGAGGCGTGTCTCTTGCTGAGAGCACTGCATGCCTGCAGGAGGACAGAAGGCCATAGCAGTCAGTGTCTGACCAAGACCTGAGAGGCCCTGTCCTTCTGTCAATGGCGCTCAGCCAGTCGTGCATTTCCGTTTGAGCAGTCACAGTCGGCTAGTGACACGAATCAGGCTCGGACCCGAGATCAGGACGGCCCCTCTTTTCCTTTTTTCCACAGGCTCTGGCCCTGCGGAGTGTGGTCAAAGTAAGACATGTGTCAAAGTAGGGCATCTGCTGTAAAGAAATCGAGTCTGGTTTCAAGTTCAGTCTTCTCCTCCCAATGTGCACTGACTGACACGGGTAGCATTCATCTATCTTAGCGCTCTTTTGCTGTGGTTTAACATCAGGCTGAGTCAGACGTTTCTTGCTAAGAACAAAACAAACATCACACATCTGACTTTGCACCTGATAAAAGGGCATGATAGCTTTCTTGACTTGATTCCTCGTGATGCTTTAACTATTCTTTTTTCCAAATCATTAACTTTCGTTAACAGGTTAGTCCTTTATTGTTGAGATGTTAGAGAACTGTCTCAAGATCTGTCAAGACTTCAGACTTTCAGGCTATAAAGAACAAGCTGTGGTGTCCTTCGTGGTAAGGTTTGGGGCTGAGGGATGGGTTGCTGTCCCACCAGGAAGAAGATATAAGAAAGTGTTACCCAGTGTTGAGATCACAAAAGAGGTTTGGGAGTATACCTCACCCACAAGGGCAATAGTGATCAATTATCAAAAAACCCATCAGAATGCAACAGGAGCTCTTGTTGAAAAAGAATGTCGCCCCTGCTGTCAAGACTAGAAATGGAGATGTTCTGCTTTAGGGTTGGTCTGCATTCTCTGAGGGACAGACAGATTACTGAGCCAAAGACTGGCACCTTCTATAACGAAGCCCAAGCTTGGTCAGAAATGGACTTAACAACTGCTTAACGAAGTAAAGTTTGCGTCACACTCAGTGACCAGAAGGTGAAGAGAGTACAAAGATCAGTGTCTTTGCCTGGTCACCAGAGGCTCCAGGAGAATATTTATAGTTTGTGCTGAAGAATGCAGATTCACCTGGTGGAACTAGAGAGGTTCTGGTGAAGGAGAGGTCAAATGTCCCTCATGAGTCGTTTAGGAAGCTGTTAAAAGGCTGCTTTGTGAGGCTGTCAGAGCCAAAGTAATGTTCACAGCAGACTGACCCCATTAGATGAACACACTTGAGCATCATACCCTTAAAACACGTGGTTGTTTCTGCCCACTGTTCTGTTTTTTGTGTGCAATATTGAAAGGTTATGCATATCTTTAATTATGGTTCATTGGGAGTATAAAAACATTTCTGTGAGTATGTGGTGAGCTTTGGGGGTAGGGTTTATGTAAGAGATGAGGTGAGAGAGGTCCTTCCACATGCAAAGACACACTTGTGCATGGGTTGTAAGGAGAGGTTAGGAACAGAGAGGACAGGCTGTGCCCCCACTGCCATCAGGGAAATACAGAGATTGACACTGAGATCCACTGCAAAAAGTACTCCTACACAGGCAAGCATTCTTCCCTAATATAATGAATTTAATCCCAGATTTCCTAGTCTTGTCAAAATCGGAATATCTTCAATTCCTTCTGGGGAACGAAACTCAATAGAGGACAGTAAATGATCTCCTCTCACAGCCTGAGGAAAATATTTTTGTTGTTGTTGTTGTAAATGTTTACTAATTGTTTATTGCTTTGGCAACACTGTAATGCTTCAGCCATTTCCGTTAAGTTCCTTGAGTGTGATAGAATTATAGAAAGAAGAACTGGGGTGAGAGAGGTGGCAGGCCGAGCTCTTATCTTGCTTAAATATCGGCTATCTTCATATTGTGGGCTTAGAAAAAATCAGCATTGACGGGTGTGTTTCAAACCACAATAGCAGTAAAATGTGCACAGTAACTTGTAAAAACTCCAATTTACACCACACAATAGACCAAATGTCCAGGTATGCGCAGTGCCATGTTCTGCAGTTCAGAACAAGACCACAAACTGCCTGGTGAGGTGTGCAGCCCTCTGATATTGTAAACAAGCAGGCTTGTGAGCCCATCTCTTTTAACCCCATAGAAAAAAACGCTCTCGATCTCAACACGGTTTTGCCAACAAACACTACTTACTTGCTAACTCTGTGTAGAGACCACGTTGGAACGATTCTGCGACTAAATACCTGCCGCACAACCTGTTGTGATTTGCCTGTACGTTACATTCCGTTAGTCGTTACAGAGACTAGTGAGGAGGAAGAGACGCTTCTCGTCACAATTCGTGGGAACTCGAACGCGAGTTTGCGACAACATGCTGACAACGTTTTTTTTTTCTCTAACGTCAATGACTTTTTTTTGGGTACCGAGTTTTAATAACCAGTCTGAGAAATTGGGACTGCAGTTCCCCTGTAACTCTCAGTGAAACCACCTCTCCACCTAGTGGCCTTTTCAAAATACTGCAGGACTTATGTTGATGGAACCCGAACAGCGGAAATGAGGTTTTCACTTATTTTGGTCTCATTAACCGCAGGTAAAGCAACAGTGGTGTTCTTGTGACATCTCACTGCTCAGACTCACGGCTTCCTCTAAGCCACAAGACGTACAGTTGGACAGACATGCTGCTCTTATATTATTTCAAAGCCTGTCTCAGGGTTGCACTACGGTGCTGTGGTCAATGAGTGCACCTGCCTTTCAGAAAACAGCACAGTGAAGCGAAAACACAAGCCGACTAACAGGCAGAGAGTGGAGGCTACAGCCATTTTCATCAGTCAAGCACTGTGTGAACTGATAGTGAAAAGGCATACCGGCCTAAAACGGAAACCGCGTGACAAATGAAGCGAAGTTGTCGTCATGAGAGCCACTGCTGTGCAGTACATCAGAAGACACGGCAAGCACAGGCACATTCAGAGCAAGAGCCCACCCATCATCACCCCCCGCAGTGGTGGCACAGTTATCCAAACGCAAGCAGCATCGTGCACTGGACGGGCTCTGAGTGGCGATAGCCGAACGAGCTGCTGTAAACCTGCCTGAGATGTCACAGAAACACCATCGGTGCCCTCCTGGGCCAGCACCCACCATGACATCAGTGCTTGGGCACACTCATGCCCTCAAACAGCGATACTGGCCTGAGGCAGATGGGTGTAGCCACCGGTGGCAGACAGGTGCAGCAGCCGGAACAGAGATTGCCAACTGAAAACTCTATGTGCACACAGCGGTGCACGCAGATGCCAACAGGATACGCAGACGTGGAAGTCATGACTGACTGTGCATTACAGTTGCACGCCCTTCCCCCATCGTGTTGTCACAGGCCGCAGAATACACCTTGCATCACAGATTCAGTTTTGTTGACGGCACATCTTACTGTAGTGCACAATATACTGTGCTGCGCTACATAATCGTTTCTTTGAACTTTTAAAGCACCGCCATTTCAAAAGGAAAGAGAAACTGGAGGCCCATGAACTCAATACTGTGCCGCAGAAAAGCCCCTTGATTCTCTGTTCGTCGTCTGGTTTATGAAATCCGTGGGACAATACACTAGACAAATGGGAATGTCTTTCATTGACAGGCACAAAGAAATGGGCTATATTCTTCATGGCATTTCTTCACTCTTTCGAGAAGGTCTTTCCTGGCTTACAATGATATCTCAATGGGTGAATAATAAAATGCAGATATACTGTATAATATCAGAATGCAGAGATGCCACAATAGCACCATGTGTGCTGATGTATGGTCCGTTCCCCAAGGCAAGAGCATCAGGTGTCCACTGCGGTTCTGGACATCAAGTGTCCACTGGGGCTGTGGACATCAAGTGTCCACTGAGGTTCTGGACATCAAGTGCCCACTGGGGCTGTGGACATCAGGTGTCCACTGGGGTTGTGGACATCAAGTGTCCACTAGGGTTCTGGACATCAAGTGTCCACTGGGGCTGTGGACATCAAGTGTCCACTGGGGTTCTGGACATCAAGTGCCCACTGGGGTTGTGGACATCAGGTGTCCACTGGAGTTCTGGACATCAAGTGTACACTGGGGTTCTGGACATCAAGTGTCCACTGGGGCTGTGGACATCAAGTGTCCACTGGGGCTGTGGACATCAAGTGTCCACTGGGGTTCTGGACATCAAGTGCCCACTGGGGTTGTGGACATCAGGTGTCCACTGGGGTTCTGGACATCAAGTGTACACTGGGGTTCTGGACATCAAGTGTCCACTGGGGCTGTGGACATCAAGTGTCCACTGGGGTTGTGGACATCAAGTGTCCACTGGGGTTGAGACAAGATGAAATCTACAGCAGCGGGAACCACTTTTATTCTGCTGTGTGGTTTGCTTCTTCATTTTTCATCAGCACTTGGGCAATGCCTGACTGCAGGCCTGCCTGTCCAGACCGCAGAGAGCAGTGACAGCAGCCTGGCCGGAGAGCTGGGGCTGTGCCCTCTGCACCTCAGCCTCGGACGTTTTAACCTCAGAGGCTCTGAGAGACCCAGGCCCGGCACTGACCCAGCCTGCAACAGAGCTCTTGTTCTGTCTGGACTGCGGAGACCGACGGCCCGTGTCATGTGTCTTCTGTGGAGCTCAATTTATTACAGAGAGAAAGAGTTGTGACTATATTTATATAGCCAAAGAGAAAGGGGCAGACAGACGTTGAGGGCATCATGTTCATCAGGAAGGGACTGTTCACAGGTCCAGATTTCCATCACCCTCTAGCTAAGACAGGTTTACTACATGGAGTTTGTAACGAAAGTTCAGGAGGATGACAACAAGCCAGTTCAACCAGACTCAGCTGTCAGTAATTGGCAATTTCTCCCGCCATCCTTTCCTCTCCCAAAACACTATCAATACCTACAGTACAGTACGTGATCCCCATCCCTCACCCGCGAACGTCTTTTGCACCCCACCTCCATCCCATCTCCCCCTCTGCAGTTGCCCCTTGGCCACCCTGCAGGGGGGTCATCTGGGCAGGAGGTCAGCCCTCAGCCAAGGGTTAAGACAAATTTTCACTCCATAATCCATTCATGATGCTTTAATCTTGAGTGTTCCTAGTGAATGCAATTTATTATGGAAACAAGAAAGGGTTTATTCCAGGCTGAAAAGAAAGGAAAGAAACACAAGGTTTAGGATTTTTCAGCCTGGAATAAACCTTTATTTGTTCCTTTGCGGCCTACGCATGCTGACGCAGCTCCCTGCTTGAACTACTTCATACTACTAACGATGATGATGATGATTATTATGTAGATTAATATAAAATAGAATTTAAGCCTTTAATAGTAGCTTCACAAAGTGCTTTACAGGAAAAGTAAAAATAAATCAATTTAACAATCTGCTGTTGCATAACTTTGAAACACGCTGCATCATGCAAACAAATTTAAGCAATTATCATTCTTTAGTTACAGTTCACTTTAAGAAGTGAAATGCAAAGGGAGCTTCTTAAAACTATCAGTAATGTTAAAACTTGTACAGAAAAATTTCCAAAAAAGAAACATTTCCTAGTAAGTAAATGAAAACATTGATCTGATGAGTCTTGGGCATTACACGACTTCCTATTTGCAAATGCATTTTCAAATCGTGCTGGTATCTGCTCATCTCTTCTTGCCTAATGTTTACTGGCACACTGGTGCTGGTCAGCTCATACTGTACCTACAGTAGAACTGCATCCTCCTCCTCCAACACTGCCCCCTGATCAGGTTCCAAGTGGAAACTAAAGAGAAGAGCATTTAAAATTCATCACAGCAGGCACTTCGTTACACTAAGAGTTGTGGGAGTCTGGAGCAAGCTGCCCAGCCTAGATGTTGCAGCTGATACTCTGCCTGCTTCTAAGTCACAGCTGCTGTGCACTGTAAAGCAGAAATTTGGGTTTGGGTTGCATCCTGAACGTAACAGCTGAATGTGACCCTCGGATCAATGAGTTATAAGCAACAAAACGATCTGACTAGGCCGAACGGCCACCAGTTATCGGGCACCTTTGTTATTGCTCTTCTGTGACAGACCAGGTTACGAGTCCAAGCAGCACGTTCACTTATTTAAAAACTCACCTTCGTTTTTCCTTTATGTACGCAACATAGCTTTTTGTTTTTGCCGTAAAGACAAGACAAAGTCGTGAAGGTGCTGGCTGGTCCCAGCAAAGACTGAGGGGGGAGTCTCACAGACTGAAGTGCACTGCCCAGGCTGGTAACAGGGTCCTAGACTCTGGGAGCACACTTGCAAGCCCATGCATGATCCTAAAACACTTGTTTCTAGCAAGGTTCACAGCATCTCGGAGCCCTCAGCACAGGGCACCTGGCAAGATGACACACTGTAGGATATGCACACCCTAGCCATCGTGTCGTTGGTGGCTTGGAGGAAACACACCATGTGAGAACATGCAAACTCCGCATAGAAGGTGTTCTATTCTCTAATTAAAACCAGGACGCCAGAATTGTACAGGCAGCAGTGCAGGCTGCCACACCAAAGTGTAACCCCGTTGTGAGGAGTCCACAACTGAAAAAAAAAAAACAACCCCAAAAACAATTCAGCTCATCAGCAGTACCTTACTGCTGCACCGTGAACTTCCAGACAGCGCTCGTAAACACCAGCTTCTCCTTTTGCTCTCGGTGGTTTCAGACGACCTGCGAAGACAGTTGCAGGAATGCTGCTTCCCGGACCGCAGCACAAACCGCGCCCGCGAGCTGAAACAGGTGGCAAACTGCCGAACAGCAAACCCGGAAGGACGTTCCTGTCTGCGGGGCTGCGCGGGGCTGCAGACACCACGTGGATGCTCCGGTTCATCGAGGCCAGACCTGTTCCCGGAATCGCAGCGCACGCGTCTGCCTTGCCGTGAAGTCTTGATTTGACCGTGATATCTGTGGCGATTGGGTGTATCTGTAGAAAGGCTTTTCTGCAGATTTCTTGAATTCCTTTACCGCGTTTTGATTAGGGGTTGAGGTGGGTCCTACAGTAGCCCACCAGCAACGCCAGTTCATTTAAATTAGTCATTGATTATAAACTAGGGAAATGCGCAAGGAGAAAAACTACAGGCAGATATAAAATAGCCGACAGTATGGACTCCTGGTGAGTGGGAAAATGTCAGCGGTCTGGTTTCTCTTGACAAGTTAAAAATCGCTTTCCTGTTGTGAGCTCTCGGACAGTTTCCTTTTGTGCATTTGCCCCGGCTGAAAAGTGTACGTTTGGCGGATGCTGAGGGAGGAGAGCAGGCCGAGTTGCAGACGTCATGTTGATGTTTCAGTTCATTAAACCCAAAGCTGCTCTGAAACTTCGCACGCAAAGTCAACCGGCATGACACTGCAGCACGGCACCGGCAGTAACGAGCATTTTGCAGTGCTCGCTATTAACCACTAGGGGGAGCTCCTACACGCGTGACTCATCCCCTTAACGAAGGGGAGGTTCGTTGAAAAGTTAAAAGACTACTATAGTCACTAAGGAACAAGTAAAAGGTTTATTCCATGCTGAAAAAAAGAAGAAAGAGAACACAACGTTTCGGCCGTGGAGCCTTCTTCAGGTGTGAGAGAGACAGGGTAGTAGTTTGAACAACTCCTGACAGGTACTGACTTACAAACAAATGTTAAAGAAATAACATTTAAAATCATTCCTAGGTTGCGCTCGTTGCCCTCGATTCAGACGTGAACAGGATCATTCCTGTTATGTTCTGTAAAGCTGGAAAAGAAACTATAACACGTCTGTTACTGTACCTATCTATTTGAAAAGCTGTTTTGGAAAGACTTGCAAAACCTTATCTTTAACCCTTTCAATGTGAATGTTAGATTTACGGAATCTGATATGATGTTATACTTTGCAAATATGTAATATGGAAAAAGAGCATTTACTTAGAATTAATCTTTTATTAATACTAGCTAGACATCATATTCTGACCTGAACTACTATAGTCACTGTTTCATCTGTAGAGCAATTCACACACAAAAAACACTCTCTTTACACTCTTTTACTTTTCATCGTAGAATTAATCTCTGCTTCCTTTTCGTAACGAAACAGTAAGAAACTGTATAGTTTCGGGTTTTTTTAAAAAGAAGTTTTTAACACAGTAATACAAAAGAGAAAAGGTATCCAAAAAAAGATACATGACCAATACACAAAACAGTATGCTGTCGGTGGTCATTACCAATCACAGCACAAAGTTAAAAATCTTACACATATCAATTGTGGGTTTTGTTTGGTTATTTTTTGAGTTTTTAATGGAATTCAAGTAATAATAATCCCATTTTACAATAATTCAAGGTGCGAGTAGCATTAGCCCGTTTTGTTTCGTGAATATGATGTCTAGCTAGTATTAATAAAAGATTAATTCTAAGTAAATGCTGTTTTTCCATATTACATATTTGCAAATAATAACATCATATCAGATTCCGTAAATCTAACATTCACATTGAAAGGCTTAAAGATAAGGTTTTGCACGTCTTTCCAAAACAGCTTTTCATATAGATAGGTACAGTAACAGACGTGTTATAGTTTCTTTTCCAGCTTTACAGAACATAACAGGAATGATCCTGTTCACGTCTGAATCGAGGGCAACGAGCGCAACCTAGGAATGATTTTAGATGTTATTTCTTTAACATTTGTTTGTAAGTCAGTACCTGTCAGGAGTTGTTCAAACCAATTCCCAGTTCGTATTTTCAAATATTGCGTTCCAGACGGATGTACGGGGAGGAATGAATTGGGGCTTACGCAAATTCCTTATGTGGTTATTATTGCATTGTCTGTAGGGTTTAAACCCGTTACATCTCGTTCGTAGTCCTTAGCGTATTACAACGCCGTGACTAGCTACAGTATGTGCATGAAGGAGGCTGCAGAGACAAAGCTTTTCAAGTGCTTCAGTTTCTCATAACCCGACCAGTGTTTTCATTCCCCTCTGCGGCTGCAGATCGAGGTTCTGAGGACCGATTAACAAAAATAAGTACTGATTCATGCCAAACTAGCCTCTGTTTTGCTTCCACGGGATCTCTCTCTCTCTGTGTATCTTTCGTCAAGTAAAAGAGGGGGGAAAAAACAGCTCTGTGAGAAACGGAATGAACACAAAGGCGGTGAGACGAACACAGAGCGTGACATTTTCAGATGAAAGCGCTCGAGCCGGCAGCCTCGGGAGAGACGCTCCCTGCCGAGTTACTGGCAGTGTCAGATCGATGCAGCCCCGACACACGCTGCACCGCGCTGTCACCGCCGCCGCTGCGCCAAACCGCACGGGCTTCTTCTAGATTAGAGCAACACGTGAGGCTTCCGAGCTGAGGTGCGCAGTTCGATACCGTCCTTGCGCTCTACGAGTCGCACTGTGCGGAGCATGCATGCACGCTGGGGCGCAGGCAGCCGCAATGAAGTTCGAGACAGCAGGTCAAGATATTTCACCATGCAGTCAGCCCGAGCTCTGACAGCCTGATCGGCGCACCCCAATTTCACCCCGGGTCTAGAACTCCGCCAGTACGAACAGCCTGTTCTTGACGTTGCTGATCTTCTGCTACAAAAAAAAAACAAAAACACTCGATTAAACCTCTGCGGCATCTCTGCTCGGTTTGCGTGTTTGGGTTCTGAACTTTGAACATGGGATCAACAGAGGTCTCGGCTGAAGTCGTCGCAGTTCAAGCAGGGAGCTGTGTCAGACACGCGTAGGCTGCAAAGGGACCAATAAAGTTATTCCAGGCTGAAAAGACAAGAATAAAACACAATTGTTCGGCTGTGGACCCTTCTTCAGGTGTGAAAAAGAAGGCTCCCCAAAACTGTGTTTCTTTTCTTCTCTTTTCAGCCTGGAGTAAACCTGTTCCTTAAAGGTCATCGCCGTCGCATGCAAAAGCGCCTGTAATTAGGGCCTGACGCTCTCAGCGGAGAGGGGTAGTTTGGTGCGCTCTCAGAGGGGAGGCGGCCGGTGTTAATCTAAAGAGCTACAACTGACCTAACTTTAAAAAAAAGTGCCAGGGTGGAGCTAAAACAGAGAACAACACGGAACAAAACTGGTTTCTATTTTTAGCATTTTGCTTGCAGGCACACAGACAAAAGAAAACGCAACTGCGAAAACCCATCACGCTGATTTTTTCCTGCGGGTCCTGACATTTTCAAAAACGAGTGCAGCTCTTAAGTGAAGCCTTTGTTGGTACAGAAACCCGTGACTCCTGTAGGTCTCCCAGATGGTTGGACCAGTTGCACAGAACTGTGACTGCTGGCTGGCACTGATGCCATCACAACGTTATATCTGCATTGCTCCTGCTGCCTGAGCAGAACCAGGCCTTTATATAGCCTGTACATCGTGCCTGCAGTTTCACCTCTTTAAAACTTGGTTTCATTTTAGTCCAATCAGACTATGTGTTCAGTTCTTAGGAAGCTGTTGAACACTCAGGCATTAGCCATTAGTCTGCAGCCATGTCACCCTGCAACTCACAACTAGCAGCCCACTGATGCTCAGCAGGTGTGACCTGGCCAGTACCTGGATAGGAGACTCCTGGGAAGGCTGCTGCTGGAAGAGGTGTTAGTGGGGCCAGCAGGGGGTGCTCAAGCTGCAATCTATGTGGGTCCTAATGCCCCAGTATAGTGATGGGGACACTGTACTGTAAACAGGCACTGTCCTTTGGATGAGACGTAAAACTGAGGTCCTGACTCTCTGTGGTCATTAAAAATCCCAGGGTGTTTCTCGAAAAGAGTAGGAGTGTTTCCCTGATGTACAGTGCCTTGCGAAAGTATTCGGCCCCCTTGAACTTTTCAACCTTTTGCCACATTTCAGGCTTCAAACATAAAGATATACATTTTTTATTTTATGTGAAGAATCACCAACAAGTGGGACACAATTGTGAAGTGGAACGAAATCTATTGGATTTTTGAAACTTTTTTAACTAATAAAAAAATGAAAAGTGGGGCGTGCAAAATTATTCGGCCCCTTTACTTTCAGTGCAGCAAACTCACTCCAGAAGTTCAGCGAGGATCTCTGAATGATCCAATGTTGTCCTAAATGACTGATGGTGATAAATAGAATCCACCTGTGTGTAATCAAGTCTCTGTATAAATGCACCTGCTCTGTGATAGTCTCAAGGTTCTGTTGAAAGCGCAGAGAGCATCATGAAGACCAAGGAACACACCAGGCAGGTCCGTAATACTGTTGTGGAGAAGTTTAAAGCCGGATTTGGATACAAAAAGATTTCCCAAGCTTCAAACATCCCAAGGAGCACTGTGCAAGCGATCATCTTGAAATGGAAGGAGTATCAGACCACTGCAAATCTACCAAGACCTGGCCGTCCCTCTAAACTTTCAGCTCAGACAAGGAGAAGACTGATCAGAGATGCAGCCAAGAGGCCCATGATCACTCTGGATGAACTGCAGAGAACTACAGCTGAGGTGGGAGAGTCTGTCCATAGGACAACAATCAGTCTTACACTGCACAAATCTGGCCTTTATGGAAGAGTGGCAAGAAGAAAGCCATTTCTCAAAGATATCCATAAAAAGTCTCGTCTAAAGTTTGCCACAAGCCACCTGGGAGACACCCCAAACATGTGGAAGAAGGTGCTCTGGTCAGATGAAACCAAAATCGAACTTTTTGGCCACAATGCAAAACGATATGTTTGGTGTAAAAGCAACACGGCTCATCACCCTCAACACACCATCCCCACTGTCAAACATGGTGGTGGCAGCATCATGGTTTGGGCCTGCTTTTCTTCAGCAGGGACAGGGAAGATGGTTAAAATTGAGGGGAAGATGGATGCAGCCAAATACAGGACCATTCTGGATGAAAACCTGTTGGAGTCTGCAAAAGACCTGAAACTGGGACGGAGATTTATCTTCCAACAAGACAATGATCCCAAACATACAGCAAAATCTACAAAGGAATGGTTCACAAATAAACGTATCCAGGTGTTTGAATGGCCAAGTCAAAGTCCAGACCTGAATCCAATCGAGAATCTGTGGAAAGAGCTGAAAACTGCTGTTCACAAACGCTCTCCATCCAACCTCACTGAACTCGAGCTGTTTTGCAAGGAAGAATGGGCAAGAATTTCAGTCTCTCGATGTGCAAAACTGATAGAGACATACCCCAAGCGACTTGCAGCTGTAATCGCAGCAAAAGGTGGCTCTACAAAGTATTAACGCAAGGGGGCCGAATAATTTTGCACGCCCCACTTTTCATTTTTTTATTAGTTAAAAAAGTTTCAAAAATCCAATAGATTTCGTTCCACTTCACAATTGTGTCCCACTTGTTGGTGATTCTTCACATAAAATAAAAAAATTTATATCTTTATGTTTGAAGCCTGAAATGTGGCAAAAGGTTGAAAAGTTCAAGGGGGCCGAATACTTTCGCAAGGCACTGTAGCAAGTGGAGATGGAATGGGGATGAGATTCCCAAACGTGGTGATGAACGGAGAACAAGTCCCAGTGCAGCCAGGGGCTCCTGTGGAGAAAAAAAGAGGACAGCAGGTCTCCCCATGGACTTGATAATGGCATGATCCTAATCCCTCCTCTTCAAGGCGCTCCAGCTCTTTCACATGTTTGATTACATGCGCCTGCCCCCACTCCTGCCCCTCCTTATTTAAGCCAGGCGCTCTCACGACTCGTGGCTCTGCACTGGAAGACGGGCGCCCGGAGACCCGCCTTCCATGTCCTACATCCGCGGCTTGAGGGCACAGGCCTCCTGTCGCCATCCTGATCCAGCGCAGTCCGGGGCTCGGAGTGCCTGGCCTCATCGTCCCGTTTTTTATTCCATGTCCCTGTACCGGATCCCGTTCCGGTTTTTAACTCGGTTTTGTCCTGTCTCGTTTGGATTACCCGGTTTTTGGACTTTTGGACTTCGCCCCGGATTTCCCCCTGGACTCCTTGGACTTGTTCGCCCTGGCCACGCCCCTCCCCGAGCACCAGTTCACCATCGCCACGCCCCCTGTCTGTCAACCCCTCCAGATCCTCGTCGTCCCCTCCCCGTCCTTTTCCACTTACTTCCAGATTATACCGTCTGCATAGGGTCCTGAACTCCACTTCACAGGAGCTCGGACTGGCTCCCATTTGAGATAAAGGCACGAGGGGAGTCCAGGCTGCGATGCAGTTTGCTATATATGTGCTCTCTTCCCCTGACAATTGCTGATCCTGGTCCTGCATGTTTGTGCTGTTAGAGGAGGGTCTTTGGGTGTGGCCCCTCACCCTGGAGCTGTGTGGGAGGTACTGTATGAGGCATGCTGTTGTGGGTGGGAGTCAGGTCTCACCACTAGGCTGTGTCCTGCTGCCTGGCAGGGCTGTGAGCCAAAACGGGCCATTCTAATAAAGGTGGGAATTCCACCTCCTGCTTCTTCTGGAGTTTAATGTGCTGGACCTCCGTTAATATGAATAACCAACAACAAATGACACTTGTTTTCTGGCTTTCTGACCTGACGATACAGGTTACCTGAGCTGAGAAAGCCTACATTACAAGGAGCAGAGGCCTGGAGCAGAAAAGACTCTGAAGCTTGACAGGAGAGTTCATGAGTGTCACTGTGGCCTTCTGCTATGAGTGCAACACCTGTCTCTTTAAATAAAAAGCCCTGTCACTGCTAGCGCACATGCGCTGGGCTCAGTCTAGAGATGAGGTCAAAGGGGCCTGCCGACAGAGCACTCCAGTACAAACATCGCATAGCAAATAGGCACTGTTTACAAACTTGCGCTGCAAGCAGCTGAGTACTAGTGATGATATCTCTGTCCGAGAGGGAGGTTTGGAGGGAGAGCCCCGATACTCAGGCAGCAGGACAACAGGGCCGAACCAGGATCATGATCCGGGGGGATGAGATAGATAAGGGAGACACGTTCTTTCCACTTGAGTCCTCTCCTGAGTCTGTTTTACAGGACTGTGAGCAGCACAGATCAGTACTTTCACATATGTGCCAGAGACACAGATAAACCTACTTAAATATGGAAATTTCTTGCATATTACTTATGTAATGGTAGCGCAGTGGTTAACACTGCTGTCTTGCAGCGCTAAGGCCTTGCGATCAATTCCCAGGGAGCTATCTGTGTGGAGTCTATATGTTCTCCCCATGTTTAAGTGGGTTTCCTCCAGGTACTCCAGTTTCTTCCCACATTCCACAAGTGATAAGTTAATCGGCTTCTGGGAAAATTGGTTCTGGTGTGTGTGTGTTTGTGTCTGTATAAGATCACTTTATTGGCCATGTACAATTTCTTGTATTAGGAATTTGTCTTTTTCACAGACCCCACCTTGTTCTCCATGAGACCCACAGACAGGGAGAGAAGCTGGGGGTCAGAGTGCAGGGTCGGCCATTTATACGGCGCCCCTGGAGCAGTCGGGGTGAAGGGCCTTGCTCAGGGGCCCAACAGAGTAGGATTCCTCTGCCGGCTGCGGGAAACGAACCGGCAACCTCCCAGCCACAGGCGCAGATCCTGAGCCCCAGAACCACACTGCCTTGCCTTGCCCTGCCAGGATAGGCTACAGCTGCCCTGCAAACCCTTTATTTAATAAACAGCTAAAATAGATGGATGGATTCTTATGCCATAAGTGGCTTAACTAAACACCCAGAGTGTTGGTGTATCGATAATATAGAAACAGAGACAGATACAGGGTCCAAAACAGTGGAATGTGGGTTTTAAAGTCATGATTCAGGAATAGATGTATTTATTAATAGGTTATATGGCTCGAGTAATCGTTCTTACCACTGACTGCAAGACTGGCACATTTTCTAAAGATAGATAGAAAGTAAAAGAGATTAGAGCAGTGATAATAGACAGTGAGAGGAGAGATAAAGCCTGGTTTGCTGCCACTTTCAAAGAGAGTGAAACAGGAAGGCAGGCACAGATTATGTTTTATGTACGTTTCTATTTTTAGGACAATTAGTAAAAGCCCCCAAAGTTTCCCACTGTGAGTCGACACACCAGGCCCGCCCACCACGTCTTTTGGATCACATGGTTCTCTGTCTCTCTTCCTCTCAGCTTCTTCCTCTTGGCCACAGCTCTTCATTTTCCATGCCCAGAAAACTGCCACATGTCCTCCACTCTGTTCGAGCTCAGCGATGCACCTCTGATGTCATGTGGCCAATGTCACCTGACATCCCAGCAAGGCTGGTTCTCAAGTGGTAAAAAGACAAAACAAAAACCAAGAGGTGATAGTAAAACCCAGGCAGATCCCTCCTCTCTGCTATAAAATACTATCCTGATTGAAATGTCACTTTCTGCATCATCTATAGTTTTATCAGTTGCTGTAAAACACCAGAATGTAATAAGAAAACACTACAAATAGTTGAAAACAGAACACAGATCAGAGTCTAAGATGGTCAATAAAAATATTCAGTTAGAATTAGTCCATCTATAATAAATGGCTTAGTAAGGATATTTGAATTTGTGTGATTTGAAAACATGGCAAACATGTGCTTAATATACCTAGAGAGTGGGTTTTAAACTTGTAGGGTACATAAACAGGTACAGTTTCCCCTTGTATGTAGTTTGTCCTTGGAACAAGAAAAAATTGTCTTCGACAGAGCATGCAAGTTCTTCAGTGATATATACTGACTGAGAAAATAGGTGGGCCCAGGTCATTTAGTGCTTTATGCATCGTCATCAAAATCTTGTAATCAATATTTACCTGGTAGCCAATACAGTGATGCCAGGAGTGGCGATACACAGTATGATTATGTTCTAAGAACAATATAATTTTCACACTGGTGGGTCAATGTCTTTAAAAGAACTGTCATAATACCAAAGGTCGTTTTTATTTTATATAGAGATACACAAATGAAACACTGGTTTGAACAGAAAGAGCCCTGCAGCTCCGAGGGAGGAAAATAAATGTGCAATAGATGTGCAATCGGTGATACTATCACAACCGACATTAAAAACATATGCACATCGAGACTCAGGCCACCTCCTCCTCCTGCAAAAAACTACCGGCAGCTCTAAAGCCTTCTGGAACTCAGAGAGCTTTTCAGCAGCGCTTAACAGATCTGTCCAGCTATTGCACTGGGACACCTTCAAATCAAGACGGAAAGCACTAATCTGAAACCCGCACCAGGCGCTCTGTTTTCTGTTTGTTTTACAGTTGTAGTCACATCCTCTTTCAGTTCCTGTGCTCCACTGGCACTCTCACCTGCCTGCAGCTGGCTCTGTAGGGCTGCTTACAGTATCGGAGCTGCAGTATCGCAGCATGAGGAACAGAGACCCCCCTTGTACAGAATTGTATAAAAATCACTGTACAGCAGGAAACAAAATAGTTGTCTGTTACACGGTAATTTCAGTTTTAGCTGGTCCAGCATGAAGACAGTCATTATGACACCCATGATTATTGCAGCTATTACTGGTGCTATTATAATAAATAAGAAGAGGTGCTATTTTCTCGTGCTGGGACGCAGGGGATAGAAAAGACCAAGACCAAGATGTGAGCTTCAGTACTCTGGATCGAAATGAAATATATCTCTGGGAGGCCCCATTCCTGTATTAAAACAGTATTCGGCCTGTCAGAGGTAAGTTCCTGGTGCTTCAGTCACCTGCAGTTAAAGGTTGAATTTCATTCCCCGAAGGCTGTAGCTGAGCTGCCTCTGGAACCCCTTGCTTACAGGGATGTTTCGAGAGCCCGAGATGAATGTCTTGTGAAGATGTCTGCCGTGCAGTTCAGGTCTCCTCTCCACTCAGAGAGGCAGCGCCAGCAGCCCCGCGCCAGACACTGCTCAGCGATGTGGCGTCTCTGCCCAGCCCAGGAAGAGACCCCGCCGCCACACGGTGCATTAAGCACAGATGAATGAGCGCATCCTAATCACATTAGTCTTTCAGGTAACAATATCCAGGGGGGGGGGGCTTTTAAAGCCCAAGCCCAGCTGGGGATTTGATGGGAAGTTTCTGTTTTAAGACTGATTGACCCCTGACAGAATTAAAACCGCCACCCCCCTCTTACCAGAGCAGACGGAATTTGAACGGAAGTGTCATTTTTAAAACAAAGTAACCCACAACAGGACCCTTCAAAATGGTATTGTTGAGACGCTTTCGTTTCAGATCCACAGTATGAGAGTGTTTTTTTTTTTTCCATCGTTGCACCGCACACGCGCGGCTGTAGGGACACACTGGTATTGTGGGTTTCTGTGGTGTGGAGGAGACTGAGGCCCATCTTTCAACTTGGCATGCTTTGCTGCGGCGATATGAAAAATCAAGCAAATCCACGCTCTGCCCTGGACAGCACAGTTGTCTCCTGAGCAGGCTGCTTGATAGGGAAAATAGAAACTGATGTCAAACTGTAACGCAGAAACTGTGCTTGTGCTTAACACCAACAGCAACACTTCACAGAGCAATAGAGCCATTTCTCCTCCTACTGGCGGCAGTGAAAAGAAACACACAACGAAGTGATAACCCTCTGTGGGTGTGCGAAAGCGTGTCTGTGTGACACACAGAGAGGAGAGAGAGAGAGAGATCTGCCTCGCAGTATTGGCTGAGAGGAACATGTGTACTGCCTGATGTCACATCTCTTGCAGTTTCTATTCAGACACGGAGCAGTAGGAGAAGTGAGCTTCTACGAGGAGCTACTGAACTTCAGCGGCGGGCAACGCGGAGCTGTCTACATTTCCGACCCTCGGCGACAGCCGAAGAGAGGTAAGGCAGCATGAGAAGCTTCGAAGCTGAAACTTGCGATGTCTGGATTTCCTTCAGCCAGTCTGAGCAGGGCTGCGGAGATACTTTTCTGTAGAGTCATGCCTCTTGTGAGGTCCTCTGAGCTTCCTTCAGAATGAAGGAATGCTAGATATGTCTTGTGGGTGAGTGTGTGAGCTTGCGCAGGGTCATCTGGCTGAGACTGAGTCTGGTTTGTATCTGTGGTGGGAGCAGTCTGTGTCCCAGCTCTGGTGATAGTGTTAGCTGGTCCCTCCGATTCCTGTTCTCACAGCTCTGGATCAGCACTGTGGACAGTGTGGACGGACAGCCCTTCGCAGTAAGGCTAGGAGAGGGGAGTGGAACAGGATTAGAGAGAACTGGGTCTGAGCGTTGAGTTTCTCCCTCCGGAGTTCTGTCTAGAAATGTTAGATTTAGATAGGAGCCTCACGTGTGCATTACCGAGGCTCTCTGGAGATTAAAAACACAGCAGGTGCCAACTGCCAATATTTTTAAGCCCGTTGATCTAGGCTATGTTCTGCTTCAACATCTGTTAGATTTCAGAACTGGTTATTCTCATCTGTGTTCTTAAACAATGAGAATTGCTGGTTTTATAGTAACACCTACAAGCAGGCACATTACCCCAGTGGAGGTACAAGGGATGAGTCAGAGCTCAAGTAAAAATTTCCATTTAGAAGCCAGTCTTTTTTCAGCCAGTAGCCCATAAACCCAAAGGAAAAGAGCGACACAAATCTGCCGAATGTAATGCTTTTTTACTCCCGGAGCCAGTGGCTTGAAAATGCAAATCAGAAGGATAATAAAAGTCTGGTACTGAAACTAAAACCCTGGGTGAAGAATTTAATTAATAATTCAGGGGTTTCCCTGTAAAACCCAGCTCACTTCTGCCACCCACCTACTGTAGCTGAGCACAGAAGCACAGTTGCACAGAAGGTCGTGCTAAAAGCACTGACAAAAGGCTCAGGTTATTTAAATAGGAAACCTTGAGATGGAGGGCTGTGTTGAAAGCTCTGACGCTCTGACAGTTCTGACGCTTCGCAAACATAAGCTCCGTCTTTTGTCCAAGATGTAATTCCCAGTTTCCCGGGATCAGGCCGGGATCTCTCTACCTTGGTGGGCCTGCTTTTCCTCTTTCAAGAAGAGAAGGGAATCCCCAGTGCCTCTTGTATTTCCGAGTGGGCCGGAGAAAAACTTTGAACACAACTTGACCTTCATCCCCCGCTCAGTTTCCTTAATCTCACATCCCCAACCCCTCCCAAAAATGTAATCCCAAATTCTGCTGTTTCTTGGGATTTGAGATCAACGGGGAATGAATTCATCAGTGGAAGCAGCCAAGAAATCGCCTGCTCGCTCTCCCGACGAGCTGAAAGCTTTGTGAACCAAGAAGCAAGGATCAGACACGTTCAATATGTGCCATGACGCTGAGAGCACCAGATCTCACTTGGATTCATGTGACCGTAGGGCTAACGGCTCAGACAAAGGTTCACTTCCTTTCCGCTCGAAATGAAAACAAGGCTGGTGGATGAATGAAGAGGTGCCGTGGTGTGGCTGCTAATGTCTGCTATCGATGATCTTGAAGACTCGTAGTGGGGGCAGAAGGCACTCCAGGAGGTGCCCTGCTGCGGGCGGCCACCGCCCTTTCTAAACAAGTGCCAGTGGCCGGAGAAGAAGCAGCCGGGCACTCCTGCAGCTCGGGTCAGGCAGAGAGAGAGACAGACTGACAGGCAGCGTGGTGGCAAGGGCCTGTAAAAAAACCACAGTCAGGCAAAATGAAAGCCTGACTCGTGTTATGTTTCATCTGATGTTCCTCAAAAACAAAACAGCAAAAAAGTCTACAGATCAATTTTCAGGTCGATAGTCAGTTGACTGAAATCCAAAAAAGCCTGAAGCCTGGATGCAGATATTCTAAAAACTGAACCCAGTAATTAGGAGATCGCTCCTGCTGAAGTAACGGCATAAATTGACAATATACGAGCCTTTGAAAGATCACTTGAAACAAACCTTTCCTGTTTCTCAAATAGAGAAGTCACAAGAACCATGGGTGACTTTTGAATTTTCGATTCAAACACATAATCGGTGCATCGGATTTGAAATTAAGGCGCTGCCAAAAGGCTCATAGGAAAGACAAAACATCATATAAGATTGTACTAGTAAGTCTCCTTATGAGGGACCGGAAATCTCAGGCTCTCAAGGAAACTGGTGCCCTGCACGACCCGCAGCTCCCAATTCAAGAGTCCAGCTCTGAGCGCGCTCAGAAGGACAGAGGTCATCAAGGTGCCCCCCTGGCCCAGTGCTGCCAAAAATGTGTAGTCTCTGGTCACTTCTCTCGTGAGCTTGACTGCTGACCTTGGACTTGAGGGCAATTTCATTTATATATGGACAGTGTTCTGCACTAGAATGTGACAAGGGAAATGACGTGTCTTACAGGTTTTCTTTGTCTTTCTGGGTAGTTCTTGCAGGTGTCCCCACTCTGCCATGTCATATCAGCAGGAAGGATTTAATGCCTATAGCTGTAAAGCTCTCTATATTGTCAGTCCGATGAAAAACCTCACATCAACAAAACCAAACTAAAAGTCTGTGTTTTTGGATGCAGTACACGGTAGTCCAGGTCCGTTTATACAGAATGCCAACACTGTGAAAGAGCCTGTGAGCGCAGCTGTGCACGTCTCTCATTCTCGATAGTTAAAAGTATGCCTTGTGTCTCATAATACCCATAAATCACAAACCCAAAACGATTTAGCAACAGTTCATGAGGTTTTTAGGTAAAAACAGCCAAATATTTATAATTTATTGTCATAGGGATGCCTAAAGAATACGTTATGCACTTCTGAATCCTGTCTGCCCAGCGAGGGTTGCCTAAATTAGGAACATATTGGTAAAAAAAACAAAGCCACACAGATAAGCTGGAATTGGTTCAAACTGAATTCTTCTGGCATGAAGGGAAAGTACACAATATATTGAGAAGCTATTACACATTTTTATTCTGCTGGAATAACAGGCTTTCATTTTTTCCCCAAGTGCAATCGATATTCACTGCTGTTGCCCTTCATGGCTCAGCTGCACCTGTGTTACTGTGTTTTAGTGCACTGTCTTTTACATTTTTAAAGCACCGTAAACCATGCTTTACACTGGATTAATGCTATATACCGTACATACTCCACTGTGGACAGGACACACTCTTGAGTTGCAAAAGATGCCAGAAATCTCATGTTTCCTGCTGTGCTTTATGTTCACTTTATAAGGGTGTTATATGGTATACAGGAATCGGGTGTTACAAGAGGCATATTGAAGAAAGCTGGCAAAGTTCAGAATGAGTTGAGGTATAGATGTGTCTGGTGGTGGACCTGTTGACCAGGATGGAGCAGGAGAGCCAGGTATAGAGAGTGCCCTACCACTTGTAAATATGCTCTCCCCCAAAAAAGAGTGAGGCCGTCTAATTTTCCCAGACCACTTCCACTCCATGAAGTATTAGGTCAAGCTCCCAGGTACTGCTGTGCTTGTGTATGCTCATTATTGTGCTTAGTGCTTTGTCACATTCTATATATTTTATCTCTGCCATTATACTACTCCAGTTTTGCAGGGCACTGAATCAAAATAATCAAAATTGGACTTCATTCTCAAACCCAAACAGTCCAAATATCTCGTTGTCGTAAGCCTGTTGTCTGGGGCTGAAGGTAAAAGAAAAATTTGCAAAACAATATTTGCGCACTACTGAAATTTAACTTTATCTAAGATATACTGTCTAGATGAATATCCTGAGGTACTTATCTGCCATGGACAGAGTGTTTCAGCATATCAAGAGAGTGACTAGCACAGCTATGGGAGATTTATCTGAATTTAGGTAACTATAAATATCCACATACATGACACTTTAAATGTACAGTAACTGCCACATGTCCCTTTTCAGGTCTTCTAACATACCCAATATTTCACTTTGCAACGAAAAAAAATGTAGCACTTACGTCTTACTTATCAAGGTGACAAGAGGCAAAACTGCACCTTTTGTGCAGAATATTAACACCTCTAGAAAAAGTTCAAGCCTGTATGCATGCATGAATCTACAACAAACAATTTTACAGTTTTGACTGCTGAGGGAAGAGGAAGTCCTGTTCAGACTTATATTTATCTCAGTGTTTTTTTTAGCTAAACGAACTATTGCACAAAGGCAGTGAAAATGACAGAAAAAAAGATCCTTTTGTGCTTTTAGTCTGATCTTCAGAAGATTGTATGCTTGTGGTTAAGGTCTTGCTTAAGTTGTCAATTAACAAGATTATCTAATGTCGAAACGAGGTAAATGTATACAGTAAATAAGACAGAAATGAGCAATTCTGATATAATATAAACAATGAAAGCAATGAACCATTCCAAGCATTTTCTCAAATGTACCCATATTAGTGAACAATGAGTAGTTTCAATGAATAAGCAGTTATCAAAACCTACAGTAACTTAATTTTTTAAATAAATGTAACTGTTTTGAACTTCTAACAGCATAACAATGATCCTAAGAAAAGCCTATTGTCTGGGGAAAAAAGATAAGTTTGCAATTCCATTTCCAGCTAATTCTGTTTTTTTTTTTAAACAAGCAGGACTGTTTAGGAACAAGTTGCTGGCGGGCGAATTTACAGGTTGACTATCTCAAACAACGAGAGCTGCTTGGAACCGGAAATGTCTCCCCTCCACGCAGGGGAATATCTACCTGCTTTTCTTTCTCTCTTTTGTGTATGAGTGTGTGGGGCTGCTGTTGTTCTAGATACAGCAGTTGATTTTGTTTAAAAAGCAGTACACTTGCAAGACCTTTTCCGCACCTGCCTCATTACTGAGTCCAGCAGCACGGCGCAGTGATGTTTCATTGGTGGAAAAAAAGAATGGCCTATTCTAAGTACATATCAACAGTAATACTGTAGGTCCACATATCTACAGTTTAAGATCAGTGCTGTATCATCTTCTCTTTACAGGGGACCACTTCCCTTTTTTACCAGCGGCAGAGAAAAGCCGCGCACGCCCAGTGTGCATGTGAGCTGGGCTGAGAGCCATAGGGACTGAGTGGTGGGGCAAGCAGGATGATTGCATGTCACTTCCTTGTGTCAAAGACCAGCCCCTCCCTGCAATCGGTCCCGAAAGCGCTTCTCGCCCCAGATTAGCCATCCCTGAGCCTCCTTTCTTCTGGGGGTGGCTGTCGAAATATAAATGCCACTGGTGTAGCAGTCTGAACCTGCGCAGGTTTTCTGAGCTGCACTGTACTTCGTAAGCAGGTACCAGATAATGCGGTGTACCTTAGTGTTGGCAAGTGTGCAACACCCACTTTACTCCGCCGCTGGTGCAACACAGTCAGGACAGTGCAGTTGAGAAAATCTGAGATCTCAAAATGTCAATATTGGCATAAAACACACCGACTACGACTGCCGTCTCTGTTGTTGTTTGCTGGTTTTTAGTGAAGCTTAATGCAGTTTAGCTTTAAACCAGAAAAGAGTGAAGCGTTTCACCGAGGGACCTCAAAACCAGACACTGGAGGCGATACAAACTGTTTTTGGGAAATGACAGCAGTCGTAGGTTAACACTTTTTGTGGGGCAAGAAAGAGTTGCAATCTTCAGTATGGTCCCCAGCAAGGACGCAGACAACTCCAGTATAACTACAGATATGAGGTCAGGCAAAGAGAGGCCCTGGCACCCCCAGCAAAATAAGATTAGAAACAATATTACAATATTCAAAAAACACATTCTATCAAACACCTTTCAATATAATGTCATAACGTACCACCGACTGAAAGTATAACCTCATATCTGATTTCATCGGATGGATGCCTGATGTTTTCACAGTTTGCCTGTTATTGAGTAAACCTGTCACTTCTCCAGCGTCAATGAAACCAGCTGTGAAAATCATTGAGATCTGCAGGGAGCGCTTCCTTATTTGTTCTCAACGTGCAGTGTGGACTGCCCCCAAGAACTGATCAATAAAGAGCTAGAACAGCCAGTCAAACTCAGCAGAAAACACACAAAAACAAAACAAGCACAGAAAGGGGAGTGCACACAAGGCGAGTGTGTTATTTCACTCCAGCTACGAGTGCGAGTGTGTCTGTGGAAACCATTGCTCGCCTGCAGAGCTGTGTAGGGCACTGCACGAATGTTCCAGTGGCACCAGTATCACCTGCTCAGTACCCAGCACTCAGTACAGTATGTACCGGAGACTGGCTATGTGGAGAGAAAGATGCAGACAGAGAAACGGAAAGCCAACGGTTGTGTCTGAACAATTAGCATGCAAAGGCAAAACAGGCTGTTACATTTCTCCAGAAACGTATCTGCCTGGTGTTCATGAAACACTGGCTGTAGGAGATACGCACTGCTCACCTGAGCAGCAAACAAAAGACAAAGGGAAAAACTTTTTTGAAGCACCTCTGCCTTTCAAGGCCTGCAGAGCTCTGTTTTATCTGTGAGCTAGGAGGCGCCGCAAGAGGGGTGTCTGGAGATAGAGGGGGAAAGGTGAAACCTGTTCACAGCAAACAGACCAGCCATCTCTCCTCTCCTCCAGCATGGGGACTTTCCAGGGCCGCTAAGTAAGAACCTAGTTTAGCAACACAGCCAAACACAGAGCTAAGGATGTTATTCAAATTTAAATTGAAAGGATTCTCAGCACCATTAACGCTATTGTATTGTGAAGCGCACGGACGACAATTCCTCAAAGCTACTGACATTGCACTGTGACCCAGGATTTCACATACTTTCAAGCCCCGTGAAAAAATAAAGATTTCTACCCCGTACACTACAATAAACCTGACCTGCTTTTTTAATTATAAAACCCTGACAGGCAAAGTGGCATTTCGAAAAGGTTGGAATTTACACCCACTCCAGAAAGTATTAATCAAATACTGTAATAGGCAGATCTATTATTCAGGAACATTACTTATACCAACATACAAAAAACCCACATCGACCCAACTGATAAATAATTTGCAAGATTATTATCCCCCGGCTATCATTTGTCAGCGCCTAGATGCAGACTACAGCGTACTCATATCATTAAGCCAGTTCTGCTTCTGCTATATTACTTTCAAACCAATTATTGATCTGTTTTCTTCCTTGTGATTCTTAAAACCATTTGTTGCTGTTTTTTTGTTTAGAAATCATTGGAGTGCAGTGACTTCCCTGAAGTGAAATATGCAAATTATAAAGGAAAGCAACACTGTGATCTTCTGTTTCTCCCAGGAACATCGCAAACATTACATGTGATGTACACTGCATGAACAGAACCCGTTGTTGCTGTTTCTGTATGTCTACAGCATTCATGCAAATAACATGCAAAGAACCAACAGCTTCTTTCTTCTCAAGTTAATGTGACTAGAAATGGACTCTGCAGACCTTCACAGAGAAATTATGTCTCGGAGAGTTAAAATAGCATAACAGCCATTAGCCATGCAGCTTGTCTACTGTTACTGCTGCAAAATCATTATAGCTCAGGCAGCTTCAGTAATGCATGGAAAAAAGCTCTATAGATTTATTACATGAGAACATAAAGGCTGCACACAATTGGGGGTTATTTGGCCCATAGGACCTGTTGGTATTCAAATGATCCAAGGATCTCATCCAGCTGTTTCTTCAAAGAAACCAGGGTATTGGCTTCAACAGCACGGCAGGCTGGCTTGTACCAGATTCCCACAATCCACAAGCGCGGCACCACAAACTACACCGCTGTAGTTTTAAATACACTTCCATGTAGTTCCCACTTGCGTGCTGAGATTCAGGTTTCACTGTTCATTGTGGAGAAATCTGTAGGCTTGACTCTGTCTATGATTTTTATCTTATTTTCTCCCTTTCCATGTGCCCAGGTCACCTATTATATATACAATCTACCAACAGTAGTTGTACAGACTGTGCCTTAATAAGACTTTGTATAAAAAAAGGTACAAAAAGTTTAAGGCAGTTGCCGTAATTTTACGCTCCAGTTTAAAAGATGCCATTAGTTACTGGTCACCACAGTCACTACAGCTCCTTTTCATTTCAGGGCACGGACATTCCAGGGGATCAGCAAGAGTGGTATTGGCGATGTCATGGGAAAGCTTGTCCAATTGTTGCGGTTCTAACCAGTGATCTTTTGTTTTCACTTCTGTCTTCCAGGAAACTGCACACAAAGACAGCAGCAGCAGCACCGCTGCCTCCTCCTACATGCTTTGAGCTCTGCAGAGGAGAGAGAGAGAGCGAGAGGCCTGAGGGCTGACTGAGACTTGCACACGATGAGCTCCCACACTGCCAGCTCTGAGCTCAGAGAATGGATGGGTTTCAGGGGGCCTCTCTGATCCACCACTACGAATCCAAACCGCTTCTTGCTTTGGAGACACTGCGAGCAGAAGAGGCCAGAACCTTCCCCCGCAGGAACGGAGACGGATTACTACTCTCTGTCGCGGGATCTCGGGGACGCCGTGTGGGGAGGGCGAGACTTTTTTAAACCGAAGTCCGATTGATCAGTCTTGGGTGCAGGTTTTGTGGGACTCGGGGGGGGGGGCTTTCGCGGGGCAGAAGATGAATAACAGCAACTGCTCCACGGAAGACCTGAAGAAATACGTGCACTTCATTTACGCGGTCACCTACACCGTGATCCTGGTGCCGGGGCTGATCGGCAACGTGCTGGCACTCTGGGTCTTCTACGCCTATGTGAAGGAGACCAAGAAAGCGGTCATCTTCATGATCAACCTGGCCATCGCCGACCTGGCCCAGGTCCTCTCCCTGCCTCTGCGGATCTACTACTACCTGAACCACTCCTGGCCCTTCGGGGAGTTCCTGTGCATGTTCTGCTTCTACCTGAAGTACGTCAACATGTACGCCAGCATCTTCTTCCTGGCCTGCATCAGCGTGCGCCGCTGCATGTTCATCATCTACCCGCTGCGCTACAGCGCCACCAAGCGCCGCTTCGACCTCTACCTGAGCGTGGGGGGCTGGTTCTTCGTCTGCCTGTCCTGCCTGCCCTTCCCCCTGCTGCGCCAGAGCACGGAGCAGCCCCCCGCCCCCGACAGGTGCTTCTCCGAGCTGCCCCTGCTGGCCGTCAGCAAAGCGGCCGGCGTGGCCATGATGGCGCTGGCCGAGCTGGTGGGCTTCGTGCTGCCGCTGGCGCTGGTGCTCACCTGCTCCTGGAAGACGGCGGCCAGCCTGCGCGAGAAGACCGGCGTGCTGCAGGACAGCGGCGAGAAGCGCAAGGCCTTCAAGATGGTCCTGAGCTGCGCGCTGGTCTTCCTGGTCTGCTTCGCCCCCTACCACATCACCTTCCCCCTGGACTTCCTGGCCAAGTCCCACGCCGTGGCCAACTGCGCATTCCTGAAGGCCATCCTCCGGGGGCACCCCATCACCCTGTGCCTGGCCAGCCTCAACTCCTGCCTGGATCCCATCATGTACTACTTCACTACAGATGAGTTCAAGAGGCGGCTCTCCAGGCAGGACCTGCAGGAGAGCTTTCAGCTCCACAGGAAATTCTCCTGCACTAATGGAGAGGACAAGCCACTCTGACCCGACCCGAGCAGAACTCGGGAGAAATAAGCTGTGCCTGTTTATGTGAAGTCAGTAATGAAAAGCAAAGCCCTGCAGTATTTCGGGATCTTATCTTTCACCTCGAGCGTTCATCTCCGGAGGGGTTCAAATGTGACGGTGTTCGTTTTGTTTTTTAACAATTGCACTGTATTCGGGAAATTCATGCAGCGGTGCAGCGACCCCTGTACTTTAAACAAAAGACAAACTCGCAAGAGAGCGCGTAGCTCCCTATTTATATAATTGGTGTTTCAAGGTCACTGTGGGTCATCCTGTGAGTGAAAAAGTAAAAAAAAAAAAAAAAAACTACAACGTTTCTGTTGAAGAGCACATGGCAGTCATTGCTAAATCCAGCGAAGGGGGAAGTGAAAAGGAGTCAGGGTGAGAAACGCAAAGCAGCACAGTGTGCGTTTGTGCAAGATGGCTTAAACCCTTCGATATGTTCAGTCGACTTGCATTAGATTTTTATTCCCACCTCAAAGTGAGCTCATGCACATAGGGTCTGGAGCTCTGCAGAGCCTGTCGAAAGCACCAACAGATTTCAATAACGTAACGGACCTCGCACCACAAAAAAAGAACTCTTTTCCTTCATCTAGATAGAAAAGCCCAGCTGTGGTCTTCTCTAAATTTGGTTTGGTACAGATTGTGCAGAGTGCAATTTATGGTAGTACAACTGATCGTTTTCTTAAATAAATGGCTGCTGTCTGCACCGCGTGGCTGGGTCCAGGAACACCTTCAGGACTCAAAAGCAGCATTCTGTTGTGGACCCTAGCCAGTGAGCGAATACCATCAGTCCACACATCCCTCACCCTGACTGCTCCTGCAGGCAAACACTGGCTCTCGTCAAAAGCTGGCCTGGCCTTGCTTTCAATCCTGTGATGTACCACTGGTTTCTCAGTGCAAGAGATCTAAGTGGTTGCAAGCATTTTTAAATATTATTTCTATTGTATCAATAGGCAACTGTCTATTAAAACGTACCTTTTTCAGATATGGGAAAAAAAACCTGAAATAAAAAAAGCTGTCTAGACGGATGTTTTTGATGTTGTTCACTGCCGGCCAGTAAAACAAACAGTTTAGTTTAGAACTGTTGTTCAAAACTATGCAATATCTATAAACTCAGTTTGCTGCAAAATGTGATTTGGTACCCACCTCACATTCGCAAAGCTGACATCAAAGAGAAGTACTGTATTCATCATTGACATAAATTAGTTTACATCTAAACGTCTGAGACTTTTTGACTAAATCAAAAACAGTCACAAATGTATGCAACACATTCAGGCAGAAACCCAAACTGATTTCAATCTGTAGTAAAAGCAGCATTTGTTTATGACTTGGTCCTTGTAGATAAAAAGGATATAGTTCACAGCCATCAACAGGCTGTCAGCCCCATGTGAATAAACAGAATGTCACTGTTATTCATTTATTTATCTGATGCCTTTATTTCAGGCCACATCAGACCTGAAACAGAGCAAAAAAAACAGGAGAAAAGGCGAAAACCAGAAGTCCTGTTTCAGAAAGTTTTTTTCATTCCAAAAACCCTGGGAGGAAATCCAGGCTGTAGTCTGTCCTGCAGTGTCATGACACAATTCCCATGCTCTCTGCAGAAATGCAGAGAAAAACCACATGGCAGCAACATAAACGCAGGTTTGAAAATAGATTGTGTGTGCGTGCATCTACTTAGCCAGCTCATCAAGTCACCCAAATAAAGTTAATTACCCTTTCAGGGGATAAGAGCAGTCTGATTCACAACGATGGTGTGAGTGTTGCTCAAGACAGCTGGCAGTTCTGCTGACACATGACATGTGTGCTCAATTAAAAAAGGGCTTCTTTACATTTGGAAGTTAAGAGTGCACACTTCCTGACTCCCACCGCACTTGCAGATGAACCCCCCCAAGGAGGTCCGTTTAAAAGATAACACTTTAACAGCAAATGATAAGGGCAATTAAAAAAAAGACCGTCACAAATTTCCAAGGGCGATTTCCTGTCAAACCTCTTCGCTATGGGACGTGGCCACATGGTGGCGATGCGCACGAGGCAGAAATGCCAGTTTAAAAATGGGGTGGCAAGAGTCTAATACAGACTCCTGGCCCCAACAAAGGCACTGTTGAATCACAGGCAAAACCACTGGCAGCCTGCGGTTGAGAGTGTTATTCATTAACAGTTTCATTTAATAACTCTGGGCTGTAAATGATGCTAGAAATGATGCTAAATGATGCTACAACATAAGAAAGGTTACAAATGAGAGGAGACCATTTGCCCTGGCCTGTCTGGTAGAGTGTTAACTAAAATATAAGCATTTGTGCTCCATTTTCAGACTGAATTTGCATATGTTTTTCAGAGCAAACGTTGACAAACACACAAACACGGAGGGAACATGCAAACTCCACACAAACAGACAGGCGTCTTAAGATAGAATCAGACTCAGGACCCTGGAGCTGTCAGGCAAGCGTATTTAAGAAAACCCCCTGCCTGAGCTCACTCAGTTTACCTGTAAAACATTACTCTGCATTGCGAATTGGTGTTAATGGATATTGGAAAAGAAACAATTGACAAATTGTTGATAAGCAGAGTTTAACATGCAACATTCAGCCGTAAAAGTAGGCAAATCAACTAGACAGCAAAATATTTTATGCACTCAATAAAACTACTGTACATAATCAAGGCACATCATGATATTAGACAAAGAAGTGTCAGCGCTATTAATCCAATAAAAGTAGACAATTGCAAACAGCAAACTTAAGTGACAAATGGACAGGTCTATGTCATTTGTATGGAATGCTCAGCTCAGAGCTATGCTTCAGGTCAGTGTTTAATGAAATGCAGTTGATCTGCAAAACAGACAATGTGTCAGTTGTTTTAAGTTACAGCACACCATTCCCTGGTTGCAAAGTACCAGAAAGCCTCTCTTCTGTCTGAAGAAGATACCCATCTATGTGAGAAAAGTGAATTAAAAAATATTTAACTTGTATTTAAAGTATTTAAACTCTGTAAATAGTTGGGAATTGTTCTTCATACCTCCCAGTCTGTAATGTGATTAAAAATATATTTTTTCAATATACATTTGAAATATAACAAACCAAGTGTGTTTGCATCGTACTGTACAGTGTAGAATGTCACCTTTTTACATTCTGATCAAAATGTCCGCAATAATTGTAAACTGTAACAAACAGCATTTCAACCCTAATTTTCCTGAATTCAGAGTGAACCAGCTTTTATCAATAACTGGTCATTTCCTTTCATTTTTTTTACTTGAAAGACACTAAGAATGCCAGAAAGCAATTACATTGTCCTGCAGGACGTTTTGTGAAACTTAATCGAAAATCATTACTTATGCCTCAATATCCTAATTTATTTGCTTAGCACATTCTGCCCAAGCACTTGGGTGGGTGGGTGGGTGGGTGGGTGGGTGGGTGGGTGTGTGTGTGTGTGTGTTAAGAGCTCTGTTTAGAACGATCCTGTATGAGTCTCTCTCCAGATCTCCTGTTAGAAGCATGTCTTGCCAAATGCCCAGATAAAGTCAACCTCAGGAAGTACTGTGCAGCTCAACAATGAAACAAGGACAAGGAATCACAAGGGGAAATTGAGAGGTAATAACTTTAGGACAGGAAACAGAAGTGAGGAAAACAAATGCCAAAACTGATCGATTGGTTACTGGCAGTCAAAAGAGAGAGACATCATCTTGTCTGTAACTCGTGTTTTAAGAAGTGCATTGGTTATTAAGCCCTACTTCTTGTCAGAACTATCAGATATTACAGCAATCCCTGTCTCCCTCCCTCTGGGTGCCTGGAGAGTTAGTAGTCTGTTCTGGTCATCTGTGTAACAAATTATCATGACCCGGAAGATATTGCAATGGACCAATGGGCTGCACTACATCCTGAAACGTGATGCGCGTAACCGACCGGGACAGCGTGACAACTCTGTTCACAAAGCAAGCAGGCTTTTCAGAACTGTCACATCAGCCTACCAACATGGCACCCATGTGAAAAAAAATGCTAAAGGAACAGCAAGTTGTGCTTTGCAATGAAATCTGGGATTATTAATATTATTGCTACCTACTGTCCTAGCATGTCACAGCATCTCCACAACCTTTTTTTGAGAGAGGACTTTTGTTGCCTCTTCTGGAAAACCAAATCTCAATTTGTTGTCCCTCTCAGCCATGTGATCAGTACTAATACACAGAGGATGACTTTAAATGGATGATGGGGAGGAGCCCTCACAGCAAGTAAATGAAGGCGTCAACTTATAAGCCTCTCCATAGACTACTTCATTCTGCTCAACACGATCTTGAGCCAAACAGAGTGCACACAAGGCTTCTACGGCTCAGTGCATCAAGTCTCTGATATGAGACTATATACGGAACCTGCCTAGGTGCACAACAACTCCTATTGGCCTTTCCAAGATCTTCAAGAGGTCTCATCCTGATCCTGTCATTGCTGTGATTAAACAAGGTGTTTTTTTTTTTGCAAAACATACCTGCCAGTAGAAAATAGAGCAGATGCTTCTCGTGTGCATTATCGGAGGAGAAATCTCACAGACCCCAGCTCCTACTTCAAAGACAAAAGTCTTGTTTAAAGGCTAATAAATGGGTTGAAGAAGAAGGCCAGCTGCTATCTGTAATCACAAAAGAAAGCTGGTCTCATGAACAGTTAAATCACAGCCCAGATAACAATTTGCTGACTGCTTATACTAATGGATTCACAGGCAGTTGAAAATCGGGTGCAATTTGGCTTGCAATTGTGTAACCTATCAAAGTCTCCGATCTCTGCCATGAGGTTTTCTGACATAAAAGCTGTCACTCACTGCATTTGTTCCTTCGTACAAATATTTCACAAAACCCAAAATGTTTTGAAGCAAGAGGAAAGTAGTTGCAAGAGGGACAGTCTAGAACAGTATCAAATTATCTGGAGTAAGCATTCCCTTCAAATACTGTATACATGCACACAGACAAAGTTATTTATTTTCATTAAATACCATGTAGCTGCTAGTTTTACAAAGGAAAGCAATGTGACTGCATTCAGTTGTTTGTTTGCTTTTTTTTTTACAACACAGGGCCATAAAAGACTCCATTAAAGACCAAGCTGCAATACAACAAAAATACTTGGAACACGTTTGTGTGTTTCCATCAGCCTGATGCAAGAAGCCTACTGCATATGCAAAACTACTATGAAGGAAAACATGCCCTTCTAAAGGTGCTATAGAAACTGGTACTTTACAACCAGGGAATGGATTATTATTAATTCGGCTACACCAAGAGCCGGCTGCAGTCCTGCAGGGCCGGGATAGAAGCCTCAATTCCTTGCTGCTCTCAGCAAGTAGCATGTTTCCTGATGAGCTGACAGCACTGGGAGAAACAAAAAGGCCAGTTTGTGATAGGCCATCATGCAGAAAAAAAGGAAGAGGTCTGTTCACAGTATATACACATACGCTTTTATTTCACTACAGATCTATTTCTACAAATATTTTCACAAATTAGCAATACAACATCCATTCAGATATGCACCTAGAACACAACAAAAGCATAACATAACAAAACTAACTAGATGACACAGAATTCAGAACAGCACCGAGGAAAATTAAAGTATTGTGTGCAGTCAGATCTTGGCAGTGTTGATGCACATTCATATTTTGCATTCTGTTCCAGCCATACTCAACTCCTACACATGCGAAATGGATGCATGAGAGTTCAACCAGGGGGTCACGTAGAGTTGTACACCCCCATTCTGCAAAACGTCTCGTCCCAGATTTCATCTGCAATGGAAAAACAGCCGCAGCACATCAGCCTTCTTTCTCAGAAGCGGATTACGATGACCACCAACATCACTGCCTCTAGAAGGGGCTGTCAATACCACAGAGACAAAATGAATGGGGATCTGGGTGGGAGGTTAAAGTAACATTCGAAGCGTAGTTCTCATAATCTGTGTGGTTTTTCAAGCACCAATGTAGGCACTTTTACAGTTAGAGATGAACACCACGCTCACAGCACCTTGATTTTAAGCAGCGAGGATGCACATCAGCTTGCACAGAATACTGTACGACAAGCTTGCAAGTCAGAATTCTGTAGCAAACCACTTTCCACATACAGGGATGGGCTTCTTGAAAGTGCAAAGGAAAGGCACCCAGTAAAAAGAACACATTGTACGCATTGTAGCAGGTGAGACAAGAGCTTCCTGCAAGCACAATGAAGAACAGCAGCTGCAGAAATGAATAACGGTTTGAATCCTTTTCAACAACTTTGCAAACAAAGAGCACACATGACATAGCAAGTGCCACACAGCCTGACCACCATTTCCAAGCACGCTTGCTCTGTGGCACTCACCAAAGCTGCCTCAAGGGTTAAGCACACGTGCACAAAATGAACCTTCCCTGACGTCTTTAAAAACAAACAGGCAACCTGTGTGAGCTACTCTACCATCGTCTATTTCAAATCTGAATTCACAGGAAACAGCAAAGCTGTTGGATTCAGTGTTGGATTCATTGTCTTTAAATGACTTCACAAAAGTAAAAAAATAGCACAAACAGCAGTAAAATTCTAAGCGTATCCCTGTGAAACATTCACACTAAGGTGCAGCTACTGGTGCCCATTAATGAGAACAACTAAACCCCAGTCAGTAAGCACTTACATGTGATTTATACAGTCAAATCCCCACTTATGTTATTTCATCATCCTCCCTGCTTGAAGCCTGTTAGCTTGAAACTCTTGGCAACTCATCAGAGAAAATTAGCAGCTCCTTAAATAAATATGTCAGGAGAAATTAATGCGCCCCGACTGGGAACCAGGCAGCTCTGCCAGAATCCCCCGGGAGAGTAAAAACGAAACGTTTCCGCCACACAAATGTTAAGCCAGATTTACTAATTGGCGTAAGGCAGTTTATATTCCTTTAAAAAGCCCATTTTAAAGAAACTGCAAGCAGCAGAAAAAGAACCCTCCCCCACACACTTCTTAAACTACTACGATTTTACCTCTGTACAGTATGTGAGGGTTTCTAGTGTGGCTTACCTTCTCAATTCTGAAAAGCCACACCATTGGTTATGGGGCTATTTAAAGCACATAATTTACTCACTGCAAGGATTACAATGAGTTAAAGCAATGGAGTGCTAAAGAACTGAAATGCACTGAACTAAATCTATTCTTATTGCAACTCAATAGTTTTCCAAATGCATTTTTCACACGAACCACCTCAGAACTTCAGAATAATAGTTTGAATGAAACTAGTTTTTTTAAAGTTTAGATGTGCTGTAATGATTTTAAGAAAAGAATCTTCATGGTGCATCGACTTTATATTTATCATCTGCATTGGAGATTATCAGTGATTTTTGAAATATTATTCACCAGCTCCCTCTACTGACTCTGTAGAATTACTACAGTCAAGAAATAATCCCAAATGCTGGTGCCTTTGAAAGAAATTACTTGTTGGGGTTTATGGTGAAAACATGCAAACATTTTTTCCAGAAGAGGCATTTGAAGATGGACAATTTATTGCCGTGCATTTACCAAAAGAACATGCAGACAAAACAATAAGTTATTTTTTTAAAGAAGTCATTTATTTATCAACATAAACTTACAAAGTGAATTTCATACAATGGTTTGCAAAGCATAATCCTCATCTTTAAAAGACGTTTCAGCATCCTAAGCCTCCATTTTCTGTCACATTGGTAACATGGTTTAAACCCTGCTTTCTAGATTCTTGATTGTCCTTCCATGAACAGTAGTCATGCAATCGCGCATGATGATTTCCGCACGTTAATTAAAAGAAATGAACAGAAAAGCCATCTTAAAATTAGCACTTGAAAGGCATCAACAATTAACCACGCATACAGCTTTTGCGGTTAGAGGAAATTACACTGATTCCAAACTTTACTGAAGACAGCACCGGAGAATAGCACACCTACAATCATAGTTAATGTGGTTTAAATTAGATTAGCTTCACATTGACCCGATATTAGCATAGCAGCGAAGAGCAAAGAACACCCAGTTCTCTCCTACACAGATGCTGATGGCCAGTGGTGTAACAAGGAGGAAGTTGGGGAGGGGAGGGGGCATTTGGGTTTTGTGAAGGTGCTCCCATATGCCCAAGCAGCACAATGGCCCCAAGACAGAGGTGCAGTTCACTGCTAACTGATTTAATTACATAAAATTAAATGTTGCATTGACTCAGATATTGCACTTGACCACTTCAAGTTGGAAACTAAGCAGAGGGAACAAAGGAAAGACGCTGCAGGCATTAACCTTTTCTCCCGTACACACACCCAAGCACTCCGTTTCATTTTTATTCATTTGACAGGTCTGTTTAAAGTACTAAAAAAAAAAGTATCTTTTCAATCCATGAAAGCATTTAAAGCCTTAAAAGAAAATCTGAGATTTCGTGCAGTTCCAAAACCCGGTAGGGAGAAAAAAAACAAAGTGAACCAGTCAGCAAGTATATGAAGTTAAAATTAAAATTCTCTGTCTACTTTTCTAAACAGATTAAAGAAACCAAACTGCATACTGCACCAAACGCACGCACTTGGCATGCCAACCAAAGAGCCCAGCACACTCGGGGCGATAACAACACTCAACACGTACAATAACAGGCTTTGTGATTTGTCCTCAATGTGCAAACATCACAGCTTAGGTTTACCGTTTGGCTTCAGCGATCCTGTTCGTGTTCAAACGATTGCTCACATATTCGTATTACTTGAACTCCGCTACAAGATACTTTGAGTAAATGACCATTAAAAAATGCACAGATAAAAAGTGACATTCAGAATGATAAATCATCCCAAATAATGAAAATCCTATTGAAATATGAAAAGAAGTCCGTGGCCCTATATTACTACAGCTTGGGTTAAATTTATCAGTTTAGCATACGTATACAAGCAGATATGGGATCATGGTACATAAAGACAAGTCAGCTGAGCTTAGTCTGTGATCTTCAGTAGATCTGGCGATAACTGGATTATTTTTCATCTTTAAAATACTCAAGCTAAAACGATAAATACTGTAACTTTTTCTATGGCCCCTTTCAAACCCAAAGTATGTCTAAAAATGGACACCAATTCTAACTGATTTTTTGACAGTGCTGAATTCAAGCTTCAACAGTTAAATCTTTCAGTTAGTAGAAGCAAATGACTTTTACACATTACTAGCACGGCAGTTCTACTCAGGGTCGAAATCGATTGCTTTTCAGCTTCACTATAAAGAGGTTTAAAGGAACCACAGTCTAGTTTCAGCTACAAAAAGGCACCAGTGATACAGAACATGCTGCTGAGGACTGGAGGCAGGGGAAGAAGAATCTTAGCACAACCTCACATACGGCTTTCTATCAGACAGGTAGTGGTTAATACAGACATGTCCACAAAGAAACAGAACATCCAGTTTTTCAATACCATCTCCCAACATTCAAATCTCGCGACTGTTTTATCATAGAGCCAAGCACCACTGTTAAACTTCCATGGTGCAAATGCAGTGGGTTTTCAAAGGAATTTTAAGGGCCCTAGGAACATTTAATGAAGATACAACACAAACCTTACCAACTTACCAAAACATTCTGATACACTGTTAATGCTGTTACCAGCAGGGAAAGAAAAAAAACATACGTCTAGCAACAACAACAAAAAAAAAACAATACCATTAATACCCTGGCTGCAGAAATAAGTGAGCCTAAAAGTGGCTCAGGTGATACAAATCAGCAAATACCTACTTATCTACTGAACTCAGTGCATACAAAGCGGGAGGGGTGAAAACACACGGAAAATGGCTGTTATTTATACGCGTAAAAATTAGCCAGTTCGGAGCACAATTGAACTCCATCATCGAAATCCCATCTCTCCTGCCAAGGCAGAAGACCGGAATGACAGAGGCTCTCGCGGATACCCCCCCCCCTCCCCTCTCCGGCGCTCGTCTCAGAATTTGCAGATCCTGGTTTCAGTCACGAACTTGTTCTCGAAGTGGCGGATGGTGAAGCAATCCTCGAGAGACCGCTTCTGCAGGCCTGTGAAGAAACAACAGACCGGCGATGTGTTTTTGTGTGCCACGACTGCAAATGTTTAACCATCTACACGTGGCAAAAAAAAAAAGATGAAGCAGCTCAGTTTTAAGCAATTGCTCGTGAGGATCACGTCTTTCAGGTTTCTTTTAGTTTCTGTACTCCTTCACCCGAACCCAAAGCACACACATCGCTTGCAGCATCAGTGCATTTCACATGCTTCAGAAGGCAAAATTCAGTCCAAGTATATAATGGGGTTCTATTTCATTCTGTCAAGAATGTTAATGACTTTTTGCAGATAAAAACAGAGAAATAAAGGAAAACGACAGCGATTTTCAAGCACTGTACCAATGAACCATCAAACACAAAAGATGGGAACTTCCAGGCTGTGGCAGTACAGGCATCACTCTGGGCAGAGCAGTTCAGTGACAAGAGACAGACTGTCACCCCGTCTCGTTATGCTTTGTCATTTCAAAAGCTAAGGGACCACCCACTGAGGACTGGAGTTGTAAAACATGGACAGACTGAGGGATTAGAAATCACCCACTTATCAGTGCTCCTTTCTCTAACTGGTAATCGTAAACATTTTTGTTTTGAAGCATCTTGCATTTCCAAAGTAGATGCATATCTGCCGCTTTTCAGCTAAAAACATGCAAATAATCTTAAGGGGAGATAATGTAGAGGGTAACATTACATGTTTCAGAAAAAAAGGCAGAAACGGAAACCCCTCCACTGTGAAAGACTGCCCAACAAAATCCAACCATCCCCAATTCCTGCAAGGAACATAAATGGAAACTGTCAGCATTATAGATCCAGCAGAAAGGGGAAGCTATACATTACCAATGATCTCACTCCTGTGCTGCATCCTGTAAGTGTCCTTGTCATCACAGAGGTTATAGATGTAGAACCCCAGCTCAGTCACGTCGTCAATACGCTCGGTCACGACCAAGTCCTCATGTATCAGGTAAGTCTTGTAAGAACCAGTCTGAAAAAAGAACAAAAGAAACCTTTAGACAAAAACATTCACTTCTAAACCATCTCCAATACAGTACTGTTGCAAGACCAAAGAAACACAAAAGACAAAACTGTGCCATCTTACTCTTCCAAGATTTTACTTGGTGGTTTGCAGTAAACTTTAAAAAGATTGAGTAATTTACCAGTGAATTAACTTCAGCTAGAATAACCCAACACATTATTCAATGCAGCTGTGCACAAATAGCACTGCAGCATGTAAATGTTCTGGGAGCTTTAAGCAGACAGACCACATCCACTGAGAGCCCATGAAAGGTTTTTTTAAGAGTATCTTTTCTCAGCAGTGATGTGGGGATATAGATTTCTGTAAACTGATACATCACATAAGGAAGTGGGACGATGTTGCTTACATCAGCAATCAGCAATAGGACAACATTGAAAGTACTTAACTTGAAAAAATATTGAACATCTGAATAAAGGCCGTTGAATTTGTGTGCACCACTGTCTTGGTGATACAGAAAGTTAATGATTCAAAAGGTTTTGAATGCTGTTCTAAAATGTTGACTCCTTTGAAGTCAGCCCAGTGCTGTTACTTATTATGAGACGAACACGATAGTATTACAAACCATTAACTGCACAAAGAGATCCAGTAAGTCTTCAGGAGGCATGACAACCGAGGAGTTGAGAGGAATGACAAAGCAGGTGTCCAGATTCAGATCCAGGTAAGCCGTCAGTTTCTGTTAAAATAAAACCACCGATTTATTTGTTTGCGTCACATTTAACGGAAACACTAATGTTCCCACTCTGAACTGAGAAAATGTCAGCAAAGCAGTTGACTAGAATAATAACAAGACTGCACAAGGGTTTGCAGAAATGGGTTCTGCATGCAGAAACGGAATAATATTCTCTACATGCAAGACGCATCAATGGCTTTAATACTACAGAGCAAGGATATGCAGAAAAGGAAACTAGCCATGCACTCCTAGCATTCCCCATCCATTACTTCTAAACAACACTGTATACAATGTATGCATTTTTTTTTAGAATGGGAGGGCGTAAGCATTCTAGTATCAAGAAATGTCAAAGAGTAAACGTAATCGCTCAATAATATAGACCAAAACCCGGTTTTAATCCTGAGGCTAGGCTCCAGCTCCGCCTCACCCTGTCAAAGTCGTGCAGGATGGCCGCAGGGTCGGTGGGAGCGAACTGAGGGACGGGCACATTGATGATGGCCACGTTGTCCCGGATTTCCACCTCCTCGTCGATGCGGGGCAGGTAGTAGGGCTCGCGCGTCTCCAAGTCCATGGGCACCAAGTTGTTGTCCATCTCGGCAAAATGCATGCCGCCATGGTACAACTTCTGCTTGGGGGGGGCAAAAAAAACACAATCAAGATGCAATGCTCCCCTATACATCACACTCCCCAGCACTACGTCTGCATCAGGCCCTGCACAAGGTGCATAGGTTGCTGGAGAGACTTTAGTCCTGCTCCATTTTGTGGTTGTTCCTTTTGTCGCAGCTGTACTCAACATGCAGGCTGCTCAATTTTAAATGGCAGGGCTGTGTTGCCGGCTTAACACTAAGCAACCAAATCAAAAAGAACTGAGCATGCTTCAGTCATGAAAAACTGCTTACATGTAGTACCCCATTATTTGCTAAACAAGAAGCTTCCAACAAATTTTGTTTACTTGGTGATGTAGGAGATATGCCAACGCCAAAGATGTAATTTAACTGCAGCAAATATTTAATTTGAAATCTATTTTATAAGCAAGGGCTTAAATAAGCCCTTTAAGTGTTGCCAAGTGGCAATAGCATTAAAACAGCATGTTATTTTAAAAATGGAAGCAGCTCAAATATAAATCAAAGATTTAGAGAGGAAAATCTAACTTCATTACAGCCATGTCAGAAATAATGTCCATTATGGTCATTATGTTAACAAAAGCACTACCAAGATGACCATAACCTCAGTGTTCTTTTAACAGTCTCCTTATATGGCTTACTGCAATTTCTACCGACTCCAGGGCTGTCTCCTATATAATAGTGGTACTGCACCATCCTATTTGGGGTCAACCATCCTTACATTCGATTTCTTAGCTCCAATTTAATCTGACGATATTTATCTTAAATTTATCTTAAATAGAGCACAGAATAAACCTTTACTTGTTCCTTTGCAGCCAACACATGCTGACGCAGCTCCCTGCTTGAACTGTATCTGGGGTAAGCCCACATTGGCATAGAGAGAACACGGAAACTCCACCAGAAGCAGCCAGGGAGTAACCGAAACCCGGGACAACGGATCTGGGAAGTAGCTGGACTTGCCAGCTTGTCAGCCATGCTCCCCAAACTGAACGTGCACCCCTCTCCCGCCTTCTGTTCACAGAGGTTCCTGGGGACCGTTACTGAGTGCGTACCTTGGGCGCAAAGTACCTGTACACACAGGCGCCGCCCACGATGAGCCCAGTCAGAATGAAGGCCAGTCCCAGCAGAGTCAGCAAGCACCTCCCTGTGGAGTTCTCATTTCTGTACTCCGTGGCTACCTCGGGATCCTGCAAGGGAGACGCCTCAGGTTAACTGTGGGAAACAAACCTCCAAGCACCATTCTTGTTCGTTTCCTTTTGTTCATTCAGCTAACCCCTCCCTCCGGATCTCTTCATTTACAGCTGGAGTGCAAAGAATGAAAAACAGTTTGTAGCACAAGCGGCTGCCTACTGCAGTGCCAATTAAGTAAACTATTTAAGCGACGCGTATGTATGGCTTTGCATGCCCTCTTATCTCTAATCTGGCACCTGTTTCACCATCTGCGCTCATCTCAAACAGCATCTGACATTTTTGGCATACTCCTCACTTCCCTTTGTGGCCACAGAGCTTCTATATTTATCAAACTCACATCCAATGTGCTTGTAAATAAGTCTGTTTGGTTTATAAAGTAAGCAAATATAGGCTTGCTATTTTTTCTTTACCTTTTGATGCAGGTGTCAATGAGCTAAGTTGCTTAATTGGTGCAAGCAACTTGAAGCAAACTGAGAAATCTACACTCACCTAAGACTAACCCTTTATCTACGCATTGTTTTTTATTTAAGGTACATTGAGGCCTAAGAGACATATTGGTTTACATCTGACTAGTTAGTCCCGAGTGTTTATTCCGAAAACAGATGTATATACACAGACTTCACACCAACAGATTCTTTCTTTTTAGTCAAGCAAGGCAGGAAGAGTAAAAAATTGCTGGGCTCCAGAATTCTTCAGCGACTAAGGAAACTGGTCCCTGGCTCTAGGCTATGCTCCGAAGACCTGACTTCACTGCTCTGGCTCACTTCTGGGCTGTATCATCACTAACCAAACTGGATTGGCCATTTCCAACATTTCTAAGGAAAAAAAGACAACTCTGTGTGGGCTCAAGATGGCCACAGTATCAGCCCTCCACACAGCCGGCACAGCGGGTGAGTCAGAGCTGCAGGAGTCCTCTGGGCCCAAGTGTCTGGACATGGAGTGACTGGCTCTGAGCAGCGTGTGGCCAGCAGGAAAGTGTGCACGCTCCTCACCACTCCTGTGCTGCTGCAACGACCGTAACAAGGGGTAGGCATTGATTAACACCTGCAGACTCCATACTGTGTGAAATAAGTGGAGAGAAATAATGCCAATACCATTTTTTAATAAAATATAAAAAAAACTGAGATGTATTCTGAACAAATACTGCAACCATTTTACAATTTATAATAAACTGACAAATGCACTGCATGAAGGCAAAGTCACATGAACGTACTGGAAGAGCGACGTGTGTGTTAGCAATCTTGGTGCTCTTCCTAGGAATTATTCAGCATTTCACTAGAAGGTTGTTCACATGTTACAAATACCTTCCTCTTTTTCAAAACAAAAGTTCACAATTTCTGAGGCCTGCAAATTAGTTTCCTGTGCTTGAAACTAATCTTTATGCATATGAACTGTAAACAGCTTCCTGTACTCATATCGTATGTGAAAATTAGTGCACTAGAAACATTCTGCGCTGGTGAAGCTTTTGGTTTAGCCTACTTTGCTTTGTAAGTGCATGGTACCCAGCATAGTGCCCCGTGTATATTTTTTCTAACTCCTGGGACCATGGCAGAATCAGTGGAAATGTCCAGTGCATGAACTGCATAAACTCACCATTTTTATAACTCTGCACAAAGCAACTCTTCATTTCACTGTATATTGTTGAGATCATCAAACCTTATTCTTTACTGTTTAATTTGGCAGTAATCTCTAAATAAGTAGAATGAATAAAGCACTCCGTTTATTCAGAATGCCACTCCAGCAATGCTTTCTAGTTGCAAAAGAGCTGTGAAGCGGTTGTTGGATTTTGGTGCTGGTGATTAGAACACTGCTGTTTTACATAGTCACACAAAAAAAATCAACAGCAACTGACTGCTACTTCCCAATTTTAGTAAGATTTTAGCAGCACTTCTCTTTGAATTTTGAAGAAAAGCAGTTAACTCAGTGAACCGAAACTATCAAACTGCAAGATCCCAAGAACAGATAAAACAACAGATGCACTATGTACACTTAAACGGGACTAATGTTGATAATGGAGTTGAAAGCTCGTCGTCTAGATTTTGAGTTGGGGAAGAACAGAAGTGTATCAATAGATGGTGCTAATGTGTTTTAAGATGGCAAAGCAAGAACGACAAACTTTACACAACTATCATGTCCACTGTCCCTGCTTTTTAATCCCTATACACAGTGCAGTAGTAGCTAAATTATCTGTGTAATTAATGAAGATGCTTATTACAAGCAGGTGCGGCAGTCAGACACACAACCAGAAACTCTAATCATATTTCTGCAAAAGGCCCAGTATACATCACACCAAAAAAAGTCTGCAAGAGCTTGCCAAAAGATTAACAATATCAAATATTTTGTTGTTTGACATAAATCCTTTTCCCTGTTCAGCATTCAGCTTATAACATAAATAAGCGGTGCAGTGGCTCTGTGGCTGGAAGGTTGCCAGTTCGTATCCCGAGGCTGGCAGAGGAATCCTACTCCATTGGGCCCCCTGAGCAAGGCCCTTCACCCCAACTGCTCCAGGGGCGTCGTATAAATGTCTGACCCTGCCCTCTGACCCCCAGCTTCTCTCCCTGTCTGTGTGTCGCATGGACGGCAAGTTGGGGTATGCGAAAAAAAGAAATTCCTAATACAAGAAATTGTATATGGCCAATAAAGTGATTTGTCTCTCTCTACTCAGATGGTGGAAAAGCACTTTAACCAACTGTTAAAGGGACATGCCATTGAAAGCACAGGTACAGCAGGAATTGAGACCTTAATGCTGTTGGTTATCGCTTATCATGGAAGGATTTTTGCAAGATGGAGGGGAGAAAGAGAGAAGTTAGGATGTGGGAAAGGTCAGTTAGCACCAGCAATAAAGTGTGCAGCCGTGCTGTGGTATCTGAAAATATCGCGCTTCCTGCATTCCTTGAAAGTTGATTTTCCCCAAACAAAACAGTGCCGCGCTTCAAAACGGAAGGAAAAATGCATTAGCATTAACCATACTGCTGAACTGATAAAGGGGGATTTACATATTACCAGTATCAAACAGTTACTTGTTCCCAGCAATAACCCTTCAAGCAATGGCACAAGCAGGCCCCTGTAAGGGCAGCTGCATCCTAATATTTCTGTCGGGAGTTACCACTGGGGCATCTGTTACAACTTCTGCAGATACTGGGAGCACACTGATAAACATCTTTTAAACAAGTACCTTAAACTGTAATTGGGGAAACGTCCCACCTTGATTGACGAGAGTGATACCAAAATCAAACAGTAGACGACACAACAGAAACCGCCGGAATCCAAGTCCGGCAATAATACAATTCAATCTGCGTGTGTGAGGGGTGTTCAGTCCCGAGTTGAATTCTTTGTTTTAATTTTAGAGTTGAAATTGTATCAGAGGTTAGATACTTCATTGGTCGCCTAGTAATGATAGGAAGATGAGTTATTAGCTTACTTCAAATGCTCAATCTAGAAATTCGGCAGACCTTTACAAATAACTAAATATGATCAAACGCATAGTGCCAACGCCAAAAAAAAATAATGTCAGACGCATTAGGACAGCTCACCCCTCGGAGGTATCAGGACGACTCGTGTGCCCTCTACATAACTAAACATGTATCTCACGGTACTGAGAAAAGACACAATACCGCCGATATTTATTTTTTCGTTTTTGTACACCAGACAGCAGGACGACGACAACAAACAGGGGCTGTCCTAATTAGCACTTTCATTTTCGCGTTTAGGAAAAAGAGCAACTTAGATCGTGTTTCTCACTTAAGGACACCGGTGCAAAACTAACGAAGAGCTACATGCAGCGTTGTAATAGGAGCCCGGGAATACCGTATACTGCGCCACAACACGCTCATCGGCTGGAGCTTTAAGAATAAAAAGCACACGGTAATGCGTGTGCATGTTAATATCGCACTACGGACGTGCTGCTCATACAACTGACTACTACAAATAAATACGAGGCCTAACAGGTAAAACAAAACGAGCCTCTTTAAAACAGGCAACATACCTTCTCGGCCACAAGCACATCGCCTTCTTTGCCGAGGGCTTTCTGAGCCAGAGAGGAGTTAAAGGCGATTTTCACCATGTTACCAAAAACCAGGCCGTGGGTGTCAACGTCGTCAAATAAAAACAAAAGTCCTTGATCCTCGAGCTCTTCCGCAGCCTCTTGATCTGCCTGGTCTCTTAGTGACGCACTTTTCTGTCGCTCCTCTTCTCTACAAAACCGGAACTCCCCTGTCGGCCCCGCCCCCGCTGCTCGTCACATGACCAGGCCGTGCCGCACTTTCCGCCGCGCAGGGCATTGTGGGCGTGGGCACCTGCCTATCTCAAAGAGCTGAGACAGACAGAGGTGCACTTCCTACTGCACTGTGACAGATATTCTGGGATGAGAGAAACATTCTTCCCTAAACTCAGAAATCTAGTGCCAGAGTTCCCACACCTGCCAGAATCACAACGGGTCCCAATCCTACTGGGAGAGGGAGAAGGGCAGTTTGCAGTCTGAACACGGAATCATTTAAATCCGTGGCCACTGACCCTCGTCCTGGAGAGCCACAGTACAGCAGTTTTTTGTACATCTGCCTCATATATAATAAATGTCTAAAGTGCACAGATACTTTAATTGGAATAATTAAAAAAACAGTGTAATCTCAGGGTCTTAAGTCATTAAGAGCCATGTAGAAAAATGACTTAATTGAACAAATGACTTGCTCTTAAATGATAAATAACAGCTGCATTATCCCAGCAGTGCGAAACGAGTGATTCAGGGTGACCTGTAAACTGTACTGTATTGGCGGCCAGGCGTAGAAACCCTGTTGGTTGAAACAAGTTGGCAGTCTGTATTCACTCCCCTGTGCAGCAGTGTGAGTGAAATATGATTAACAAAGTAGGGGAGAACCAGAAATCTCAACACAGTAATCATGAGAGGGGTCATTCATCTCTGTGGATGTTCCCTGCTTGTTGTACTGTGGCTCCGGAAAGTGTTGTGCTTGCACAGGTTCAAACCTGGAGGGGAATTAAGACCCAGAAGTTCCTTTTTTTTTAAATGTAACTTACTACAAAACTGTTCACAAAATAATCTGAAAAGAATGTTTCTTTGAGCTTGCAAACTCTAAAGGCTGTAGGGAAGAAGATTTCACCCATGCCTCAGCTGCCAGAACAGTGACAATTACAATATAAGATAAGAGTATATACAATCTCTTGTCTTAGGAATTTGTCTTTTTGCATTACCCCAACTTGCTCTTCCTGAGACACACAGACAGGGAGAGAAGCTGGGGGTCAGAGCGCAGGGTCAGCCTGTTATACAGCGCCCCTGGAGCAGTTGGGGTGAAGGGCCTTGCTCAGGGGCCCAATGGAGTAGGATTCCTCTGCCAGTCGCGGGATACGAACCGACAACCTGCCAGCCACAGGCGCAGATCCTTGCGTCATTATTAGGAATTACCCAGCAGGTAGATTCTCAACACTTTGTCTCTCTCAACGGAAAGCCAGACCCTAGCACTTCGGGTCCAGAGAGCTGGTGCTGGCCCACAGCGCCAGGGCACTTCCAGACCAGCGCCAGGCCCTGTGGTCCCATGGGGGCAGTGACACCTGCCTCCTCCGGCTGACAGACTGTGCCAGTGCAGCTGTACTCAGTGCTGAAAAGAGAAACAGTGGACTGAATAGAGAAAAAACAACGGAGACCTTTCTGGGTTTTAATTCTAGGCCTTCTGTTTGGAGTTTGCATGTTCTCCCTGTATCCACGTTGGTTTTCTCGGGGTGCTTTGATTTTTTTCAAACCTTACAAGGACAGCTGGCTAAGTTAATGAACCCCCCGTGTGTCTGCACAATGGACTGGCCTTCTGACCGGGGTGAAGTCTCATCTCGCGCCCTGTGACCCCAGGACGGGCTCCAAGTTCCCCCGACACTTCAGGAACGGGACCCTGTCCGAGAACGGGAAAACATCTGGATGAGCACTGGAGACAGACTGCGATCTGGCGCCATCTCGCGGGGGTCCAGCGTAGACGCCACCGCTGCTCTGGAAATGCAATAGCTGCGCTTCACCGTGGGCGAGAGGCGGCGAGGTGGGGGTGGGGGTGGGGACGAAGATGTCGAATATCGTCCTTCCTACAGTACGTTCAAATCAAAAGCGTTCATTTTGTGGCTGCCACTAATGAAAAATAAACTATGCGTGGTCAAACAAACGAAGCCACGAGCTCAATTAAAAGCCTCAGCAATTTGCACTATAATTAACTGTTTCGTGGCTCTTAGCACTTAACGAAAAGCACATCAGAACAGCGCTTGGAAATTCTTCAGGACCACGATTTCTGTTTTTCCTTTTTTTCCCTGTGTGCTGATACTTCACTGAGGGGCTTGTTGGCGGCTGCGGGTGATTTGGCTTCACGGGCGGATCTTCGTACTTTTGGAAGAGGGGATCGCCGTCCCCCCCGAGTGTGCGCCGGGGATATCCAGTGATTTGCTCAGCATGTCGGTTTGGCTGGCGCCCTGCGCCAGGGTCCCCGCGCCAGTGCAGGCACATGCTGTTCCGCGGTGGGCTTCTCGATGATGTCACGCTTGGAGCCCGGCTGCGCGCGTTGACTCATCGCAGGACCACCACCAGCCAGCCCTCGGCGCGAGGGCTGGAAAAGCAGCCCGGCGTGGCGCGCGCGGCCCAGCTCACCCGCTGCGCCGCTCGAGCTCTCGGCTCGTTCGCACGTCATAAAATCTTAAATGCTTCTTAGTTGCCAGCTGATGCTTCTGAGCTGAAACAGCTCCGTGAAGTTGCCCCCCCCTTGCAGACAGCACAAACGATGAAACCCACCTCATTCGTTAGTGCTAAGCTAGTGCCGGTTTGTGCCGTTGAAAGTAACTTCCCAGCTTCTTACTTTCCCGAGATATAGCGCCTTCTTTTTTGGGGTGTGGGACGTCACTCAGCCCCCCTACAGCGTCGTAGGGGAACCGGGCCGGTCTCAATCGGTAGTGCTGCGTTTGTGCCGGTTTGTGCCGTTGAAAGTAGCGTTTGTGCTGCTTTCGTTTCCGAGATTTAGCGCCTTGTTTTTCCGGTGATGACGTATTTTCAAGGGTCTTATGTGCAAGCATGAAGCGATGAGTTCACAGTCCTTTTATCTTTGTGTTTCCGGCCAGTCCTTGTTGTAGAACACAGCGTGAGGGCACACCTGCCCTCTGAGGACACAGGTGTGGGCGCCTGTGTTAGATCCTCAGGTGAAGTCGAGTCTTCTGCAGTCTGCAATGTGATGACCCACACACGTTTCCTTGTCCTGCTCCATGAAGTTGCCCACCCGCCCGTCGAACAGCACAAACGACGAAACACACTGCAATCGTTAGTGCTGCGTTTGTGCCGGTTTGTGTCGCTGTAAGTAGCGTTTGTGCTGCTTTCGTTTCCGAGATATAGCGCCTTGGTTTTTCGGGTAATCACGTAACTATCCACAAGGAAATGTACAGGTACCAACAAACTCGATACTTGGACTCTTGACTGTGATGAAAACAATGGGGGAAATTTGTTTTCCGAGTCTGTCTGGTCGGGTGGGGTGGATGTTTCAATATATTTCAATATAGCGCATTCTTTTCCTGGAAACTTCAAAGTCACGACCACCAGATCTTTCAGTTGTCATCTTTTGATCAGTTGACCCCAGACTTTGCAGCCTTTACGCGAATAAACAGTCTTACATTTAGGGAGGAGTTACTATGTTAGTTCATTGGGTTAGGTGTTTTCTTTTAATTTTTAACAATCGAAAATGTATTGCTTGTGTACTCCTTTCATTGGTGAAGCGACACCAGTTTCCAAATTACCGCTGGTAAAACACGAGAGCCCATATTCACATTTTTAGGTATTAGTTTCAAGATCGATATAATTTAACAATAAAAAAAACAAAATTGAAAGCACGAGCATAATAATATAATAATCATAGACTTTACATTTCTATTCATTTTTGAAGTACAAAGCACAAGGTGGTGTTTCCCCTACCTTAAATATACGATTAAAGTTGTTCAAATAGCATGTCTTAATTACAGCAATCAGCGGAGACAGTTATATTGCAAATAAAAAATGTATTTATTTCGAAGAGTGCGGGACATTGTGAATCAATAAAGACGTTAAAAAATAAGCCGATGTAGTTATTTTGCAAATAAGTAAAGCATTTTAAAAATAGATTCTCATTGACAGTAAACAAGCCGATCCACCTGGCGCTGCTGGCTTGAACAGCTCTCAGACCCGTGATTGGCTAAACCCCCGAACAGGTCGGGCCGCGATTGGGTGAAGAGTGAGAATCGACACTCTGATCGGGCAAAGCGCCACAGCGGAAGTTCCGAGATGGTGATGGGTGTTCTTCTTGGTCCAAATACTGTAGCCCCGGTTAACCGTGTGTGCTGTAAGAGCACGCTGGATATACAGTAACACATCCATTTGTTTCCAATTACTAATCAATCTAAGAGAAGTCGCACCGAGGTCAAAACTGAATAGCAGGCAAAGAATGTCAAGAACGGCATCCACAGCGCGGTCAGGACTCCGATTGCATGTCAAGATAGGAGTGCACGCATCACGATCACATCGCGATACGCATTGCGACTGGCGCCATGGTCACGACATGAAGCCCGCATATCGCGATATGGCACGCCCCCGACATAACGCCCACCCCCCATGTTGCGACATGAAACCCATATATCGCGATATGACATACCCCAACAAAATGCACCTCACTCATGCCCCGACGTGAAAGCCCCTATATCGCGATATGATATACCCCGGCAAAAATGCCCCGCCCCATGTCGCGACATAAAAGACCATATATCGCGATATGACGTACCCCGACAAAATGGCCCCGCCCTCATGTCACGACATGAAGCCCGCAAATCGGGTTTAATCGTTTGTGCTGTCTATAGGGGGTAGGGGCAACTTCACGGAGCTAACAGTCAGGCATGATTTTGCAACCGTTAACAGTTTGCTTCAGTGCAACCTGTTTCTTAAGACGAAAAAGCACAGTTTATCGTTGATGACCTCTCCCGCCCTCTTCATTCCCATTTCCTGCTGCTATCTTCAGGAAAGTGGTCTAGGATGCCGGTGGGCAAAGGGAAATGTCTACAAGAAATCCTTTGTTCCCTGTGCCGTCGGTACATTAGACTCAGCTAAGTGACTGCTTCCTGTACGGAGCTCTCGGATTATGTGTAATATGGGCAGACCAAGATGTGTGTATATTGTTGCATGTCTAACATTACTGTTTGTTTTTAACGTGTATTTATTTTTATGTTGTGTCATTTGTTTCTTGTATGGTGATGCCAAAGACCAATTTCCACCCTTTTGGACGGAAAAGAAGGTTATACCTTATCTTCATATATTCACACACCGCAGTTCCCTGAACTTGCTGGAACCTCTGCACTCAGCGTGCTGGCCTGCTATGACTGCAGGGTGACTCTTCAGCGCTATAATAAGACTCTAGAGGTTTTGTCTGGGCTATAGGCAGGGGGATGTCTCTGTATGCAAGAAGAGAGTTAGGGGGATAGAGTGGCCAGTTCACATTTCACTCCCCAGGAAAGAAAGCACGGGGATTTAACTGCATATTTAACAAATGCTTTCAGAGCCTCAGCTGATACTCCTGGAAGTCCTTTAAGTTCAAGGTGGTCTCCCATTTTTTTCTTTCAGTGATCCAGAAGATAAATAAACATGTTCAGAGCACTTGTTTTCAATACCAAAAGGGGGAGGGGGATGGGGGGGGTTATATTGCAGGTATCTTTACTGTCAGCTGTGGATTCTCTTTTCACACACTGTCCCTTGGCTTTGACATTTCCTGTGTTTAACAAGCAGGCTGTTACCAGTAATCAGAAATGGCTTGTAAATAAACAGCATAGCTGATTTCTGAAAAAAGAGCCCGTCTCTCCTCCTCCGCCCCCCTTCTCTGTCACAGGCAGGTTTAAGTGGTCTTGAAAGCTTGTATATAGGTTCGTCTTAAAATTTGTTTGAACCCCCTAATCCTGAATGGGTACACAAAGAGAGGAAGGATTAACAGGCTGTTATTGCGGAGCCAAAAAAAAAATATCTGAGCTAAATTTAATCAAAGAACGCCCTATCAGATCCACTAAACAGAGAGGAAGAAAAGTATTCTCCACTGTCAACAGAAATAATGCATTGGACATGTCCGGGTCTTTCTGTTCATGCTCAAGGAAGCTTAAAATAATCTGTGGTTTTTGATGCTTGATTTAGTTTTCCATGGGGATAAGTAACACCAGATCAAACTCTCTGCCACTACAGTTTATTGCTGAAACCGACAAACGCTGTTTGTTTGTGTTTTCTTTCCAGTTTGCTAATGGCGATGACTGCATACAGTAATGCTGGGACATGCTACAGAGCCGCCCCTCCTCCTTCGCTGGGGGAGAAGGACTCAGCTCGGCAGACCCTGAACAGGGGGTCTTATTCTTTTCAAAATCAAAAAAAGACGCCTTGATAGCCGTAAGTCCTCAGCTGGCGGGGGGAGTTCTGCAGAGCCGACTGCCTCTTGCAGTGGCCATGCCAGGCAAGGAAAGGGACACAGAGGTGTGGCCTCCCCCCCCAGAGTCAACAGGGCCAGAGCGAAGGGGCCACAGGGCAGCAACAAGAGAGCTGCCCAGAAAGAACTGACAGCCAGACGCCATTCTGGAAAAGGCTAGAGGCGGTTCCCAAAAGGTATTTACCAGAGCAAAGCACAACGAGCCTCTGTTATTAGCGCATGAGGGAAGACTAGGGAAACTTGAGAAAATCTTAAAGTGTTTGAGCCCGTACTCCCTAATGAAAGCTCACCATCAGACATTTGAATGTTATTTCCCGAATAATCTCATGGGTTAATCACAGCTGATTAACTATTGTTTCTTTGAGGTTGTATAGTGTGTTTGTGTCTTGCCATGACCACACTATGATCCTACCGTGCTTTAGTATTCTTTAGTCTGCATTTTAGTCTTAAAATGCAATGTGCCAGTATAGTTTCATAAGGGCTCTGACACCGTGAAAGGTGGGTTTTAGCATGAGATTGTTTTTGCAGTGGTAGTTGAGTGGAGATTCGGGATGCTTTGATTAAGTATACCAAATCAGTGCAGTGCATCTATAGACACTCCCAGATCTGTCACTAACATCCTACAAAATAAGCAGCAACTAAAAGAAACAAAATCAAAGGAAGCACTTTCTTACTAGTGGTGCTCTCAAACATTGCAGCACTGTTGCAATACTCCTGCATGGAACAGCACTCAATCTTCTTCATTTAATAAAATACTTATTTGACGTTAAGTGCGATATGCTGTCATTTATTGGCTGAACTGTGTTTTGGTTTTTCAGGAGGCATCTGACTTTTTTTTCATTCCTGAAAAAAAAAAAATCGAAGGGAGATAGCACGGTCTGTACCGCTTGAAAATCTCTGAAGAAAATGACAAGGAAAGAGATTTTTTTGGCTGAGAAATAAGTCTGTGCCGTAGGTATCTGTTTCAAAAGGTTTATTTCCTTTATTCATATTCCTCTTCTTTTTACTTCAATCCATAATTATACTTCACTTACCCCACCCCCCCCTTCAACATACACACACATAACCTTGTCATTCCAGTGAGCAAAGTGATTCATAAGCCTTCTGATGTGAGTGTCCATCTGGCTCTGTGCCTCTGTGTGTACTTGTGTGTGTCTGTCTATAATTGCTTTGGAAATTTGATAATTTCACCCTTAAGGAGAACCCAGAGAATGTCAGGAAAAGCTCAGGTTTCTCAAAACTGGAAAAAATTAATCTTGATTAAAGCTTTCGACCACCCCAGCCCACCCTTACCCCCTACCCAGTACCCACAGATTCGATCTGAACGACACCCCCACTTCTGTCTGACAGGTAAGGACGGGGTGTCTTAACATCAGAGATCTGTGCTGATAATAAGTGCAAAACCCCCAGTGCTTATTATTTATAATAGATTTGTGTCTCAAGGAAGAGGGGAGCAAAACTTAAATATCAAACGCCGTGGCACAGATTTGCTGCAATTTCGTGCAATTTGAATGAGAACGAGGTTTTCCTCGCTGCCAGTCAGTTTACGAAACTTTAACAATCAATCATGTCTCGTGCGGCCCGTCACTGGGGAGTGACGTGAGTGTGTGTCAGCTAGCGGGCGGCAGATCTGATGGACACGATGCGCTGGACGCCCTCCCTCAAGCACATGCTAAGCACCCTGCCAAACTGCAGTGGGGAGACAGATCTGGGTTCAGTTCGCTCTTTCTGTTAGGGCATCATCAAAGCCAGAGCCTGACACCCGCAGATATCAAACCCTTCACCCACTGCAACAAGCTGTGTGATTCCCAACATGAGAAATGTGGAAACATTTTCTCTAGTGGCAGGCGGAGAGATATGAGGAGGTTTTGGTCTGTTCCTATCCTTTCTCATCTTATTATTTTGCTTCTTCTGCTTTCTCATCTTGTTTCTCCAGGAACCAGCCTCATACCTTCAGCGAGCGCTCAAACGACCTCATTAATTGACCTGTTCTGAATTACTTCAAGGCTGTTTTATGTACCCCCAGGGCCAGATGTTTGAATTTCCACAGAGATGAGCTCAGAGCAGTGTGTTTCCCATTCAGTGAATCAGAACTGCACTTCATTCAAATAATGGCTTTAGACCGGAAGATTTTTTTTTTCCAGTTTTATTTTAGCATGTCCTTCGAAGTAGACACTTCACAGCAATTAGCCTAAAACAGGATCAAAGCACTGCTTGGCTTTACAGCAAGATGATATTAATCAGAGCAATTACAAGACCTGTACACCTTTTCCACTAGTGAATGAAGCAAGATCTCAAGAAGAATTGTTTTGACACAACTCTTCTTTTTCTGTAATTCCGTTGTTTTTTGTCCTCAGGAGTTCCAGGGAATTACCTCTCACCATGTGTCAGAGGACTGGGATTTCCACAAAGACAGGGGACTTTCTCTGTGATTAAAACAGTGCTGTAGACAGTGGTAGAGAGGAAGAGCAAAAGGGAAGTGAAAGACTCGCACCTCAATGTGTTAGTGCTGGGGACTAACACATTGCTAACAGCTCTACTTGCAGAAAAACCAGTTCTACTTGCAGAAAAACCAGTTCTACTTGCAGAAAAAACAGTTCTACTTGCAGTCTTGGCGCGGGTCAGTAACCACCTTTATAAAGACGATCACTCCAGCCACCTGAGGAAAAACCCAACATGCATGCAAAAGTGCGGGCTCTCTGGTGACCATCATCCAGATTGTGTCTGGAAGAGGCACATGAACGTTAAGAACATGAAATGACCATCGGCTGATATGAAGGGTGGAAACACTGTGAAGTGTCCAGTGAGAGCGGGGCTCGGGCCAGACAGAGTGGGCACTGCATTTACACTGAGAGACAGGAGGTTGCAAGATTCTCTAACCCCTCTCAAACACTGAGAGATTCAGGAACACCACCGTGTGTCTCAGCATCTGAGGAGAGGCTCGGATTTTGCAGCTGCATCTTAAAACACGCAACGCTTTGGTAAAAGAGTGTTTCCTCTCCAGTGGGATTACAAGGACGAGCACAGAGCACGTCATATGACACTGAGGGTGCACCCCCTTTCAAGACAATAGAAACAGGTAATGGGGGAAATATTGCAGAGGGGGCTGGGCTCCTTGGCCACAAGAGGCCATACACCATTCCGAGAAAATGGAGGTCGTCATGGAGATGTCTGCGTTACCCCTGGAGACAGCATTCCACAGGCAGAACACAGAATCCCTGGGCCCGTCTGCTGGAGATGCTCGTGCTGAGTGTTATATCATTTGTTTTTAATTCCATGGGACGCGCCGAAGAAACGGAATCTCATTTCATGCATCCGATTGTCTGGGCACGGTGTGCCACAGGACAGATGTGCTCCGTCTGAACAGCATCCAAGCCAATCGCTGCAGAGACCCATGTGCAACTGATAAAGGACAATTTAGGCAGAGGATGGAAGGGTGGAGGAGAACAAAAAGGAGAAAAAAAACTCAAATAGTCCAAAAAGGACAGACTATGTATGTTTTCGAAGTGCTAAACTCCAGGGAAATTACTTCATCAAAAAGCTGATCCAGACTGCTCCAACGAAGACTGTGGCGTAGCCAATGTACGGCCATGTTGACTTTACAGCGCTGGAATGAGTCCATCCACATTGCAATTCAGTGAAATCACTTCCAGACCCTGCGCTTCTCCCAGGCTGACTTCATCCTTGTTGTGTCCCCACTTGGAGAGCCCCTGCAGGACTGCACTGCTGGGGGACCCCAACATAGCACCCCAGGCGGGGCCCTGCCTGGCCTGAGAGCTGTGCATGGCCCGCGTGGGTTTGGGGGTGCCGGGAGGGTACCTTGGCACAGCCACGACCAGAGAATGGCCAGAGTGGTGCGTCACCTCTAATCGTGTGTGATTAGTTTAATTGCAACTCCCCTCCCCTCAGATACACACATACACACACAAATAACTCAAGAGCATGGAGTGGTGTTCACATCAATAAGAAAGTGGGCCAGATCAATTAAGTTGCTCCGACATTCCTCCAGTCGTCACCAGTGCCTGTCAGGATCACTCAACTAGAATCTGTCCTGAAATTGGCAGTCATGCCTTTTCCTGCACTCTATTTATCCCCCCCCACGAGCTTATTCCTTTTCATAAAAAATGAGATATTTCGTTTTTCAACAGAGAATTTTGATGTGGATGTTTAACTATCCTCTGGTGACCTATGATATTAAATACCAAGGCAAGAGGTCACAGGAGGCACCATGGAGGCAGGATATATTCTACACATGTCCTTCTGAGGGTAAATGAAAGTACCGCCTGTAGGGAGAAAAGCCCAGGACCAAGGTTTCAAAGCTGCTCATCTCAGATGACACGACAGAGTACTCCCTGTAGCCAGGCGGAATGGACAAAAAATGATGCCGAGTATTTACCACTCGACAAGACTCGCCTGTTCCCCCTGCAGCAAAGCCTGGGAACTGCACATTGCTGTGTGGCAGCGGGCCGTGCGTGTTCCCTGGACCACGTGGTCCGATTGAAGACGTGTCGGCTGAGACACCCTGGCTGACCAACCCAGAAGGGACTCGCTGCGCTACTCCATGATCTCACACCTGCTTTGCGGGAGCACCCTTGCTAATCCTTGTCCCTGAGATCTACCGGCAGCAAACGTCCATCCCCAGGACAGAGGCGTTTCCCTGTGTGCAAATATTTCACAAGTGTTCTCTGGAAAGCAAACTTTCAGAGCAGGGAAGGGGCTATGCCTGCTGTCTCATCCAGGGCGCGGTCTTGCCTTGAACGTACGGAGACACAGTTAAATGGCGTGTTGTGATTAGTGTGCAGACAGTACGACCTTGAAATCCACAACAAATCCGTCTAGACACAAACTTGCCGTTGCGCTCATGGATGAACTGATTCGTAATAAGAATCCCTCACACTTCTAGAGCGCTTTTCTGGACACTCAAAGAGCTTCACAGGTCATGGGGACTCCCCTCCACCACCACCAGTGTGCAGCCCCACCTGGTTCTGCACTGCGGACAGGAATCTAGCCCAGCGTTCCTGGTGCCTCGTGTGCCCTGGTGTGTGCTGTGTTCAAAGCCAGGACACCTGGACTTCGGAAAACAACGACTGGCTCTGTGTGCAAGTGGGCGAGTGGGTGTGAAGTCTTCTCACATCTGCGAGGGGCTATTTGAATTGGCAACCACCAGAGCTCGGAATTGGGACATTATCAACTTCCCACCCCTACCTATATAGTTTGAAATCATGAAAGCATTTTGGAATCTTGTTTCCAGATTAAGGACTGACACCCACATGGAGACAGAATGACTCAATAACGGAGAAACGGATGGTTTTCTTCTGTGCCACGTGTTTACTGCAACTCATTTGCTTTGCAATTACTTTTATTAATACCTTCTTGAAGATCGTATTATCGGTGCTTTCTTCTTTCGCGCTGGGTGGCAACTTTAATAAAAAGCAGACAGACTCGCCTAACTTCTTTTCGGTTGTCATTAAATTCCTCTCCTTCTCTTTTCCATTTATATTATATTTCATTTGATTGTCAAACATTATTTATTCTACCATTTAATACGCATCCTAACTGATGTATGGTGAAAGCGTCTTTAAGAGCTTAAATGATTTGTTTCCTAAAAGTGACGTGGATTCGACGTGATGTTTCAAAGCCGCCCTCACGCCCGTCACCCTCAGACGGCGCCGCTTGCGTGCTCGACACGGCTCTTCGTCACTTTAACCCTTTCCCTCCTGGCCTGGCGTTTTCAGAATGAAAAGAACATCTTGCTCCTGCAGTTTCGGAATCCACGCAATGGCTAAGTGCGCGTTAAAGAAGCATTTCCTTTCAATTTCAAACGAAAAAGCCGGAGAGCGGTGGTACCGATTCCGGTTTCGGTACTGTAGCGAACCGGCCCTCGCCCTTTCTCCCCCGTCTCCGCCTTTAACACCCCACAAAATGACGGGGAGACCCCTGTTCACTCTCTTCTCGCCAAGAGCAACATTTCTTGTCTCTCTTCCCCCTGTTTTTTTCCTATCTCCCGTGCGCAGTTCGGCCGCGGTACATTTAAAGGACAATAAAGCTTGCTCGCCTCCTACTGCCTGCCTGAAACAAAAGAAAATCTCAAGGCCCGATGCTGAACTCATGTTATAGGCCCGGGTTTGAATTCTCGGCTTCTCCTTCCTCTCCTGTTCATTGTAGAGCGCTCAGCTTGTTTTCGTCTCAGGGAGAAGGCTTGTGTTTACAAGCAGCGAGCAGGGAGCGCTGTCCGGCCCCGTCGTCTCGCCTGCTGAACCCCCTGGAATGTCGCCGAGACAACGGGATTCTGAGCGATGACCTGTATGAACTTCAGACGACCTCACTGGACAAAAACCGGAAGATTTGGTGCCAATCTGCACTACAATATCCCTTATCCCTTGTACTTGAAACAATTGGAGAAGCACTTTTAAGTATAAAATGTATTATGCTTGAATTGCCAAACACATGACTTGTCTACATCTATAACATCTATATTGAAGGAGAGATCATTTATTAAATGGTGAGATAAAAGCTCATTTTGTTTAACCCTTCATCTTGCTGGAAGGGGCTATTTTTTATAACACTTTATAGTTTTCTCCGGAGAAACCAGACACCTCCAGTCCCTCAGGGCGCCCTAAAGCAAAACCTGATGACATGGAAATTGGAGAGAGGAGGTACGAGCTGTTTAAATTGATGGTATCCTCGGTGCAGACTCGCATGCCAAAGTTCAGGAAAGAAAAATAAAAGCCGAGCCACGTGCCCCTCTGCAGGAAGACGGCAGCCCGCCCGGCGTACTCTCCTGTCCTGAAAAACTCCGAGCCGTGTCGGATTCGGGTCCAGGATGTTGTTATTGAGGGTTAATTTGAGTGATGTTTGATTAGGCTCTCTCGAATACTCCCTGAGCCGGTGCGCATTTTATCAAATAATTAATCCATTAGCCATCATTAACTGGAAAAAGATGTTGGCTGATTAGAAACAGAGCCCGCTTCGGCATGACGTCACCCATCCCACCGGGCCGCGAGGCCGTATCCCGTGTCGCTCTTTCATCCTCGCGGAGCGCTGTTGCACAGCTACGACCTCGAGGTCACGCACAGCAAAAAAAACAAAAAAAAACAAAACAGCAGTATGGAGTCGCTGAACCTTAAACTGGACGCAGGGATTGACGCAGATAGTCCTGCACAAAGCTGATTTTTTTTTTTTACCACGGATCAGCATGTCCTGGCAAAAGACGACATCGTCCCGCTTACTCGTTTTTTCAAATAGCAAGGCTCCGCGAGAGGTTAATAGATAGACTTCCCGCAATCTTAATCCTGACTTTACAGTCACATCCTCCCTTATCTTCATATACACCATAGACATTTGTATCTATCCCCCGCTGCTGGGTAGATTAAAACTGCATAGGCTGCTCTCATTCGTCTTGCTGAACTCTGAGGCGGCAGAAGCAGACAGAGGCATGCACGCCGGCAGTCTAATGCAGTGGCCGGGTTGGCTATGTTGTAAACTATGAGCTGAAACAATCTGAAGCTGTTTTTTTGGCAAACAGGAGCGGGGAGGGAGGTCCTCGATGCCTGAAGCTCTTCAACAGACAAGTAGGTCAAGGGCTTCTGAGGTCAGTGGCTTCAGCGCTGAGAGGCACAAGCGTAGCAGGGGGGTGGGGGGACATCGAAAAAAAAGAAGAGTTGCGAAACCGAAATTGCGCAGTGGAAGTTCACATGATTCATCGGGGACACATGCACTGCGATTGTGGCTGGAGGAGGCAGGAACTGCAGGGCCAGGAAGCAGAGTAGGAGCGTGTGGTCTTCCGATGCTGTTTAAACTGGAGAACACGAGAAGCCACAGGGCTGGCTCTCATACCGACGCCCTGCGCTACGAGCTCGGTCAACATCTGCATCTCCGGAAGGTGGAAAATGTGCGCTGGGGTGCGATGGCGTACGTTGGCGCGACGGAGCTGCGGTTGGAACCCTGTGTGTTGGGGCAGGAAAGAATGAGGGATTTCGGGAAGGGTGGTGCATGTGTCATCCATGCGGGATGGACAAGCCCTGCCTGCCTGCCTAGCGTATCCGCAGGGACCTGCAGAGCTCCCGGCCTGCGCTCAGGTGGCTGCTGTCAGGGAGGAGGCTGGGCCCTGCTGTGGGAAAGACTTCAGTCTTCAGCCCTGAGCGCCTGGGTCAGTGGACAGGAGGTCTGAGCTGTGGAGACTTGCCTTTCCCCACTTCATCATCATTTCTAGTAGAAAGAAAACCGTCTCAGACTCAGCTGGTCCCACTCAGAACCAGAAACACCTGCTCTCTCACCATCACACTCATTGTTGTTGTCCTTCGTCTTCTTATTACCAGCTACAGCTTCAGCACACAAAATGAGAACAGAGATGAAACAGCACACCTCTCAATTTGAGCAAAATCACAAGTCGGGACGTTACTTCTCAACGTACTGACAGAATTAAAATGAATTCTGTTGCCTTAATGGGAGCCTTAATTGGCATAGCTATAAACATACATTTGAGGTTTGGCTGGGGGACGGCCTCCATGGTCAGCCACTCGTTCAGTTGTTTCTGTAACAAATAGGCCTGAGGCTTTATTTCAGCGGGTGAGAGTGAACATTCATCTCGTCCTAAACTATACACAACACCAACATTTCCCCATTGTTTAACCGAGACATTAATCCTTTAAAGAGTTCTTTGCAAGATTATCCAATATGGTCTCAGTGGTGGCTTCCAGTGAGTTGAAAATGGATGGCTTTATTAACATTGACAGGAAGATCATTTTCTAAAAATATCACTGATACCCATCTAATAAATCATGTTGTATGGGACTGATAGAGGGAGGAACCGCCAGGAATTAAAGTATCATGAGGCGAAACCACTGTCTGGCAACATCTGGGATGAAATGGGTACATTTTCTGATTGAAATAGCATGTTGTCTTCTTATTCAAACTTTTTGCAGGGCTCAAATTATGGTGTCTCATTAATTTTGCAAAAAATGTCCTTTTTTGAAAAGGGAAGGGGGAAAAGGAAGAAAATACTATATTCTTAACTTATGGAGATAATCCCTTTGCAGGCAATTGTGGTATTGGCAGTTGCCGGAATTTTCACTAGAGTCCTTCTTTGGATTTAGTGACAACGATCAATTTCAAATGCGGTAGCAGTTTTGTAGCACATTAAAGGGACCCTTAGGGAAGTTCCCCTAAGTGCATCTACTGCCCAGAAACATTAGGATACACAGTGCATATGCATAGAAACGGGTGTGATTTTGTTTTGCTTTTCCAAAACAAAAGAATGGTGTAATGTAACTGCGTTAGCTTAACATGCGTGGCATTTCAATTTGTTCTGCAGACGCCTGCAGGAGAAAGCGTGACTTTATTTCTTTTGCTCCTTTAGGGGCTCTGCAGTGAATCATTATTATTTGTCAGACGTGTTTTCTTGCAGTTGGCAAAAGGTTGTGCAAACTTGTATCAGCACTGTATGTTTTGTCGAATGCTGTAAAATCACAATCCAATGATTCTGTCCGTACAAGCAAGTCTGAGGTCTCCCGGCTAGAACCAGCAAGCTCGTGCCGGGTAATTAAGTTTTTAGTGAAAGCCCAAAGATTTTCGAACATCAAGGACAATTTATCTCATTAGAACATATCTGTGCTCATGTGGTTGTTAGTTGCTAGCAAACACAAGGATGTTATCCAGCTGTTTCCTGATCGGTACCAGGGAGTCTTCTTCAACAACGTGGCTGTGCAGTTGTCCTGGTGCCTCAGGAGGAGCTGGGTTGGGATCAAGGTGCACACTTCTCAAACCAATGAGGTGAAAGCTGAAGGCTCTTTGAGGTCTAAATATGTTTTTCGCGCTGCAGATTTCTACATGTGCTTAGGAGAAAGCGCAGGAGAACCGGAGGTACACATCTCTCACAACATCTTCCTGGAGCTCAGAATCTTCCTGGGCAGCTGTCAATCCCCAGACAGGAGTGTCCCAGACCTACTGTGCGTCACAGTGTCTCTCCAGGAGCAGCTGCAGATGTCCGACTCACAGAACGAAAGGAGGTAAAATACTGGCCAGTACTTCAGTGACTATCCGGAGAGTGACCGCTGAGTGGACTGGTGCTGCCCCGCCCACCTCCCGTACCCCACTTCTCTCTAGAGTCTCCCCGTCTGCCGTGATCCCCAAAGGGGACTCAACTGGCCAAAGCCAGGAGAACTTGAGGTTCGAAACGGAACCCCACCGCGAGTCGGGTCGCTAATCTTAACTCTACGGGCCAAACGTGAATTTTCCAAAAGGCACTTAACAATAAAACACTGTTTGCATAACGGTCTCTTCAGAACCGTTGCCTTTATGAGGCCCGGAGGCGCAATGTCGAGCCACTTCCTCGTGAAACTCAGCATTCCCTATTGGAAAACCCGTGATGAGTCTCGTTAGACATGAATTTTCGGTGCCAGCGACCAAAGGCGTTTTGTGAGACCAGTTTCTGCTGCTTTAACCCCAGCTTGGCCTTCCGTTAATAAATGCAAGGTTTGACGAATCCCTTTGTTCTCAGCCTCCCGATGCTGTGCTCAGGCTCTAGAGTGTTTGAAGGAAGGAGAAGCTAAGAATGAGCTGTCAGTGTTCTCCAGAAGCCAGGCAAGGAGCTCGTATGCCAAGTTGGCCCATTTGCTCAGTGCCTGCGAGTGACATGTGAATTACAGTTTGCGGTAATGATAATAAGTGTGCAAATCCCAGCCAGGTCTGAGCCTTTTTCAGCCATTCCCCATTCACTGCTGGCACAGGCTGAAAGCCATTACGCTGCAGCTATTTGAAGAGGCAAATAAAAATGACAAGCTAACTGTTAAAGAACTGCTGATTTTTCACGTTGTTTTAAAAGCTTTGGCTGCGCCGCCAGATGTTTTTAAAACTCCTTTATTATTTTCTTGTGCATCACAGCCAGGGAAATGAAATCCCACACGTATGCTTAAACAAACAGAAAATAATAGACAGGAGATAATAAAAGCAGGACTTTGATGAAAACTACCAATGTTCACAGCATTTTATCCTCTGCAAGAAGAGTCCTTTGAACCACCACTGCAATTTCTGTGCTCTGTTATTACACCAGTAAAGAGTCCTTTCTGGAGAGCAGAGCAATAGGATACCCAATATCTCCAGTGTGCCAATAAAACTGTGAAGTCTGTTCATTCTGCACTTGGTATGGTTCCACGCTAACTCTCAGACACTGTTTCTGCCAGGGTAAACAGCTTGCATGGCTGATAGTGTGAGCACACATGGCAGAATATAAAAAAACCCCCATCTCATTCACCTCCTTCAATTGGCATAACATAACACAACACAGCATAGCACACATAACACAGCACAAAAAAACACAACACCCTTATTTTGCTCTATACCCAAGCACTCCTTGATTTTCATGGCTCCCCCACAGCTGCAGGGGGACATAGAGACTGTACAGTACATTAAACACCCAGATGACTTTCATGCTTCCTGTAGCCCAGAATCATCCATGCAATACGCATTGTCTATAGTTCTGCTTCCTGCATGGATCAATTTGCACTTGTCAGCGTGACACTGTATTTGCCAAGTGCCTGCCCTCTCCAGGATTTTGTCTACATCTCTTTGTATGTCCTTTAAATCTGCTTCTACATTGACTGCTCCTTTCTGTCTTTGAATACTGAGTGTCAAGAGAAACTCACCCTTTCTGAAGAGAATCCCTCTATTTTGCCTGAGTGTTTTTGGTCAAATAAAGATTTTGCATATTCACTATATTTTAGTTTCCTTTTGACTAATCATTCACGACTGACTCGAGTGACTCTGACTGTTGCATAAGGACTAATTCCCCTAGGGAAAAGGAGAAGTGGGATTCGAAACAGTCGAAAGGCAAGCCATGAACCACTGGATGTGATTGATTGTCATCACTCTGCTCTCCTCCCCACTGAGAGCTGGTGTGTGGGAGAGTACTGGCGCACTATGGCTGCTGTCGCATCATCCAGGTTGGGTCTGCACGCTGGTGATGGGTCCCCATTACCTGTAAAGCACGTTGAGGGCAGTGTCCAGAAAAGCACTACGGACATGGAAGGAATTATTATTATCGCCCAATTAGCCTTGTCAGCACATCCTGCCTGTCGTCCAGGAAGCGGGTTCTTCTGACGACTCCCGGCCCGGTTCTGGGCCCTCTCGCCCGCGGGAGAAATAATGACTCCTGCTGGGCACCAGCAGTATTGCAGTGCTGGCAGTGGGGCACGCACTGCCCCTGCAATCAGAGCCAGGTCTCACCAGGTCTGCAATCGCAGCCATGTGGAGCTCGCGGCTCACAGCACGTCAAAAGACACACAGCGCTTTCAGCCATTTGTTCAGCCAGGGATAAAAGGGAGATGCATTTAATCCGACAGACCACAGCGTCCAATCACAAGCCAGTTATTCCCGAGTGTGTCTTTCCTCAGGACAAGGTGTGAATGACAATAACCAGGCCTCCTAAAACCTCAAGTACAGGCCGGAGCCGAGCGCCTGGATATTGTGGGAATTCCAGTTCTGGAATGCCACTCCGCTCCTGGAGAAGATTAATAAGCAGCAACGCACATGCTACAAATATTTACAAACATTTACAAGTGTCTATGAGCACTTAGCGCACACAGGAACAGATGCCTTCTGCACAAACTCTTTGCACCACATTGACTTTGATGTGCACCATGCAGAACTCAGAAAGCCAGTTCCAGCCGCCACAAAAAATAGAAATGATTTGAAAGGGTTTTCCGGGGTTCTGTGTGATGGAAAAGTATCACCCCTCCACATCTAACAGAACCATGTCAGGCAACAGCAAACAATTCGGTCGTCTTGGCTCAAATGCAGTGGAGTTCAGTAAAGGTCACTGACCCAACACTTAGTTTAAAACCACTAGTGAATTCAATAGCACATTCCAATCTGTGCAGTACAGATATTCCTCAATGATAAGGATACAAAAAAATCTTATTTTCAGCTGTTATGTTTATCCAACAAAGTACATTAAAAGCACGCCAATTTGAGTTCTGCCACTTTTATAAAGAGCCAGAAAAATAAGATGAATAATACCACTCTGTGGATGTCTTACACACCCACTTATGTGGACGCGTTGAGCTCTCCAATATGCTAAACCCTTCACCTCAATAATGAGCACTAAAAGTTCCCAGGAGCTGTCATGCTAAATAGTAGGAACTGCTAAAGACTCTGCACCAAGTGAAATTAGAGTTCTGGAGCCAGCCAAGAAGCAATGCATTTTCTTTTTTCTGTGGTTTTTTGATGGTTTGCATAGAGTCTGATATTCATTATCAATTTCAGCTTGTTTTTGTTTCTCCAACCACAGTCATGAACCACGCACACACTGCTTGCCAGATAAAGGAGTCGCATATTAAAGTGTTTTTTTTTTTTTTTGGTTTTGGGTGGGGGTGGGGGTAAGAGAGGGGTGGGGACCACAGCAGAAAACACATTGCATTTTAGTTTTAAAAAAAAACACCAAATTAAAGACAAAGGCGACAGGGAACAATCAGACACTCTAGAACATCCCTGTAATCCCTTTGCTGTAGGAAAAGAGGGCACCCCTCCCCCCCCCCACTGGAGCACAGCAGTGCTTGGAGAGAATTTACACACTTGTGGTGGAAGGCTGGGTCCTGGCAGTCACAGCCTGGCGTGGAGAGACAGAAGAGCAGAACCCTCCAGCTGTCCCCAGGTCTCTCACATCGTTACTCACAGCAGCAAGGCTAAACCGAGCAGTTGCTTACCTGCAATAAGCGAGTGCAAAATATCCTTGCAACTAAATGCACTTCAGACGAAGGGAATAATAAACTAAATTAAAAAACTTTCTCAGTCTTTGCTACAGTTACGGCCTCCTTTTGCTGCTAGACCTAAGAAGCCTCTCGACAAGTACAGCATCTGCTCACAAACGAACTGCTAGATTTTCTCATGCATAGTGCATGCATTTCCTTAAGGTGAGTTTAAGTGCATGATACGGTTTTGATAGAATCACCCTTTCGATTTTTGCCCTTATCCCTTTAACCTAATTTATTAGATCTCTGTTTTGTTTTTATGTCATCTGCCTAAACGGCGAGGAGTGGTAATTAGATTTACAGAGTGTTACAGAGAGAGTAGGTAAATCACTTTATTCTTACTGAAGTTCAGTTTTAGAACCTGATACTTAGCACTTGGACCAGGTTGGCTACTGTATACTGTGATCCGCTGCAGTCCAAACAAATGCCCTTACTTTTCAGTTAACTGTCAGCAAATTAAAAGAAGAAGAATAAAAGGCTTCCCAGAGTCGAATAAAGGCGTCACTGCTGGAGATGGATTTTGGAAGATGTTCAGCAGCCAATCAGGAAGATCCCAGCAATTACCCATAACCTCCAGTTGGAAGTCACGGCCAATTAACTCCAGGGCCTTGGGAATTGTGCGTCAATTTCAGGCCTCCATTGCGTTATAATCTCTCTTTTACAGGCAGCAATGTTTTTTTAATTATTATTTTACAGCAAGCTCTGTCCCCAGATGGTGCCAGGAGGTTGAGATTTTAGCGTTCGCTACCAGACTCGTCTGTCTTTCCTGAAAGAGGAGTGTGTGAATCATGAACAGGTGCCTTGGATGGAACATCAGTACCACCTAAAGCTCAGCATGCCCAGTGCTGGACAGCACCACACTTCCTGGCAACATCAAAGAACCTTTAAATGGAGATTCGCTTTTCCTCACATGGGTTGGTTTTTATAGGGCTTCTCCGGTTTGCAGCTTCTCGTCTGCTGCAGAACAGACCCTGGGTGGGGATTCGCTCACTCACCTCGGATCACAGCGCAAGCTGCTCGCCCATATAGCTCTGCACAGATCCGGCAGCCCTGGCCACTGCTGTGGGGGTATCCAATGCGCTGCGCTGGTCTAGGCTTCTTGATTGGAATCAGATGGGGAAAGAGGAGCCTGTGCCAAATCAAGTGTCAGCTACAGATCAGCGCTCAGCAGAGAAATACACGAATGTCGCAGTTCTGAGAAATTGTTCACATTACTGCAGATTCAGCAAGTTTTATTTTCTGTTACATTTTTTAAGCATGTGGCTTTCTCTCACTCCCACCCCCATCCCCCACCTCTCTGCCCAACAAAATTCTTTTACCTTTTAAACTATTAAGATGCAGACTGGATCTGAAGCAGATGATGGCTGATGAATTGTGTTCCTACTGTATGCTGGACCAGGGAGAAAACTCAAGACAGGTGAGATTGAATGGGATACGTGTGCAGAGAGAGGGGGGGGGCAGTTCAAAGCCCCTGCAACTCTCCAAATGCTGCAAAAAGCAGGTCCCTTCTGAGAACACAGCCACTGCAGTCAGCCCGTCTGTGTGTCACACTCCAGTAGGATTCCCCTAATCCTGCAGCACAGCTGAGAAGCAGACTTTTTTTCATTCTCAGAGCCTGCGGGACCGTGGGCGTTGTCTCCACACACAAGGTGCCTGGGAAACTGGGTGCTTTTCTGCACTGAGTCAGGTTGAAACATTAAAACAAACCATAAGGGAAGTCATTTCCAATCAGCGCTGGTGGAGCAGCAGGCTTCCCCACTCTGGGAAGCTTTCTGCGTACAATTAGCTCCCCATCCCGGGCACAGTGTTTGTATACCGAGGAGCCAGCCAGTGTTTACAGAGCAGAACTCCAAGCAGGAGCTCCGATTTCAGCTCCCACTGTCAACCACTGCCAGGAGCTGAATTGGAAGCAAAAAAAAAACATAACTTAGAAAATGTCCATTGTCAAGGGCAATAGAAAAACTTCATGTACCCCAGAGAAGCCCATGAGAGCACAAAGGATGTGGGTTTCTGCCCAGTGCTACAAGCTTGCACAATCAGAGACAGCTGCACCTGTTTTAAAGCAGCTTGCTGGATCTGGAGACCAGGGCCATGGAGGCTACAAGGAAGCCACTGCTTTAAGTTCCTACCGAGAGGAGGTCAGTGAAAGCGGGCGTGCAGGTCTCCGAAGGGGCCGTCTTTCCCGGCACAGGGAAGTAGCGGCTCGCTGGATTCACTCATTTCACTCACCGACAGGCGAAAACCAAGCCGTCTGACCTCGTGCCAGATCACAGGGATGAAAGGGCCCGAGCTCTTCTTTGAAATATTTTTATATCAGACGTCATCCCAGATGACAGCTGATGCTGGAAGTGTTTATGTAATAACCTCATCTCCATCACTAAGTCGCCGAGCCTGATGTCATCCGGCGGAGAGGCGACAGCTTGTCATTGACAGCTTGTAAGCTGTCAGTAAGCAGTGGCGCTGGGGCCAAGGGTGGGATCACAGGCCACTAAGGCCAGCGATCTAATAAATACAGTCAGATGCAAAGGGGTACCCCTAAACTCAAGGGAAGTGTCCAGTTTGTCCACAGTGCATCCTGCATCTGTCTTCACTCTAATTACCTGCATCACGTCACGCTGGATGCCCACAGCAAGGTTACCGTGCAAGGGCATGTTTGAGCATGCTCCTTTGTGTGCCTGGTGTTGTATCGCAGCTCAGTTACCTCTCTGTCAAGGCTATGCAATTTAACAAGACTGAACTCTACATGGAAACTCAGAGAGGATTACAAAGACAAATGGCAATCTAAGCCCATCTCAATCTCTTGACTTCTAGAAATTTAGTGACGTGATTACAGCTGTTTTAATTTATGCTGGAGTAATGAGAGTGATTAACAGACCCTGATTGCAAAGATCACTTAAATTAATTCAGGGTGAGCAGGAGCCAAGACTTGCACAGAGCTTTAAACTTGGGCTTCCTCACCCCTGTTGCATTGCGAGTGTTACTGGGTAGCACTAAGAGACAGGCAAGCGTCCCAGGATAGGATCAAGCCCTGGAACACACTTTGTTCCCCTCACTGTTGCTGAACACTGACCTCTACAATGATGTCAATCAAACCTTCCATTCCTGCACTGAAAAGGAGGAGGATCCGGGGCAGAGTCCTGATGCAGGGTGATTCAGAACAATCTTGAAACCACCTCACCACAGGGGACATCATTACTCTATCACCTTCATCCATCATGAGCAGCTCCCAAAACCCAACTTGAGTCTAATACTGGACCTTAAGGTCTAGCTCAAATACTGCCAATTAGCTCTGGTCCTGGACTTATCCAAATTGACATTAAGATGTCCAAGATTAGTGCTAATCAGTGTCTGTGAAATGCCTGGTGGCAGGTATCTCACCCCTTTGTTTTTCTTGCGTCATGCCTCTGAAAGCTGTGTACATATCACTAGCGCCACCTAAAGACCATCTTGAAAAACATTGCTGCTTGGGCGCTGCAGCCTGCAAGTCTCTCCAACCCACCCCTAGTCCCTAGTTCAAGTTGAACAAGCAATCTAGGATCGGAGCACACGAGTGCAAATACAGTCCTGGGTAAAATCAAGGCTGTGTCCTGCCTGCCAGTCGAAAATTAGAAACCTAGCGCCTGATGGTAGGTTTGCATGTGGCAAAAATAAAAGCAACTGCTGTCGGGTGCCGAGTTGAGCATTGGCAGGTGTCAGTCAAATTTCTGATTTCATATGGGCTCGAGTCGTATCTAGGAGTGGACATTTGGGGGTACATGGAGTAAAAACTGGGGGTACCTCGTCATGAATGTATTATTGGGGTGCACAGTACTGAACATTGGGCTTCGTGTAAATAAAAGTTGGGGTCCATGGGGGGGGGACACTGGGGTACATTGGAGTAAAATGTAGGGGTACACGGGAGAGAATATTGGGGTCCATGGGAGTGAACGCTGGGGATGCATATTTAGACAAACCCGTGACAGTGCGTGCACGGTGCTAGCCCCAGGGGGCGCCTGACGGCATTCTTGTATCACGATTCAAAGATGGAAAATGTGGTGTTTAAATTCTGTGCACAGAAAAAATAAACCATGAACCACTTTTGTACCCGGTGGATGGGAATGTTTGCTTAGCTTTTCTCAATAGTATTTTTTTTTTTTTGGTGCGTCTTACTATTGTCATTCCAGAGCGTTAATTATCTCCGATCAGAGATCCAGGGATCTATCTTCCTGTTTAAAAAATAATTGAGTAATAATGGAGGTGATATATCTCTTTCTAAGGCTTTTTTTATCTAAAGGAAACGAAAATGAAGGGTGGAATGCAGTTTCATTCGAAGTTTTTACTCCAGCCGAGCGCAGTGAGCTACGCCTGTCATTTCCTCAGCCCTGTGTAACGCGACCCGCCGGTTAGTGCTGTCTTTCAATCGGCTGTTTGTTTTTCCTGTTGCAATTGATTGCAGGGACTGTACATCCAGAACAACTGCACCGTAACCGCAATCGGACGCGGGAGTCAAAAGACGGGCGAGTCCTGTTCAGGTTTCCGAGAAAGACTGTCTGGGGGAACTCCTTCTGAGACAAGCGGAGGAAGACGCAGGGCGGAACACGACCAACGATGTGTAGACTTTGTAGAATTAGATGTTGTCTCTAACGAAACGTGAAAAAAGTCGAATTCAATGAATATTATGTAATTCTGTCATTAAATTAGAACGGTAAAATTCAGATCAATCTCCACCCTGCTCTCGGTATTAAATTAATCCACTGCCAGAAGCTATGAAGTTGAATAAATCGAAAATAAGCAGTACGCAGATATTACAGAAATAATTTGAGCATTGTTTATTGCACAAGATTATAGACGATTCGAAGTTATTAAATAATCATTTCAAAAAGGGAGCGCGTGGCGGCTCCAACAGCGTGAAACCCGTGTTTAACGCGCGTGTTTTAAAACGACGGTGTACGATAAAATAAACGCACAGAGAATTAGTCACGCACTGGACTCACAGTTTCAAAACAAAAGCCAGCTTTCATTGCATCACAAAGTACATCCAGACCAGTGTACATCGACATAGATAGTTGCGGGAGAATTGGCCAGCGAGGAGGAAATGATCGGAATTGTTAGCAATTACAGCTGATCAACAGACATTTCCGTAATTGTAACCGAAATCCGTCCGCTGCTCGGTTGGGGTTTAGTGTTACAGGGGAAAGCGGTGTGCGACCCGCATTCTAACAGGAAACACGTTTCCCGGCGTGGATGAATCAAACAAACGGCGATTTGTGTTTCATTTTTCAAGAAAGAAAAAAAAACAAGTTATAGGTATTTCCTGACATGGTATGGCGGGGCTAATGCAATTACCCTCGCGGACCTAAACACGATCACGTTGACGATTTAGTATAATTTAATGATAAAAATGCAACTTAAATAAACTTGCGGATTTCAACCAAGAGTTCGCGATAATGAAATAAAAAAAGAAGACCATGTGCGTCAGTATGGTAGTAGTAGGAACAACTGATTTCAGGTCAGAACTAAAAACATAATCATAATAATAATATCACGATTTGAATTCAGTCTAGGAGCCAACCAAAGAAGATTTCTCGTTTTGTCACAAATGTGTTATGAATTCTGTCATTAGATCATTCGTCGTATTTTTTAAAATGCAATTAGAATAACAAGTATTTGTCCTACAGTTTATATTTGCGTTTAGAATCCGGGCGGAGTCCTCAGGGTCCAGTTGCATCCGTCTACGATTTTAGATTGTGCTCGATTTCACAGACGACAGAATTTCACTCGCGGTTAGAACGGAAACAACAATATCATAAAAGCTTTTGTGTGATTGTTGCCAGATATTTAATTTAAAAAAAAAATAAATGAACAGCCAAAACCAATTTAGATGGAAAGGGGAGGGAGGACATGATTTCAGGTCTCAAAAAAATACATTTTCCTTCTCTGTGACTTCTCAATACGGCGGTCTAAAACGTTTCCACCAATGACTAAACCCACCGCCCCGTGTAAATACAGCTGTACTTTGTTTTGCCCTCGACATAATTATTTTTTTGTGATTTTTAAAAACAATTTTAATAGGCCTTGCTAAACTTTATTTGGGTAAAACGGATCTATTTCATGTTAGACAGTAATTTAATAATCCAGACCTGTCATTACGGCCAGTCATACAATGCCCCGGACTTCACATGATGGTACCTCATGAAAACCAGACCAGGACTCTCCTCGCAGCCCTGCGGAGGCAGGGGGAGAGCAGAGAGCGGCAGGAACGACTCCGTCTGGTGACTTGAAACATCGAATGTGTGTTGAGGGAAGCTCGCAGGCTCGCGTAGGAAATGTTAGCTTCGTTCGAGGTGGAATAGATTTCAAGACAGCAGCTGAAATGCGGCCTCCCAGCTGGTCTCACTTAGCCGGAGAGGAAAAAAAAAGTGTCCCCTGATCCCTTACCTTTTCATACACACAATGCATTTAGCCTGTTCCAAGGCAAATTCTAAAAGAAGCGGAAAACATTCCCAGTTTAGTTTTTGGTCCGTTATGTAAACGATTATTATTATTATTATTATTATTATTATTATTATTATTATTATTATTATTATTATTAGTATTGGTATTATTGTTGTTGTTATCATCATCATCATCATTATTGTTGTTAATAATATTATTATTATAGTTTGGTACTAATTCTTCATGATGTGGAGGTCTGGTGTAAATAAATTTACGTACAATTTTAAACACCCTATCTCCAGCCCGTACTTTCTCCATCCTGAGGATTAATTGTTCTACACTGCCCTAGAGGAAACACTGAAACGAGAGTGACGATAAATAGGGCGTTACGTTATTATTCATACAACTGCAGGAGTTTACTGTTTCAGAGTTAAGTAGGAAATGGACAGAGATTTAGTACGACCCAAGCGGAGCTTGTAGAATTCAGCGATGCAGATTCAATGTGGGAACGGCAGCGGCACGTTATAATTCGGATTGCAGCAGGTTCAGCGGGTCTTTCAGCAGGTCCCAACGTGGACGTGTTAGTCGGGTCGGGGCAGGGTGACGTCATTCAACGTCAATGGCGGCCTGAAAATTCTTTGTGACGTTTTCATACGCGCTAAAGCCCAGATTAGCGCGCGGATGTCTCGAGCCATTCAGTTGCGTAAACGTCGATATACAAACGGCTCTTGGGATCTCTCCGTGACCGCCGCTAACAACAGCGGAAAGCGGTAGCCTACCTGAGATACACAATTATCTTCTGGCAAGTGCTAACTCAATTCCTTGCGTCCTGCGGTTGACCGAATTATCACATACTATTGGAGACCTTGTGCAAAAGTTCGGACGCTGCAAAGACTAACAAGTAAACCCATATAGTAGAGTAATCTGTTTTTGTCTTTATTCTTCTAATAAACACTGCAATGTAGAAAACAGGCCTTACCGCAACTATGGTGTGTGTGCGCACTGATACAGTTTAGAAACACGACATTGCATTTTTAAAAACAAATGGTTAAAAAAACAATCGCGAATGAGAAGAATCGCAATTAAAAAATGGTAATTAAAAAGTTTCCAGTCTTTCCTGCCCCCAAATGAACAGAAAATAAAAGACTTACATGAGGGATCACTGACATACTGTAGCAGACAAGACCATCTTTATTTATTTTCTTGTTTGTGCAGTTCTTGGTTTTTGAAGCCTCTTCCAGAAATAATTATTGAAAAGCTGCGAGCACTGGGGACACTTGCATCTGGATTCAATGACAGTCCCTTTCTGTGACATTTCGTCAGCATACGGAAAAAAAAAATTCCCTCATTACTGCAAACGAGTCACTTTTTGAGAGCCGGGAGCGCACAGCAGTGTATCGGAGTGGACTGCCGACGCACGTGACGGCAAGAAATTATTGCTTTCTCACTTTCCAGGGATCGAGCGAAGTGCCAAAGGCCATATATTAAGACAACTGCCAATTAAAACGACACAGGCCTGTACTTACATCCCGTTTTCGGCCGACTCGCTCCCTAATGATCTATATATATATATGCGGAGTAGCTCTGTACACGTAAGCCTGCATTGAAAATTCATTCCACTGTGTAGCTTAGGAGCGGCTCGGTATTTTAAAACATACACTACACGGGACCCCTATTCCTTCCTTTCTGTGAAAAACAGGACTTTCAGAAAGCTACTGTGCAGCTGCTTGGTAAATCTGGAGTGAGGTTCTGAGAAGCAAAACCGATTAACCGAGACTACAAAGCTGAGACGAACGCAGTCTTTGTCCCGTCGAGGAATCGACACCGGAATCGAATTTTATTTTATTTAAAAAAAAAAAAACAGCAGCAGGATGAGGCAGCTACAAACTCCTAACGGGCTGGTTACTCTCCTTTCTCTTTCGCGATGCCTGATGTCATTCAAGCGACTTTTCTTCCAGTTTCCAAAATAAACTCGGGAGGTTCCTCTGAGAGTTTTTTTTTTTTGCTGTTCAGGGGAGTCCTCCTGAAGACGCTGCTAACCCATCTTACACTCTCCAATTGGCGCCCTGCTGATCTGCATCGAGGGCAGGTCTCTCCCCTCGAAAGGAAAAAAAAAAAGTGGAGAGTCGAAATCCTACCACTAACCAGCCCCTTAAGAGACATTAGGAAAATGAATCGGGGATTTAAATGTCTGTGCACACAGCCTGAAGCGGAGGGGTGTCCCGCCAACGACTCCATTGAAACGGTCTGAATTTTCTCCCCAATTTTCGGGGAGCGCATCTGTGGTGGTGGTGGGGGGGAACCGGGCTGCTGTGCGTGCGGTGAGCGAGCTGTCCTGACGTCAAGCCGAGGGACCTCCGAATCCGGGTTCGAGAATGCAGGGTCTGAGCTCGCGAGCCCACGCTTTCTCCGTGGAAGCGCTCGTCGGCAAGACGCCTTGCAAGAGGATAAAAGCCGAGGACTGCAAAGGGGAGAGGGTAGCCGGCAGCCGCGCTGACCCCGGGGAGCAGGAGACCACCACCGCGGCCTGCACCGTCATCGGCGAGGCGGACGAGCTCGGTTAGTGAGCCGGGACCGGCGCTTGCTCGCTACTGTCCACCGTGCGACCTGTCCTCACAATATAGCGTCTTTGCCCTCGGCGTTTTCCGTCGTTCGAGGCGCGCGTGCTGCCCTGGTGTGTTGGGGGCGATTTCAGACGCCCCGAAAGTTGAACTTAGCACTCGAGAGGAGCTGGATGTATTTTTATCTCATGACTGCCGAACAGCCTGCGCGTAGATGATCACCGACCCTCCGCACGCGACTTAAAACATTAGAGCTGCTCGCCACGGAGAATAATTCACTTTGAAAACACAGGCTGGTTAGATTGAGTTAGAGTTCACTGGAGAGAGTGAACTTGTGTTCGTATCATTTTAATGACCAGACTCACAGTGACATATGTTCCATTAGGACACGCACTGCAAGAGAATGAGTGAATTCCTTAATCCCGCCAGTCTTTCATTTAATCATACGAAATTAATCACGAAAGCCGTTTGCGATGAAAAGCAGTCTCGAAGCTCATTTTGCGGCGGTCTTCTGTGTCTTTATTTTGTCTTCATGTGTTGAACAGGGAAAAGGAGAAGAGTGAGCTCGCTCCTCAGGAAGACGGCCGAGGCCGAGAAGTGCGGCGCCGGCGGCGCGCGAGTGGAGCTGCAGGGCTCCGACCTGTGGAACCGCTTCCACGAGATCGGCACGGAGATGATCATCACCAAGGCAGGCAGGTACTGTACGGCTCGGACCCGAACTCCCCGCGTCGCCGTTATCATGACCACGATCGCCATCGCGGCGAAAACAGGGACAACGTGGATTTTATGGAATGGAAAGCAGCTAAAACCAGCTTTGTCAGGAAAAAAAAAAGTTTTCCGTACTAATTTTAACTCCTAAAGGAGTGCGTCGCCTGCTCTTTTCAAACGCTTTGGCGATTCCACCGGTAGTGATAAGTGACCTTCGGTTTGCTAGATGGGGTGAGCGTTTTAGCCTGTGAGTCTGCTTTTTCTATTACTTCGGCATCAGCGTTACAAATACGGGAAAGCCAGTGCACCCTGTCTGCGTTTTGGGAGGTTATCAGGTACTTAAACAGCAGAGCAGTCGACTTATTTTAAAATTAATACAGGTCTCGGACAGTTTGTGCATTGAACCGCTCAGGAGGTCAGCCTTCACGGGATCATGGATGATTTGAAAAAAGTGGGTCTTTTATTTAGACATTGATCCCTGCGATACATTTTTGCAGGTATTAAGAAATAATACGATACTCGGACACCCCGCTTTAAAAAAAAATCGTTAACGCCGCAAAACATCGTATCAAAGGTTGTCTCCTTTAATTCCACAGATCCTTTTCTTATTACATTTGGAATTGTTAGAAAATTAAACGCGTATTGTCTGCCGCACAGGAGAGAGAATGTAGTTCTGTACTGAGGTGGTGTTGAACCGGGAGATGTTTCTCTCATGCAGTTCAGGACCGATGGCCGACGGATCAAACACCAGATAGGTTCCTTCTGGTTCGCCACTTTTATGTAGATCTCTGACCTCCTTTTATTTTCGGGAAGATTGCTAATGATAAAGATTGAACATTATAAACAAATATTAATAATAATAATAATTATTATTTCCCATTACCTTAACCAGATAAATGACCACTTGTTCACAGATTTAAGGCCTAGATTGCACTTAAATTTTAAATTTTACTTCTTTTAAAATGGGCATTTTTATGTTTTGACATTTATAAACAAAGAAGGATATATTATAATAATAAAGTATGAATTAATATTCACAGCTTTACTACTCTGCCAACGAGAAGGCATATTTTGAAGAGTTTTCTGAAAAGCAAGAACATCACATTAGATCCACCTTGGCTTAAATATCAAGACGCTTTTAAGTTTCTTCTAAATGGAATGATAATTACAATAAAAAATAAATCTGGTCATAAATACAACATTAAACGGTCAAACAAATTCTGTTCAATAAATTAGCTAAACATTTTCTAAACATTTATGGCAGGACGAGTTCAAATAATTATTTGAGCAATGAAACATTCATCCACAGTGATGTTGTATGTGACTGTTTACAGTTAATAAGGCTATATAAAATGAAATTATTTGCTGCAATAACTAATATGACTGTTGCTTGCAAGAAATGTAGTACTATTCCTCAAACTGCATTCCAGCTGCTTGCAAATGGATTTGTTGCCTATTTTTCCAGCACATTTACCCACAACGTGATTAAACTGCACTCTCCATCTTCCATGAACCTCTTTAGACCTCCCCCCCCCAAAAAAAAAACCCTCCACGCTTGCGTTGAGATCTGGAGAATGGGGAAGGCTTCCAGAGGTGCTGTAGGTCTGGAACAGAATTGTTCTTGCATTTAAACTTACTGGCCGACTTCTTTAGGGCCTTCCTGCAGAACGCTCACAGAGCCTCCTCACACACCTCGCCCTGAGTTCATACCAACACTCACGCCTCTGGGCGCAAAGGGGTGCCTCTTCCAGGAGCTCCTAACAAACGAGGGGAGACCAGAGGCCAGTCCAGCCTGTTGGGGTGCTGTTGGCTACCGGATCCGAGGCTCGGCTTGGACACTGTGCCTGGGCAGCTGGCTCCAGACCCCCTTGTACCCCGCAGGTGCTCCTCCGAGAGCTCCTCGGGGGTCGGCCTCCCCCAGTCCGTCACCCTGCCATCTCAGCCACAGGATCCGGACTCATCCGAAACTTCTGGTGGGGCTTCGGATGGGGAAAACGGGCCGCCCTTTCCCGTCCTTTTCTTTTTTTGTGCCGACTGCACTGATGATGAATCCGGATCCGGTCAGACAATTCCTTCATTCCCTTCCTCGTTTAAAAAAACGATTCCTGCGGACACCCCTTCCCTCTCGTGGCCCAGCTCCGGCAGAACAGGTGCCGTTCTCCTCCGCCCTTCGGCTCAGCGGGGGTCGGATTACTTTTCCCGACCTCGCAGGGGCCTTAAGTTCCTGCGGCCGGATTCTCGGGATGAGGGAGCGTCGCTCCCGGTCGCGGACGTCTGCTTTACTCAGGCGGGATGAGGCCACTGTGGGGTTGAAAGAAACAGGGGTTCATGCTCATCTGTGTCCCCCTTTTCAGCTGCGTGAGATCAAACAGGGTTCTGTGGTCCAGAACGTACCCCTGCCTGCATGGGTGTCTCACTGCCGGTGACATAAAAAAGCTCTGGGAAAATAATACTGGATGGTGCGTGCGTGGAGCTGAGGGGGGGACTGTTTTAAATGATGCAGAAACAGTGCCAGAAAAGTCAGTATTTGTTTTCTTCTGTAAAGGTTAATGCGATATAATAGTTTAAAATGAAGCAGCCATGTCATCCAAGAAAATTATACACCCTATACTGTATGGATATGACTTACTCCTGCTCTCATCAGACTTGGGGACAGGTTTGGGATCAGCCCAGATGGTGAATTTTAAGCGTTGAGCCCTTTAGCCTCATGGTAGAGGCACCCAGCCTGGTGAAGCTGGGGAGAGCTCATCCGACTGCCCCTGTTCTCCGGCCTGCAGGAGAATGTTCCCCTCGGTGAGAGTGAAAGTGAGGAATCTGGACCCGTTCCGGCAGTATTACATCGCCATGGACATCACGCCCGTGGATGCCAAGAGATACAGGTAACGCCTTCCGACCGGTCGGCCGTAAGTAACGTCTCGGACGATGTACCCACGGGAAAAAAAAACACTCGGGCCAGTAGAATTCGGAGATGGTTGGCGCGAGAACGAATGATGATTTGCAAATGAGGAGCTGGAGACGCGTTTACAGAGCAGATCGTCAAATCAGAAGTCGTCTGTTTTTTTTTCCCCTGAAAATGCAGAAAATCACTAGGGATTTTACTCATGGCAAAATTCCACGACACTATTATTGTCGTTATTTCGAATCGGATAGTCAAATCATCTTTGAGCAGTTCGTGTTAAAATAAATCGTTATAAAATAATGCTGCTCGGCTTTGTGCGTAAACCCCATGGATAAATTATGTATAGGCACGACTCTTTCAGTGACCCATAACTTCATTGGTTCTCAGTAAAGAAAATATTCGCAGTTGTGTTTTTCGGTACTGTACATATTAACAGGCGAAACTTCAGAACATTTACAATGCTACTCTGACAGCAGAGGTGCAAAGAGCTGATAATATCGTGAATCGCTCCGTATAGATAGATACTCGGGTATCTATTCTGCCAATAGAGGCTGGACACGAGCACGTTCTGTCTTTGGCCGGGTCCGAGCGAGCTCGCGAGCGGCGGCTGGAATGCACGCACGCCGCTAACAGGGCATCGGGTCGTGTGGTAGAAGTTAGAAAAAGGTTATTTACATAGAAATCGCGCACGTCTCGTCCTCGTTCTCCAGCTCCGCGGCGGCACACGGACTCCACGCCCTTTGTTTTAAAGGGGATTTGTAACGACTGTGTAACTTTAAATCGTGGCGTCATGTGCGAGCCGTTCCTGTACCGCTGGACCCCGAATACTGTGTAATACACAGAAATGAAAATATGACGTGAGTGTTATTTACAGAAACAGAAAAAATAAGCAGGTCTTGGGGAGAAATGTACTGGAGTGTTCCTCGAAGGCTGTGAGACAAGAGCGCAGAGAGTTACAATGAACACACCTGCGGCCTTCCACATTTATCACAGCAGACGAATGTGAATGTCTTTTGTTTCGGTCTTATTTTTTTGTTTGTTTGTTGTTGTTGTTGTTGTTGTTGTTGTTGTTGTTGTTGTTGTTGTTGTTGTTGTTGTCATCTGCTCTTTCCCGTAACGCCCGGCTTAACGTTTAAAGCCTCTAGAAATTCTGGAAACGACGAGACAATGCTGAAAAAGCGTAATGTAAAAAACAAAAAAACAAAGCGTAAAAACCGCTTCAGAGGTCCGCCAGCCCTCTGTGTTACAGTACAGTATGAAACCGCCTCCCAGCCTGGTGACCTGTCCCTGCCCGCAGGTACGTCTATCACAGCTCGCAGTGGATGGTGGCGGGGAACACGGACCACTCGTGCATCACGCCGCGCCTGTATGTGCATCCGGACTCGCCGTGCTCCGGGGAGACCTGGATGCGGCAGATCATCAGCTTCGACAGGGTCAAGCTGACCAACAACGAGATGGACGACAAGGGCCACGTGGGTTTCGCCACGACTCCCCTCTTTACTCTCTTCTCTTCCGCTACGTTTCCTTTCTCCGCCGTCAGAGGAAAAGTCGAGAACAGGCGCCGTTTATCGCTTTGATTTCAGGTGGCCAGCATTGCTATTTATACTACGGCCTGGAGGCCGCGATTTAAATATTTGTTGTGCCTGGAGTGATTTTTTTTAACCGAAGAACAAAATGAAAACGGGCGTTTTCCGATCGTGTAGATCGATAGGAGAAATATTTTAGTTACCGGGTGAAAACAAAAAAAAACATTAAAAATGTAAAGCACTGTGAATAAGACATGTGCAAATTGGTATAACGCATTTAATGGTAATAATTAGTTATAACAGTTGATTACAACTACATTGGTTAAAATAGGTTAATGTTCCAAGTTATAATTAAAGTCTGTTTTATTTAAAAGTCTTAATTAAAGGACACTGCGGGACTATGTTACCTGACGTTTTCACCGATTCCGGATTTCATGTGTCGCTCCAGATCATACTGCAGTCGATGCACAAGTACAGACCCCGCGTGCACGTGATTGAGCACGACCCCCGGTTCGACCTGTCGCAGATCCAGTCCCTGCCGGCCCAGGGCGTGCGCACCTTCTCCTTCCCCGAGACCGAGTTCACCACCGTCACCGCCTACCAGAACCAGCAGGTACCGTGCGGGCCCGGGCCCGGGCTTCCGGCGCGCTCCAGTGTTCAATCGCGTCGAGCTGTCGTTCGTCATTATTTACGCTTTCTTTATGCCGCCCGTGTTAATTCACTTAACACATACTAACGAATCAAAACAACAGAAATGTGATTGTGACCACACCTGCCCAGTACTTCTGTATTGTAAAACCCTCTGGCTGGGAAAAAAGAAAGTTTCGTGTCGGGCAACGATAACAGTAACGAATCATGGATAGACCTCATAATTTAATTGATAATACTCTGTACGCACGGTCTTTTTTATTAGAAAAAAAAACCCGTTCATCCTTCAGTTCAGAAGGAACACGATTAGAAATCGGGGTGTCGTCCAGAACGGTTCCTGCGATCCTAGAGGATAATGAGCATTTTGCGTTATGGTCGTGTGCGGCATTTATGACTAATGTTTCAGTCAGGTCTGCACTGTGATTGTGAGTACAGCTGGACAGCGCGGCTCAGCGCGGGGAAGTGATCGATCCGAATTGATTGGCTGGGCGATTCCGATCACCTTCCCGTGCAGTTCTCGTATCGATTAACTGCTCCTGTCCCCTGCGATTGTTTGTTCGTGATTGTGATTGGTCCTGTCACCGGTCGACTGTGTCACATAAACGAATTGTTCATTTTATCAGGGCTTCCGCCCCGTCCGCTTTCAACGGAAATTCCGTTTGATTCGCTTTTGTGTTCCGTCTATACCGCTGGAGCAGCGGAACAACCGCAATTTCATGAGGACTCCGGCTTAACCCAGGGCTGGCTCATCAACCTGTGCGCCCAGTTCACGGTCACAGCGGCAGACCCGAGCAGGGAGAGAAGAGAGGGGGGGAGCTCGGATTTGGCAAACAGCGTCTCCCCGGGCGAAATCTCAAGCTTTGACCCGCCAGCTGGGTGCAGGGGAGGCTGGTTTGATTAGATATGATGGTTCCAGTAAGGATTTTAGCCACTGCCTTTAAACTGGGCCAAGAGCGGGGCGCCCCGCAGAGGCCTGGAGATAAAACACACTGCGTGGAATAAGGAGGAAATCCAGCATCAGTCGAGATCAATTACTTCTTACGGAAGGAAGCCTGTTGACGGTCGGAGGAGCACGTTTCAAAGCCTTGCCCCTCTGACAAGGCAGCGGTCTGTAGCGCAATAATATCCCTGCTTATAGGCCTCTTTAAAATGCTTCCTTTTCTAGTCGTTCATGAATTCTGCTCCCGACGACGCCAGCGGGCTTCGAGATGAATCATGCCCACGAAGTCTCAATAATATCCGACCCCGTTTCTTTTCTGTGCTTCCGCCACCAGATCACAAAGCTGAAGATTGACAGAAACCCCTTTGCTAAAGGATTTAGAGACCCTGGAAGGAACAGGTACTGTTTTTGCCCTCGAGTCTGGAAATGCTGTAGAACAGGCCAGGGTGGTTGTGTGTGGGTTGCAATGTTGGAAAGTGGGAGTCAGGGCAAAGTCCAGCAATAGAAAAGCTCCCTTTTATTTTACATTACATGTCAATCTTTAGAAGGCGAGAGACTGCAATACAGAGGCAGTTCATTGTTTTTCTTACAGCTTGTTCACGTTCCCCTCTGGGAATCCTGTCCTGGGTTAAGGTTCGTGCCCGAGAGCTACCAGAGCAACAGGCAGGAAGGCAGTTCCTAATCCCGTCTCCTGAGGGACACCTGTCCCTTCTGCTTTTCACCCCCAAGTCCGTCACCACGGCCGATTCATTTCAGCTCTCTTCTCGGCCCGTGGCACATTTGAAAATTTGTTTTCGGCTCAAAAAGAGTTTTGAAGGGGCTTTGTAGCTGTCCTGTAAGTCTAATCGAGGGCAGATCATGCAGTGATCAGTGTGGCGAAGGTGCTGGAACCCAAACTGGGGTGTTTTTGAATCCCAAGAGCAGAAAACCACATAAGCCAAGAGTCTAAACAAGAAAGATCAATTTAAGGCACTGGTGATTAGATAAGGCACTGGTGATTAGGAGCTCAGCTGGAAGCCAGCAGTGACAGTGTTCCTCCAGAACCAAGGATGGAACGTAAATCACTGGTAAACCATCTATCCAGTTGCTTCTGCAACAGGCAGCTGTTGTAACAAGCAGATCATTTGTTGAGCATTGTCTACTCCAAACCCGTGCACTCTACCAGAACAGATTTATTTTGAACAACTTAGCTGTGATATTGTGGGAAATGCTTCTCTTCACATAAGCCTTTGAAAGTCTTTTAAATGCCTCATGGAACAAATACTGACATTTTCACATTTAATGCCACTCACTGCTGCTGCAGGCACCCGCTACCATGATCAGCTTGAGGCCAAGCCCGTCTTTGCCCTACAAACACCGCTCCTCCTCTGTGTCCGCAGGGGCGTCCTGGACGGGATCTTGGAGTCTTATCCCTGGAGGGGTCCACTCAGCCTGGATTTCAAGCCGTTTGCCTTGGACCCCCAAAGTGAGAACGACATTAATTCATTCAAAGAGGGCGGTTTTGCTTTTGTCCTCGTTTACCAGCTTTCCTAGACAGAGGAAAGGGGTCTTCGTACCGGGGGTCCTTCCCTGTTATAGTGAGACCGTGCAGTGGCGTGCTCCACGTTCAGGTGGACAAAGCTTCAAGTATCTGCAGTGCTGATTGATGGACTGATTGAAATTACTAGGGGGGGCTTTTTTGTTAAAATTACACCTTTCCTTCAGAGGAGGACAGGTAAGTTGTTAATCAGTTGCTTAATTGATTGTAAATTTACAGTAGGATGGATTAAAGTTCTTCCCCCCCGCCAGAATACCAGTGTTAGTTATCGCTCTCTCAGGGTGGTGTAGCAAGCTGTCTGTATGAAGACGGGTTCATGAGCGTGGACCACATTCTCTGTCTATTCTGCAGACGGGAGCTGCCGGCCCCCCTCGAGCTGCGGAGCCCTGTCTTCTCCCTCCTGCTCGCCTCAATCCTTCCCCTTGGGCCTGCCCTGCTCGGACACATGCCTGCACAGCATGGCCCTCCCTCTGTGCTACAAGATGGCCCCCCCCGCCGGAGTGGCGAGCCCCCGCCCCTACAGCGTCCCGGGAGCCGACAGGCTGCAGGAGCCCCCGGGGGTGAGGTCCCTCTCCGACTTCTCTCTGCTGCCATCCCTGCGGGGCCAGAAAGAGCCGGACTGCAGGGGCCAGTGCTTCCAGGTGTCCCCCCCCGGAGTCTCGGCCCTCCGCCTGCAGGGCCTGCCCCCGCCCGCCCTGCGCCACGCCCCCCCGCCCTGCTCCCTCTACAGCTACAGCCTGCCCGTGCCCCCTCACTTGGCCAGCGTGACCAGGCACCTCAAGCTGGCCAGCGGCGTGTCCCTGACGCCTCCCGACGGCCTGCTCTCTCAGACACCCTGGCACCCCGCCATCAACCACTGCCTCTGATCGCCCCGCCGGGCCGCGGGTTCGGGTTCGGTGCGGCCAAGGCGCCCAGCACGTCAGGACGCGGGTGGAAGAGGGACTCTCTGGGACGTGACGCAACAAGACAAGCAGACCGAGTTCACAAACTCACCTCGTGTGCCAGGGGAGAGGGCTGGACCAGCATGACAGAGCTCATTTTCGCAAAAGCGAAACGAAGGCTTTAAGACCTTAACAGGTGCATATTTACAATGACTGTAAACAACTTAAGGCTGCTTGAGGTAAGCTAATCCTAGTGACAATCAGGTTGCTTATAAATAGTAATGAATGAAGAAATTACGCTCTTACTTAAGTGCCCTTTAGAGATTAAAAATAACCACTAGAGGTTTCCTGTTAGTATTTCGTATTAACCTGTAGGCATTTTTACATTTTCTATGACCTAGAAAGCATAGTCCACACCTGCCAAAAAAAAGATGTATCATAATTCGAGTTATGCCACATGTAAATAAGACTATGCATTCTTGTTCTCTGCACTTTGTACATTTTAAATACACTGTACATAAATTACAGCAAAATGTTAAATAAATGAGGTTTTTTTCGTTATTTTTCTGCAAATGCATCCTTCTAGAAAGCCGGGCACGACCTTGTCCTCGTGGGTCAGGGACGACGGAGCAGGGGGCTCACGAGCTCTGCGGTCACGCTCTCACCCTGTGGCAGGGAGGTTAGACTGAGTAACGGGATGGATCCGACACCGCGGCCAAGAGGCCGGCCGGAGTCCGGTTTCTCGATCTGGTTCCACCGTGCAGGAGGGGGGGATGGAGCGAGTGTGTCGGCAGAGCCCAAACAGCCCCAGACCGTACCTGTGAAGGGCAGATATCTAAGGAGACGTGTTGGCACCTCCCATTCCTGACTATGATGTCAAAAACCATGAATAATAATAATAATAATAATTGCTAACACTTATATAGCACTTTTCTGGACACTCCACTCAAAGCGCTTTACAGGTAATGGGGATCCCCTCCACCACCTGTGTAGCCCCCACCTGGATGATGTGACAGCAGCCAGAGTGCACCAGTACTCTCCCCACACACCAGCTCTCCGCGGGGAGGAGATCAGAGGGATGAAGCCTCAGTAGACCTCTACTGCATGTAGCGAGGCGAGCAGTAAACGCAGGGAAGGCTTCCCCTCCGTCCCCCTTCAGTAACCCATTCCTGAGGTCGGAATGGGACTGTGGAATGCCCCGGGAATGAGATGAAGGTTCCAGGGATATTTTAATGGAACCACATCGATCCTAACCTTTCCTACAGGCAGTGTGCCTGGAACCGCAGCCCCTCCCAGAGGAGAAGGCATGGGCTCGTTTACTACCCTCCCCCCCCCCCAAAGAGCCCCTCTTCTCAAGAGCGTGGCCCCCCAGACCACACTCTCAGCGCCTCGGAAACCGTCCAGGGCCCAGAGAACGACTTCCAGCCGGTACAGCAGCAGCAGCAGGTCCAGGGGGTCTTGAGGTCACACCACCTGCTTGTTTCAGCAGGTCTTTCTTCTGGAGCGGTCAGGAGCGGCCAGCCACGAGCAGGCCGGGTCGGGCCAGTCAGAAACGAATTGTGGGGTCACACCCTGTCCTCGGGTGAGGGGGCAACGCTAAGCTCTCTGATGGGAAAAGACCCACGAAAAAAAGCGTGTAGTACACATCACGAGCCTCTCCAAATCCTCAGCTTTGAAACATACCTGCGTGTCCTGCACACGGCACACGCCGCGCTTTGAGTCTCTAGTGGCCAATTCACGTGCGAGTTGTGCATCAGGGAGCGTTTTCTTCCTCTCTCCAGAGAGACCAACACATTTGATATTTAAACAGTGGTGTTTACACCGTTCATGCGACAATCTAAACTCGCCTTCTCTTAAATAATTCCACAGTTTACCTCTTCCTGCAGATTGCCAGATAGGTTGAACTCAAGGGGCCTCTGCTCTTGGCAAGCTCTCCTTGCTGAAATGCTAGACGCGCAGGACCCGCAAGGAGACGCGCTCCTTCTCGCGGTACAGAAAAACCGCCTCTCACGACATGCATGGGTCGGGTCGGCGGATTTGTCAAGCGATCTTGATTTTCATATAGAAAAATCAACACGGATCGTATTTCGTGTAATAGAGCTGGTGTGCAAGTTCCACAGCAAGGAGGTGCAATCGCAGCCAGGCTCCAGGAGGAAAGAAGTGGGATTAAAAACGCGTGCCGCTTGCGCCGCCTATACAGCACCACTGGAAGAAAAAACAAATCGCAGTTCTAAACCTGTTCTAAAGGGCTGGGGCTTTGATACGGAAGGCAATTAGTGCATTATTATCTCGAGGTAATGCAATAACTTTTTTTTTCTCCGTGACGCTAAAACCATTCCTTACGGAATTCGACTCACCAGCGCTCAATATTCTTCACCGACTAGAAGCCGCTACCAATACAGGGAACCTGCATCCCGACTGCTTACCGTCTGATGGGCGAGTTGGAGGACTCGTATCTACTTTCCCTTTGCAGTTTAGGGCCCGGCTGAAACAGTTTCGGGAAACTGCCCGCGGTGATTTAGATGTAGGAAGAAAAAAAAAAGTCATTTTAAAACTCACTGTAATCTGCGCAGGAAGTAAGTCTTGATTTCTATTAATCGGGTTTGAAAGCTGACGGCACAAGTATTACCCATCGCTGCAATAACCCTACAGTATGCTGGTTGTCTTGCTGGTGCACAAATACTCCGAGTAGAAGAGGAATATCACAAATTAATTCTAGCGGACCCGTCTTCTTCACTTACCCCAACACCGTATTTACGAATATGACACTCTTGATATGTGTTTTTTGTTTTTGTTTAATAATCCCTATCGCTCTGAACGGCTCTTGACAACAAACGCGCAACATTCGTACCGGGTTTGCGCTGAAGCTACACTCGCCTCCGTTATGAACAGAAGAGACACGAGTCGAGTATTAACCAATACATGAAGCACTGAAGACGAGTCCCGGGAACACCGGGAACGTAAATACTGTGTTGTAACGCCAGTAAAGACTAATCGATGCTCCCACTGCTGTCCAAACACGTGTTTTTCGTGCCTGAAGTGAGTCAATGGCACTTCTGTGCTCGTCTCCTGCGGGCACAGGGGCTCGTTGAGCACAAGCAATTACAGAATTTGTTCAGTTTAGTTAGACCGGAGGGAGAGACCATATCAAAGGGACATTAATACCGGGGAGGGTTATTTATTAGGAGGGATCTACGCAGCTCATTGACTGAGAAGGGTGGGTCGGTGCTTGGCAGGGAGTCTCTCTACTTGCCCCCCCAAAACACAAAGAGGGCTTCAACAGCAGAGCAACGTGGAACAAATAGGTAAACGGATCTCTTGAAGTGCTGCCAGGTTTTTAAGACCGTGTTGAGGCTGAGCGTCCGCCAGCCTCTCACATCGTGTTCCAATAAAGACCTCGAACATCGAGATGACTGGCAGGATGTTTTCAAACGCGGAACGCAGGCTCCCCGATAAGAGCTCAGCTCCCTCTCCACAGCCAAACCGCAAGGAAGCGTGTATATATACATATTTCACAACCAGAATCATTAACGAATTCGTAACAGTTCTCTTTCTCCCCCGGGACACAATAAAGAACAAAGTAAATAACTAATCGGATGTGTCTGTCCGTTTCCTTCGGCGCTCATCTCCCGGGTGCGTGTCGGATTGTAGGCGAAACCCTCTTTTATAACGTTTCAGTCTCCCTCAGGCTTCTCTTCGGACTTTCCCTGGTGCCGTCGTCGTCTCCCTGCTCTTTAAGGAGTGGGGCTATTTTCGCCCCCCCCGACGCCTGAACTGCCAGTTTTCAGGAATGAGAATGACCTTAACCGCGGGGAAATGGCTCGTTTCCCGAAGGAGGGGGAAAACCGAAAACACAATTTGAGCTGCCAGGGACTCTCCGCGAGCCAGGAGGGTAACGTCTGTGCCGCCGCCGCAGCCCCCCCGTGGAGGGAGAGGCCCCCGGTAAAACGTATCGTTACATCTCAAACCGCTCGGGCGCATCATTATTTAAACGACCCACGCGGCGTCCACGGACTCCAATCAAGCGAGCCAATTGCGGAATGTCCGCCGCGTGAGTTTAACCGATGGTGACATGCCCCGGCACCATGCCCCCTATTTGTCAGAGGCCCATAAATTCAATCCCCAAGTAATTGGTTTTGCTCTGATAACCATGTGTCAACAATATGCACCTGTCTAATCAATTTGCTCTTTCCCACCCCCCTCTCTCCACGTGACTTCCCATCGCGCCAAACGAGATCCACCTGTCTTCTCCCTGCCTACAGATGACAGGCTGTTCACTCTCTGGGCTCGGAGAGCTGTGATTAGAGGTCTGGCTTTCATTACTCACTCCCCTTGAAATGCCGAAATAACAGGTCATTAATTTGCAAGGTTTAAAGTGGGCTTACTTATTTCAAGATGAGATTTTGACTAAGTCTGGGTTGTTGGTATTACTCTTCATCTAAGCACGTTTTACAGGTAGAATACTTTGGAACCGATGATAATATGAAACAAATATTGATGTAAAAAAACGGCTGCTAAACAACATCTTAATGCAAATAAACAGTGATGTTAGGAGAAAGCTCCCCTGTCACCATACCTGCCCTCCAAAACGAGCTTCCTTTGGGAAACTGCATTGACACACGCAAGCATGTCTCGGTGTTTTTGGAGGACGTGTTTCAGAATGATTTCTTGTTTCAGAGAGGCTGATCCTGAGACTGGGCGAGTTCTCGATTCAGAGAGGCCGATCGTGAGACTGGGAGGGTTCTAGATTCAGAGAGATTGAACCTGAGATTGAACCTGATCCAGACATCCATTGCGGTTGATGTCATCCAAGATTGCAGGGTAAAATATTTCGGAATGCAGCCTGGGGGTGGGGCAGAGCCAGTATATCAGCATGGAGGAAAGGAGAAACTAGCCATCAGACGTCTATAAGAAATGACTGGCTAGTGATAGCAAGATGGTTTGAGTTCTAGTTGCTACCAAAGGCTCTACAAACTATTGGACTCTGGCATCCCTGAGGAAACTCATAAGATAAGATCACTGTATTGGCCATATACAATTTCCTGTATTAGAAATTTGTCTTTTTGCAGACCCCAACTTGCTCTCCATGAGACACACAGACAGGGAGAGAAGCTGGGGGTCAGAGCACAGGGTCAAACATTTATACGTCACCCCTGGAGCAGTTGGGTTTAAGGGCCTTGCTCAGGGGCCCAATGGAGTAGGATTCCTCTGCTGACTGGGGGATACGAACCAGCAACCTACCAGCCACAGACGCAGATCCTTTACGTTATTATTAAGTGTGATGTGTGTTGGTTCATCTACATAGATTTTGTGATATGGGTTAAGCACAGATGCTGTGTTTGTGCCTTTCATCTCCATTCCATTTCTTAAAGTAACAGCGCAACTCCCCACACAGTGCAACTGCATCATAGTCTCACTTCATTACTTCCTATTGTACGTGAAGTAATTCCAGGCTACCAGTCACTGAGAACAAATAAAGAGAGCTTTGGTACTGGCAGGCCCATAGGAAAAATAATGCAATGTGATTTCACGTATTTGACAGGACAAAATTGCTTAGGTCACATTAAACACACTCAGACATCTGGGTTTTATAATGCGGAGCTGTTTTCATCTTCACTGCTTGATACGTACAACAAAATCAGAGCGAAACGTTTGGGCCAGAAACATTCCCACAGAAACGGCAACAAACAAAATTGCGCAGAACAGGAGAGAAGCGTTTATTTACTCACGATGCTCTGGGTTCACTGGAAGTGCTGAGATGGAGGATGTCGCAAAACAGCAGACACTCAAAACACAAGACGTGTCCTTAATTGAATCCTTTTGCTCGGAGAGGAATCTGAGACAGGGGTTTAGCACAGAGACAGAAATAAAAAAGTTGCACAAAAGGTTGTGGGCTGCCCTCCTTTTCACTTTCACCAGAGGCACCTCGCACATGGTACAAACATTACTCTCCACTTTACTGGCAAAACAAGAACGAGGAATCTTAACAAGAGCACCGAAACATCAGCGACCCGAGAGCAGTTTTAATGTTGAAACATACTTATGCAAACGGCTGCAGTGCAGTCATTTCCAACCTCCAGCTCTCTTCCACAAAGTTGTGGAATTAAAGGAACAAGAGAGCTCTGGCCTCCACAGTCCTGCCCAGCATGCTCCTCGGTGCACTAAACGGGGGACAAGAAGGGAGAAGGAAGGTCTGGGTTTCATGTCAGCGTGCTGGAAATAGACGCACGTCTCTAAACCAGGACTCGGGCATCTGGCCAGAGACACAGGACCATCAGCGGGCGCAGGCTCCTCTGGCCAGCTGTTGCCCTGGAAGAGGGCAAACACGATCCGTCCAAAGGGCTGTCAACACAGAGCAGCAGGCGAATCCTTTAACGGGTTCTATCAGCCCAAGCAGAGAGGAAGAAAGCAAATCCTGTAACGACACTGCTGTTCAATGTAACAGTCATGTGAGCGCAAGCAGAGTGCTGGGGAAACGACAGGTGGGCAGCAATGCGATACGGACACAGTCTAGTATGGTATTATCTCACAAAGGAATTTGTTTAGGGCGTGTGCAAGTACAAAGCCATGCACGTACCCCGAGAATGCGTGGTAAATGTGAAGGCACTGTGTCAATTCTTCACCGGAGCGGTGTGTTGGGTGGCAGAAGCTGTGCAGGTTTTTTTATTGTCTTTTTTTTTATTTTGTGTGTCTTGTTTTCCGTGTGCTCTGCAGGCTCACTGACCAAGTACAAGCTGGGACTGCTGTCTCAGTGACCAATGTATGGACCGGCGGAGGCCGGTCAGACTAGATTTACATGGGTTGTATTTTGTCTTCAAACCCAATAAAAAAGGTTATTTATCGGGTCAGCTTATAGGATGTGACTGAATGGTGTTGTAAAGCTAAAGTAAAACCAGCTGTGGGAGAAATTGAATTACGCCCAGCGGGGTAATGCGAAAAGCAGGACTGTTAAATAGCTCGATTGGAGCCCTCTCCCCACAGGGACACCCTGGGACTTGGCCTGTGAACATCAGGCATCCCTGTCCCCGGGCACAGCGGGCGTCCCCCACAGGCTGGGCTCATCCTCTCTTTGCACGAGTAACCGAAGATGAGGTGAGACTGACACCTGACATTCCTTGACAACCACTGCTGCTGTCCCAGCCTGTAATAAACACCGCTGCTGTGATAGTAATGTGCGATACCGCTGTGCCCTCAGGACAAATCCTTTGTGTAATCCGAAGGACTCGAGCCACAGAGCATTGAAACACTCGTGCAGCCCTCTGCCGAAAGGTTCAGACTGGACAACGTGCTTGGTGGACGCCTCATTTCTCTGTGACTGCGATGCCGTGCTGAACTTAGAGCACGGATTTCTATCACTAAATTAAACTCACAATTTAAAACAGAGTTTTAAACCACCAGGTTGCATTTTAAGAACTGCAAAGGTTTTTGTTTACGAAAAGCAAAATAGTCCGGAAATTGTTCCCGGTTCAAGAGCCAGGCACCTTATATGAATGCAGCAGGTCAAGTAAGCGTAGTTACTGTACAAGAGGGAGCTGAAGCAGAGCCGATGAGATAAGAATTCATTGGTGTCTCTCACTACAGGCGCAAAGAGAAACCCAGGAGTACTCCAACGCACTGCTCCAGGGAAGGAAGCCCAGGCTTTGATATGTGAGAGAAAATAGTCTAGGATGTCTTCTTATTGACTCCACGTGAGCCGTCTTACTGCAAATTTGCGAACAAATGACCGGCCTGAGAGGTTAAGTGGGGGCTTGACAGTCACGTGTCAGTGGTGGGGTGGGGGGGGGCAATGTCAGCCTACTGCCCTGCCTAGGGATTCCAGCTCTTGGGGGCAGGCAGCTCTGACAGCCCTGCAGCACGTCCTGTTAACATGTGCTGCCAAGCCCTGCAGCTCCAGGCACTGTGGCCACCTCCTCTAAGCGTGCCTTTATTTACGTGGGCTGGGGTCCCACCCCCCCACCCCAACCCGGCCGAGCCTGTGGTGTTCTGCCGGGGCTCGCCCCGAGACCGACGCCATCCCTCACTGGCCCTGGGGCGTGGCGAGCGGCCGGGACCCGAGTGCTGGTCCAGAGCGGCGTTGTTGCAGAAAAGGGCAAAAGGAAAAATAGAGAACTCAGACAAGTGGTGCACGCTTGTAGCCAAATGGTGAAGAGACTGCAAACTGCCAGGTGGACTGTGTGCATGCAAGCTGATCTCATTTCATTCCATTTCTGGACAATATAGCTTTTCTCACACCACCACTGGTCCTAGTCTGGTCTTAATGAGACAGGAGAGACTTGTCCCCATCGCAGGAGATCACTGCACAGATGGACACCTTACAGAGACGGAGTTCAATGATTCTCTTTTCTCTTGATCGAGGGTTTTATTCAGCTCCCTTAACATCTCTTTACTCTTAACGCCCCCCTTTCTTATTTACACCTCATGGAGATGTTTTTTTCCCCTGGACTTGGTTCTCTACAGGCCCAGCCCCTGTGAAAGGGGTGCGAACTGTGGAGCTGTCAGCAAGTCGCCAGGATCCAACAAGTGCCAACAAATGCTTTCCACATTCTGACCCTGACCGTCAATCAAGACCAGCTCGCGTGTGTGTGTGTGTGTGTCTCCCACAGGCTCCCTGCTCTGCTCTGGTGTGAGCCTCTGATCTCTCCACCAGGCAACGAGCCCAGCAGGAGAGTGTGTGGACAAGAGGAGGGAGGGGGTAAGACTCCACTGGCAAGGTTTAAAAAAAAGCCATGAGAACAGTTACAAACAAGAGGAGGCCATTTGGCCCATCTGGCAGTTAGTAGTTAATTGATCTGATGATCTCATCCGGCCATTTCTTGAAAGAAGCTAGGGTATCAGCTTCAACAGCATGGCAGTGTAGCTTGTTCCATACTCCTGCAACCCTTGGGGTAAAGTGTCCCAGAAATGCAGCCCTTGTGCCTTGTTTGCAAGGGTGGCCTGTTGGTTTGGAGAGGATCCAGTGGTGAAAGCACAGACAGACAGTTTGACAAGCGCCACACTGTCGGGACGACATCTTTCCTCACGGCTGACGCTTGAGCTGAAAGACCCTGGATCAGCCCTCCTTCCTTTTCTCCCCGAACAACATGGAGGGATATTAGACGGAACTGAAGGCCAGCCATGGAAATGACATGCAAAATAATCTAGAAACCCTCAAATATGGAAACTCTGGCTTCCCTGGTCCAGAGACTACAATGGAAGGCAAGTTTATGATTGTTTTTTCAAAGGCATCTAAACCCAGCATACCATTACATGAGTTCAGGAAAAAGTGCAATATTTGTAGTGAATGAAATACACTTTTATTTCTGTTCTCATATATTTAGAAGAAGATTATCAGAATGTAGTATTTTTTCCAGACTGTAAGAAGTGAAGAGTCGTTATTTACGAAGAAAGAACTGCAAGGGGAGGTAAAGCAGACCCTTGTCCCATATGTATCCCCCACTTTGATACCATCACCAGCAGCAGTGATGGTAAAGGTTTGCCCTGAGGGAGCCTGCAAGCTTCCCGTGTGCGACAGGTTATTTCTTCCCCACGGCAGAGCGCAGCCTGCACACAGCCCCCCAGGCGGCAGGGGAACGGTTCTGCTGCTCCATGCAGGGGGTGCTTTGAGGAACCCGGAGGGGGCTGCCCCATGGCGTATCGGGTGGCGAGCGGGCGGGATGTGTCTAATGAAGAGGGAGAAGCTGCTCCAGTGATTTAGTGCTGCCCTGTGCCCGGGCAGCTGATGAGCCCCGCGCTCGTCTTTCATGTGCTCGCCAGGGTCAGGAAAGTGCGGATGGCTTTACACTCCTGTCCCATCTCCCAGGTGCTGCTGTCATTCCAGCCTCTGACCTGCAGGATGTGCCTCACCCCTACCCGGCTCTGAGAGGCGGTAATTGATTTTAGGGAAAAAGGCCGGCCCTCTATATCATACACGGAAAACATAAACACGCACACACACACCAGTGTCCTCTCTGCTGGGTTCATTGTGGACTTCTGCAGTAGATCACCCACTAAGCCTGCTGTGCACTGTCAACGGTAATTCAATTAGAGACGCAGGAGTGTGACTAACTTTTCCTGAATCAAGTGCTTTACCATCTGCTCTTCTGGCTCTCTCCCTGTGCAGGAGCGCGGCTCGTGTTTGGACACCAAGAGACACACACACACACACTCGATCCAAGCGTGCCGGGCCTCTCGTCTCACCTCCAGTACAACAAATCGTGCGTCTGCTGCAGAATCCAGCAGGTCTTCAGAAAAGGACAGCACGAGGTGCCACCAGCTTGGACTGATCTGCAGACTCTTGCCAACTACCAGAGCAGCTCGTTCGGAGATTTCCTTTTTTATGCATTCCTCTTCCGCAGCTCAGCGCTCAGCCGAGCTGCTGCCTCAGGGTTCTGAAGACTTCATCAGGATCCTGGCCTTTCACCATCCTACCACTGGGAAGTGCATCTCACTTACCTCTGCTAATCTTCCCCCTTAACTCAAATGAAATGCGGCTGTGGTTTCTCAGCCAAGCAGTCTAGCAGAGAAAAAGGGATAAAACCCTACCGTGATACTCTAGCTCTCTTTCAAAGAGCTGAGCTGTATATCACTTTCTGGCAGTAAAACGCTCATTTCTGGAGCTGACTGACAGGTTTTCTGGTAAGTGAATCAGGCAGTGAAAACTCAAGCAGGGCTGGTAACTGGATCAGGGGGGAGAGAGCTCCCCCCGACAGAGGCAGGAGAGAGGGGGTGATTGTAAGTGAGCGGAGCAGCTGCAGCACCACAACCCTGTAAAAATCCAACAACCCTGTTAACAGGCCCGCAAGGGGGCGACCCCATGACAGATCTGCTGCTTTCCCTCATGTTTGCGAGTGTGTCCAGGGGGGACAAGGGTACGGCCAGAGGGGAAGTCGGGAAACCCCCCAAGGCCTCTAAAGACGATCAGGGAACGAATGCTTGCAGCTTCCCGTGTCCGACGTAGCACCAGCGTGAAAGGGGAGCGGCCCTGTCCAGCACACAGAGGAGCAGGGGTGCTTCGGAGCACAGCGTGCCGGAACTGGAAAACAATTCCAATGTGGAGGAAGAACATCAACGCTTCATTAGCCTGTACAGCTCAGCAGTCTCTAAGGGTACATCCTAAGCAGATCATCAGATTCCTAGTTTCCATTTTCCACACAATTTCACCTGCTGTCACACCAGTGACTCAAGAGGCCACGGTGCAAAGACCAAATACAAAACGCTCCACTGTTTCGGAAAACCTGTCTTCTCCTGTTGGTGTTGAAAGCTTTCTGCATGAGATAAAGAACATTATCGGTCACGACTGGGGTTCAAACTGGACAAGCTGCCTTCATCCATACCCACTGCAGTGTGCTAAATCTTGAATACGCAGCGCTGATGAACACCTCGCCCATTTTCCCCGAGATGTGCAAATGGAGCCAATCTCCTCTGAGAAAAATTGAACGGCGCAAATTAATTCTTTCTGTCATCAGGCTGCGCCGCTAGGAGATATTTATCTGTCAAAGCTGCCTGGGTGTCTGGCCGTTACACAGCAAGCTGGAGAGGAAGAAATGTTATTAGTTCTGAAGGGAATAATATCAGAAAACCATCAAATCGTTCACGGCATCTAAACGAGCTAGAAAAACAAGGAAAAGATGGAAATCATGCCTTCCAGAGGGTGGTCAAGGGCCTTCCGAGAATCCTGTTGTGAAATTTTCCGTTTTAATCTTACACACATTCAGCAGTAGATGTTTCAGAATAGATGGTCCGTGCCACATGGGTCTTTTTTTTTTTTTTTTTAATCGATGCTTTTCGTAAAAGTAGAACAAAACCTTCCGTTATTGGTTTAGATCGAATTCAGACCACTGACACGCGCGGGCTGGAGGAACAAAACCTGCAGCTCCACCAGTTAGATGGAAGACATAGACAAAGCCTCCAGTCAGTGAGCCAGCACTGTGGCACCTTTGACCTCCACCAGCTGAACCACGCTCCCTGACCGTCTCTGCAGCGCTTGTCGGAACCCTGCTCCCAGCTGGCAGGTCAATATATTGCTTTGGCTTTATGCGAAGGTATTTTTAAAACAACAATCTCCTATTTTCTCTTAAACCCCCATTTCCCCCAAAACGGCAGCGCAAACCCCCTGGAGCCCGTCTCCGGCTCGTCTCCAGAGGCGCTGTGCAGCGGGAGGGGAGGTGGGGGTGCTCCCTCTTCTGCAAAGGGCAGATGAGCTGGGGCCCATCATCACCCTCCCTCCCCCCTCATTCAGGGCAGATCTGAAGAAACTGGAAGAAATTACGAAATGTTTGCCTTTCCGGAATTGAGTGCATTATCCCCAGTAATGGCATAACAACTGCCAATAAAATTGTCTGCAGCAATAACAGTAATAGCAGCTTCTGCCCGAGACACAAAAAAAAAAAAAAGGAGGCTCTGTAAGAGCCTGCCTGTCACGGGCCCTTGATTATAATTGGCTCGGACGCAGTTCCCTTGGAGGGAGAGGTCAGATCCAACCCCGCGCCCGGGGTCCTGTCAGCACCGCCCCTGCTCCGCGCACGGTGCAACTGGCACCCGAAATTGGTAACAGATGAGGCAGATAGAGCTTTTCCTTCATTGCAATGGTAATGAAGGTCTGGCATGCGATTGACTGAGGGCCGTTTCCGACGCAGGTGAGACATTTGACCCCTCGTGTGGTTCCTGTCGAGCGGAGAGGAAGGAGGCAGCACAGAGGGCAGGGGGAGACGGCGCGGGCGGGTGGAGGAACTGTGAGTCTAGCCTGCAGCTGAAGGACTGGAGGAGAGGGGGAGCTTGGTCTCTCCACTGGAGCGGTGGGACACGATGGCCTGGGTCCAGCTACATTAGGAGAGAGGCATCATGGTCCATGGAGGGCAGTTCTGGAGGCGTTGTGGTTGTGGCAACACTTGGAGCTCAGGGAGCAGGAGGTCGAACAGCCTAAAAGCTTGGTGGAGTTCCTTCAGTGAGGCACCGAACCTTCTCGTTCAAGTGCAATTTAATTTAAACGTTTAAGGCCACTAAAATGCTGGAAAACCAGCACGACATTCTCTCTGGAAGCCTTGGCTTCTTTCAGTTTAGTGTCAAGTAAGCCGCTGTTGACAGAAGGTCATAAAACAGGCTAGCCACCTCTTAAAACCAGGTGCACAAACAAACCAATTTTTCTCTGGCAAACCCGACCTGGTCTGCAAGCTGCGTTTCATGGGTTGGGTCCAAAAGGTTTCCGTTTAGTTTTTATGCATCAGAACCTTCACACACGAAGTCCAGGGAGTTTTATTACCATTAACTGTGAAAACCAGACTGCTCTATAGATAATGCTTTCTGAAAAAAAATAGCTGAGAAGGGTTTCAGGGAGATCCTTCCACAACGGTGTTAAACGGAGACAATCCCCAAGAACCGTCCTGCTCAGAAGAATAAAAATAACGATAACAGCGCAGCATTGTGGGTAGTGGAGCTGCCTCACGCTGTTAGGTCTTGGGCTTGATTTCAATCTGGAACACCTTGTGTATGGAGTTTGCATGGACACGCCCATCTTTATACTGTACTTCCAGAGTTTTCTTCCACTAGTGAAAAGACACACAATCTCAGCTACTTGGCAACTCTAAATTACTCATTTGCACGTTTTTGTGCCTGTGAAAGACTGGCCCTGTATCCTAACCTGCACCATTGTCTGCAGCGTAAAATTTATATCTGGGGAGCCTCAGGTGTCCATAAATCTTATTTAAAGAAGTAAAAACGCATACAGCCTGAAGCCTGACCAGTATTTAGCAGTGTGGAAAAAATGCTATTGCTAAAAGCACAACTCGACCTGCTCTGCAAAAGGAATCCCCATGGAGCATAAACAGACACACATCCCCCAGCTTCCACTCCAGAGATGAAAGAGGGCATTAGGCTGTAAACAACAATACAACACCAGACTAAAGGATACAGCCGTGTGCCGAACATCTGGCAAGAATCTGACCTTGACTTCCAGCGCACAAGTGACAGCCCCAGAATCTCTGCACTGCTTACACATCATTCCCAGCGAACAGAGAGAGACCTATTCATTCCCACACAGGAGACAGAGTGCGCTACAGAAACTCACTCCCATTATCCCTGACAACCCTTTTCCTGGAAAGCTGTGAATGCCTGCGGCCTAACAAGACTACATCATTATCAGCCAGTCCCCCTGCTCAAAGAGAAGACCTTTTTCCGAGCTCGTCAGAGTAGCAAGAAAAGCACAAAGGAAAAAGGGAGGGGAGGAGATGAAAGAGAAAAGGTGAACAAAAATGACAGAACAAAAAACAAGCCGTATGTTGCTGAAGAAATCTGTTTACCTAGCAGTGCACATTTTTAATCTAAAAAGCTACAATGGCCACAATTTCAAATTATTGCGAACAGCCCAAAAAAAAAACAGCATTTCATGTTAAAAAATAATTTTATTTACTCTGCAAGTCCTAAATCATCCAAGGAACAATTATCCCCAGATTTTGTTTGCAACCACGACCAAGAGACAAGTAAAAAGAAGGAGATATCGGCAATCAAACAGCCATTCTGTCATCTTTTTGTTCCATCAAAGAAAATCCCCCCAGTCCAGCGAAAACAACATTAAATGTAATATAAATATCAAGGAAGGAAATGCAGATTCCATTTATCCAAAAACAAAGTACCAAGCAGGTGTCAGTGTAACTTTTTTTGCATGTATGTTGGGAGTGTGGACAAGCAAACACAACTAAAAAGGATAAAACGGCGACAATTAATGAGACTGAACCTGTCAGAAACACCTTGAGTAGCTGGACAGGGATCTGCAAATGTTTTTACTGCAAGGGACTTAGTCCTGAAATAGTGTCATGTAGCTTCCCACCTGTTTGCCACTGTACAGCACAGAGACGGCCCTCTGAACACGACCTTTGGATTCAGCAGCAGATTAAAAGTCAGGATCATGTTTTACTTCAATATACCCACGAGAGCCTGGCTTTTGAGGCTCCGAAAACACCCCTACTTAAGACAGCCCTTTACAAAAAAAAAAAAATCATGAAACATATTTAATTATTTTAACATAAGATCAGTCAACCATCAAATCTATCGAAAACTAACAATAATACAGCGGTTAAGGAACAACCCTTTTAAGAGCTGTCTTAAGGGTGGCATTCATGAGCGATCTATTATTTAATTTTCTATAGCCGGAAGAGAACATTTTGAAGTTTTATTATTTTTCCTCCTCGCAGCGCTGTACCTAGAGAGTACTACAGATGCAAGGCGCAAACAAAAAAAAAAATCTATGTTTGGCTGAATCCCGAAGGCGTTGTGCGTTTCTCCCAGCACAGGGACAGGGAGAAGCGGGCAGGTCTGAGAACAGAGCTGCGACGAGGCAGACAGAGGGAGAGGGAGCTTTAATAGATATTCCACTTCAGCTGCACCGCTGTGGACGCGGCGCTGTGTGATTCAGCGGGGCCAAGCTGCTGCGTCACAGACTTACACCTGGTCCCGGAGCTTGGCCAGCCTCTGGGAGAGCTCATCCTGGGGAGAGGGGCACAAACGGCACAGGTCAGGTCAGCCCACCCCAACTGTTCAGAGCTGCTGCAGCCCCTGGGAGAACAGGGGCTTACAGATGGCCGCTCAAGACTGCCAGTACAGCCACGTTGTTTCGTAGCTCTTCACCCCCACCTGTGCTGTTCACACAATTTACAGTTACTTAAAAAAATCACTGCTCCCTGCCATTTGTAAGCCTTTCCCCTATTAAGAAAACCAAACCAACTAATTAGCCCTGAACTGCTAGAACAGTTTCAAGGCCTGAGAAGAGAAATTCCTTCCCCTTACCCCGAAAGCCATTTATAAAGTTCAAGCTCGCCCATCCAACAAGGGGGCAAAACAGAAATGACGTTTGTTCCCTTCTGAGGGAGCTCAGCTGCTTTCCGGCAAGGGGAAGGGACAACTTAGAATAGCCAATCACATCTAACCTCCACAAGGCTGGGAGGAGTGAGGAAACTGGGGCGTCCAATGAGAAGCAGCGCACACAGACAGGCACCAAAGGCCTGGAGGTCACACCCAGTAACCTGGGGCCCATGAGGCAGCAGTGCTCATCTACTCACCACAGGACCTGCCTTCCCGAACCTTATCTGGCATGAAACAAAAAGGCGGAGTAAACCCCCTTCCAGCCCCTAACAAAGGGTTAAAATGACCCAGTAAGCGCAAACTACCCGCCGACTCCCTTTACCTGCTCCGCCGAGGCCACACTGGTACCGACGGACCCGGTCTGCCCCTGGGGAAGTTCCATGTTCAAGTCCAGCCTGCAGGGAAGCAATGAGGAGCTCAGATCCCATCCAGCTGTTTAAACCTCCCGCTAACAAAGAGGCCCTGTCTGCAGCAGCCCGGCCCCAGGACAGAATGGGATTATCACGCTAACTGGACAGCTCAGTGGCGTGTGATCAGTGCATCAGCCGTTACCATGAGGAGGGGGAGAAAGAAATGAGCTGTAGCAGTGCCTACACTGACTTCTTTCCTGAATCAGCAAAAAAAAAAAAAAAAAAGTGCAAGCCTCACCATCTCCTGTCTCTCTCTATCTGGAGAGGTGGATGCTTCGGAGAAGAATAAGAATCCCTGTTGGTACCGTCCTGACTGAACCTGCCGGGCTGGTTGGATTCGAATGAGCCAGGACACTCAGTGGCACACAGACAAACCTCTCCGCTCTGCAGCAGCAGAACTGGGCTCCTTGTGCTATTGTTACCTTGAGGCTGGGTTTTTATAGCCTTTATAGACAACACACCCACAAGTACACATTGTCAACATGTGCCGTAAGAACACAAAGGGTATTTAACAATATGAAAGCAAGATCCCCCCCCAATACAGAAGACAAACGTCTCAATCCTTATTTTTTAACCAGGATGGACAACACTGATCATCATCAGGATCCAGTAACACAGACTGATGAGAAAATGGGCATTCTCACTCTTTATACCTCTTCTAATGTAACAAATGATTCCTCCAATGTTGTTGTTTTTTCTTTTAAACAATACCAAAATCACTCAATGACAAGGGGACAGCTACAGGTTAAGATGTAAGTCTGGTAGTCTGAGAGAAAGCACCTCTGAGCTCCTTTTTTGTAGCTCAGCTAGGACAAATATGACAGCCTGCTGCCAGAGTTAACCCTATTATTAGTAACCCAGAGTGTATTTATTTGTTCACATTGCATGCATGAAAGCCTTAGTCTGAAAGGTTAGAGTGATTCTCCAGAATAGGAGTATTCATTTCTGATAGACTACCAACTGCTGTCTCAAAACCAGAAAGGCATTCTTAAAGACCTGTAGAAATATGAGCCAATTTAAATGCCACACTGCTTATCAACAGCTATTCCCTCCTTGTTCTTCTGGGAATAAATATTTCCCTAAAGTGGTTCTGTAGTCTGTTGTCTTGGCGGCATAACACTGCATCAAAAGAGGTTTTCTCTGCAGTGAAATCTCTGCTCTGCCCAGTGCCTTCGTGAGCGCAGAGAGGGCCTGCCGGTCTCACGACCGCTGTGATTGGTCACTTGCACTCTTCCCAGTAAGGGCAATGGTCCCGTTACCGAATCACTCACCCAGCTTCGTCAGCCATCTCGTGCATCAGACTTTCCACTTCATTCTGGGACATTAAAAAAGAAATTGCTGTGAATATCCTAAAAGACCTGGGCTGAAATGGTCTGTAAGGGCAGGGCCATTGCCTAAAATCTTTTGCTGTATCACTGCACACAATCCAGCATTTAGAAAAGGGAAAAAAAAATGGAAACATATAGAATATAAAGACAGGGACATGAAGGACACTTTCATTAGCACTAATTTATTAAATCCAATAAAAAAATTCATCAGGATTAACACAAGGGGGCAGTGTTGCACTGGCAGAGCACTTTTTCCAAAACACTTCAACTGACGTTTCCTAGCTCTCAAAGTTCAATGAGACTTAGAAGTTTAGAAAACCTTATTAATGTACCGTTTCAGCGTAACAGATAACATAATAAATGACATTCCCTTGTTCTCGAAGCTTTTACACAGTTGAGGACTAAAATGTGCCAAAATAAGAGGAGGCCTGTATCCATCATTCCCTATGAAAAACTACAGGATGTGCGAAAGATATATTGATCAGAAATGAAAGGAGACTGCTCATAATGATTAATAAATGTTAACGGATGCTACAACAAAAGCAAATAAATACAATATATGCATTAATGGGTTCCCTGGGAGGATATGGTTTTAAAGTGTTGTGTGCTGTTTCCAGTAAGAAATCAAAGAGCTCTGGTTTAACGGGAGCCCAGGGTGACGGCAGGGCAGTAGGGGGTTCTGGCGGGGATCAGCGTGCCTCACCTGGGGGGTGGTGAGTGTGGTCGTGCTGCTCATGGTGTCCTCCATCTGCGCCGTCTGCACGTCCAGCGTCTCGAACTGGTGCTCAAACTTGTCCATTAGAGCCGAGATCTGCGGAGGGAGATGCAGCTCTTCTCACTGACAGCGTACGGGCAGAGACGGCAGCACCACCAGCCTGGGGTCAGCACGACTGCAAACCGGCACACAGCCCTGCCGCCGAGGCATTCAGCACCAGACACACACAGCGCTACTTTTCCTTTTTCTACGTGCAATAGTGGTACTGTAGATGTGACATGTAATGTTTTTTAGTGACGTATTCAGATATACAGAAGCAAATGTGCTTCCATATAATTTTCCCCTAGGGGACAATTAGGTTGATCTTCTCCAGGTGTCATAATGCTGCGATCCGAGTTCTGAGTGCACTGTGAGGACCTATCCTAAATATTCTAATCCTAAATATTAAAGTCTTGGTTAAAGTCAACGACTCTCCAGTAGCAAGAAAAGACTAACTGACCACGTCGTGAAAGATGGAAGCATGCTGTTCTATAAAAAGCGATGCATCATCAAGAGAAACCACGGTAGGGGTTGAAATCTCTTATTTCTTATCCTACTCAGTGAGCGTAGGCAGGCTCTGCCTTAACTGCACAGGTTCGCCGTCCTGATTCTGGGAATCAATGCCTTGCCATTTTAGGGACTTCAATTTGCAGCAGACACAGAACAAGTCCACTCTCCTATGTTTGATTGCTTTCATTAAATGCTAACTGCTCTGGAGTTGGAAATAAGCGACTGTAGATTTGGTGAAATGAGTGAATAATTTGTTCAGAGCAAATGCAGTCACTCTTTGTGGTACACAGTCTCTGGCTAATCATGATGGAATTATGCATTCATGTGATTAGAAGATAACTCAAGGGACAAGCATTTTCTCTCTTAAGATGCAAATGAGCAGGTTGAATTCCCCCCTCTCCCCCCCCCCACACAACTACAGTATAAAGTGACCTGTTCAAAGCACAACTTAAGAGTGCGTTCTGCATGGTAATTTCCAATGTACTTGTCTCTTTACGCAGACAGGACGTGGTCTGAAGAAACACCAGCAACGGGTTATTATATTTTAGCTGGGAGCTAACATCACATCGGGCTCTTTTTAAGCTGGCGGACGCGAACGGCCTCCGTCCGAAACCCGAAACTCCCAACGCGCACGGCCCCGCGGCTGGGCCACGTCCCGGCACGCCCAGTCACGAGGTCCTCACCTTCTCGAGATTCATGGTCTTTAGTGTGGCGTCCATGGACTTCACCACGCCTGCCATGGACTTCGTCACCTGCAGGATACAAAGGAGTTCAGCATGAATTTCCATTTATAATTACCATCAGCGGAGGAATTTCCATCGGGTTCAACAGTGACCCGATCCTCCCACCCCGGGGAGCCAAGCTTTCGCCTCTCTTGCCCCCCCCTGGGGTGCCAGGGAGAGCACGTACTGCGAGGCCTGCAGCCCTGCCCCCAGCCTGGCCCCACTGACACCCGACTCGAACCCGGGCCCCCCCCCGTGTACCTTGTTCATGGTCACCGCGGTCTGGACCCTGGCAGCCACGGCGTCCACCCGCGCGCTCATCCGCAGGAAGTTGATGGACTGGTTCTTCTGCCGGATGGCATTCTCAGCGTGGATCCTGGCCACCTCCATGTTGCCCTTCTGGATGGCCTGCCAGGGGGACAGAGGAGCAGTTCAGATGGATCTAATGAAGGCAGGGAAGGGTCAACAGGAAGTCACAGAAGGGCCCGAGTGCGTCACTGAGGGCTCGGCCGGGACAAAAGCCAGCAGGTGTGTTCAGGTCCCCGGGACTGGGACTGGGAGTCTTGAACCTTCGTTCCGAACAGGTGAACAAGCGAGTTCTGGGTTGCTGAACTGTTGCTTCCAGGCTCTCTACCCGAGAAACCACGACAGGCTCCTGGCCAGGACAGGGCCAGGGTGAGAGAGTTGGGGTAAAAAGAAAGAGCTCTTTACCTTCTTAACTTTGGACTTCTCTGCCTTTTCTTCTTTGTCGCATTTCTTGGAGTTCCTCACCAACTCCTTCGCGGCGAACTTCAGATTGAACAAGTGCTCTGACAGAGGGAGTAAAGGAAAGCAGGAACGACCTGAACAGACCACAGTCGACCCTCAGAGAGGGTCTTCTAGGAATGGCGGCAGATTCAGAGCCTAGGACTAAGGGTTAGCTTTCCGGCCCCCAGCTCGGTCTTACCAGGCTTTTCATTACTAACAATCGCTCCGCCCGAACCTTTGTTTGTGCTTTTTGTACAAACCACGGGGAAGCAAACGGGAAAGTACTTGACAGTATTTGCATCACCAAAAGCAATGCGTTCCCTTTCCACACTGCGCGCTGAGCGTGCCACAGGTTTTGTCCGTGCGGCCACGCACCGGTGTCATCTTGCGTCTCCTCAGGCTCGCCTTTGAGGAGGAAACTGGAAACTGGGAACCGTAAAGACGCAGAAACTAAATCAGCTTATTAAAAGGTACATCGCGGGCGACGCAGGCTGGATCACGTGATCGCCGTTCTCTCGCTCAAGAGGTTCCGTGACGGCGGAGGACGGAGCAGGCGGAGTCGCCTTTCAGGCGTGAACAAAGCCAGGGCGGATGGAAGATGAAATCGCATTCCACAGCCAACGACAAGATCTTCTTTTCTTGTTCTTTTTCTGTCCCGTGTCTAGTACGCTACTTAACCAAAGACTAAACGGATATCTTTCTTCATCTTCGATCACTCGGGTTTTCAGATACACTTCTGGAAAAAAAAGCGAGCCGTGCCCTTTTCACAGAGTAGCTAGTTGATTGGTTACATTCTGTCACTCACAAAAACACGCCCATTATTCTCATTATTTTTATTCCTGTCTCTCTACGCAGCGAGGGACACCGTTTTCGGAACGAACCTGGCCAAACCTGAAGCATAGAAGAAAATGCAAAGGAGTTAAAGAAATTAAAGAAAGTTCTCTTCGGGCCACTGAAAGAACGAAAGATTTCGGTCCCTTTAAGACCAAGAGACTGTCTCCTGATACACTGGGCCACCGTATCACAAAAAGAAAACAGTATACTAATTACGTCCACATAGATACGCAAGCGGACATTTGGAATATTTTTTACAAACGTTTTGAACACTACATCGTACTGGCCAACGTCAACACTTATGCACACAACAATCATGACAGATTGTCCCAACAACAGTATCCCTCAAGCTCTGGAGACAATAACCTGATTATCGTGGAGATGATTCAGGTAAAAACTTCCTTCGCCGGCTCTGGTGGTGCTGCGTCACAGCAAGTCTCTGTGGCAGCGACCTCTCAAGTGAGAGGTGCGATTCTCGCAGTTTGGATCAAACCGGGGTATTTCTGAAGTCTTCAGAGCTCTCACACACACAGGGCCCCACTGCCATAACAGCCTCTCGTACTTTCGTTTTCACGACTCCAAAAGGATACTGTCCATATTCGACATCTCTGAAGGCACCGTTCGTTCCGTCCACTATTAACCGTAAGCAGGTATTAAGAGAAATAGTAGATGGTAAAAGCTTCGATGTTTCTACACTTCCTCTTAGCTCTATTTTTCTACTTCAGATACTTCCGGCTACAATGCTGCCTGGAACAGTGACATCACCGTCACGCGTTTCAAGGCGTGTTCTCGATTACCTACGTCACAGAGGATTCGTGAACGCGACTGGCGGGCGAGTGCGCGCTTTTCTGATTTTACATCTCCACGGTTTTTGCAAGTTGGGAAGTGGATGAAGTTTAGTGACGTCAGATCTTATTTTTGGAAACGGGGTGGCTAACCTTATAATCCATGTGCTTTCCACGGTTTATTTTTTTTTTTTCTTGCCTGTGCACAACTGAGCGTATGTTCCTCCAACTAGTTCTGGTGCTCTATATATAGAGAGACAAGCAGCCACACACGAGCTGTGTTTGCCTGTCGAACAGAATATCAAGTACACGAAAACAGAAAAGATTTAAGATAAAAAGACTCCCATTTAATACATTTGAAGGACTCGCCTTTGAAATAAAAATCAAGTGACCCTGATCACTTAAAAGGGATCTCAGCTTCACCCACATAGAGGGGATTTCACTTCTCAGAAATAAATAACTCCCCTCATAGTAAACAACAACAAACATTAAATAGCAGAAATGCAGGAATTGGGATAATAGTTTTTCCACGTTGTTATTCAAGAATAAGAGGCACTGGGATTTAAAATCCTGATCTCCTTCTTGACAGGCCATGTTTGGAATTCTCCCCAGGCTTGTGGGTTTCCAAGTATTCCCAAGTATTCCCAACTCTTCCAGCTCCTAACTCACAGCTCAACTCCCGGTGCTCTGGTTTCCTCCCACAGTCCAAAGACATGCTGGTGGGTTAACTGGCTTCTGGGAAAATCGGTCGTGGTGTGAATGTGTGTGTCTGTGTGTGCCCTGTGATGGACTGGTGTCCTGTCCAGGGTGTGCGAGTGTGTGTGTGCGTGTTCCCTGTGATGGACTGGTGTCCTGTCCAGGGTGTGTGAATGTGTGTGTGCGTGTGCCCTGTGATGGACTGGTGTCCTGGCCAGGGTGTGTGAGTGTGTGTCTGTGTGTGCCCTGTGATGGACTGGTGTCCTGTCCAGGGTGTGTGAGTGTGTGTCTGTGTGTTCCCTGTGATGGACTGGTGTCCTGTCCAGGGTGTGTGAGTGTGTGTGTGTGTGTGTGCCCTGTGATGGACTGGTGTCCTGTTCAGGGTGTGTGAGTGTGTGTCTGTGTGTTCCCTGTGATGGACTGGTGTCCTGTCCAGGGTGTGTGAGTGTGTGTGTGTGTGTGCCCTGTGATGGACTGGTGTCCTGTTCAGGGTGTGTGAGTGTGTGTCTGTGTGTTCCCTGTGATGGACTGGTGTCCTGTCCAGGGTGTGTGTGTGTGTGTGTGTGTGTGTGTTTGATGTGTGTATGTATGTGTGTGTGTGTTTGATGTGTGTATGTATGTGTGTGTGTGTGTGTGTGTGTGTGTGCCCTAGTGGGTGGAAAGAAAAGGAACAACAGCTGCTCCACTTTCAGGACCCTGAGACACCACACTCCAGTTTTTCTCCTTCAAACAACTGAGCAGATATTGGTAAACCGAGTAAACCCTGGAAAAATCAAGCTCTAGCTTTTTCCTGCATGACTGCAATCTTCCTTGTCTGATGTGCATGGTTAATCAAATGTTTTTGTTGTTTTTGTTTTGTAAAGAAGTTGCTAGCAAACATTGACTCTTGATTCAGGGACCTTTCATGAGAAAGCCATGTGCACTTCACGAAGGATGCATAGGGTATCAAAGGCCTAACTGCTGCCCTCCCTGCACAGGCTTTATTCTAGAAGCTTCAGGATAAGCATGTCTTCCTTCCTGAATCCCAGCTCCCACTGTGTGGAGTGTTGCACTCTGTAACGTGATGGTTCACAGCCTGCAGCAGGCAGGGCCTGAGATGTGACTCTCGTGTCTTGCCCCTGGTGAGGTGTCCTGACTGGGGAGAGCTGGCTGATTGATGATTACGTTTGTGTTGCTACATCACGGGAACTGAGGGATGAGTCATCACCAGGGCTTGATATAATATTCACTCTGATTGCAGTGCTAGCTAGGGTGCAGCTCAAACAGCCCTGCCTGGTTTGTGCACCCTAGAATAATCACAACAGTGAAGCAACACTAGTCATTACAAGTGTTTGAGGAAAAGGACTAGCACAATCTGTAATAGGAACCTTAACAAGTGTACATATCTGTATACATTTGACTGCATGGCTTTCATTGGGACTATCTACGTCCTGCAGCTAGTTCTATATTGATATTTGCACAAGTCAGTCAGATTCTAGGACAGTACATTTTAGGAATGCAATTCAAAACATTGACAAAGCAAGTGAAGTATTATAAGCAATAAAAGAGTAACTGAGAGTTGTTTCTTGACACCAGTCTTTTTGGTAGTGAGACAATAGCTGAGAGACATTGTTGCAGCATTTTGTCATTCAAAATAATTAACATTTCTCCTGCTTTCCCCCCACCGACACACTAATGTCTCTGGCCTTGGGGTCTGCCTGGCAACTGTGTGACTCATCCTGGGAGCTGTGCACTGCTGTAATGTGTGCAGAGCGGCTCGTTCTCAGCACGGCCAGCAGAGCGATTAGGTCTCAATGCCGTGAGTGGGCTCCATGATTAATACCAATCCGGCTTGAATTTGCCAGGAAATAAAATAGCCCATTCTGTATTTTTCCAGCATTCACTCATCAGGGTGTATCTAATTAAATAGGAATTTGCTTTTCTCGTGTTTGTTGTGTGCTTTTTTGCCAGCAGATACGTTTTTTTTTCCAAATAAAGAGAAACTAGAAATGGGTACCGTTGGCACACTAGGCAGAAGTGAGAAACTCCTCTCTCCAGATTTCTGAGGAAACTCCTCATTCCCACAAGGAATGTGAAGCATTTCCATTTCCACGGAGAGAAAAGAAAAAGAGGATTTGTTGAAGTGCAGACACTTCAATTATGCATCGTCTTGTTTGTGTTGAAGCTCCCTTTCTGTGTCAAGCAGGTGGTACAGGATGTTTTTGTAAGCATGCAGACAGGCCAATGAACCCTACGAACCCCACAGCTCTTTAACTAAGGAAATGAGTCAATACCTGTGTTGTACTTCAATAACCACTGCAAAGCATGTAAGATCTTGAAAGTTGCAGTATTGATCTCCAATATGGTTGCTGATATTGGCTGAAGGCAGGCCCCTGTCGTGCTGACCCATAGACCTGTTTTATAATAGCAAGGCAGCAGCCTGGTTGAAACAAGGCACAGACGCCTGGGGTTATCTCTGCTGACCTTCCTCACAAGCTCATTGTTCGCATTTAAACCCTGCTTTACTCAAAGTCTGCATCTGTCTAATCTGACTGGCTTTAATTGGGTCTCTTATTTCACAAATAATCCAATAATAGGGACAGAAAATACTTTAGTGCACAGCATACTGAATTCAATGCGATAGAAAGCAAGAGAAAATATGTTTAAGATTTCTATTTTCAGGTCCTCCCACACTGAGGGGGTATGCAGTGCTTCTGATAGAATGTCCCAGCAAGGAACAATAAATGGTCAAGACATTAGAGGCAACAAGTCAAACCACAAAGGATGACATGTCAGTAGACGCTGGAACAATAGTCATTACAGATTAAATTGTACAGAAGGGATGAAAAAGACAACAGTCAATATTCAGCTTGGTAAGAGTGAACACATTTCAAGGATTTTTGCCTGGGTCCACAGGCACAATATCCTTAAAATCACACTCAAACTCGGCAGACACATTTTGTTTTTGTGCTTTTTGTTGTAGGGTTAGAAAAGCTTTACAGCTGCAGAGTGGGTAGTGCCACTGGCTCCTAAGCATTTATCTGTGTTTTAGGAGAGAAAGGCGGGCATGCCAGGGACAGGCTGTTCCCTCTAAAGGACGCAGCCTTCATCCTACTTCCCCTCCTTAAAATCTAGTTTTATAGTAAAAGTTATACAAAAAGCAGAAGTAATAATTGCTTACACTTATATAGCGCTTTCCTGGACACTCCACTCAAAGCGCTTTACAGGTAATGGGGATCCCCTCCACCACCACCAGTGTCCAGCCCCACCTGGATGATGTGACGGCAGCCATAGTGCGCCAGAACGCTCACCACACATCAGCTATCAGTGGGGAGGAGAGCAGAGTAATGTAGCCAGTTCAGAGATGGGGATTATTAGGAGGCCATGATTGGTAAGGGCCAATGGGAAATTTGGCCAGGACGCCGGGGTTACACCCCTACTCTTTTCGAGAAACGCCCTGGGATTTTTAATGACCACAGAGTGTCAGGACCTCGGTTTTACGTCTCATCCGAAGGACGGCGGCTGTTTACAGTATAGTGTCCCCGTCGCTATACTGGGGCATTAGGACCCACATGGACCACAGGGTGAGCGCCCCCTGCTGGCCCCACTAACACCTCTTCCAGCAGCAACCTTAGTTTTTCCCAGGAGTTCTCCCATCCAGGTACTGACCAGGCTCACACCTTATAAGACAGTTCTGTGTCAAGTCATGTCTTCAAAACAACATTCTTAAATACATTCCTTCTTCTATATTCCTTCTGATTTAAGAAGTGATATTCTGTGCAGAGAAAACTACAAGGAAGTTGTTGCATTACTTTGCTCATTAATCAATTAATTAAGATTTTGGATGAGTGCATTTAAACAAGATTCATACAATATGCTTTTTTTTCACATCGGGAAAGAGTCACCCATTGCACTCTCGAGCCACAGTTTTCTGACAGGGGTTCCTGGGAGTCTCTGATGAGAGCTGACGGAACTCGGACGAGCTCCGCCTCTGTCAGTGAACTTGATGAACCTGCCGGTGACATGCCCGGCCTGCTTCTGTCCTCTGTCGCTACAGAATTCGTTCTATCTGGGTGGCAGCACCAACCACAGTAATGAGCCCCCAGGGTCTTTAAAAGACAAAGACGCCGGAGTGATGTCAACATCCAGAATCGGGCTCTCAAAACAGAAAACAGCCGGGAGAGACTGAAATTGATTCTTACTGTAAACTGGCGTTATACATGTCGTAGGAATTGTGATAGATTGCTATGACTATCGTCATTTGTCCTTTCGTTTGTCAGCCTGTTTTCATTGAGATGGATGGCAAAAGAACCCCATTGTTCACGACCAAAAAAACAACGTAGCTGTCTTTATTGTCTAGTATTTAAATCTACAAGAGTTACATTTCTTTTACACATTGAACTTTGAGTTAGTTAGGAGAAGTTGTTCTTTCTCTGCGTGCTTATTAGAAGGCACTAGAATCTGTCCTCCAACCCCTCCCCCTCTCCCCTAACGCACATACCACTGACCGGCTATTCCATTCTCATGTGATGTTGATTTCCAACCAGTATTTAATAACTTCGGGTTGGGGGGGGGGACTCGACGCATTATTACAAGCCACGCCTCTCCGTCGCTTCTCATTCAGCAAAAGAGAAGTTTCGATGGAAAAGATCTGACTAACCACGGGAGCGAAAGAAAATTAACCATTTATATCTACGGTCCCTTTCGGAATAGCCCGTCCGTCTCGCGTCCGTGTGCAGATGCGATTTCGGGCGCACGTACGCGTATCTGCGTTCGCGTCTAAACAAGCAGACAGTATGTCAGATCACGCACCACGAATGTGCAGATGCAGAAAGCCAGAGAGACAGGACACCTGTTAACGCAGCCATTGTTGTTGTGTTACTCCGGACTACCTTAAAACTGTGACGCCAGGTTGCCATGGAAACTGGTTTACGCTACTGGGTCTGAGCGAGCGAGAAAACAGTGCGAGACATTTAGGAGTTTCATTTTCAGCACCACGCTCCGCCTGGACAGCGACTGCTCTCTCTCAACCCCAGCCCGCCTCTCCCGCAGTCCTCTTACCTGACTCGCTCTCCTCACCTGGCACGGCGGACTGGAAACCACCCGGAGCCCCCAAAAGGCTTGCACTGCCGAAGTCTTTCGGTAAGTAAGTTTCGCGATTCTTGTCACTTTTTTAATTATGGGGTGGGGGTAGTTCTCCTTCTCCGTCTTGTTGGTTGCATTGCGTGGTGTGTGACGGACTCAGGTGGTAGGAGCGAAGACCCTCACCCTGCAGGTATGAGGTATGAGCAAGTATGAGCCGCAGTGTTAAGAAGAATTCCGCTGTAGGTAAACTGTATGCCTGCTGTTGCTGCGTTATCTCCGCTTCTGGGCTCTCATACACCCATGGTCTAGAAACAGAGAAGGGCAATAATGTGCGTCTAAGCCGTGTCTGAGGGAGCAGAAAGCGCAGGTTTCGTGTTGGAGGAGTGGGGCTACGGCGTAAACTTGAGGGGGAAAAAAAAACCCCACGTTTTTAAATCAAACGAATCCTTGATTTTCGGAAGTCGCAACAGGACGTTTCCTCGCTGTTTCTTTAAACTACCTGCAAGCGGGATAACCACCTGTTGTGTTTTGCAAAAGTTCGAGACAGTAAATTGTAATTTACATGATTAAAATAAGGCGTCTGTGTTTGGGCAGCCGGGTATCGCGCACTGGCCTCGTTGCCGTAAGTTATCTTACATAACTTCATAGATGGAGTCGGCTTGAATGACTTTTTTTGTTTGGTTTGGTTTGGTTGGTTGATTGTCGCTTTTTTTTTCACTCGAACGCAGAAAACGAGCGTGGCAGCGGGATAAATCAGAATGTAAACGAAGCGGTGCTGAACGGTCTGCATTCATCTCTGACATCCGAGGCATTCGGGGTTTCACGTGGCATTTAAAGCCAAACACTCCGTTCCTCTCTGACACGAGAATCTCCACGGCGACGTTCGGGTGTTGTTTATTCGGCTTTAGCGTGCTGGAAATGACGCGACCCTCCGGGTCAGACCAACAGCGCTGCCGATCAAACGCGCTTTCGGCTCCGCGTTTGGAAAGTTCCGTGTTTCGGGTCCGTGGGGCTCTCGTGCTGTCCGTGTCAGAAACCCGTCGCCTCATGACATCCGCAGGCTCGCGGAATCGAGTTTTCCTGCTGATCGGTCGATCACGGGGAAAAACAGCGTAAAGAAATCTTTCTTTTTTACTCTTTTTATTAAGGCTACCATTCACGTGCTTTAAAATGGCAAGTAAGCTGATTTACAATTATTTGTGTGCCCCGGTTTGCATTTCTATTTAAAGAAAGGGGGTGGGGAGCGGGGGACAGAGAGAATCAGGTAGAGAAACGTATCTTGGGTGCGTTTTTCCCAGCTATGACTCACACACAAGCTGATTCGAGAGAGAGAGAAAACGAGAGAGAGAGAGAGAGAGGGAGATGGGGCGGGGGGTGGGGGTTTGTTGAAAAGCAGAAAAAAATCCTGCAGCATCGCTGCACATTACCGACCTGCAGAGCTCCTTTACAGTAAAACTCTGGGGTCTTGTCTCTGTGATATCGATGACGGTCTGTGGCGCATATCCACGCAGGGGCCGATAGATCCGCGCTCTGTTTGACGGGTATTCCCAGCGCCACGTGCTGCCCGGCTGAACCGGCTCGCTCGCGCTTCTGTCCCGTCTGGCTCGCTGCTCGCTGCCTCTTCGTCGTCCCCAGCAGCACTCACACTCCTCTCAACCGGTTGGAAGTCAACACTTTAAAACACTGTTATTGTTTTCTTTGTTTCCGGTCACCCCCGCCCTCCCTGGCCCAATCTTCACGGCCCGGAGACGTACAGTAGGGTCAAAACGAAACGAACGATCGTTCAAAACGAACCTGCTCGCACTCCGTAGACACTGGTCTGAGTCAGAACACAGTCTCTCGCAGCGCAATAGTGTCTGTTCACCTGCGGAAAGGTGGGAAAGGAGACCGAAGGGCTAAAGAGAAAATTTGGTCAAAACACTTTACTTCAGGATGTCAACGTGCCCGAGAGGTGTCCTGTCCACTTCTAACACTGAACTGCTGACTTGTGCCTTTCTCTGTCCCCGTCAACCTCCTCGAAGACTCCTCTCTGTCAGTCAAAAATAAAATATATTTTCTGTGTGCAGAAATAAAGCACCAGAGCCCTGCACGGGGCTCTTCCCGAGAGATGGACAGATTTTCCTGTAAAACCAGTACAGTATGTGAACACAAAACCAAGTCAAAAAGGAACACCCTTAGAGTACTGAAATGAATTAACAGAGCCTTGTCTGTTTAAATAAGCTCACAGGGCTACAACGGACCCAGAGTGTCACTCGACACACAGATTTTGTAATACACGGTATACATTCCTGTTGAAAAGCCCCTGGTCTTGTATCACATGTAATTCAGCAAGCAGGTTTGCCTTGCAGGGAGAGCATTAGGTCTGTGCTGTACAAGGTGCACTAGTGAGGCTCTGACCCCTTCCCACCGCTCTGCAGCCCTGCCAGAGCTCATGGGGGAAGGTTGGCGCCCTACTATCTGCGAGGCTGCTGTGTCAGGGGGCACTGCAGAGCACACTGCACCTTGTGAGCTCGCCTAGTCTGCAGACAGATGGGCAAAGGCAGAAACAGTCTCCGCGAGGTGGTGAGAGGAGAGAGATTTTTTTTTTGCACTGTGGCCGAGTCTTGTTTAGTTTGCCAAAGACGAGTTTTTTTTCTTTCCAGAAAGACTTCCCACAGTTTTCGGGCTGAAGTCCAAACTCGGCCACCTGTTGGCGGAGTACAAAAAAAAAAAGAAAAATGTAAAAAAAAAAAATCTTATGCAGGAACTGCTTGTGTATGGATACAGAACATTTAAGTGATCAAAAGAAGCAGAAGTAGTCTGCCCCCTTACCAAGGCTTATTTTATTCTGTTAAGAAAATAATGTGCATTGTGACAAGCTGATGTAGCTCCATTGTCAATTGCACAACACCACAGTGATGAAGCGACAATCTACCCAGTTTGTGAGTATGCACACAAACGCAAATATACATCAAATGCATATATACCAGATAACATTGGGCAGCACCTGATAGGAGTTGAACAAGTGATAGGCTTGTGTGTAAAGACATCATCTGTCTCATGCTAATGGCTGGTAGACATGGACCCAAGCAATGCAGGTGGGATGGGCTGTGAGGAGAGCAGATACATTGATCCATTGAAGACCCCTGAATGACCAACATGATTTGCGATTATTCAATTTCTTTTATTCAATGCTTTGCTGTAGATTCCATTGCAGATGCATGCCTCTTTATAATAAAGATCAAAATTAAAGGTCATTGAATTTGTGTGCATTATCATGAGTTTATTTACTTCAAAATTTAGATATTTCTACTGTGTTGCTGCAACTGTGCTGTAGGCAAACTCACAAAGGCTGCATAGGAAGATCAGCATTGAGAGAGAGAGCTCGATTTCAGAAATGACTGTACCCACAGATCTCTGCCACAATGAAAAAATAAGAATAAGAAAGTCTACAAACGAGTTGAGTCCCTTCGGCCCATCTGGATCCTTTGGTTTCTAGTAGTTAAATGATCCCACGGTCTCATCCAGCTGTCTCTTGAAAGAAGGCAGAGTATCGGTTCAACATCATGACTGGAGCCTGTTCCACACTCCCAAAATCTATGAATACATTATTAATCCATTAATCACTAATAGAGCAAATATATTTTTTACCCAACGGAGTGCCCTCTCACTATAAGCAGTACCTAAAAATATAAAAAGTCCAATGATTCATTGTAGGACTCATCCTGATCTGAGAGACCCTGTTCATAAACACAGACACTGAAGAGCTACTGTAGACTAAAGCAGGGAGCTAAGAACAGCTGTCATTACCATAGAAATGCGTCATCATCAATCAGAGCAGTGTGCAACAGGCAGAACTGTTATGCTTCCCAGCAGCAACTGCAACTGTTTTACAAATATTTAACACCCTGACGTGCTGTGAAATGGACAGTTCGAATCACATTAGAAGTACTACCTTGGTCCATTTCATGTTTGTAGTCCAGCAGATTGCAAAGGCAGGATCAGAGCATTCGGAGTTGAGAATGAGGTTTGAGCTGTCTTTTTAAACAGCTGGTTTTAGAGAGGAAGTGGGGGCAGAGATTTGTTCACATGCAAGATGGGTTTGGGCATTTTGAGAACCTCGGGTTATTCTATACTGGAGACATGTGGAAAATTAGTGTTAATAAAGGTATTGCACTCACTTGAAAGCTACAGATGCTTTTTTCATGTGGTTGAAGTTCATATACATGGGTTATGAGTTTCTGTGCAAAATGTGTGTAAGGTAGTTTATCCCAATATGTAATCTTAACGGTTATTCCCAACTGGGTCGTGATATGAGGGTATGAGGGGTTTTGTGTTTCATAATGGGCAAGTTTAAACATGTTCATCTGCACAGCACAGGAAACCCTATGGTTACTGTCCTACAGCAGGGCCCACAGCTTTAAAACATCCATTTCTACCACTAACAAATATTGCTGTTTTGCATCAGTCCACCATTAAAATTGAATGATGCGGCGTACTTAAGTTGTCAAAAATACTCATTATTATTTTTACAATGTATTACTGGGATGATCTTTGTTAACTTCATCTATTAATTTTGCACATATTTATCTTAACACAGCTAAAATTTCCAACAGCCTTGAATATGTAATCAAGGAGCTTTCATGTGTTTGGCTACAATGTGATTATGCAAAGGCAACAAATTTGTCATTTCTGTTATGGAGTATTATGGTGGGGTGCACACTGTAAGTTTACAGGCTGATACTAAAATATGTACCCCACCTCTTCACTCCCCATTAAATCCCTTAACATTTCATTTGAATCCCCCTTTCAGCACCCGATTTTTTAATTAGAGAATAAGCAACACAAATAATAATGGTTCTAGTTCACTGATTGCTTTGCATACGAATTCAATGTAGAGGATATGGAAGAAACACCTCATTATCATGATTCTAGTTTATGTCAAAAGCAGCATTTAGGTAAAAACAAAGGAGTGCCCTTTTCTCGTCCTGAATGAAATGAGCGCATGACAGAAAAGAGTTGGAATTGAGGAGTCAATGTCCCTGTCATAACAAAGCAATAACTCTGAGTCATTCTCAATGCAGTTATCTTCAACCATTCATTGCAATCCAAATTCAAAAAAGTCTGATGAATATTATTGTCATGGTTACTGCTTTGTCTGCTCAACACATCGTTTGTTGTGGAAAGCGGTGTATTAGTTGCACGGTGCTGGGATGAAAGGGGTTTGTATGTTGTGTTATGGTTTGTCTCTCGTTTAGAGAGGTTTTTTTTTTATCAATGACATAGCTATGATTAATGCGTTGAGCCAGCAGAGAGGTGAGTCATAGAGGTTAACCCTCAATACACGCTGTGGAGAAGACAGGAAAGAACCTGCAGCAGGTCTGCATTGGGGAAATCTACTTTTCTCTTCATTTCGTTTCCACTTAAACACGGATTTCAGCACTGATAGAATAATCATAGAGCTACTTATATCAAAAGGAAAACAAAATATCCTGAAAAAGAATGAAATGTTCTTTCAGGGGAATTATCTACTCATTCATGGTGCCTCTATACATGATTTCAGAGCCTGCAATCATTTGAAAATGAGCGCTTTTGCAGGGAGACCAGTACCTTCCTCTGTTTTCCATCATTTCCTGAGTAGCATGGGATAAGTGGAAATACTGCATACCCACAGGAACCTGATGGTTTGTGACTAGGACCTCGGTGAAATGCGTTTAGTTCTTATTTGTCTTTTTTTTCTATAACATGCGATGAAATAAAAATGCATCAAAGGAGTAAATCTGCTTCAACTTAATTTCTTAAAACTTTCCTCTGCCTTGGAATATCTACAGTAGGCATCAAAGTACTTCCTCTCATCTTGCCTGACCTTATCTTGTTATCATTTTTAATTATTTGCACAGCAAATCCTGGGCATCTTATAGCTGCATTCAGTCCAAAATACACAAAATGTTTTGTTAAGGTCACAGACTTTGCACATATGGACGATATATAGTGCTACATATGTACCTACACAGAGTAGAACTGCATCAATAGTTAGTGATTACTGATATTTGCAAGAGGATGCATATAACAGTATATAGCAAAAAGCATAACAGTAAAAATATACAAAACAGCACACCAGCAATCCCACATTATGGATACAGTCCTACTATGTGCACAGTATATATGTAGTCATGCAATTTGTCCAGGGGCTGAATTTGTGCACAGTCTCTGCTGGGTTTGTTTATGATGGCAGAGAGTGAAGGTGACACACTGTCGGGTTTTTTTTTCAGACACGATACAGAACTGTGCGATAAACAGAGAACACGTCGAGAAAAAGATCTCAGTCCGTCTGATTTCAATAAAAGCATGACTACAAGGCACTGCTTTGTGGAGACGCATTTGCAACTGAATAAGGAATGAGCCCTGGAAGGGAAAAGAAACATATTGGCATGTATCTGTCTTGGAGAGGAAACCGCGTGGACTACGTGACACACAAAGTCTCCTAGCATATGTCCATTCATTCTGAGGCATGCGTTTCCACTGTGGAGGGCACTGTGCCAGAGGGAACCCCATGCCACACTACACATGGGTACATAGTCCCATTGCCTTGGCTGTGGCCAACATACTGTTCTCTTTGCTGCGAGTTTCTTAGATGTGATTTATCTTAGTTTTGCACACGGGGCCTTCAGCTGTTTCCCATTCCCTGTTTTTCTCAACTGCATTTCCATGTTCCTTTGTCGCTCACTGTAAGGAAAGCTAAATTTACCTCTCTGTGTTGCTTGAAGGCGTGCATTTTTCACACGGAACGCGAGATATGGGGCGCGTTAATAATAGCATCATGGAAGCTTCAGGAACCTATTAATAATGCAGGGGGTTGCATGTCATGCATACACATCACTATCTACCATGTTGATCGTGTCCTTCCAAATTTGATTTCCCTGTTAGTCCCTCTGCCTGTACAACCAGAACTGTGTTTTAACGGGGCTGTTTCATTATGCCGGGGTAGTCATGACATAAGGCATTATTAATGCAACATGATCATTATAAATAGTAATTAATACAACAGCAAGATGATAGTTGCAACACCCCCCAGACATTTAGTAACTGGAGCACTTTTTGTTCAAACTATTATCTATCATGGAACACATTCCTACCATGCTTTGCCACCAGAAAAGGAGTATAATTCAACACTGAATTTATACAGATAATCAGGAATGGCTTTGTATACTGAAAGCAAGCACAGCATTAACAAAGGGGTTAAAAGAAAGCTTTAAAAATCAATGTCATAGTTGTATCAATTCAAGCTGTTGCTGGAAAAATTTCAAGCCCTTCTCTCAGTACATAAAACAAACATAACAGTTTTATTATTTGCACAGCCTACCCTTTTCCCACACTTTAGATCTGCTTAGCAACCGCAGGGTCTTACATATGTTCACTTTCCAAGGACAAATATAATAAACGATGCATGTTCTGCCCAAACCAGGTTTTAACAGCTTGTTTTCTTCTCTGCTTTGATTGTTTTTTCACAGCTATAAAACATGACGGAGCACTTGGACCGCAGGTTCCACAACCTCACCAGGGAGCAGGTGGAGACCCTAGATCAGGTGCTCACAGAGGTGATACCCATTCACGGCAGGGGCAACTTCCCCACCCTGGAGGTGAAGCCCAAGGACATCATCCACGTGGTGAAGGACAGGCTGGTGGAGAAGGAGATCACTGTTCGTGACGTCCGGCTGAATGGCTCCACTGCCAGTCACGTCCTCGTGAAGGAGAATGGCACCAGCTACAAGGACCTGGACATCATCTTCGGGGTGGAGCTGCCCAAGCAGGAGGACTTCCAGATCATCAAGGAGGTTGTCCTGGGCTGCCTGCTGGACTTCCTGCCCAAGTGCGTCAACAAGGACAAGATCACCGCGCTGACCATGAAGGAGGCATACGTGCAGAAGATGGTGAAGGTCTTCACCGAGCACGACCGCTGGAGCCTCATCTCCCTGTCCAACAACAGCGGGAAGAACGTGGAGCTCAAGTTCGTCAACTCCCTGCGCCGCCAGTTCGAGTTCAGTGTGGACTCCTTCCAGATCATCCTCGACCGCATGCTGGAGTCATACCAGGAGACGGAACGGAGGCAAGGAAGTACAGCCTGGTCCAGAGGAAGGGCCCTGGGGGACAATGCTTCCTTAACCCAGGGTGCCAGCCAAACGGCAGCCGCCTGTGAGGAAGTGCTGTCCTCAAGCAAAGATTCAAATGAGCAAAGTGAGGGACCCGCTGTCCCCAGCATGGTGTCACCAACTCCACCACAGGACTGGCTAGGCCTAGGAAACCCATCGGCTGGCCCTTCCAAGGATGTGCCAGCTCAGAACGAAGAACAGCACCACCAAGCTGAAGGAACGTCAGCTGAAACAGAGGGCACTCCCCTCTCAGAAAGAAAGGAACCGGTGGTGGGCACAGAGTTGCAGGTGGAGGATAGTGTGTTATTAACAGTTAGAGAGGAGTTAGAGGCCAGACTCTGTAAACCACAGAAGGACGGAGAGGAGACTCCGGAGACAGACCAGAACAAACTGCTGACCGTGGTACCAGAAGCAGAGGAATGTGTTGCTCAAGAATCAGACCAGGAAGAGTTAGGGCTTACCACCCCAAAGGTCTTACCACCCCAGACCCACACGTCTCGCACCAAAGACTCACAGGACATGGTTGTTGAACTGCCAGCTCCAGTTCAGAATCACAGCAGCAAAGAACTGCCATCACAGGCCCCCAGAAATGGGTCACAGGCCCCTGCTAAAAAGTCCTCAGCTGTGCCTAGTCAGCTCCCTTGCCCCGTAAAGACATTCACAGAGAAGGAGTCACGAGGCCAAAGTATTAAACTACCAGATCTTGCTGAAGAGCCAACATCTCAAGAACCAGAATCCTTGAGAGAGGTCCCCATGACCACAGCCGAACAACCTCCCTCCGAGCATCCAGAGTCTCAGGTTAACAGCTCCGAAGCCGAAGCCAAGGAGAGGCGTGCTGATGGTGCGGCTTTGCCAACCCCAGCCACAAACGCCACGGTAAAGGACAAAAACACACTGGCCGCGGGCAGAGGAACACAGAGTCAGAGCTCTCAGCCGACTGCCCCTGCCCCTGAAGTACCCCTACAGGGTAAAGACTCAAAGGCAGGAGACCAAGCCAATGAAGGTCAAGAAATGGGGGAGAGGGAGAGCTTTCCTGTGGTCCTGCCCGAGGCATCGGAGCCAGCTCGCCAGGCCAAGGATTCAACGAGCAAGGCAGGAGATTTGCCAAGCCAGGTCAGGGAGGCAAGGAATTCTCAAGGCACCAGCAGGGAATTGCCGGAGATCATGGTGGTGGCAGAGAGCATGTACGGAGATTTCGAGCAGGCGATGGACCACCTGCGGTACCGGCTGATAGCCACCCGCAACCCGGAGGAGATCCGCGGTGGGGGGCTGCTCAAGTACAGCAACCTGCTGGTGCGGGACTTCAAGCCGGCCAGCGAGACGGAGATCAAGACCCTGGAGCGCTACATGTGCTCGCGCTTCTTCATCGACTTCCCGGACGTCAACGAGCAGCAGCGCAAGATCGAGTCCTACCTGCGCAACCACTTCATCGGCGAGGAGAAGAGCAAGTACGACTACCTGATGACCCTGCGGAGGGTGGTGAACGAGAGCACCGTCTGCCTGATGGGCCACGAGCGGCGGCAGACCCTCAACATGATCACCATCCTGGCCCTCAAGGTCCTGGGGGAACAGAACATTATCCCCAACACTTCCAACGTCACCTGCTTCTACCAGCCAGCCCCGTACATAGCGGACCGCAACTTCAGCAACTACTACGTGGCTCACGGGCAGCCGCCCTTGGTCTACCACCCTTACCCCTTGCACATTCACATGCAGACTGGGCTGGTGTAGCGGGGCCGCGCGGCAGGGCCGACGGGGCCGCCGGGATCTCGGCAGCAGTGAGGATAGCGCGGAGCGGAGCTCAATTTCGGAAAAAAACAGAAAACAAGAAAAAAAAAATGGACAGGCCAACCCAAAATCAAACACAAGTGAAAAACGCGTGCAAGTGCAAAAGAATCCGCGCGGCGACCATCCTGATCAGGGCCTCAAAAAAAATCAGAGATAAAAGTATTGGTCCGCGGTTCCCTGGATAGTGTGCATGATTCTTTTGCCAGAAAAGCTTGAGGCAACTGTTGCCTGTGGTTTAAAAATGATAAAGAGAAAGGGAACCCTGCGATCTGTAGAGCAAAAAGTACACGGATTTAAGAACATGACAATTAGAGAAATAGGCCTTGGCTTTAAAACGATTGTGAATTCTGCAAGACAGCTAAGCTGAAGCATGGGAGGGTTCAGGTGGTGCAATTCAAAGGGTCTCTGGGACACAAACACCTGTGTTTCCCCCCATTTATTCAGAATCTGATATGTCTATGGTCTCAAGTGGAAGAGCAGAGCTTCTTGCTGGGTTGTAGTCATGTCAGTCATGTGCGTGCCCCATTTGATATCAGTGAGCTTTCCTGATTTCTGTATCGCTCCCTGGCACAAGATGTGAGGGGGCCAGAGGGACAGAAGGAAAGACAGTGGTACTGTGAGGGCTTTAGATATACTCGTAGTTCTGAATGTGAGGAGGCTGCTATCTCTGCCACTTTTTCCTTGCTTTTTGGGGAGGGCGTTTGAGTGAAACCCCAGCAAGAAAAAATAAAAAAGGGCAATTTTCCTGCCATTTGCTTCAAATTGTTATAGCAGATGTGAATGTGTTCAGACAGCTGAAAGACGGCTATTCTAGGACAATATACTGGCCTAGTGCAGAAGGATGAAGGCTTAGAGGGTTTCAAAGGCTGGTGGGAGTCTGGGAGGAGATTCCCAGCCATGTCACTGAAGCTGATATCCTGAAGCTTCTTTCAAGAAACCAGCTAAATGAGATCCTGGGATCAATTAGCGACTGAAAAACTAAACGGGCTAGGTGTGCTTAACCTTTCTTAAATTCTTGTATTCTTCTGGCTAAACCAGGAGCAGAAATCTGAATCTTAGAAAAAAAGGCAGTAAAAATATTAACGCAAAAAAACCCCATTGAACTCCTCTCCTTTTATTGAACTGTTAAGATTAATTATTACAGTAAACCTAACAACAGTCTTTCAGGAGCATTAGGTTTGAAATCTAATTTCCTTTTAGCAATATATGTCCTGAAAGAGTCTTTGGATTACTTAATGTAGATGCTTAGAGGTCCAGTTACTTAACATGACAGTGACTAATATTAACTTAAAGCTTTGCATGTATTAAGGCAAGCCTAAATTGTTAACTTTTATCTTCTTAATAAATCATCCGTAGCTATAGGTACATCTGAGTGAGGGAGCTCTCCCATCTCATTGTAAAGACAGAGAAGATTCCTTTATAAAATATAAGGACTTCTGTACATTCTGTAGGTTTTGGCAGGCAGCAGTGCAGACGACAAAGTACATGCATTGCAGATTTTGTATTTATTAGGTGTTATTACATGCAGATAAAGAAATGTAAAATATATATTTTCATAAAACAAAAATGGTAAAAATATGTTTTGAATTCGGAAGGTTGTGATTTGTAGAAAAAAAAACATATAGAATTTTTACCAACACATAAAATTCCTATGTGCCATATTGGGTTTTAAAATGATTAGACAAGGGCTTTCACCCTTGCTGAATAGAATATATTCAGAGGTTTTTCGAGAGGAGCAGACCTAAATCATCAGAGATACAATTTTGCATGTTTACATTTTCATATCCTCTTGTGAACAAGGAGGCATTAAAAAGCATGCTGCATTTTTTGTGTGTCTTGTGAGCAAGAGACGACGGAAACGATCACTGCCAAAATTCTTCCGCTGGACACTCATCAGGAGACGTCTATTGAACTAAGATATACAAGTCATTAAACATAGAAATTTATATGAACTGTGTAGGTGTTCTGCTGTACACTGGAGATACACATTGCTCGGATTAGAAGGAAGAGCAATAGAAAATGTACAATTAACATGATATGAGCTGCACTGCGCAGACTGTAAGGACACAGCAGCAGAGAACACAAGTTTACACAGGCCCAGAGGTCTGGAAAGGACCTGGAGAGGAACCACACTTACACATTCCAACAGGGATCAGAAGACATGAGGTTCCCCACCAAACCGTTCACACTCCAGAAACCCCCTGCCCCCCCTGAAAAAAATAAATAAAACAAAAATACAAATACTTTTGTACACCTTTGCAAAAAAAAAGACTGTTTTTAAGAAATTGCTTTTTAAAAAAAGACTGTGCCAAAAAAAAGTTACATTATGTTCGAAGAAAGTGCAATACGACAAACAAGTTTCAAATGTAAAAATAATACTGCACTGCACTCTCAAAGGTCCTGGATTTAGTTTTTTTTTAAGGCAAAAAAAAAAACAAATGAAAAAACTTGTTTGTTGACGTTAATTTGAATGTTTTTAGAGGCTTTCTTTGTTTAACCCTTGTAAATGTTGGCTAGTATGGCTCTGTATTTTTCAGTGTTATTATTCTTAACATTTCTGTTGAATTTGAGAGACTCCCCCAGCGACCCTGTATTGGGTAATGCGGTTAGAAAATGGATAGATGTTTAATTTGAAAGAACAGATGGTCTGTTACTCTTGTTCAATGTTTTGGGGTGTTTGACCAGACAGCTGGTGGGGGAGTATGGGGGTGCCATGGGCAGATTGCAACACTGTGCTCCAACTCCCAGGCAGTCCAGCCACTGATCCTCATCCCTGGGAAGCAACAGCGGAAATGGGGATATCAGCAGGGTGAGGCTGCGTGCGCTCTTGTCTGCCATCCTGGTCACAACAGCAGCAGAAGACAACAACAGGTCCTCGTCACACGACCCCCGCTCGGACTGATCCCTTGACACTGAAGCTGAGAAGACTCAACTGTGACCAAAGAAGGTTTTCTGATCTCACACAAGTGCCTACTGAAAAAAACAAAAAGAGCAGCATGTCGCATTGATAATTTGTAAGAGTGAAAGTGTGTTCCATGAGATCTTGGGATTTCTCCTTTTCAGGTGTGTTGTGTCGATTCTGTTATGGTTGCTGTAGTCACTCTGTGATTTGGTCTTGTAATTAAAGACTCTTGGTGGGGAACAATTGTGCACTCTCAGGTACCATGGTCACTCATTTTGCTGTCCAATTAAAAAACGAAAACGAAAACTGACCATTGTGCAGAACATTGTCTTCGGCACCCTCCTTTTTTTTTCCCAATGCAACCTGAAACAGTGACATTTGGGAAGCGAGTGCTTCTCACGTGTGTTTCTTCAGCTGCTGTAGAAAGGCCAGTTCCTGTCATCATCATTCTGATGGTGGTCACATCGCTGGGCAAGTTCATCAGTTAATATTTCACTGTCCCTGTTTTCCAAGCTCAATCATTATGCTTCGCCAGTTATGCCAGGTGCTGTTTGTACAACCCACGAAGGCCCTGGTGAAGAGGTCTCCACCCATTGGTCATTTCAGACCTTATTGATCCAGGTCATGGGAACTGCTCTGTTGTCACATTACAGTGCAATACCCACACCTTCCAGCAGGGGGTTCGCTGTTGCGCCGGCGCATTCCAGCTCTGTGTGTTGAATTTATTTCAATCTGAAATTGATTTGAGCACGTTCAACGAAACTGCCCAACAAAAACAAACAAAAAAAAAACATTCCGCCCACAATTTAACTAGACCTTTAAAAATGGCAAAGAAAGGCTTAAATAGATTCGGCTTCTTGTTCGCTGCACATCAGCTGGGCTCATCGAGCTCAATGGAGATATGTCTGTAATTTAAAAAAACGTTGAGGGAAATTCCATACTCTGTGGAAATTTGTGCACAGAACGTTTGGAGTTATGGTATCCAGTGATGCCTCGTTTCTTGAACGATTTTGGAGGTTTGCTCAATTTGAATTACCGCACAATGTTAGCACTTGTAAAACACAGACATAAGGGAAAGGTATTTAAGGCCCCCCATTTAAACACCGCCTGCTCTACAACCAAGAGCAAGTGGTATTTCTTAGGTTGTGAAGATTTCACCCATCACAACTTCTTCAGTTGTCCCAAACTCAATTTGGGGTGAGTTCACAACGCGGTATTTCTTACTTCTGACCAGCAGAGGGAGCTGTCTAGAGTAACTGCTGGTCCAGTTGTTAGGACTGTAATACACTGGTCGCTCAATCTGCCAAATTCTTGGATCCCAAATCTTGGTTAATTCAGATTTTTTTTTAATTATTAAAATAACCCTTTCTGACCTTCATTATGTAACGAGAAAACATATGAACAAGATGAGTTTTTGTTTTCTTTCTTCTCAGACTCTCACTTGTCTAATGCAGCACAAAACATGGCGGTGAAGCGCAAAACGAAACCTGCGCAGTTTGCACAACACGGGGCTATTTGTACCTGTTTTTTGAAATCTTCAATCATAATTAGTTTAGAAAGTAGAGACAAAAGTAGATGTTAATCTTGTATTACCCTGAAAAGTGTATTTTTCACATTAAACGTTGCCGATACACTACAATATCAATCCTCGCGAATCTCCGTTCTACATATCGCACAGCAGCCTCCTGGAGAGAACAGCACTCTTGGACGTTGAGTTGCAGGTCTCTCTTGGTATTTTATTCGCTTTGGATCTCATTAGCAGAACCATCAGACTCATCGTTCCCGTGGTCAAGTGGGCCAGTAAAAACAGTTCTTGCCGCAACTTTTAAAATCAAGTAGGTTGGAAGAGGAAAAAAAACAAACTTTGCTGACTTTTTAAGTACCTCGTTCTAAGCCACCTTCGCTGGCTGCGTGCAAGACTGAACCCTGGGCAGTGCGTTCAATCAACGTCTTAGAAAACCGCAGCCCCGAGACTTGAACGAGAGAAAACAATTAGGGTAAATAAACAGCACCCTACATCACCGAGCTCTCCTGTCACCACTAGCTCCAGACGGGGCGCTAACGAATGGGAAGACTCACCACGCCGGCCGGAAGCGTCGATGTAGTGTCTTCGGTGACACATTCCCCCATTTCCTCCTCACAGCCTCCGGGCGCGGTGTCTGCAAATTAACACCCCGGGGCGCGTTTCTAAACTGCGGTCCTCTGTTACCAGGAGTACCGTGAGCCGCCCGTGGCTGCCAGGTTTAACGAACGGGCACGTAATGGATAACATTCTTCAAAAGACTTCTCTGTAATCACCTGATAGCTCCACAATAAAGTAGAGCTTTGAGATGAGCAAAGGGAGTCTGGCTTGGAGCGGGCAGAATAAACTCAAACCGCTGATGATGCGCAGGACTAAATGTATCTGGGGTCAGAGCTGCCCGAATAACGTGGAAGACTTTCATCAGTGAAACGTCCCTAGTCGACACAGGCTTTCTGTTGCTGAGTGTGACAACTCTAACCTTAATGTGCAGGTCTCTCTCAGTATGTCATCAAAATATTTTTCTGCACATATCTGGTTACAGCTGTTGAAGAGCATTTTTGATCCATTTCCCCTTTTTAAAGCACCTTTATCAGAATCCCTCCCTCTCTTGTATGTAGCCATTGCTTCACAATTTAATCAAATAATTTCATACTAGTTTCATTTTCTAAAAGTAATGGTTTGGCACCACAACAGCCTAAAAAGTGTTCTGTTGTTGCACAGAGTACTGTTGAAGCCTAATTTAGTTATTTTAGATACATACATTTTACACGAGCGCTGTTTTTATTGTTACATTACATAAAGATGGCATGAAGGTGGTTTTACTGTGCCTGTGATTTTCTTTAAAGGCACAGAGGATAAGCACTCTGTGTTGGGAGGCTGAATCCATGTACACATACAATACAAGTAAATACAATATACTGTACATACAGTATAATACCTCCTGCATGAGTAAAAGGGACTTTCAGTCTGTGTACATTGATAGGTTCTGCTTTTTTCTTTGCTAAAATGCTGTTCCGTGCTATTTGCTCAAGTTGGTCCTAATGGATTGTCAAAGGATCAATCAGCCCAGAGTGACGACAGCATACTGGAGCCCTTAACTGTGGCTCAGCCACTCGTCAGGCAGAGTGGGTGTTTTTGGAGCTAAGGAAGATCTAATGACTCCAGGAGAGATGAAACAAATTCAAGACAAACCCGTATTAAAATGCATGGTGTTCCCTTCCCGGAGAAAGAGGCCAAACATCTGGGAAATGTTCATATCCAAGTCATGGTTGGACATTGCACAAAGGGATTCTGATTGCATGAATCCCTGTTTGCTTTTGCCCGGTTTTTTGTTTTTAATGTGCCTCGCTGTGACTTGAGGTCCTTCCAAGAGTGCCCCCAGAGAATACTGACAACATCCTTGCCCATGTCCTCTCAGGTGTGTTTGTGGTCAGAGTGGCAGGGCATGCAGCTTTTGGGCAAAACATATCCAAAACTGAGATGCAGCACAGGGCAGAGGTACTGAGAGAAACATGATCAAACACCACATGAGTAAGAGTCAACAGACACGTGTCCATCCATACAGTACCTCTCCTTCTAACCTCCAAAACCATGTGCAATTAGATTGCTGAATACTTATACACTGACTGACTGAAGGAACTGGCCCGTTTTGGTCTTGAAGAGAGAAGACTACGGGGGGACCTGATAAAAGTATTCAAAATCCTCAAAGGGATCAACAAAGCCAACCCAGAGGACTGCTTGAAAATGAACCATGAAATACAACCCAGGGGCCACATGTGGAACCTTTGTGGAAGGGCATCTAAATCAAAGAACAGGAGGCAATTCTTTACACAAAGTGTTGTGGGAGTCTGACACAAGCTGCCCAGCCATGTGGCTGAAGCTGATACGTTGGCGTCCTTCAGGAAACAGTTGGATAAGATTAACTACAGACTACTAACCTGGTAGGTTGTAAACATCTCTTATCTCATTGGCAGCACCATGAGTGGTGTTTGGGAGTCTGGACCTAAGAGATAAGGAGCACTGGGGTGAGATTCTGAATGACTGGGATATTATACCTGAGAATTGTCTCTGAGTTGAAGTATTGAGTTACTGTACATAAAGGATTAAATCTCTGTTTCTCGCTCAGATTGTGAATGTGTCAGGAGGTGCTGAAGAGGTAGGTAGGTGGGAGCAGGGAGAAGTTCCAAGAGAGAATACCTAGTGCAATATGTCAATTATTCTCATGCCCATTCAGTACATTCTGTGACCTGGTCAATGTGAATTCCTTTCTGGTAACTGATATCTGTTTTCCCCACAAAAATACACCCAATATTAAATTGATTGTCTTTTTTCTTTCCGTATGAATTATTTATTCAGTGTGTGTATTTAATTTATCAGACAAATCTATTAAACATTTCTTTTTAAAATAAATTAATGGAGTGGAACTGCTTCTTGTCACAAAGAGGATGATGTGATCTGTCTTTTGAAGAGGTAGACCTTCCATGTGCAAAAGAGTTTCTGATTTATCAAGACAGCCACACAAACCCAGGATCCCCATGTTCCTGCTCAGCCACCTGAGCTTCTTTTTCACTGAGATCACCGTCAGACTGAGTTCGTTCTTCTTTTTATTCCGAGAAATAGGAACATTTTTATCACGAAAAACTCCTTTTTCGTTAACAGAATTCCTCCTCCCCCTCCGCATAATCCTTTGTCTTGTGATCATCATCTTCGGATGCTTATCCCCGTAGGCCAAACCAAAACCTGTCAAGCACAGGAGGGTAAAAGATTAGAAAAGATGGAATCAAGATCCTTTTTTTTGTCATTGAAGAATTTGCCTAGAAAAGCAGTTTTGAGTTTGTGCCTCTAATTCAACCAGCAAGCCCCCGAAATGACTGAAAAAATCTTTGCACTAACCAGATCGATCTGAGGCGGCATGAAACTAATTGTTCTTGAAATATGATCTTATTTAAATCAATCAACTTAGAATGAAATACATATGGAACTACTCTAAGTTATTTTTTTAAGACAATCCATAATTCTCAGCATTGCTGCATTTATCCCACAATTCCTCGCTTTTGTTTTTTAAGATATATTCAAAAATGTCTCCAACCAGCCTGCTAAAGAAGTATTTCCTAAACTCTCTGTTAAAGGCATCATGTGACTTTAAAGAGACTTGATCTCTCAAAACCGGGATCTTTTCCTAAATCTTACACATTCTGGCGAAACTTTGGCACGTAACCTGACCTTTAAAGGCTAAGACTGTGTAAATGGTTGAAAATTGTAGTTAATGCAGCTGAAGTTCCCTTCCAGGTCCTGAGTGTATCATTAAAGGCTTATCATAGAGATGTAAGTTTGAAAAGAGGGTTTTATAGAACAAGGCAAAATATACAGAAAAAAGCTCTGCGCCAACTGTGGCCTAAAACGTCTTACGAAATACAGTATGTTCTGGTCAGAGTGGTGCTTCCCATATTTCACAGCCCTGAAAGGGGTATATCATGGGTGTGTCAGCAAGGCATACAGTATAACACTCTGCACCTGTCACTCTTGGGCAATGGCGATGTGTTAGCACTGCCTCTGCACATTCGACTGGGGAGTCCAGATGTTTCAGATGCTGGACCTTCACCTGTACAACTGCATAGCCACAGCATAGAAAATCAAACCACAGCCCTTACAAACACAAACAAATGGGAGCTTTGTTTGCTTTCACAAAGGGACTTAATTAAAAGTGCTTTAGCAAAGAAATGCTACATTACAGGCATTGCCACTGTCTCCTTGTTCCCCTTCATGAAAACAGTGCAATTCCTAACTAATGAAAATGGCAAAAAGAGAATTCAGCCTGTCAGGGCTAGAGACCATTTCCTGCTGCATCAATGATCTCTGACATCTACAAACTGGTCCTCTATGAAACACAAGCAGAATAATTGGTATCTTACAAACCAGACCAGTGGAGCTGTCACATGTGCATATTTATTAAGGGCACAGGGCAGGATAATTGGTGTTTTCATCTTTCATTTATTCACATCCATTAATGGCCTCTGCCTCTTTTCTGCGTGCATATTTTAGTGCAGTGGCTTAGGGTGTGTGTCCATCGCTGCGTGGGTGGGTGTGTGTGTTTTGGGGCTCAGGAGGAAGCAGCTGTGGTCCTCCCAGAGACAGCTCAGGATTGCATCAGTCTGAGCTGTTTTGTGCTTTGTGGTCACAGGGCATTCTTACTGATCCCCATTCCTTTAGAATACCGCTCTCCTGCTGCTTTCGCACAGGTGCTGGTCCTGCCGATGCCGAGCAGGGAGCAAGGGGGATGCTGAAGGCTCTGGTGGCGATCCCGAAGAAGAAGGAAAGGAAGGAACACTGGAAGAGCACCCTCAGGGATCGGATCTGCATGTGGAAGTGGGAGCAAGGACACTTTTCCGAACAGCCAGTCTGGGAGGACAGGCTTTAACTGAAATGCTGCTGGTGCCTCTCCCACCTGTGCTGACTGAACCCTTGGCCTGCATCCCTGTCCCTGCGCATCTCTGCAGCCGTCCTCTCCCACCATAAAGACTCTTTACCCCTCTAGGGGCCGTTCCTAATCTCACCATGCTTCTCCTACGGATTTGACACATGTACCATGCTGCCTTTGTGTTTTAATACACCAAGTCTGAGCATCATGACCAACCATTGCAGGTTTTTTTTTATCGGCCGTGCCATAGTGCCCTAGTGAAGGAAAGCACCAGGAAAGAATGGGGAAATATGGCAGAAAAACCCACAGTGAAACTATCGGTTTTCCAGGATAAGCTTTCAAGAGGGATCAGCACGGAAGAACTGCCCCAGGCATGATAAGAGCCATGCTGGACAAGCTGTAGATCTTGTATATATCAAGGAATAAACACCATTGATCTTCCTGGCTCTTTGATGTCCCGCAGAGCAGACATACCGATAGGAACTCAGTCTGCAGACATGCAGGATGAGCAATCCCATGACTAGGTGGAGTAGTGAAGGGGGGGCTGCAAAGCCTGACCTGCACATCGCCTGTGTTAATGAATTTACACATCCTCCTCTCTGCAGGACTGTGCTGTAGCCCTTATTCCTAAACTAGGAGCGATTTGATTTATCACCGCAGAAATTAAAACAATCGAACGAATCTTCTGCCACTGCAACGTGTAGCCAGAGCAATGCAGACGAATCCATGAAGAGTCCCACTGGTTGCCAGCACCAATATCAGAAAAAAAAACTGCAACTGCAACAATTTTTATCTGCCAACTTTGAATTGTCCCCAGTGGAACCTCTTGGCTCAACTGATTGGTGGCACAGACAAGATTGGAGCCAGCAACCTCCAGCTATCAGAAATCTTCACGTACTGCAGAGGATATTCATTTTTGAATGCTGTGAGACTAAAGAGACAACTCATTTCAGAAGTAACAAAATGACTTATCCTGAGTGTGCATTCAGGAGTTCACTACCTCCCTTCTCTTGCCCAAGGAACTACGTCCTCTTCCATCATTCCTGCCTCCACCCCACAGGGCTGCTCTGAAAACCCTCATCGTCTGCATCAACAGCTTCCAACAAAGAAGAATTGCAGTAATAAACAGAGAACACTGCAAGATATGATGACATGCAACAGTCTGGGGAAAAGGAAACTATAAACCAGGCTCCTGGGTAGGAGAGGTATTAGTCAAAGAACAAGCTATTTGAACAAATTCCAAGTGGTTTCTTGAGTGTGTCACTGCACCCTTGGACAAAAAGAGAGAGTGGAACCTCACAGAAAACTACAACCGACGAGCCTTTGCAAAATAAAAAAGGATAAGGAAAATGTAAGATTGTCTCTATCCAGCAGACAAGTGAGTCTAAGACGCAGGTTTTAGGATCATTGCAGTCTCATGCTTTTTTTGCAGTTTTGCATCTCCCGCTGCAAAATGTATTGAATTAATCTCCATGACAGGATCAGGATTTTTGATGGATAATTTCCCGAATTAGATGTTATCGGCCTCATAAACATGGGGAAATGTATTTTGTCCTTTCATACATTTTTCCCTGTTTCTGTTTTGTAACAGCAGGTATTTATTAAAGTTTGTGTTTTCATCCCAGGGAGTGTCTAGAAGTCTCTTTAAAATAGAACCAGCGGAAGAAGGGAATCTGTTCTATGAAGCTCTGGTTCGGAGTGGTGGTTGAGTTCCTGATCAACTGCACCATCTGTGTCCACCTATCCGGTGGTATTCCCAGAACTCCTCAGGACTGTTCCAACCACACCTTCAAGCAGTTCTATGATTCATCCTGCTGCCTTGCAATCTCCAATCAGTCATCGCCAGCGCTGCATGTCTTTTCTCAGTCTACTGATATCATTTCTCACTTGGCTGTTCAAGCCTATCAGACTCCTGCGCCTGATCTGCGGCAGCTGTTCTACAATCGCATCAGGAATTGCTTTGCTTTTGTCAGCCCAATAGGTAGATTTGTGCTACTGTACATCCTGCAGTTCACTGCAAAACAGCATGGGGTTCTGCACTGTAAAACCTAGTAAAAGTCACATAGTGTAACAATGTTTATTGCACAGAATACAGCTTTGCTGCTGAATGAAGCTGATGTTGCTCTAAATAAAGGTCAGATTAAATAATTGCAGTAATATGGTAGGACTCTGTATATGAATATATTAGTAGGTTCATTAGAGATTTGCCAGGTCTTGGCTGTGATGAAACCTTTAGATGTAGAGCTCATGGCTAGCTGCTGTCCTCTGCTCCAGTCCACCTTTACTCAAGGAGCTAAAGAGTTACATCCACATGAGAGTCTCGCACGTTGCGTCAAGCAGCTCTTCATCCAATCCATCTAATCAGCAGGCGCAGTTTGCCTTAAACAGCACTCTGATGACAGGGCCGGCTGCTGTACGACTCATACTGCCAGTGTAATAAAATTCAGGATTATTATTGATTTCAATAATGGCAAATCAAATCACACCACTGCAATTCAGTTCATAACAATTCAATCCATTTAACCACTGACAGGCAGCCAACACGATCCTATTGACAGGAAAAGAAATTTTCCGGCTCACTCGTATTGGTGTTTGCTGTTTATCTGAAGTGGGAACAAGAGGAATATGAGCCATTGTAATTAAGGCGGTGGGAGTCTCACCGAGCCTGAATGGCTTGTGTAAACTCCAGGCGCTGTGCCGCATGTAGAGTGCTCAACCTGAGCCAGCCTGCTGTCTGCTAACAACACGCCCCATGGGGTTTTTAACACGCATCCGGAGAGCCAAAATGCGGACGCAGATTATCAGCTACCCTCATGTTACCACTCACTAAAGACTTGGGGCAAGTTCATTTTGAGCAGTTGAGCAGGTGATTTGTCAAATTAAGACCCAGGTTGATCCGAAAGCCCACTTCACTTGCTGAGTCCTACAGAAACTCCACTGTGATCGGGCACAACGCTGGGAGCTGGCGGGCGGCCGGAGGGGCCGAGCTTTTGTGTTGATCCAGGCCTGGGCCATTTTAACTAAACAGACAAGAATGCCTGAGGGAATTCAGGTGCAGTGCAGAAGGTTAGAGATACCTGCATTCCCTACTGTTCTACCCTGATCAGGGGGGCTTTTGTCACCAAACACATGGGGCCTAAACTCCCTCTGCTTGAGCTGTCGCAGTGTGTGTCTATCCATCTGTGTCTCTCTCTCTCTCATCACCATGTTGCAGGAGAGCTAACTCTTCACCTATAGTCTTTAGTCCTTGTTTTCAGGACATTGAAGGCTTATGAACAAGTGGTCCACTTAGAGTAATTACACCCCTTCAACAGCGCAGTTAAGAGCTGGGGACTCACATCAAACGGAGAGTGTTTATGTCTCCTGTGTTCTCACTGATGGCAGATGTGAGGAAGGCCTTTGGTGGCGTCAGTGAAAAGCTGATTATTACTCCTCTCACACAGGAATGGAAGAAGCACTCAGACCAACACAAGCGCTGTTTCCATGTACATCCTGGATGCATCCAGAACCTTAGCCGTTTATCCTTCTGCCTATCTACTTATTCGTTTATCCTTTTAACTGCGACCATAACATGCAAAGAAAAGAGGAGACTTTGTTTAAAAAATAAATACAGCGTCCTCCAGAAGTACTGGCAGTACAAATTCAAAACTGTTGGTTGGCTCCACGGTCAAGCAATTTATATTCACGATTGTGAGATGAATGTGTATTCTAAAATGTTGTTGACAGAGGCATTAAACTGCGCTTAGACCAGGAACAGGTAGAGACTGCTGTTGATGATGCCAGCTGCCTCCTTTCACCCCTCTTGCACAACTCCTCTGGCTCAGACCATTTCTGCAACTGAGTTACCGACACAGGAAAGCCACTGTACCTGTTGTGCACTGTGTGCAGCTTGAAAAAGACCGGGAAAGGACCCCAATATTCTACTTATACTACATAGGCAGCCAGGCTCTCTGCTGAAGAAACTCAAGCAGTTCCGAGTTGTGTTCTTCCCTGCGTCAGTAACCTCCTTTGCTGTTTCAAATAACCGATATGTTAAGGATACTGATTGCCACTCAGGGACCGTTCATTGGCTGAAATGCTATGGCTGTAGTGCCGCATCAAGTAGATTTTACTGCCCTGCCAGTTGTGGTCTTTACAAAACATGCGATGTGTATGTCTCTTCGACAGTTGTTTTGCAAGCTAACTGGGCAGTTTCCTTTGCAGCCTGACATGCACAGATCTGTTTTGTTTGTGTTGTAAATAACACAAAGTGGCATGCGTTACTAATGTGTTGTAATGAGAAGCCATCTTGAAACCACTCCCTGACAATTCTGCACCACAAGACTGTGGTTTCATCACAATATTATTTCCTTTTCATTAAAGATACATGAGTGATACCATTTCAATAATATCTCATGATCCTATTTCAAAATAAGAATGAAAATATAATAATGTCACTTCCAAAACTCTAAAAACCCTTTGGGAAAACTAAAATACAGTTTTAGTGAACAGACTAGAAATGTCATAAAAAGAGCAGAATCTCAGATTGGAATTGTAGGGAAACTACACCCTGAAATCTTACAAAACATATGCTGAACACTACAGTAATAGCTGTATTTGTGCTGTACAACTGCTGGGCTTTAAATGTTAGTCACTAAAACTGATTCCAAATGAAAGACCCATCTCCAGTTTGCATAAATCTCTTTATAGAAAGTTCAGAATAGCTAATAATTTTTTATGAAAACGCCCAGCGAAATCTGAAGTGGCTGTATTGTGTCTGCATTATCGGCTGACTCACAGCAATGAGCCCTGTGCCTACACAGAATGAGCAAGGAGGTTCAGCAACCCCATTATCTGTTTCTGACACTGTAGGAGCTCCACAGCCAACACCAGGAGGGCCGCCTCTGCTAGGAGGAGATCGGGAGGCCACAGGCTTGACAGTAGGAGCTGAGAGACTGGCCCATCCTGACACACAGCTTCCGCATTCTCCCCCACCTGTAGGTGCCAGTATCGTACCTGTGAGCCATTCACCCGCAAAAGGTGATCCCAAATCAGGTGAGAACATAACAAAAAGAAGCAAAAAGCAAGCAGGGAGAATTCAGCTGAGAGAAGAGACTGCCCAGAGCCCAGCAAGCAGGGAGAATTCAGCTTAGAGGAGAGACTGCTCAGAGCAAGCAATGAGCACAAGGCAGGTACACCCTGGACGGGATGCAAGGTCTATTGCAGGGCATCTGTCATCATTAATCATAATTATTCTACATTCTGATTATTGTGAATTACCTTTCATATATCTCATTTGCTTAGATGAATATTGTCAGTATGTTGTGTTTCTCGCAGCTCAAGGTTGTGAAGTGAAAAGTAGCTCAAGATCTGTTTCAATCTCAGCAGAGTTTTGGAGTCTTTCACAGGGAATCACAATTGCATACAGTGATGTCTCCCGCGATGAAAACTGAACTCCCAAACTTGCAGGACACAGATGACAAAGTAACTATCAGATTTGGCGGTTTCATGGTTCAAGAGCCCACTGCCACCAAACCATTGTGTGGGCATTTTTTAAAGACCAGCCAGCACAGGAAAAAAAAATAGATGTGTTGGCAGTTTATTAGGAGTAAAGAGAAATCAGACACAGATAAAGGTAAAGACTACAAGGTAAGATACAGATAAAGGGCCTGTCAACTGCCCCCTTGATCACGTCCTGGGGGTGGAATCGATACTGGCTTATTGAGTTTAATGCCAGCTTTGAACACTGTGCATGTGATTACTGACAGCCACACTGCACAGAATAAAGCCCCTCACACATGGCCCATTCCAGCTGTAATCTAAGCCTCTTTAGATCTAGCTGGTGAGTGACAACATGTTATTTCTCAACGACTGAAGCTGCTATTTGAAAACAAAGAGGAAATGCTGTTGGAAAACTCTTCGAATACTCCGCACAGTTTCAATTTGTCTATGGGGAGAAATCTGCTCCTAATAAAAATGGTTCTCAAAGGATGTCCTGCCTTTCTGCCTCCGGTCACTGTATAGTGGACATGTTCTTGACCCCCAGCCTTTCCTTCTCTTAGCACAGCTGAACAGGACAAGCACCCCATTCATTAAGCTGCAGTTTCGTTTCCTGTAGGACAGATGTTGGGAGTACGGGGACTCACTCACTTCAATTCAATTCAATTTATTTTTATATAGCGCCTTTCACAACAAGGTTGCCCCAAGGCGCTTAACAATGCAAGTGACCATACATGTGAATACAGAACAGAAAAGACCAGAAGGCGACAGAGGAGAGGAACCAAAAAAAACCTCTAGGAGTCCAAGGTCAACTGGCTGCCCAACCCCTTTGAGCATGCTACAACATCGTACAATTAAAAAACAAATACATGAATGAGGGTATTAATCCATCCATCATGTCTTCTGTATGTCAGTACTCTATGTAGATCCCTGTAGACCAGCAAAATCCCCCTAAACGATAGCTATATCCACAATGTCCCTCTTGGTTCCATGGCAGTGATGCAGCATCCAACTCAGGACATGTGGGGAGGAGAATAGGATAGTCTGGTCAGAACAGATGTATCTACCTGGTGGGCCAACACAGAGACACACAATGGCATGTACAGCAGCACCAGCAGCCATGGTTGCAGCAGGCTACAATGTAAGGTGAGTAGGCTAGGCTGAAGTAATAGGTCTTCAGTCTGGATTTGAATACTGAGATTGACTTGGCACCCCGAATATGGGGTGGAAGACTGTTCCATAAGCTAGGGGCCCTGTAACTAAAGGCTTTATCGCCAACTATTTCATTATTAATGCATGGAATATGAAGGAGACCTGCATTCTGTGATCTAAGTGGGCGACTTGGATGGTAAACATTAATAAGTTCCATTAGATAGACAGGTGCCTGACCTTAGAAAGCATTGTAAATAAGTAGAAGGATTTTGAAGTTCGCCCTGCACCTGACAGGAAGCCAATGAAGAGAGCTACCAATGAAGAGAGCTAATAAGCTAATTCACTGTCGCAAATCAGATTTTGTAAAGAAGGAAAGGAAACCCAGTCAGGACAGGGAGCTTTAAAATGGGATTTTTAATAGGCTTAGTTACACATGCACCTCCGTTCTTTTTTATGGATTCCTTCTTCTTCAGCAACTTGAAGTCTTATTTCCCCCCTTTCAGATTAAGTCAAGGCTGGATTTGTCCTTTTTTGGCCCTAAAAGAGCAAAAACGACACTCGTTGACTGCAGATGCAGACGCGGCAGCCGTAAAAACAACTGTGGCCTCATTCTTTTCATGTTACAGATAACAGTGTTGAACAGGCCAACAAGCTGCCTGTTGAGGGATAAGTATCACAAGCGCATTTACAGGTAAAATAGGCAGCTCCTTCCCCAGAGGGGTCAAGGAAGGGCTCTGCTTTTCTATCCAGACAGCCCCATCTTATTTGAGGTTTGTAATCCAGTTTTTAGCTCTGGCCTGGCCGTGCCCTGCTGCAGGAACAGGGCTCCTGAATGACCCCTGGCCCAAGCTCAGGGGCCCGCTGCTCGGGAGGGGACGCCGGGGAGGAAGAGCAGCCCCGGGGAGCCAGGCCCGTCTCCCTGAGGATCATGGGTCGGCCGAGGCTGGTGACCCGCTCCATGAGCCTCCAGCTCGTCAGTCTGTCGCCCTGGCGGCGTGGCCACGCCCTGCCCCGGCGGGCGCGTCTGCACGCTCGGCCTCTCCGCTCAGGCGGGCTGGCAGAGGGCCTCCCTCCATGTGTGATTTGTCGCTGGTGAACAGCCTCTAAAGGTCACGTCAGCATCCACATTACACCCATTAATTGTGAGTGTAATGAATTGGAACTCACAAATTATTAATGTATTGTCAGCACGTGTCAGAGGGACAGCCACTACCGTAACTCTGTTTTAATGCTGCTCCCCTCCGGTTTTATTGTTTTCCTTTTTTTTTGCCAGAGGGGAGAAACATTTGCCTCCCGTATATAAAACCTTGCATTCTTAATGTATCGGGTAGCAGGTGCCACTTATAACCTTCCCATTAAGTCTTCTGAAAGAGGTCACCGTTCACATACACACACAGACACAGGGAATCACTGTTTTGCAATCATGACACAAAACCTGTTTTATTTGGTTATTGCCCCAGCTCACAGGAAACTAGCTGAGACAGCTCTGACGTGCAGAAACAGTGCTCCTGCAGCCCCTTCTCCAGTCATGTCAGGGGCGCTGGAACCTGACCTGTAGTGATTTCTCAAAACAGGACCTTAATTGACACTAAATAGTCGGTTTCTTGTATGTGCTTGCTAAACTCTGCACTGGCAGCACTGGTCGGTGCTACAGCTAGAGCTGCCATCTGTTTCCATCCACAATAAAAAAAGTAACTCGGACCAGTCTCACATCTTGGTTTTGTGTTTTTTATGCAGTGGGGGGAGTCAAAGGCAAGGTTTTCCACAGACTGAGAAAGGGAGAGAATTTGGCGTTTTGATTTGAGATGCTGTACGAAATCTCCCCCAGATCTCTGTCATTGCCAGACTGAATCCCCCAGAAACACGAAACAACACTGGGAATCTTCACCTTCGGCCCAAGGCTGAATCCTGCCATCTACTCGTGAGTAGATCGCTCCCAGCCTCCGGCCAGTAAGAGGCGCTGTTCGGCGCAGGGCGGGTGCTGAAATCTATGCATCCCTCACATTCCCTCCTCTTAAACAAGACGAATTGATCCACTGGCAGGGCTGTCCAGCTGCGCCACGCCCGCAGTCCCCGGTGGCTCAATCTGACCCCTCTCTCTGCTGGCAGGCTCTGACAGGCTGTCCGACGGAGTGGCGAGGCAGGGGCCCAGACGGCTGAAGCAGCTGACAGGTGAGGCTCCTCCGGGTTCTCATTCAACCTGCTTACAATCAGCTGCAGCGGCTGCTATTGTTCAGATCGCCCCCGTTGCTCGCAGCCCCACACGAGGGCCCGGCGCGGGGTCTTGGGCGAACTGTCAGGCGGGCAGTGAGCGGGCGAGCGGCGATCTCTGCTCACAGTGGACAGGCAGCACGACCCATCCACGTCAACCCTCCCTCCCCCACATCCAGCAACACGCCACCCCAGGAAACCAGTTATTGATTCTACATCACTCCCACAAAGCGGCTTAAACAAATTTCATTTCATACTTTTCTCCCTGTAATTAAATACCACACAGACAGAGTTAACTAGTTAGGGCCTGGTATCTTTTTTTTTTTTTTGCTTTGTAAACCACTTGAGAGAGAAAGGAAGCCGACTGGTGACCTGTGAATGATGAAATGTGCGTGGGGGCTGGTTTAGGTGAAAGTCACCCTTATTTGTGATACAACTCCATCTCCGTCTTGAGCACTAGTGTTCCGATTAACAGTAGTCATTGAAATTAACAGCAGAGCTGTCATGTTATAAAGCCGGTCACCCCAGATCTCGGAAACCAGGCAAGCCTGGGGTTGTGGCCCTGAGTGGTGCAGACAGAACAGCAGGTGGCACTTTTCCCTCTGGTACCCCGGTCAGCCCAGTATGGTGACCGAAGCAGCTGTAAATGCTGCAGACTTTCAGCTGAAGTCCTGATTAATTGGTCACTAAAGATCCCAAGGCACTGTCTGTAGCGGTAGGGCTGTAAGGTTCCTACTTTATTCGATTGGTGAGGTGGTTTCTCACTTCTCCCTCTGCTCTGCTGTGCAGTGGGGTTGCTGATGCAGGGTTGCTGGGAAAGCATCACCCCAGTAGGAGCTACATGTCACCAGTGGGTCAAGTGAGACCCCTTCCTGTATGTGAAACACTTGAGGATCCTTTGAACATGCTACATAAATGCAAAGCATTGCATTTTAATTAATTAATAAATTAATCATTCAGGGCAGAAGGCTAAAAGGACATTTTTTAAAATATCTTTTTGTCTGCCAGTTGAAGGTCTTCAGAATCTATTGACCACACAAAGGAGAGAATGAGAAATAAAGTGAGAAAAAAGATCCATTGGCCATTTCTGCACATTGAGTGACTTTTGAAAGAACCAGGTCACAAGTATAGCCAGCAGCTATATCATCCTGCAACTCACCACTGGCAGCCCACTGAAGCTTAGAAGGTTTGAGAGATGTTGTGGGACCAGTAGGGGGCGCTCACCCTGCAGTCTGTGTAAGTACTAATGCCCCAGTATAATGACGGAGACACTATACTGTAAAAAGACACCAGATGAAAACCAAGGTCCTAATTCTGTGGTTAATAAATATCCCAGGGCATTTATTGAAAAGAGTAGGGGTGTTACCCTGGTATCCTGGCCAAATGTCCCCCCTGGCCTTTACCAGTCATGGCCTCCTAATAATCCCCATCTATAAACTGGTTTCATCACTCTGTTCTCCTCCCCACTGATAGCTGATGTGTGGGGAGCGTACTGGCATCATCCAGGTGGAGCTGCACACTGGTGGTGGTGGAGGGGATCCCCATTACCTGTAAAGCACTTTGAGTGGAGTGTCCAGAAAACCGCTATAGAAGTGTAAGGAATTCTTCTTATTAAATACACATGCAATATTTACATCTATGTGCCCGTCGTTTCCAGTACTTATTCTTCTCACCGTGGTGCTTTGCTGAAAAAGATTGAAGCAGAATGGGTAGGCTGTCTAATTTTATCATCTGTTTTTGTATTTTCTTGCTTTAATTGAGACAGACACAATTGCTATGGCAATGCCTGCTTCCGCGCGACAGGAAAAGAAAGAGAAAGCCCTCTTTGATTGAAGCTGACGGTCTAATGACCTGTGACAGCCTGTGACGTCTGCGCCCCTGCGTGCTGTTTGATGTGTGAGGCAGGTACTGGCTGTGGAGGAGGCACAGCCAAACGTGAAAACATAAATAAGCCTTTATTGGCGACCCTCTACAATTAACGGCTTCCTAGTGGAGGAGCTGAGCAGACCACAGTCAGCAGAGCAGGAAGACAGGGGGACAGTTTCACACGGCAGAAGATGGATTTCAGGTTCCAGGCGTAAATGAACCGCATGTGACATGTATACAATCACAAACACTAATGCCATTCCCCTGCTAATGAGCTTTGACTGCAGGCAAGAACACACGCTAATTTACAGTGTGGCTGAAACCTCTGCGTTTCTCACTGTAATGAGCCACGTAATGTGTTTCATATAGCAAACAGTGCCCCCATTAGGGCAAGACTTACACTGATTGGAAATCTACCAATGTGTTTTGTCTGGGCAAATGATAATTGCATATAAGAACTGGCAGACAGATAGACAGATTGGATTGATTGACTCGCTGGGATTCTAGGTCTGCCCACTCTTTGTTCCAGACCCCAAGACAGTTGTAAAACACAGCCGCTCTATTGCAGTAGAGCTACAGTACGTGTTACATGTCACAGGAAAAACAGTGCTGGACTTTCATGCCCCACAGCAGCCTGGCCAGGGAGACTGTCACTCACAGCCCACCATTGTCACAGCTTAGTCATCCTGCAGAAAACAGGACAGGCAAGTGTCAGAAAGTGTGGCTGAGCCTTTGACAGGGAGCTGGGCTGAGGCTAATTGTTTGAGTCCACAGAGCACTACTTGGCCTGGCTGTTAGCCATGCTGAGAGTCAGCACATGGTCCGTCTAAAACACCGAAAGGAGATCAGCATCGGCACCCATGCAGTGGGTGGGGATCAACACCGTCAGCATAAAACAGGCTGCATGGGGGAGTTCAGAATGCTCATATAAAAAGTCATTTCCTTTACCAGTTGACCTCACACAGCCTCAACATTCAGTATAAAGCAGACACTTGCTGGAAGGGCAGACTTTAGACAATCATTCATTAAAAATCCCCCTATCAACCGAAAACCATTTTTGTTTGCTCTTCTCCTTAAAACACAGATCCATCCCCCAGAACCTACTGCAGGTCCAGCTCATTCCCTGGATCAAGATCAGCCTCATTCTCAGTGCAGCACTAACCTTGACTGTAGCCACACTCTGCGTAACCTCTTGCCCAAGCAGTCCATCATCTGCATCTAACCCTGGTCCGAAAACTGGTTTCACTCTAGACCTCACCAAGTCCAGTCCCTGAACCTAAGCAGCGAGACCAACTGCAGTTCTCAGAGGCTGCTTAACAGTTACTTCATATCTGCTAAAGAAAATCAGATGTTTTTCTGAATATCTAAAACATAAAAGTGCCACAGACCGCACCTTTTCTATCAATACAAATCCATTGATCAAGTAATCAATGCAACCAATTACTTTATATATATGATTATAGATTTATATTACTTGACTTACATATAAATCCCTTAGCACCCTTCGTAAAAACATCAGCAAAACCCTTTCTAATGTAAGCTGTTTAGAGGATTCACAGAATTCTCCCCACAACCAATTCTGTAACAGGCCAGAACCATAAACCAATCTGAAAGAGGCACAGCAAGGACCTTTATGGAAGAGAAAAATAAAAAAAATAAAACAGATGCAAGGCAGTTTTTTTCTCACTGACAAAAACAGCAGGTTTTCTCAATTGATTTACAAACATGTCACAGTCCATAATGCCTCTGAAACATTTGCATATTGTAGCGTGCTCAAAGCTGAGGTGTTACACTGAATAATATCATTTCTTAATTGAGAGCTGATTAAGAATTGACAGTAAAATGAATTGCTTTCTTTGGAACCATAACCTCTATGTTAATGCCAGTATTTTGTGCCAGTATAGGCAGCTCAAAAAAGGGAAATAATAGCTGATTGTATTAATGATAGTGGTCTCATTTAACAAGCCTCATACTTGTACAGTGTACAGAGAGACGTCAGAAATTTTTGATTCCTCCTAGCATCTTAAAATAAAACCAATAATGCACATTGATGCACATTCCATGTACAACTCCTTTATTTATAATAAAGGTGTATGCTTTTATGCTTTTGCAAAATATTGACTTTCAGTGAATATCAAGTCCAGCTGGAGGCACTCTGACTTGGTGACTGGAAGCCCTGAAGTGTCGTCTTTCGTACTTTCACAGGGTGAGCTAGATCTGTGCTGCAGTTTGACTGTCCCATAGCACAGCAATTGGTGTCAAGTCTGTGCTGAAGGACAGTGGTGGCTGCAATGAAGTTGGCACAGAAAATGGAGGCTGACTGGTACACAAATTCATTGCCGTGATCTGCTCCTTAGACTTGTTTTTATGAAGAGTTCAGCGCTATAGTTTCAAGTAATAGGTTTATTCCATGCTGAAAAGAGAAGAAAGAAAACACAACATTTCGGCCGTGGAGCCTTCTTCACACCTGAAGAAGGCTCCACGGCCGAAACATTGTGTTTTCTTCCTTCTCTTTTCAGCATGGAATAAACCTAGTACTTGTTCCTCTGCAGCCTACGCATGCTGACGCAGCTACCCACCTGAACTACTACAGCTCTATAGTATGACTTAAAATGTGAACCAATGTGCCGGTTTTGAACAGGACCGCCTGCAGTGATACTTGGGTCATTCACATTGCCCATATTCACAGGAAATGGAACAGTCTAAGATGCCAACGTGTCCCGGGATCTACAGATCTGCCTTAGCATTGCATCCGAAGTCAGACCGCCATGAACGTGGCTTTGAATGCCTTCAGCCTTGGAGAGTGGGTTCGCTCTTTCAATGACCCAGCTGTGTGCGTGCCTATCTTCACGCCTCAATTACAAAACACCACGAGAAACAAAACACCGTCGGCATCGCTACAGCCAGTGCCTGCTGCCTGCTTTATCCCTCTCACAGACAACCTTAACCCCTCTGCCCCCCGCACACGACTCAGACACGCACGCCACTGAGCTGTCTGGACGATCTACAACGCACACAAAAAGTGGGGAAAATCGAACGTCATTTTCTTTCCCCCTTTTGAAGACATCGCCCATCTATCAGCCAGCGGCCGCGCAGGCAAGATCACAGAGACTCTCTCGCACGAGAAAACCTTGATGAGCGCTGTCCATATTGGGTTGCCACGGCAACGTGATTGCTTGCGACAGGCCAAGGGGGGGGGGGAGGGGGGGGGGGAGACAGAGAGAGGGAGTAGGAGAGAGGGAAAGACATTTCAGAGGGTTGCAGTGCCCCACGAACAGTCTCAGTAATTGCCTTCCTCCTCTACTTCCAAAGTCCCAGGAGACAGCCTCGTAAGACCTGCAGTGACGCAAGCGCTGATGTCAAGGCGAGGAAAACACCAAAGGAATTTTTATTCTGCCCGTTAAACTCTCTCCCCACCTCTGCCCTGGTGACAAGAGAGAAATTAATATGCTTTTCTTTTTTTTTTAATCTGGAAGACACCCCTTGTGATATCCCACGCTGCAAACTTCATTGCAGATCTCGAATGGCTCTTACCATTATTTTCTTAACGAAATTAAGTCAAATAAGCATTTTGGCATTTAGCTGCTATTGCACACTAACCTTTCAGTGTGAGGCCATTATCACTCTGCAGGGAGCTGTGGGATTTTTATGTAATGGTAATGACATGTTTGTGTTAGTAAATGCGGGTTTCAGAAAATTAAAAACAGTATTTGAACCCCTTTTGCCAACACCAGATAACAGCCATTAAAGCAATGGCTGTGTTTTATTTAGTTTTTTTTTTACACATCTTCCTAGCATTGCAGCTATTACTCCTGACACCAGGTCACTATGCCAGAAACGACTCTGAAATTCCAAATGAGATAAAAACCTGCCAAGGCAATGGAATATTGCACTGAGGTAGACAGTGAATTAAGCACATCACCTCCTGAGCAATCTTTAACACCAGCGTTAAATCTCCCTGCTGTCACCTGCTCTGGAGCTCTTTAACTGCTGTTTCTAAGGACTTCAGCTACAGTTACCTCTTGCTGCAGATCCTCCTGGCATGAATTGCTCGCCGTGTTGGAGTCCACATAATTCATGCAATAATGCCTATTACACACTGTCTCTCATTCTTGAAGAGGACTTTGCACAGTTAGTCTAAGCACAGGGCTGTTTTCCCAGTCCAGTTACCAGACCAAAGCTGGGTTTGAAATAACGTCTGCACCATCAGGGGTATTACTGCGCTGTCATTCTGACAGTGCCAGCAGGTGCGGTGATACTGTATCGTTGTTTTAAATTTCTTACATATTTCCATACAGTCGTTAGTAATTAGGCATTTAGCCAACACTTTAATCCAAAGTGACTCACAGGGAGCAGAGGGTAATGTATCTATTATTGAACAGATCGCAGGGATGTTCAGAAACTCGCTCAGTTTGACTCGCAGGGAACCAGTGTCAGAATCCATTCCGTGTCAGCATTAGGACACCGCTGGTAACAAGCTCTTGGCCTCTACCACAGGACTGGCTGTGACTCACACGCTGTGTCCCTCAGCCCCTGCATTCCCAACCTGAACAGCAACTATATCAAACTGTTCCAGGGCTTCTGAAATGGAAACAAAATGTAGGGGAAAAAAGTGTTGAAAGACACCCTGTGTGTGTATACAGTAGCCCAGACTTAACAGCCCTACACTCTCCCCTTGCAATTAAATTATAAAATGAAGTGACTGAAACCTGATGAAGATTAATTAGCGTCAGGCTGGGCCTCGATGAAGCTGGCTGGACTTCTGAAGTAATACACAGTTCCTATTTCAAAACACGGCTTCTTCTCGTAAAATGCGATGGGAATAGAGGAAAACAGACGCGTATCCCTGCTGTTCTGATTTGGCAGTTCAAAACACCTGTGCCTCCCTATAAATTTTAATACATTAAAATATGATTCATCCCTTTTATTTTGCTGAATTTATCCATAGTTTATCCATCTGGGCAGCTCCATGTCTGATCAGACGGGCCTCCTCGTGTTAAGGCTGAGAAAGAGGAAGTGTCCAGCCCTGTGCTGTCCTGTCAGTAACACCCGGTGGGCTGAGGGCTCTGCAGCACCAGCCTGGACAGGGCCACGGTCTCTGGACACCTTGCTCAACGGGGACACTAAACAAGTTCAGCCATGTCAAAACAGAGGCTTCTCTCTCTCTCTCTGTGTCCTAATGTTTCACTCTCCCTTGTCTTTCTCTCTTGCTGTGTCCCCTCCCCAGGCATGCTGGTTTCACAGCGCTGGTCGGAGACTGAAACACGACATCACGTTCTATTCAGCTCCTTGTTCAGCGGGTGTCTTCTCAACCTGGTTTCTAGGTAAATAAATACCTAAAAAAGTACACTAAAAAAATGCAACCACCCACCCCAAAGATGCTTATGCTGATATTAGCAATCTTAGCTCAAACATTTAACTCCACAGTCCTGCATTGGGGTGTCCACACCTGCTGGTCCCTCTCCCAGCCCAGCTCGCAGTTATACAACCAAAGCCTTCATTGAGACCGACCTGACCTGCGGGTCTGGATTCAGCTCTTAAACAAGGTGGGGATCGCCTTGGAACTATTGCATTTCATAAGGGACATCAAATTCCAAAAGGTTCAGAGTCGGGGGGAAAAAAAACTTCCAGTCAAGCACCTTGTTAGTTCAGTTAATGCTCCAGGTAAGTCTCTAAGATCAGCTGGAATGAAAGCCATCAGGTGTGTGGGCCTCCATTACCAGGACTGGGAACCTCCGAAGGAGGAGACGCTGAAGAGCTCCTTCATCAATAAACATCAATAAAGAGCATCATCCTTTCGGCGTCACATCAGACTGGCCGCTGTGAAAGTCGTTACGTGATTCGAGGAGAACTAATGGTTTTTTCAGTCTCTAACCCTGATCCTGGAGGGACTCAGAAATCAATCTCTGGCTAAAGATCACATTTAACCCTACTAATTAAGCCAATAATTGGTTAAATCAAGTGACTCAGAGCTCCACTGCAATGAATGTTTGAAGAGCCTGTGGCTCCTTGGGAGCAGGGTTAAAAATCTCAGCCCTACGATATCTCCCGTTCATCAGGAACAAAGGGGATCGTAGCAATGCCACTCTCGCAATCCCAGGAATCCTTCTCCTGGAAACCGGAAAGACTCACAGTAAAGAATTCACAGACGCGCAGAACCAGCTGAGAGTTTCTCAGCTGGGTATACAGTACTCAGGCCTGCCCTCCCAGAGTCAGACAGTGATATCAGTGCGACTACAGACAGCAGGCAAAAGCGACACCAGTCCTCCGTTAACACCCCCCTATTTCCAAAAGAAAGAGGCTAACCAGGATGTGTAGCGCTTGCTCAGGGTGCTCAGGAGACATGGCCCATAAAGAAAGCAAAACTTGAATTGCTCAAACATCTCTAATAGCTGTTGAGCACAGCATTAAGCAAACACTGCAGATGGGTGATTCGTGGAGCCGGCTCTTTTTATGACGGTAATGACCTTTTAAACACACAGTAGCAGGCTGCTGGTGCTGTACTGTCGACATGGACAAGGGGATCCCTGCTCATCTCAGACTGTGTGTGACACCGCCAGCTCCGGGGTCTGGGAGAGCCGAGCCGAGCCGAGCCAAGCCAGGCTGAGCTGGTGTCTTTCTTCCTCTCTTCCAGCTCTGGTGAACCCGCACATTTCTTTTCTGGGGGGGTTGCTAGTGAGGGAGTCTCTTTTAAAAACCTTCGAGAGTGCACTGACCTCCCCATCAGCCACAGTGAGGAAAAAAGCAATAAGAATCACTTACAGAAAGAGCAAAGCGCAGCTCGGGAAAGCAGGTGCTTTTTAACAATTTTATCTCCGAGATTAAACCGCGGCAGAAAAATCACTTTTCAGACGCGGTTAGAAAATGTCAGGAGGAGCGAGCACCAAGAGGCTCTTTTACAGCATTATAGGATCATTTATTCAGCTGCAGCACCCTGGCGATTTTCTTCCAAGTCATCTTAGACCTATCAAGAGTCATTTCTTTTCAGCAGAATTCTACTTTTCATTACCCGCTGAACTAATTTCGCAAGCGGTTTCCCCCACTGTGAGTTATATACTAAACAGACTTCGTGTTGAATTAACTATAATGTATCTGCCTGCTGCGCCTGTGGCGGGGTCTGGCAGTCAGAGCAGAGGGACTGTGGCTCGGCTGTTGTTGTCTGTTTTAATGCACATTGTCTTTCTCGCGCTCTCTCGTACTCCGTGCCTGGTTGGTGTGAGAACATTTTCCCTGAATACAGGCCAACGGATTCCGGGAAAGGCTTTGTGGCGACATTTTCGCAATCATTCTGCAAAAGGATTGAAAAAAAAAGGCGAAAATAGTCTTCTTAGAAGCTTATTGTTTACGACATACCCATTGTGTCTTTTACTGTAGGTTAATCTATATCCTGCGTCATCCGCTATATGAACTGTATTGCTCTTCATATCACCGTTTTACAGCGATAATGCAGCCGCCTCATCGCTCTGCTTGCAAATGAGTCTTCCGAAATCATTTCCTTCTATTGATTGGCCACTAATTAGCTCCCTCGGTTTAACAAAAGTCCATCTCTCCAGCTGATCCCGACGCGGAGATTTGAATGGTAAACTGTAACGCGTGTTTTCACGAGAAGGGGGCTGACCTGTTGCTACGCACGGTGGTTGTTCACGGCGGTAGAGCCCCGCCTTTTTACCTGCTTCTTCGGGCAGAGCGGCAGGGGACCGGGTGATCTCTGGGATGTGCGGTCCGGTTAAGCAACACGATGGTAAATTCGGCACAAATGTTATGAGGGGGCGAACACAGTGGCCTGATTAACAAGCCGCCGGTCTTCCGCAGCATCTGGTGAACAGTATTTCGTTATTTTGGGAAAACAGTCACCGAACAGCACGATGACATTTTTTTTTACGCGTATAGTAGAATTGTAAATATTTGGGTTTGTTCCGATGCTTTCGCGCACCACAATTGACAACGCGTCCTGAGCGGCCTTCCCAGCGGTTCATAATCAAAGGGTTCGTCACAGGCTGTTGTTGTTCGTCTACCTCTGCCTACAGCTCAGAGGCATTATAAATCTCGCTCCGACGCGAGGCTGAGAGAGAGGAAGGTGATTGCAGTTCCGACCGCAACACATACCTCAAGTATTAATCAGCGGTTTTAATTAAATATAAATGAGAAAGAATCCTGCGCGCACGGGCGTGTGAATAGTGCTCAGAGAGAACGCAATTGAATTAATCTTTCTCGCTCGATCCCTCTCGCATTTTCTTGCGCCCGGTGATTGTTGGGGCCACAAAAGGCATTAATCACGACACGTGAATCGCTCAGCTCACCTTCACGAGGTTTGGCTCTATGCGAGAACACCTCATTGCTTTGTTTGTTGTTTTGGTCTCTCTTGCGCGTGATTTTTACGTAATTGGTACCCCCACCACAGGCGGACTCCTGTAATTTTCATACATCATTCATCATTATAAATATGAAGTGTGTATCGATATACATCATCGTGCGTATGTCATTGTAAATGCGCCCGACTGTTATCAGTTATCGTGTCGTTATAGAAAGGCACGTAATTAAGGTGTGTAAGTGGTGCTGCACCAGGGGTGGCAGGGGCTTCAAAAACAAGCCTCTCTTCAAAAAAACCTTCACCCTCTCTGAAGTTTCCAAAGCGCTGATACTGCCCAGATACACCAGTGCTTAAGTACTGTAGGTGCTTATTCACTCTGCAGCTCAATGGAAGAAACAGGGCTGGTAAAACTTGTAGAGCTGCAAGAGGCCACACAGAGGTGGAGAAGATTGTCCTCTACAACCAGGGGGGGCTCTATTCCTGGTCTGGTAGAGTCCCAGGCCGGTTATATTCATAGGTCACCACTTATTAAAATATTCATAACACTTGTGTAGGCAGGTGATCAAAAACGCAAGGACAGTGTCCATGAGGGGATCACTGGTCCTTGAGGGCTAATGGATATTCTGATTTTTGCTTCAGATGATTTATAAATGACTGAATTGAATAACAACTGTTTAACTGACCTGTTAAGTTGTCCCACGCCATAGAAACCACTAAAGCCTGCTTAAATTGGACTCTTTGGGTCCAGGACTGGAGATCCCTGGCCTGAGACACAGCCTCGTGTTTTTGCCTTTGTAGATCCGAAACCAGACAAAAAGCATGAACTCCAAATGAATGTAATACTCAAAACCCCAGATACCCTGAAGCACAAACTATGGCTTTCTTTTTCTCCCATTCAAGGCAGGTACCCTCGCCCTGCACTGCCTGCCAGCAGGCTGATGTTTCGGATTTCATGATACAGCCCAGACTAGGTAAAGAGTCAGATTGTGAGATCGACATTAGACACTTGGTAGGGAGGCTGAACAGGCAGGTTTAATTCCAAGGATTTGACCTCAATGCCCTCTCTAAGCCCTCATTGGCACTCATTCCTCTGTCTTCACTGAACTGCAGGTCCACCTTCTTGTTCAGTATCGGGAACGGGTCTCCATTCTGTACAGTACTAACACAGCCCTGAGGTACTGTTACTTCACTTAGTGTGACAGACCCCACAATTCGACAAGCAGGCTTCAGGGGTCTGAGCTCATAACTCGCAATGGCAATGATGGTAGGTGTAGGAGGCCTTATTACAGAGAATTGAAAAGACTGCAAAGACTCTGAAAAGAGTCCCCCCTTTCTCAGACCCTACAGTATATAGTGCTCTCTAACTACTTCCCAACCCCTGAATAATTCCATAAAACTCCATTTATTGTCCGCCCACCACTAATTAACTCCATGTGTGGATGTGGATATTAACCATCACCAAGAATCTAATTAATGACATAATTACCACCCAGGGATCGTATTTGCAGGTGCCCTTGACAGCCTCTCGTGACGGGAGAGTTGATAGTAGTCTCCTTCCAGACTCCAAAACAAATTCAGACAATCTGAACCCCCAGCTCTCCTACAGCAGCTACAGCCCCGGTGTATTTGCAGAGGAATTTCAAAGAAGAAGTGACAAAAGCTGCCATTCATCTCACATCACCTAATAAGTGATACCAGCCTGTAAAATGTTACCAGATGAGCGAGGTTACAGAGCAGATAAAAAAAAAAATACATACCAATCAGACGTAAATTACTCAGCCCCAATACGTGGAATTCTACGATCGGATGTTTTAAGAAACAGGGCAGCAATTCACTAGAGCAAAATGTGTTCAAAATCTCTTCCGTGAAAACTGTTTAGAGAATCTTTAAATATTCTTTGCTAACAGAAATTAAAAAGAAAACAGTGACATCAGAACATGCAATTAGCCTTTTTAATCAAGCCCCAGATTCTTGTTGTATCTGCAATTAAAATATTATTACATGTAATTACAGCCTGTTGCATAGAATATGCAATTATTGGGCTAGCAGAAATGGCTTTGTGGTTCTTTAGACAAACCACTGGACAACTTCGGGTTGCTGCAGTTAAAAATACCACCAAAGATCTGCCTGCCTTCATTTCAGTCACCTGGCATTTATCTACATCTGAAATCATTCTGCACAAGTGCCAGTCAAATTGTAGTTTCAATGTGTTTTGACTGACAGGCTTGCGTGCTGCCCTGTCACTCTCCGTGCTGACTCAAGTTCCCAGGCTTCTGCGCATTAGCAAATTGGCTTGAACATGGCAGAGCTCCAGCTCCCTGGGAGATTAGTCACCCACAGCAAAACTGACAACGTGGCACCCTCCCAGTCCCCTGCAGTTCGCTCCCGGCTTCTCTGCTGTTAAAGCAGGAGCCCAAAGGTGCCACGGATTACAGTTAATTGATTGCTTTGTCACTTCGTAATAAAAAAAGCTTAAGGAAAGTCATGTATTAAAAGCATGGGTGGCATACCAATTTGTCTCTTAATGCAATCTTAATGCATTCATTGTAATGAGCTAATGCAGTTTTCTAATGAAGATGTTATGCTGTGAAAAGCTACTTATGACAGTGGTATTGTACACCGTACGCATTCGGCCCAAGAAGAAGCTTGCACACACCCAAAATGGGGGGAACAAGATTGTATTTTTTTCTACTGCTTAATAGCAGATAGCAGATGCGCTTTACAGAGTAAATATCACCAAATGCCATTTGCGCTGTACCAATTGCTGACAGGCCCAGCTCAGCAATAGTACCAAAACTATATTAAAACCATAAAATACCTACTGTATATGGAGTGTTTTATGGTGTTCTTGCGACATTCATCCTCATGTCTCAGCTCAAACATGCTATCTGTGAAGAGATTTATTGTGCATTCGAGCAGTAGAAATTACTAGAAACAGGACTCTGATTTTTAGTGCTTCGGTATCTAACAGCTAACAAGGCATACTTAAACTTGTCTTTTTTCAGTCTCATCTCCCCGATTACTGCCAGGGCTTGGCTTTTTCCTATCCAATTTTGTATATAAACTTTCCATCAGGCAAGAAGAAGATAAAAAATGGACGAGCCAGAGGACAGCATGTAGACCAATCAATTGCTTGGCTAAACACACGGCTGATACAGAATTTTAAACCTCTTGGTAGGTTCCTGTCTTCGCTGGGGAAGGGAGCAGGATTCCTGTGGCACAGCAGTTTCCATTGGATCAGGATCTGAAATTAGAAGGATCTTCTATCTGGGACACAACTGCCGGATAAACAACGAGGAAGCGTCAGATAACCTTCCGTTTCGAGACATGCAGTCAGAATGACATTGGAAACTCCGCTCTGCCGTGTTAGTTCCAGTTCCAATTGGGGAGAGCTTGTAGCCCTTCAAACCTGGCATGACCTGCTCAGCTGTGGAATGGAGGGCTCTGAGAATCTGTTTACAGCAGCGTAGTGTTTGTACACAACGTGTCCCACACCGCTGTTCCTGAGCCGAGTGGACATAGCACCCAGGTCATTTAGCAACAGCAACCCAGCAAATCCCACAAGCTGACAGAGGACACACTCCCTATCACTGCAGCTTCTAGGTGTGGCTAAACACAGTCCTGCGGTTCCATCCTTCTGATGCAGTGACGATTGGCCAGACCATGTTTTATCCGAATGTGTGAGTGTTAGGAATGTATTTCCACCAGCTGAAGGAGTCATAAAACAAAACTAGAAGTCAGTGGAGAATAAGAACAGAAGAAAGATAATAAACAACAGGAGGCTATTCTGCCCATTTAATTCATCTTGTTACTAGAGATCCGAGGGTTTCATCCAGTTGTTTCTTGAAAGAAGCCAGGACATCGGCTTTAACAACATGGTTGGGCGGCTTGTTCCAGACTCCCACAGTGTTGTGGGGAAGTGTCTACTGTTCTCAGTTTTAAATGCTTTTCCCTTTAATTTCCGATCACGTCCAATCAATATACTGTACTGTTGATCCAGCAGAAGATCATTGGGTTGACTTTTGTCAGGGCCTTTGATGATTTGAGTCCTTGAATCAGGTCCCATCTCCAGAATAGATAAGTGCAGTTCTTCTAGCTGTCAGTGTAGGACTTTCTCTCAAGCCCAGGGATATGTCTGGTTGCTCTTCACGGGACTGATTCCATTTTTCTAATGTGGTGATCAAAATTCTTTGCAACATGTCTTACTGATGCAATGTACAATTCTAACAGAACATCCACAAATTACAATTCTATATTTCTAACCACATATCCTATTACTTTGCTAGAAAATATAAATGATGTGTCAACATACTAAAGTGAGCAAGCTCACAGCAGTGAGCATGAAAGATCTCTCCAAATCATAGTTTCCCATTTCACCTCTAATGGCCATGATCATGCTGATCTCTCCGTCTGCGTCCTCACAGAGGGGTTTCAGAACTCCTGTTACAGAAAGACATCCAGAACCAAAATTATCCTGAAACTAGGATCATACCTTCACCTTTCCCTGAAAATCAGACTCGTCTCCTTCTAATCCTCTCTATTCATTTGCAGGTTTTAACTTCACAGTTCTCCCAGAGTGTTGATACTCCTTCTCCCCACTCCCCACTCTCAGTTCCCCTGTCTTGTGTTCTCCCATGCTTCATTAACTGCCAGTTTTCCTCTTCCTCACACCTGAAGAAGGCTCCACAGCCGAAACATTATGACTCTTTTCTTTTCCTTTCAGCATGGAATAAACCTTTACTTGTTCCTTTGCGGCCTGCGCATACTGACACAACCACCTACTTGAACTACACCAGAATCTAGCCTCACTGGTCTACTAACGACACCAGAATCAAAACTCACTGGCCTATTAACTACTGTACCAGAATCAAGCCTGGCTGGTCTACTAACTACCAGAATTAGGTCTGACTAGTCTACTACACAAGAATCAAGCCTGACTAGGCTACTAACTTCCAGATTCGGGTCTGACTAGGCTGCTCACTACCAGAATTAAGTCAGGCTAGTCTACTAATTACCAGAATTAAGTCTGACTAGTCAAATAACTACACCAGCATAAAGCCTGATTAGTCTATTAGGTCACTGACATAAATCAGGAAGAGCAATGGTCCTTATATACTGTAGATCGTTGTGGAAAGCAATAAACAGTTGAAAATCAGAACTGCCCCAGTGCCGACAACTTCAGAAACATGTACCTCAGAAAGTCAGGAAGGATTCTGTGCATCTAATGTTTCAGACAATATTGAGCAATATCCCTGACAGCTTGGGTCGACTAGTAGTTCACCATCTAGAACAGGACCAACAGAACGCAACACGGTCTCCCCATCTGGTTCCCATCCGGAATGAGAAGCAGGGTCTCTGACAGTCCTCTCTCTAAGACGTGAATCCCACTGGGACACGTCCCCGCTGTGAATTCGTGGACGCTCGTGCCAGTGCAGACAGCAGGCTTCTACAGCTGACAGTTTTGCTTCCTCAACAGCTTGTGCTACGTGCAGTGTTTTACATGGGGGGGGAGCTCACGGACACAGAGATAAGGTTAAAGGTGAATCCTCATCGGGCGGGCAGGAAGCTGTGCCTCACTATTGTACGTCACGTCAATTGTTCACAACATGATATGTCAGCCCTCCAGATCCCACGTGGGCTGCCTATAGCCTGTGCAGGATGGAAACGTGGGGCCGTTCACCCAGGGATACTACATGTCACTTCTTGTCATCTGTCTTCCCACCTGCATTGTTCTAACACTGAGCCACTGCAGGTAGGAGGAATGAGGAGGCACAGTTATCCCCTGACTGTAACAATCACAAACCCGAACTTCCAAATGGAAAGATGCTGCATATTGTGTAGAATAAAAAAAAACACAAGGCAAGGTTAAAGAATTATACAAAGCACTGCCACTTCATCGCTGTGGCCAGGCCATCCTCCAGTTTGTAACCACAATGAGCCTTTGTGTTTTACTGCGCACTCCAGTTGATGTGTCTGCCCTAACTCTCGCATTGCAACAGCTCGGCACAGTGTTCATTCTCTTTTCGAACCCCTGGCACAAAGGTGCTCGGTTTTCCTGTCACCGTGTTTTTGAGGGCTGTGTAGCTCAGCAAGAATGTTGTGGCATCTAACTAGGTCACCAGTTTGGCTGCACACCTGCGCAGAATGAGGGCTTCCCTGTCGTCTTGCAGCTCACAGTGGAATGTTTAATAATGTTAATAATGTTTCTTATCTCCATTGGGCTGTTCTTAAGTAAAGAAAATAATAACTCCAGGAGGTCTGCTTGCTTGATGTTAAATTGCTTCCCTGCTGCGGGCACATTGTCATCATACCTAGACCCACTTCACGCTGTGTATAACACTCGACTCCTACACCAGTACATGCGCATCAAGGACAGAGGTTTGACAGTCAAAAACATTAAACACTCGATCTGAGATTTTTTTTCTTCTAGAAATTCCCAAATACTGCAGCCTTGTGTTTTGCATGTGTTCTATTCTGCAAGGGACTTAAATTTAAACTTTTGTCCTTATAAAAGAATGGGATAAGTAAGACACAAATTGAAGGAGAAGAAATTAGGTCTACAGTGTGATATACTGCAGTGGTTAGGCTGCTTGACTTGGAAATTGAAGGCAGAAGGCAGTCGGTTCAAATCCTAGGAGAAGTAATGTTATTGTCCCTGGGGTAACATGGTGTGTCACACAGATTTCTCCAGTAAAATGGCCTGGTAGTTACATGGGTAAGTTGCTTTCGACAGAACCATCAGCCACAGAAATACATGAGAAGATAAACTTACCAGCTGTGTGTTTCTGGTAGTCTTTTCTTAAATTGCCATTACTAGCTGCCGTAATGGGGAACGGATGTTGAGTTTCATCCTCAAGCTACAGAAACCCCCGGTGCCTGAAACGGCACTGGGAATGCACTTTAGCACACACTAGTGTGTCTTGCACGTTTTAAGTCAAGATTCTGTCAGAGTTTTCCACAATAAAACAGCAACCTTGAGATTGCAGAGTTGAGGATAAGGGGGTGGTTTCACAGTCTTCACATTAGGTAAGATCCTAATTACACCAACCCAGTTAGGCGCTAAATTGCTCCAATTTAATCTCCACACCTGTTTTAAACAGACGACCATTCAGTAATACAGCTCAGTGTGTTGTGACACTTGAGACCGAGTGTTAGGAACCTCTGTGCTTCTATGTTATACAGTTTTCAAACATCTCACTGTATTGTGGCTCCAGCTTTAGCCCAGGGAGGCCAGTTTGCGCAAAACACCATAAATATTGCACAGCTTCAGGGTTGTATCATGTACGTTTCCCAAACGTACTAACATGTTTTTCAGGCACCTTAACACTTGAGGGAAAGCTAATGGGAAGATCTATTTCTGGTATGTTGTTTACATTTTTGAGTCCAGTTGTCTTTAACCATTATGTTGCTGTTCTGTATAAAAGCTCAACGCAGCCAGGTCTGCCTGTGTCCAGTTTCTATGGCCAGGCAGTGGTCACTGAGCCAGTCCTCTCTGGGCAGCCAGGTCTGCCTGTGTCCAGTTTCTATGGCCAGGCTGTGGTCACTGAGCCTGTCCTCTCTGGGCAGCCAGGTCTGCCTGTGTCCAGTTTCTATGGCCAGGCTGTGGTCACTGAGCCAGTCCTCTCTGGGCAGCCAGGTCTGCCTGTGTCCAGTTTCTATGGCCAGGCTGTGGTCACTGAGCCTGCCCTCTCTGGGCAGCCAGGTCTGCCTGTGTCGCCCAGTTTCTATGGCCAGGCTGTGGTCACTGAGCCTGTCCTCTCTGGGCAGCCAGGTCTGCCTGTGTCGCCCAGTTTCTATGGCCAGGCTGTGGTCACTGAGCCTGTCCTCTCTGGGCAGCCAGGTCTGCCTGTGTCGCCCAGTTTCTATGGCCAGGCTGTGGTCACTGAGCCTGTCCTCTCTGGGCAGCCAGGTCTGCCTGTGTCGTCCAGTTTCTATGGCCAGGCTGTGAGCCATAATACCTCGAGGATCAGGGAGATAAGGGGACTGGAAGAAAAGTCACGTGTCAGCCACTTAGCAATCCAACCTACCGATCAGCCGCAGGTGAACGAGAGAAGCCTCTCGCCTCTGAATGGCTCAATGGCATTTCCTGCGAGTCTTCAACTCCTGTTTCTCCCGAGTGTCCTGGGGGTGCACTGAGGATTCCTTGTTCCATAAAACGTGTTACAGAGAATGGACACCACGTTTCGCCATCAATTTAATTGGTTATGAATACCAATTGAAAAGAAAATGAATACGCAAAAGCGAAGAGTTGCGTTTAACGCTGTTCCAAACAAAGCTCAATTGAGGGACATTGGGTGAATGCATGACCATGTTCTGTTCGATCTTAAATAACAAAACACAGATAATCTCTAGAAAGCGTACGTTTTCATTTCCTATAACCGAAAGAGCGGGGTAGGTGAAATGTAACGCACGGATTTCTACGACAGTGGAAGACAGATTTTTTTTTAAAAAAATTGTCATTTTAAACTCCAAGAACGCTGAAGTGCTCGTTGATTTTCCTCCAGTGCGGCTCAGTCAGTCGAGGTGCGCGCGATGTTCCGCTCTCAGAACTGGGAACCTTTTGTAAACAAGATGCTTCATCGCAGCGAGACTAAAATTATCTTCCGATTAATGAATTCACATGCAGCCACTTTCTGAAGTCCCACCTGTTCCACATGAATATACACCATTGTACCGCGGCTCTGAGAAATCAGTTCGCTATGACTAATCGAGGACCCAGATGGTGCCAACGTTTATAATTTACTTTCTGCTAAAAATAAAGATGTTTACTAGTTTGCAGAGCCGGGCGCGCGCGTGTGTGTGTTATGCCACAAGTATCTGCGCGTGAGGACACACGCCACTACAAAGCCGCAGCTCCCGAGCAGAGCCGGGGGGGCGCGCGACCCGGCCGCGAGGGGAGGAGAGCGCTCGTCGCCGTTTCGTTGGAACAGATCAAAAACTGAAAACTTTGCATTTCTATTTAGAGGGACAACGTGTGCACTGTAGCAGTTCCACTCTCCTGCTTTATGAAAAAAAAAATCACCAAAGGACAGGTTTTGTTTGGGTGATAGAGACTAAAAGGCAGCAACTGATCATTTTAAAAATACCTTTTTTATCTTCATTCAAACACGTTGCGCTCTAAAGTATATTAGGCACTCTAGGTGTGTGTATATATAGAGAGAGATTAACAACTGAACTTCTTAATTCCGCAGATGAACAGAAGTCTGAAACATATTCACAACATCCATTAACGACTAGTGTAAAACATGTCACTATTCACCGGCCACTTTCCCTCTCATATTCTGTCGGAGAAAGGCTCCGTTTCACCGTCATTCGGGTGGAAGCACTGCAGAATTCACCCATTCCTTCAGATTAAGGCAACACAGCACGGGGAGCGAATCCAGCAGTTTAGACCCCTCCAGTCTCAGTCGAACCTGGAGTCTTCGCTACCGATTTTTTAAGAACTTTATTTTCTTTTCACCAAAAAATACAGGGCATCACATATTAGAAAGCTTCACATTAATATACATACTTAAAACAGTATACACGATTACATTACATTTTGACACGGTACCAGTTACATAGCAACAATTTCTTTTGTTCTGGTGCAAATCACATTCTTTACTTAAACATGATAATGTTTTTCACAGCATCTTGAGATACTATCCTCTGCCCTCTATTTCCCACATGTTTTCTGCTTCCTCCCTCCCTCCTCTCCACAGAGCTCTGAGGTAGTAGTTCTCTCGGGTGATGAACAGGGCCAGGCTACCTGTTGACGGATTTTGTTGCGCTTTTGCGTTTTAAACTTGGCTCGTCTCGGAGTTTCACTCTACCTGACCCGGAGCTCTTTGCTCCCGGGTCAGGTTAGAGTTAAAAGACAGCGTGGCCTCAGAGCTGATCGTCTTAATTTGGGGGGTAACGGGCGGAACGGTGGAGTAGCGGGGCGGGTGTTTAGTGGACAGGGGCGCGGGCGAAGACACGCCATCCACGCGCCGTTCTGCTCTTCGGGGGCTCAAAGCCGAGCGGCGCGCGGGAGCGACTCCTAAGCGCATCAAGACCGCCCCCGAGGACGATAACGAGCTTGTGAGGTGAACTTCGGAGACCGGAGCTCCGGCAGCCGCTCTGCAGTCAAGTCGTCGTTTATCCCATCAGCGTCCGTGTAAAAGCTCCCAAAGAGGAGCAGAAGCACTCTCCTGTTTCTCTGCGTCAGCCTATTAACAGCAAAAATAAATAGGTCTCTGTCTTTTTAATTAAAAACCTCTTTCGACTCGGAGGCGCACAGCAGCGCTCAGTGACTGCCCTTTCTTCAGCTATCAAGGTTTTTGTCTTCCAATTACACGTTATTAATATTTCCCGCATTGACAGACCCGAGGAGCTGACGAAATGCATCCTTTCAATTTGAACAATTATGTTGTAGTCTGACGCAGGCAGTGTCATTTATACGCATGTTTTTTTTCCACATTTTCCCTTACATACGCGACGTATTAATTTAGTGGCAAACGTGGCAAAGACTTTTGCTTAAAACAGCGCAGAGTAAATGATATATGATCAGGTTTGCACAAATGATTGGCTGATTGATTTACTGCGGTGCACGCAGCGCTGGAGACCGCTGACCCGTGTTAAAACGCGCCCCTGCCGCGTCATCTGGAGCTACAGACTGTCACCTTCCAGCCCAGCTCCGAGATCAAGGTCCACACGAGCTGTCTGCCACATGTTTCTCTAATGAGGAGCAACGAGCAGCCTGCATGTTAAAAGACACACAAAACAGGGAAATCAATGATTATTGAACAATAGGTCTTAAAGAACAGGTCATCTTCAAATACATACATTATATTTCCTTCTCCATCGCGTTGTATACAGTATATACATGACCATTCTCACCGAGACAGCTGTGGATGCATTCTTAATGTGTCTTACCTTCGAGCGTATGCATAAGATCCCACCATTTCTGGAATAATAATAGGTAGGCCCCTTTTCAGGCCATAAAGGCCCATGGGGAATGGGGGGGCAAGGGCCACAATTTTTCTCACCCATCCGACACTGGAGGTGGAGGTGATGTGGTCAGCATCACGGTCCAGCCAGTCTATTACCCCCAGAAGAATTAATAATGTAATAATAATAATATTTCTTTATTAGCCCTATACAATTTCTTGCATTAGGAATTCATCTTTTCACATACCCCAGCTTTTCTCCATGGAGACACAGACAGGGAGAGAAGCTTGGGGTCAGAGCGCAGGGTCAGCCATTGTACGGCGCCCCTGGAGCAGTTGGGGTTAAGGGCCTTGCTCAGGGGCCCAATGGAGTAGGATTCCTCTGCCAGCCGTGGGATTTGAACTGGCAACCTTCCAGTCACAGGCGTGGATCCTGAGCTACAGAACCCCCAGTACTCACTTGGAAAGCAGGCTGAGTGGACCTGGGAGCTGCCTGGAAGGAATTAGAGCTATATCGCTGGCCCCTACCTGGGATTGAACCCAGGACTTTCCAGTCAGGAGCTCGATACCCTTGCCGTCTGAGCTACCATGGCTCCAATAATAATAATAATAATTATAATAATAATAACATAAGGCCTTATATACAGGATAAGATTGGCTGAAAGAAAACGGTGATGTGGGGATTCAGCACATTTCTCAATTGGTCCTTATACTGTTCAGAGAGGTCTGCAAATTTTCAGAATATTGGTCACTTGTTAAAACTGCACGTGTTCCACTCAGGCCAGTGGGGAGTGCGGATATTGGGGAAAACCAGCATCAGGTCTAAACTATCAAGAAAGCACAAAACATCTCCTGCACCACCGCCCGGCACCCTGGAGGGGGCGCTGTGCATGCAGGCTTTCACTCCAGCTCAGCTCTGCACTACCCCCATCAGATCATTATCGGATTAACGGGACCAATTATTCAACAGCTTCCCGCAGCTCTTCAGGTGCTGCTGCTTTGGAGAGACCTGGCAAACCTGCAGACACAGTGCCCCCCCCCCCCATATACACACACACACACCCCAATCAGAGGGTTCTTGACCTGCTACACTGGGACATGAACAGGAGACCAGAGTCAGACAAGTGAAGATTGCGAGGTGGGGTGAAGATGGTAAATCAGACAGGTACCGAGGTGCCAAGCCAAGGAGAGCCTTATAGGTGAGCATGAGGGTTCTGAAGTGGACACAAAACCTGATGGAAGCCAGTGCAAGGACTCCAGGACAGGAGTAACGAGAGCACCTGCACTAATTGGAGCTGATGAGAAACGGACTTTAAGTAACAATGCGTGCATGGGATACTCATCCATCTTCCCCTGGCTCCTTGTAGATTAATCCTAAACACTTATTGGGAAGGGTTACCCAAAAAAGATCGCAGATATTCCCAAGCAAGCAAGCGGTTCGTTTAATTCACGAAGCTCGTTAGGAGCCTGAGCTGGAAGAAGCAGACGGTCTCCTGGAGCTCTCAGGGCTGCAGGGAGGGAGTGTGTGTGGGCGCTGGTGTCTCTGTGCTGCCCACCTTGCAGAGGGTCTGACACAGAGCTGTCACTCCTCCAGGAGGAGAGATCCCCACACACACACAGAGCCCAGTACACTTCCCTGACCATCAGGGAGAGAGACGAGCAGGCGGGTAGGAGCGAGAGACAGGGAACGAGACAACAGAAGCTGGGGAGTGAAGGAGATGAGACGAAAGAGAGGATGAGAAAAGACAGGGAAATAGGCCCAGACACCCAGGGCACAGCAAAGGAGGCAAAAAGACCGAAAATGAAAAGGAAAGGCAAGAAAGAAACAGGAAAACAGAAATGCGATGAGGCGAGGATGAAAGTAAGAAAGAGGGGTGAAAAAATAAGAGTGAGGGAGAGAGGTGGAGAGACCCGGAGCAGGAGATAGGAAAGGAGACTCGACTGAAAACTGAAAAGAGAGAGAGAGAGCAGGAGAGAGCACACAGCTGGGCCACAGCGGGCCGTCTCCTGCCCCTCCTCACACAGGCGGCCACTGCAGGGAGATCGATCAATTTTCTCATTTCAGACAGGAGGCTTCAGAACGAGAAGCTGCTTTGGAGTAAGTGATGAGGACCCAGGGCTCCCATCACAGGGCTGGGGCTTTTAACTGAAGTTAGAGCTGAGCATCATGCGCCGCTGACACAGCCTCAGTGAGCCATCATGCAAGCGAATAGACCTCGGAGGAGGTGCATCACTCCTTTCAGACAGGCTGAAGGGCTGTGTCTGATGTGAGTCCGTAAAAATCAATGCGCTGGCAGGCACGGCAGTAACTTTTCAAGAATATCTTCCACAATTCTGGCGCCGGCCTAAACTGATCTGAATGCTTCTCTTTTCAGAACTGGCTCCTTATTCCAATTTTTCTCCCTCCATGAAATTTCGCAGGATTTCCATTTTCATGCACACTGTTGTTCAGGAGTGGTGGTTCACTGTTATTGTGCTGATTTTCTCTAAACACGGGACCTATGGAAGTAAATCAGACTGCCCCCAAAAGTTTCCTATCTTTTTGAAATGGTTTAAGATCAATACAAACCCCAAATGTCCAATATCAGCCTGTTGTCTTTCTTAATGGCATGCAGTACATGCAACGAAATGTGGCTTAAATAACAGCACTTCCTGAGAATACTTATACAGTATAGGCTTTTAACCTCCAGTTCACTGCATTGAGAAACAGCACTGAGAACGGCAGGTCAGATCATCTAGAAAAAGAATAAAAGCAAGTAGAAACACACCACAGATCACAGACACACTACTGACTTTCTTCAGGCTTGCCTGTCAACAGCCCATTGCTCATCAAGACAGAACAAATCAGGAGCTAAAGAGTCACTAATTGCTAACGCTTTCCCTCTCATGACTGAAGGCAGACAGAATAGGAAGGACACTCGGGCCGTGTTCCAGAGACTCTACACCACATCCACTGCCGGAGACGAGAAACCAGCTGAAGAAGGGCGCTGATTATGCATTCCAGGTCTGGAGGCGGGTGTCGTTTTTAGCTGCCACTCTGTCTGCGGGGGGTGGGGGGGGGATGCCTGGAGTTTCTACCTCATAACAGCCGCACCTGTGCAATCACACATTCCAGCAGATTGTGACAGGATGGGCACAGGCAAGCAGCTCGCCCTGGAGGACGGGGGTGGGGGCTCTGGGGAGGTGGGGGAGACTAAGACGGGGGGGGGGACCCCAAAGCCCAGGCTCGTGTTCAAAGAGGATCCCTCCTCCGTGCCATCCGGGATTCCCGCTCCCCGCCCCCCCCGCCAGCGTGGCGCGAACAGGCAGTGGGCTGACGGAGTCTGACGGAGCCCTGGAGGCTGCCAGCACGCCTGAGGAAGCCTGCTGCAGCTGCCTCCGTGTGGGCAAGACAGGCTGAGCCCGCTCTCGGCAGCGCGCGAGCTCACACCAGTCGCACCCAGACAGCCTCTGGGGTAATCAAAGCTGACACGGTTTCCAGACAAAAATATTCATGAGCATAAGAACAGCAGTTGCCAAATGAATACGGTGTCTGATTCTCGCCACTTTGTAACTGAGACAGCATCACGAGATCTGCAGAATCAATTCATATCTACACACAGATTGAATCATTTTATAGCATCTACCTCGCGTAGGGGTTTTGTCTTCTTCATTAGTTTGCCATGAGCAAAAAGTTTTATTCCAAATTATGCACTTTCTCCCAAAGGAGCAATGCCGACCCACCACTCCGGTGAATCCTGTCACTGTCATGGTATTATATGACACTCTGCCTCTGCCTGATCTTATTTTTCTTCTTAAAAGTTTCGTTAGGTTAGCCCCAGCATGCCAGACCAGCTTAGAGGCTGAATCTGTTCCATCGATTTTCAAAGTCAAGTTGGAAACATAAACCAGGTGACACAGGTGGAAACCACATGGAAGTGCATTTAAAACCGAGAAGAGGAGACACTTCTTTACACAAAGAGTGGCCGGAGTGTGCAGCAAGCTACCAGTCATGGTGCTGAAGCTGACACCCGGGGGTCTTCCAAGAAACAACTGGAGGGGATCCTTGGATCAATAACCTATCAAATGGGCCAAATGGCCTCTCTTTTGTAACTGTTCTTAACTTCTTAAGTCGGCAGTGAGGCACATACACTGGAGCTGAGGCGCTCAGCTTGCGTGGGAGAGCAGGGGTGACCTGGCCCAGCCTGGGCAGCAGACGGAGGGGGAGGTTGCCTGCCTCCCTGGAGGGGTGTTTGTGCATGTCTTAGGAGCCCCTCCAGGGAGCGACACGAGCAGAATGTCTGCCGGGCAAGGAACGGCGTTAATTACTCGAGCAGAGGACGCAGCTAACCTCCGCCAGAGAAATCCTAATTAACAAACTCACTTAGCCGAAGTTGGCGAAACAAATTAAGTTCTGATTTTTTTTTCCCTTCTATTTTTTAATTGCATGCTTGTCTCCGCGTGGGCGTGTTCAGTTATCTTTTTTTGTTTCTTAATTGCAGGGTTGTTGCGGACGTGTGGGGAGATGTCGATAAACAGCAGAGGTCTTCATTTTGATTTGTCTTAAACAGAACGCCCCCCCCCACCCATGCATTGACAAACCACCACCTTGCCCACACAACAGCACTTCGCAGAGGATGCTGGCAGAGCCTGAGGAAGGAATTAACCTGCAAACTCCGGGATTCTTCCCATGCATCAGACTCGCCCATCCTCAGCTCCGATTCCGAGTGCAGCTCTCCTGCTCAAGCCTATTTATCACGAAGAGGAGGCAATGATAGGAGACAGGGAAGTAATGAGAGAATAAGCGATGACACTGCCTTTTAGGTTTTTTTTCAGTCTATCTTTAGAAAGATAGGTTGTTTGGCACTTTAAAATTGCACCAGATGCGGAGCTTATTTGCATGCACTAAACCAAACATACAGAGCTGCTTTGAATAAATATTTTAAATGGTTATACAATTGCTTTCATAGGCTCTGCAACCTTTCACTTACAGATGATACTACATGCTCCGCTAGGTACAGTAACCTGCATTTCACAATTTAAGCACAAAATAAAGGCACACAATGCATTCTTGATGCTTTATTCAACCAGGCAGAACCAGGTAGATAAGACTTCAATCTAATGCAGCCTACTGTATCACAACAGATGGGATTGATGTTAACATTTACCGTAAATAATCGGGAAAACAACAGTGAGGTGATGTACACAGGATTCTGAGTGGCAGATCCCTGGTGTGTTTAACTCCGAGGTTCAGGAGGAAGTCTGTGGTATATGTTTAATTTCTCGTGCGCTTCACAAATGTATTCAGATGCATGTCGGCTCACAGAAAAGTGACTTGTGAATTCCACTAAATGGAAGTGCATTTATATCTGAGAACAGGATGCACTTCTTTGCACAAAGGGTTGTGGGAGTATGGAACAAGCTAAAAGCCTTTTTTTTTAATTTGTTGGATTTTCTTGATACCCTGGATTCTTTCAAGAACCGGCTGCATTAGATATTGACCCATCAACTGTCAAGCTTTCTAGATGGCCTCAGTGCCTTTATGGTTTGTAATCATAATTGCTCGACTCAGAAGCCTGGCACTAATAACACATTGCCACAAATTCAGGAGTGTCTGCTGGCGATGCCAGAACGGAACAAAGCTGAACAGTGCACCGATGCAAGGTTTTGCGTTCTTCGCAGACACACAGTCTGTGGCAAACCCGGGAGCGACTGGACTGGGATGAATGAGCAACGGCCCCTCTTGCATTAGCATGAGGTCTGACAATGAACAATGCAGTGATTCCGCAGAAGGCATGGAGTGATGTTTGATGAGGACGGCTCAGAGCGTGATGAGATCCTCACGGCTGTAAATCATAGGTTGAATGGAGGCTCAGTGCTGGAGGAGATCATATGTTACCTGTCTACAGTATGTCACTCATATCCCTCTCCCTCTTTTTCATCCTCCCTGTAAAAGAAGGACAACTGGCGCTATTAGCAAACAAGTGCCAAGTCCAGATATTTCTTTTTGTGTTCCGGAAAAAATATCGGGCTCCATATAATGCAAAACTAAAGGCCTTGGATATCTGCCAATGTAGATGATGGAGGTTTAAAAAAGGGTGCTGAAGAAAACAGCATTCGCCAGAGCATTGCTCTGTCTGTACAGAAGAACCAGCTTATCCAATTTTGGACTCATGCAAAAGAAATGTCAGAGGTAACGCATCTGGCTCATGGAAATATTCGGTGATATTGCAGTAAATAATAATTGAATAAGCATATAATGATAAAGATGGCATAATAGTATTTCAGTCTGACCCATCTTGCAGAGGCAAGAGCACCAGCAGCTATCTGCAGAAGAGCAGCTGCCACGGTCTTATCAGCCCTGCTACGCACACTGATAAGCCCAGAGCACCCAGTGCACGCAGAATGAGTCTGCCGGCAATGCAGATATACAGCTCCCAAAGGTCAGGGCCCCTTCCCGGGAAACAAACACCTGAAACAGAAATCCATACGTCTAACGAAATAAATAAAGGAGCAGATTTCTGAATTAAAGGAGCAGCATGAAAGGTCAAGCCGAAGTGCGTGAGAGAAGGAAGTCGTGCCATTTGGAAACAATGGTGTTCTGTCATCATCCAATTAGTAATCGCTGGGCCCATCGCTCTTGTCTCATTCGCTTAGCGTGCTGCCCTGCTGTGCAGGCACGGTCCCTCCGGGAGAGGAGGGAGAATGCGGAGTCACAGTTGGCACTGGCACTGCGTCTGCCAGGGCGAGGGCCTTGGGGTGCCTCGCTCCGAAACCAGCCTCCGCCCTTGGCGCAGGCCAGCTCTCCCTCTCCAGTGGGCGTGGAGGGGAGGGAGGTTTAAAAATGAAAACCACCGGGGACCTGCAGAGATTTCCCAAGCCTGACCAGCTCTTCTCTCCCTGCACAGGTCTCACTTGCCCTTGCGATAGCCTCACTGCACAATATGGAGACAAAGGTGATGGCAGTGTGCTGCCCCAAGCACGGCTCACGCACAAGAGCGAGCTCATACAAAGCTTTTGTTTGCAGGGCATGCAGGGAAAGACGCTGCTGTGCAACCTTAGGCATCTAGCACATCTAGCACATGAGTCACCAGCACAATGGGAAGAAGCCATTAAGAGAGTCAAATGCCAGACTAGTATTAAGCCACAGTCATTCCTGCTTTCACAACATAAACGTTTAAGGGCAGGACCTTCCAAAAATTGGGCACACTCAAAGTGTTCCTCAGGCCATAGGAAACTGAAGACAACTTACCAGTAATAATTACTATTAGTGTTGCACATTGGAAATGCTGACTGAGGACAGTTCTAATCACCCTCTGATACCATTGGCAGAATGTCTTGGCCTAGAGGAAACAGCCCCTCAGGGCTTTTCGATGAGCACAAAATCCATTGAGGCAGACTAATAAAAAGACTGGGCCGGGGAAGCAGAGATGAAGTGAGTAACACATGAGATGTCACCACCTGGAGTGTAATCACCCTGTCTCTATTCGGCAAAATTACAGCCTGTCGGGGGCGATCTATTGATCGGCGCGGCTACTTCACACATTCCGATGGACGAGCAGAAAGGAAAAACGCGCCGCCATCGCGATCGTTTCAGGTGCGGCCTGGGGGGTGGGAGTGATTGATATCCCTGTTTTCGTGGAGGCCTGGTGGAAGCTGGCCAGGACCCCCTGGCACACAGAGCTACTGATTATTCAGACACAGGATCTCCTTTCTCCTCTCCAGGAGTCCAAGCTGCTGGGCACAACCCGCACTGACGTCATCACCCCCTCCCCCAGCAACGCTGGAGACAGGTTTCCCGGAGGTCTTTCCTATGTACCGTGAAAGAAAAATCTGCAGATTCACCTCAGGGCTCATTGTAATCTGGCAGGACAGCATGGCGATGAATTGGTCAAGACTGGAGAGGCTGTCGATGGAGTACTCGGATTGGGTACTTTACCAATCCACCGGACATGAGGAGGCCCTGATCTGTAATTCTCTCGGGGAAAAAGGTTTTCGAATGAAACGGCAGGAAGTGCACCTGGCTCCTCCTGGCTCCTCTTTCTTTCCTGCTCCCAATTCCCTGGAAACAGGCCCCCGCTGCCAGGCTGGGGGGGTCTGTCAGCCGTAATCAGGGCGTATTGGTCTTTGTGGTTGTGTGGCAGCAGTTACAATCCTGCACGCACCATGACCTTTGAAAAGACTTTCTCAGACTTACAGTATTCTCCCCCAGCTGCACGATCTTGGTGCCTGTCACCTCCAACCAGTGTCAGTAATAAAACTGGTGCTGCCTGCCCAGGGAGGGTGCATGCTGAAATATGGGCAAGAACGACCTTTTCACCTGAAGGAGGACAGGCGGCTTTCTCAGATTTCAGTTTCCCAGCCAATACCGTTTGCATGGATGTCAAACCCTGGAAATTCCAGATGCCAACAGGATCTCTCCCTTCTGTTTTTATTTTATTCCGGGCCCAAACAATCTGTACAACCTCAGTTCAGTCCAGTTTATTTCTCAGACGCACAAGTGCAATGAAGTGCTTATTTGCACGTGGGCTCCCATACAGAGACGTTACAGGAATCCCCAAAAACATAAACACAGAACAGCGGCAGCAACACGTTGTTAAATAACACCCAACTTAAAAAAAGGTCAGCTAAGCAGCGTGAGAGAAAACAAACATCCGTGTGAGTCAATGGTAGGGGTGGAGCTCAGTTATCTGACGGCTTGTGGGAAGAAACTGAATCTGGAAGTTCTTGCCTTTATGCCCCTTTAACGCTTACCAGAGGGCAGGGGGGAGAAAAGTGAAATCTGATTCCATTCCTGCCATACAATTCTGCCCCATGAGCCTCTGCAGCAGGCAGGTTTGGGGAGGGTGTAACTCTCTGTTGCTGCAGTTGATTACAGAGGCTGGGCACTGGCTTGTTGAGCATCATACAAACCCCAAGCTGAGGGTCCTGAATTTTACCACTAAGCTGCCTTGCACAGTCCCTGACCCAACCCTCCCGCGCTCGTTCCCTGATGTCCAAAAGAAATCTGCAGGAAATGCTTTTCACCAGCACTGGCAGCTACGCAAGTAGGAAAAACTCAAGGCAGGCACCATGCCACCCCCGGCTGGTTAGAAAAAACCTATCAGTGCCAGTATCTCCCCTCCTCCCCTGGGTTCTGCTCACTCCCCCACAAGAGTCACAGGCAGAGAAGGACCCACGCACCATGAGGGCAGGCTGGCAGTGCAGAGAGAATTTCCTATTTCCTGGGCTGGTGCTGCCACAGGAAAGGCATGACAATGTTGCTTTTCTGTGCCGTATTTAAGCAAGATTCTCTGGGAAGTCCAGCTCCAGTTTAGTGTCATACGTACTTGAGTACAATGAAATGCTAACTTGTGTGCTTTCCCCACATGACAGATGACATAGGACGTAAAAGATGGCGCAACAATGACATCACAAATGACATCACAATTCTTGGAGACAGGTACAGGGTAGCAGCAATAATTTAACCAGCATCTAGATAGCAGCTGTGCGCAAAACTCAGCGGTGGCAGGATTTTGAGTTCAGTGTAAAACAGAGGGTGTAAGAGGGGATAGGAGGATTTAAGAGGTGGAGTTTAGGAGTCTGCTGGCTGTGAGGTAGAAGCTTTCTTTGAACCTAGAGGTCTGGGCTTTTGTACTCCTAAATCTTCTGCCAGAAGGGAGAAGTGAGAAATGTGCGTTCCCAGGGAGGTTTTGATCTTTGGCTGTATTATTCGCCGCCCTGAGGCAGCCCGTGGTGAAGACGGTCTGGGTGGAAGGGAGCTCTGCACCAGTGATGGCTTTAGTTGTCCCCACCTGTTCTGTTGTTTTTTACGTCCATGAGCTGAGCAATTGCCAGACCAAACACTAATACATCCATCGAGAATACTGTCTACAGCACAGCTGTAGACATTTGTGAGTGTTTGTGCAGATCATGGGTCATGTACTAGTCCTTTGCCAGCACAAGGCCTGACTGGGTGACGTCTCCTCAGCTTTCTGCAGCTCTTCCCTCATTTTCACTCCAAAGCAGCAGTAGCCCGAGGAATACACCTTTCTCCCACAGCGCCGCACTGAGCTGGGAGTTTCCTTGGCCTGCTTCTATATATAGACTAAAGGAAGCCTTTTCTTTTCCATTTCCATATTGATTGGATGGATGAGCTGACATTATTGACCAGGCATGGCTCTAGTTGTCTTTTGAGCTTTCCAGGTCAATGTGCATTTCAATACAATGATTGTATTGAGTCCCTATAGCAGTGGATATCAAATCCACCAGTGTCAATACCACAGATCAATCAGCGTACAGCACCAGAATAAATCTAGTCTTGTGAGGCACAGGGATCAATAACTTCCAAACCAGTCAGCAGAGCATGATAGGAAATCAACCAAACATAACCGGGCATCAGCAGCTGTCTTTGCTTTTCAGAAAGAGAACATCAGAACCTGCACCTTTCAAAAAAGTTTTAAAAAAATAATAGCTACATCTTAGAAGAGACAGAACTCACAAGTCGAGACCTGTGGAGCTTCTGAGTGTAAGCAGGCCCCAGTACAGTGAACATCTTCACAGACAGCTGACCTAGTTCATTCACACCCACTTATCTCGTCTGTAGTGACACCTGGACTGAAAACCGTTTATTCATTGAAAAAGTTGAGTTATAGGTATGAATTATCTCTCCGTCCAGTCACAACACTAGCCGAAATTGAACAGACCGGGCAGCTAAGTTTGACAAGTAAAAGGAAAAAAGAAATAGCAATACATTTACTTCTTCCGTAGTAATTGGACAAAGTTCTAATTAATTTTCATACCCATGATGCCCTCCAGCTGACAAAGCCTAATGCAGAAGTCCATTCTAAGGCAGATGCGTAGCCAGCAGACCCTTTAAGTCTTCTTACATAAGTCTTCTAATTTAGGTGAGAGGCAGAGCTTAAAAGGATTCATTGAAATAAAATAATTAACTCAATTACATAATTAAGAGCTCAAGTGGACTGAAATGTCGAAGCTCCTAGAGTTCACGCAGACCTTAGCTGAGACACTGTGCTGTTCGTGTTCTAAGGTTCTAATTATGAGACCAAAAAATCAAAGAGGAGAGGTAATTATCAGGTAAGGCTGTTAGCAGAGCACCAGACAGCTGCAGTACCCAGCTCTGAAGATGTGATGATTCACCTAATGGACAGGAAGCAGGGAGACAGGCAGCGGATCAGTGGGGTACATGTGACATGGCTGGATACAGGCACAGCCTCAGCTGCTCCCTGAGCCCTGTGCTGCGTGTAGGTCCTGCAGAAAGCCACACCAGTGCAGGGAGACTGGAAGACTGAGCTTGAAGCTTGAAGAGCAGCACTGGGGAAACAGAAGCCTGTTCTGACAGCAGATCTTTAAACTCGATTCTTCTTTCAAGAAAAGTATTCCCTGTCCTTTTTTTTTTCTCTAATGTGGACCTTCTGTTAAATGTGGGGTGTCCATCCCTGATCCCAGAGAGCCCCAATGCTGTTTGTCTTATAGTTTACAGGTTTGTATAGATTGGGAACACCTGTAAATTATTAAGGAATTAAGCATGTATTCAATTAGGCGAATGCTGGTTCTTAAGGGGCACAAAGACTTTGGGCCTACATGATATAAAAGTTACTTAGTGATCTTGAACTGAAGAAATCACACAATTAAATTGTTTCATGCCTTTGAAAAATGGTGACTTAATGGTGATCTATAAAAGCTGCTGGATCAGGGCTCTCCAGGGCAAGAATTGGACACCCATGTGCTAAATTTCCTCCTCTCTTTCCTTAGGTGGCTGATGTGAAGTTCTGAGTGTCAGACCGTCAGGTTAGGGAGAGGGGTGTCCTCTGAGAGTCCAGAAGTATCAGCCTTTTTGTTTCCGTTTCATATGAGCTCTCTGTTTCTTTGTTAATCTACTTACTTGCTTAATCAGAATTTTCTGTTTTCATCCCTTAAAGAGTTGGGGTTTTCAAGTTATCATTGCATTTTATAAAGATATTTTGAAAAATCTGTCTCTTTCCAGGATCTTAATTAAAAGCATTCAAAAGATTATTTTTTTCCAGTGAAGGGTCTGAATGAAGTGATTAAGAGCTCAGTGTGAATGCAGCATGTCCTCAGGACTTGGTTACAATACAGCTGGGGCTTCTGAAGTTCACCCCAAGCAGTGCCTGTTTTAGGCGGCTGATGGTACTGCTGTGCTGGCCCCCGAGATGACAGCCCATTCATAAACTGCACACACTGAGCTCAGCTCTGTGAAATTCTGTGCCTTCAAAGCATGACATCACAACAGAATCCCCTAGTCTTCCCACACCGCTGGCAAAAATCTCAGCCTATTGAGTGAGATGGCTGTGTCAGGCCCTGCGTCATTCAATTCCAAACTGCTGGGTACTGTTGTTTGTGTGTGCTCCTTTGTGTGCTTGGTGTTGTGCCACAGTAGTGTTATCTCTACATGGGATGTGATCGCATTAATGTCACAGGAACTACATTGAAGTTTGACATTAACATCATCGAAACCTCGTAAGATGGGAAAGACTGGCCTTAAAGTCCAAATCCGTTCAGAGCTGGGTGGATGCACAGCCTCTCAAATTTCAGCTCTCCCTCCACTGCCACCTCCTCCGCTTTCTCTATCACACTTTCCTGGAAACACAAACACTACGATTCAATAGAAAGTTCGCAAAATGAAATTTCAATTATGAGCGCGCAGCACAGTCATGGCGCATTAGGGACTGGGCATGCCGCGTAGTGGGAGAATGAATGAAAAAGAGTTCTGGCGAATTCAGTTTTAATTGGATTTTAAGGGGGCGCCTTGGAACAAGACTGAAAGGAGAGGGATCTGATGGTTTGTGCTTGGCCATCTGTTGTCCTTTGGTATAAAACCCTCACAGCGAAAAGGACACCAGGGGCCGGTGGTCCCTGTGGGGGAGAGCCAGGATACAGGTGCAGCAGGGCACTATGATGCCGTGGAGAGAGGCTGTTGAGGGGGGCATTCAGGTCCGCCTCTGTTTTGCTCTTAGGGGAGGTACCCCCTTGAGGAGCAACTAGGGCCAGGGGCAGAACAGCCAAGCCGAAACAGCAGCTCAGACTTTTGTACCCACTGTAGGCACTCCTTTACACAAAGGGTTGTGGGGGTGTGGAACGCCCATCCCAGCCATGTCCTCGAAGACAATACCCTAACTTCCTTCGAGAAACAGCTGGAAGAGATCCTCAGAGATCCAGCAAGAGCCCCAGGGGTACAGCCTGTACTACTTCCAGCAGAAGTAGCCTGTGGCTTTCCCAGCTGACTCCCTGTTAATCAGCATAATGAATCTACTTACTGTATTAATAATTGCTTACACTTCTATAGCGCTTTTCTGGACACTCCACTCAAAGTGCTGTACAGGTAATGAGGATCCCCTCCACCACCACCAGTGTAGCTTCACCTCAATGATACAAAAGCAGCCATAGTGCGCCGGTACACTCCCCACACACCAGCTCTCAGTGGGGAGGAGAACAGAGTGATGAAGCCAGTTCAGAGATGGGGATTATTAGGAGGCCATGATGGGTAAGGGCCAATGGGAAATTTGGCCAGGACGCAAAATTGGCCATAGGTTACACCCCTAATCTTTTTGAGAAACACCCTGGGATTTTTAATGACCACAGAGAGTCAGGACCACAGCTTTTACAGTCTAGTGTCCCCTTCACCATACTGGGGCATTAGGACCCACACAGGCTGCGGGGTGAGCGCCCCCTGCTGGCCCCACTAACACCTCTTCCAGCAGCCGCCTCAGCTTTCCCAGGAGTCTCCCCTCCAGGTGCTGAGCAGGCTCCCACCTGCTGAGGGACACGGCTGCAGACAAGTCATCTTTAACCGTCTGTTCAACACAATGTCAGCGCCACTGCTGCAAAAACGTCACTCCCCCGAAAATGAATTTGCTACAGTTATAACCGCTCCATTTCTTCTGAAGCTTGGTAAAGAGCCGATTCATTTTTAACTACAAAAATAATAAAAATCATCTAGAAAAGGTGCCAGGCAACAATCATCTGTGTGCGGCGGTGCCCCTCATTTCCCACTTTTCCGCAAGCGCACCACTCACGGCAGATTGAAAATTAAATCTCTTTTTGACATTTTATCCCCTCCAGCGCGTCTGAAAAATGATGTTCTCTTTTTTTTTTTTTCAAAAACTAGATTTCTTTTGGCATCACCCCACACCTACTTACATTGCTTTCAGGAGCACAGTCATTCTGTTTCATGACTAACTGAACCCAGGATGTAACAGCAGAACGCCGGGTTTTTATCATCTGTCTTATCCATCCTGGTAATCTCAGCGCCACAGCACTCGAATTACAGCGGGCGATGACACGGTGGCGCACGAGGAGTGAAACATCGCCGGGGTGGGCAGTATCAACACCTCGCACGGCGCTCTCCCGCCTGCTGGCTACAGCAGAGGAGTCACGTCTGCGTTTGGCATCCGGGCTCGGAAAACTCATTTTCTGGGCTAGCTTATTAAATTAAAACTCTCTCATCACGGGTTCAAGAGCACGACCTCCTTCCGACCCCAAACCAAGTACTGACAAGCTTTTGCGTGTTAAGGTTCAAGCCAGCCATGAGGGGGTTTGAAATATCAGCCTCAGGAGGGGGCCGGAGGGGCACCAGTCTGATGTCACTGTAGGGTCCCGACTCTGAAATCTTGCAGCTGAAACTGATGACAGACAGCAGCTCCCAGAACACATTTGGGCCCACCGTGCACAAGCTAAGATCTTGAAAGTGAGGGACAAGCAACTGATGATGACTCGGTGCCAGTCCTATTTCAAGACCATGTGGCAGGACCTGGGAAGTAGTGACTCCAATTCCAGTTTTCTTCAAACAAATACAAAAAAAAGTATTATCACCATACTACTACTCATAACAACAACAACAACAACAACAACAACATTTGCCAGGATATTCAACTTGCATTTCAATGGGCATATAAAACAAATTGCAAAAAAGGAAATGTATTTATTAGGTTGGTCACGCTGAAAGAAGTAAAAAAGAAGTAGGCAGGTCCAGGAAGGAGGCATTTTTAACACAAATACATCCCTTTAAAACAGGCCAGTTAAAAGAGAACGTGGCAGACTAGTGAGCACATAACCCTACTAGGAAACACGGGGAGCTAGTGCTGCCCCCTTCTGTAAAACTGGTGCTACTGCAGAAGATTAAAAGGCATTTTGTTCATAAATCTGTGACTGAACAAACTAGAAACACAATCACTAACCACTGATAACTATCACATTTTAAAAAAACTATGATTTAAATTACTAAATGGAATCAGTTTTGTGCCCAATAGATTGTTAGGAAGAAACTATTAACCATTTTGAAAGAGCCTCTAATTTCTCAAGAATATTGGATATGTACAGCTTATCATATAAATTATATTTTACACATGCTAGTCTGCATGGACGGAGGTGGAGAAAAAAGCCTATAACACGATCACGAAGAATTAGAAGACAGACAGGTGTGTGTTATTTCCTGGGTACTGTCACATTGTCCATAACTTACAGATTTGGTAAAATCCCAGAGTTTTACAGAAGAAATGAAATCTGTACCTGCCCCAGGCATAGCCTGAACAGCACAGGGAACACCTTAGACAAACAGACATGTGGCGTAAAGAGCAGAGAGGTGTGCACACAGGAGACAGGGCGGTTAAGACACAAACGCTCCGCTCAGCACAGCTCTGCAGGAATAAAACAAATATAAATTAAAGGCAAAACAAACAACACCCTGTTGTAGACACAGAAGACACAGAAGACGCTTGGCAATTTCCAAAACAATCTTATCCTGGAAAGATAAATATTTTCATAATGTGAAACTGAAAACCTGTTTCTAATTCTCGAACACTGTTCCAAATTCACAGACTCGTAAAACATGCAAAGCAGTAACAGAAGGTTAGACCAGAGAGGCTCCACAAGCCTCCTGCTACAGACAAACACAGTCGGCACCAGATTGCACAAGGCTGCAGTTTAAAGGCTTTCAGCAAAAATTAAGCTTATAATGCAGAATTACAGAAAGATCATGAGGAGCTTTAAGATCTTCTGTACTCCGGAGAAGGAGGCCAGTCAGCATTACCTAAAAAAAGAACCTGACTTTTACCAAAATCATTTGCTCCTGCTGTTCAATGTCATAATCATGCCTTTAGGGTACTGCATTGGCTACCGTTTTTAACAACCTCATCAGCACCATGTTTCAGTAATGTGTGCTTCCTAGCTGATTCATAATATTTATTCATTAGGCTGTTCGCCCATAGTCATATAATTCCCCCGAAATGATTCCTGATTTGAAGAATAAGGAGGAAAATTACAAGAAGGTAAAAAACATCATGTTGCCTGTATTAAGTCAGACGTTGCATATTCTGCAGGGAGCAGAAATGGGTATTTAAACACAGTGCACATTTATTCATGCAGAAACCAGGAGGGACTGGTGACTCATCATTACTAACCAGGAGGACAAACAGGAGTGCAAAAAAACAAAAAACAAAAACATGCAAAACATCTCCAGGTCAGCCTGAATGCTGAACATCACAGAGAATCAAAACGGAAATACAGAAAGAGGATCAATGCAAGAGCAGACCTGGAGGAAATCTGCATCCTGTTTTGGTTAGGGACCATACCGCTGAAGGTGGATCTTTTTCCCCGGTCCAGGCTCGTAAACATGAGGCACAGCGCTCCTCGGCACACTCAGCTGGTGACCTTTCAAAGCGGCTGCACAGTGCAACACACATGACACTCACCCTGCTGCCAGACCCCTCTCCAGACGATCCCTGACCTTGGTTAGCCCTCTGCTGCTCAGGGTGAGCTCCCCCAGCTCCTTTTCTGGGCTAGAAGAAATTGCGTAGCTCCAGTCCTGGCAGATGTGCACAGATCCCCTTGCTTAACTGCTTTAAGGAGCTCAGTCCAGAAATGGGGGCTCTAGTCACCCCAGTGTGGACACACAGCATGGAACATCTGAGAGACCCGTGTTTGATCCCCTCCGTATTCATTGTCCTGCAGCCATTCTTTGTAGCAGGTCTACAGAACGGGGGATTTGAATCTCCTTTTACCTACAGCGGGACTTCATTACAGTGAAGAGGAAGACCCTGACAGAGACAGCAGCTCCCTGCCTACTCCCAAGAAGAGGGCAGCTCCCCATAAACCTGTCCGGTCAGATTTGCCAACTGCTCGCAGTTTCCTGGGATGAGATGGAAACAACCGCCCGAAAAAACACAGACAAGGCATCCAAAACAAGCCGGCTGTGGCGAAAGACATCTCCTCCGCAGAGAAAACAACCCAGACAAGAAGTGCTGTGCATACAAGATTTTATAATAAATAAGTTCCTGATTCTTACAATGAAACTCAAGTCCGGTTGGGTACATGTGCTGTGAAGCGGCGCAACACTGCAAGACTTACGCCACGTATACACAGTCATTTTGCAATCGCAGACAAGTCACGCACACACACTTGCAACCACGCACACACACACAGACGCTGAAAGTGCAGTAAAAGGCAGGTCTGAGCTCTGCTCCTCGGCTGGTCCTGCAGGGGGGGGTCAGGGCGCGTGCCGGGCAGCGCAGGACAGGCAGGCGCAGCAGGCGCACAGCCCCAGCACAGCGGACACCAGGGCAGCCAGGCGGGACTGCCGCTTGTACTGCAGGGCCTTCTTGACCTCCTGGCCGGACTCGCAGACGTAGTCCACCGCGCGCAGGACGTTGTACTCGATGCAGTCCAGCCGCGCCTGCTGCTCGGCCACGGCCGCCTCCAGGCTGAGGAAGAGGCCGTGCAGCTCGGCGATCTGCTGCTCCAGCGCCAGCAGCTGGTGGTGCCGCTCCTGGGCCAGGGCCAGGTGCTGGCGGGCCTGCAGCACCTGGATGTCGGAGCCCACGAGCTGCGGGGCCTGGGGGCTCTCCACCAGCCTCTGCACCTCCTGCTCCGGCAGCTGCAGCCCCGCCAGTTGGGTCTGGCGCACGATCTGCTCCTTCAGCCGGCCCACGTACTCCGTCTCGCGGGCGTAGTGCCGCGCAACCACCTCCCTGTGCCGCCGGGCCAGCGTGTGGCAGTGGCACTGGTGGATGCGGCGCTCGGCGCTCATGCCCTGCCAGCCCGCCTCCTCCTCCCTCATCCTGGACAGCTGGGCCTGGATGCCCCTGGCCTGGGCGGCGAACTGGCCCTTCAGCTCCGCCAGGAGCTGCTTCTCCGCACACACCTGCTCCTTCGTCGTGCTGCACAGCACCTGGGCCTGCTTGACGGCAATGTCGTCCGACAGCGCCTGCAGCCCGTCCAGCTCTCCGCAAATCCCGGTGACGACCCTGAAGAACTCCGCGATCCCTGTGGCGGGCTCCTCCTCGAAAGCTGGATTTTTGTACCCCGGGGATTCGCAGCCCCCCTCGGCGTCCTCTTCCTCCTCCTCCCTGTAACCCCTCAGCTCCTCCAGCCTGTCCTTCATCTCCAGCCCCTCGGCACACCAGCGGTGGCCAGCATTCCCCGAGACTCACCGAGGAAATTCCGGATCACCGGCCCAGATTCCTGGCGATCAGGATGTGAGTGCGTGCGTTTCTCGGCTCCTCCCCTCCCTGTCCAAGGCCCTGGCAAATATTGACAGAGGCCACAAACACATAGGCAGCCTGCTTCATGCGTCATATGATAAAGCCCCTTTTTTTTCCACACAAGGGCTGGGAACAAGCTATAAGCCAGGAGAGGGAAGCTGCCTCTAGTACGGAAGCACAAGAAACACTCGTCCAAGCACAGGCCCACTGCAGGTTGAATGCGTCCCTCTGCCTTCTCAGGTAGATCTCTCCTGTTGCAAAGTCAGTGTAAATATCGCAATCACTTCATGTTTTACCAGCAGTACAAACAATCTCGTTAGGGCTGGGACCAAACCCGGTGCGTTTCCAATACTGACCTGTTCAACCGACAGCGTCGGTAACGCCAAGGTGCACCATGGAGCAACACCTTCACAAACTTACTGATGGAACCATGTAAACACTTTTGCATGGACAAGGGCAGTAAAAAGGGGACTGTGGTCACAGGTGTCCAAAGACAAATACTCGCAATCCATCACACACAGCAACACTAGAAAACAAAATAGCCCTGCTGTTTGCATCTGTCTGGGCACCACTTTTTGTTGCGTCACAGTGCAGGGATTTAACAACACAGCTGTTTGAACAGGTAGGCCCAAGCAGCCTGAACAGCCTCATCACATCTAGCTCTCTGAGGTATCAGCTAGCTTCTGACACCCAGCGTGGTTGAAACAGAGTATGCACTGCACTGCATCCCTTGTGGACCAAACAATCCCATTCAAATCACCAGTGCACCCGTAATCTTTAAAATTATTACAGTTTAAGACGACAAACAGATTTATCTTATCTTTTAAAGAACACTTATCAGCTTCCCCAAAGAGCAGCCTTTTCAATTCTCAGCCACAGCTAATACTGTGAGGTTATCAACAAGAGAAGTGCTGTTGCTCTTAAAAGGAGCAAGATGGAATGTGTTCTTAGTGTATTTTTTCCCCATAATAAAAGGGCAATGTTTGCCTTCCTCTAACCACAGTGCCCTCAATTAATAGCCTGCACTTGACAAGCTCTTCTTGCAGAGAAAGGCTAACACTGCCTTCAGTGCACGGGGTAGGATTGAAACCAAATGTAATGGCAAGGCAAATATTTCTCACCAGATAGAGGGCAGCTGGAACGGCCCAGGATTCCAACAGAGCGGGCGGAGAAGTTTTCTTTTCGTAACGCGAGAGTCCGTCACATGGGAACGGTCTTAACCCGCAGTGGACTGAGATTAACGAAAAATAAAAACCATTTCCCGGGCAAATTGGCGCCGCACAGCTCAGTCACTCTTAAAGGGTGCCGAGACTGACTTCTGCATGTGGGGGGTGGTGGTGGGGGTGGGTTGGGGCGGCCCTAGATGACATCACCTGTTTGTTTGCAAAGCAGTTCATGCAGGATCGTCTGAGGCCTCCCCCCCGTCACACAACTGACAGAAGCAGACAAGACGAGGGCACGCCCACCCACACAGCCCTGCAGGAAGGCAAGCTTGTCAAACCCCTGGCCCACAGAAAGGGAATTCAGTTTTGGAAGCGGAATTTAATTAGCTCAAACGTTTGGCAGAATTTTTACACCCCACCAGTTGCTGCACAATGCCGTTTGCGAGCAAACTCCAGCCCATTCAAAACCTCGCCGGTTTCCCATTCGATATTCCTGTATTGGGAATCTACCCCTCTCTTCTTTGATTGAGGACCAGAAGCCAGGGTTCTGTCACAGTTTTGAAAAACACATGCAATGGCACTCAATACTGGAGAAGAAAGAAGAACGCTGAGAGGAAAAGCAGCTAGTTTGTTTCATTAACCTCCGTCTACTTCAATCCTCTACAAGATGTCGATCTCCAGCAGGGCTGCCTTTGAAATTGCGACCGATTCTCTGAAAGATCTAAGTGCTGTTGTTGCTGTGTGTGCCAGTTTGACATCTGGGAGAAAATCCATCCTAAATATTTTGAAAAGGCAAAGATTTATTTAAGAGTGCGGTCTTGCGTAGCCATCACTAATTTAAGCGGCAACATAACCACACTAAGAAAAACATTCAAAACCATTATACGCCAAAACACATAAGCCTTAAACATTTCGTCTAACTGCAGGCCATTACCTCAGCTGACAAATGCAACTTAATGTGTATAGTTAAGCAGACGTGAGGTCTTCTGGAACAAAAGTTACAAAGAACTGAGTCCTATTTCTCTGAAAAGTTATGATAGCTAGGGCAGACCACACTCAAATTGTGTCTGAAGGAATTCATTTTTCTGTCCAGCAGTATTTAAAGTACTCTGAACCGATTGCTAGTAAATGCAAGATGAAGTTTATTACGCAGAGCTAAAACCTCCTGCCAGCCAGTTTATTCCACAGCCTCTTCCCTGGTCTTGGGACGCGGCTCTGTCGTCGTGGTGCCCTGGTCAGGGTCTGGTCAGTGTGCGGTGTTTTCCAGCACCAGTCTTCATCAAGCTGGAGTTTCTCCAGCTTGCTCAGGAACTCCCAGACCTTCTGTGGCAGCTTATTAGTGTTAGAGAAACGGGTGACCACTTAAATTAGGGAGAGCAGCACAGGTTTTACCAGGAAAAAGGGCCAAAGTGAGCAAAGGCCGGAGACCATTTTTAGGGGTCTGGATTTCACACCCAGCAGTGTAGCTTTCACTGTATTAGCAGCACAAGAGGAGTTTAAACTGCACGGTAACAATGTTCTTCTCAAAGGAGAGGAGGTCTGGGCCTCATTCAGACATTTCATAAAGGATCCTGGGAAATCTGCCTCAGCAGGCGGCTGGGAGCCTTTTCCCTTAAATCTCGGATTCTGTGCGTGATGAAGTGTTTCTTCTTTTTTTTTTTTTAATTCCCAGAAGAACTTCCTCGTCCCTTCCGCTTCGCCAAAAGAACCCCCCTCAGCGCTAAAGTGGAAACGACAAGGAAGCCGACGTGGGACTGAAAAGCCTTCCTGTGTGCGCTTATGCCCAGAAACACTCTATAATTTACATTCCTCCACGCTCACTCCTCACAACTCGCACCGGAAACCACTGGAGCTGCACAGGGGTCTCCTCCAGCACAGCTCAGTGACAGGTAGTTAAGACTTTAGTCCGGGGCTGATGGAGAAACTGGCTTCTTGATGTGCAAGTGGGTGAGGACGCTGGAGCCAGGTGTTACTACAGGAGGTCAGCCAAGGAAGACAGAGCTGCACAGCGGTGTAAAACAGATTAAAACTTTTATTCGCCTACCAGTGAAAATGGAAACCAGCTACAAAGCACATAATACACTCAATTAGAATCAGAATCTCTATCAAAAAATGAAAACTTTACAAAAATGTACAGGTTTGTTGTTTTTTTTTTTACAATAAAAAAAAAATCAAAAACTAAAAGCCACAGCTATCTCATTGCATATAAATTATTACATTTGGTCTGCCTTGTTGGCAATGTAGAAGATTCCCTGAACGTTTCTAGAGAGGGTCCTGAGCGGTGGGGCGGGGAAGATGGATTTGGCGATCGTGGGGATGGAGGGAGGGGGGGGAGGGGGGGGTTAGTTTTGTGAAGCCCTTCCAGGCAACAGTGTTGGAGAAAGCTCAACGCCAAAACAAGAATTTCATCGTTTCAGGCTGTTCAGCTGCTGAGCTATTTTTCCCCCATCTCCCCGGCTCTCAAACGCACACCATTCCACCCGCGAAGAGACTCGTTTTAGAACAAAGCCCGCAATTAAGACTTTTGTGAGCCAGAAACCCGCAAAGTTGTGGAAGGACTGCGACAAAACCGGCGCCCCTCCCCAACACAGCTGCCTAGCGGGCTGAACGCTGCCAACAGAGAGAAGGGGCCCACGTGGAGAAGAACACCAGCAGAACCAGCAGGAGGGGCCCACTCTTTCGAAATGGGCAGTTTATTGCTCTCCTACGTATGGTGTGGAATAAAAGAGATCACTGGTCAGAAGCACTATTGCTCCTTCCTGTTCATCTGCGACACAGCACCCTGGCACCATTATGGATTGAAACAAGTTCTGAACAAATGAGATTCAGAACAAATAGCATTTTCATGCGTGTCGGCAGGATATTTGCAAACTAGATTCAGAGCATACACTGCTGGGTTTGCCAGTAATATGGAGGCATTCTTAAAAAAAAAAAACTTTTGCACTCACTTTAAATCAGAACCTCTCTTGAGTTGCGCAGAAGTGTGGTGGCAACAATGAAAGCTCACTGGCTCCCCCTTCTGGACTGACTCTGACCTGCATTTCTGTTGCTGCAGGTCACATTGAAACACTGGGCTCCTCTGGAACTTCTCAGTTTCCTCCTACCAGACGGAGAGGAGGAACGAATGCTGGTCAGCCCTTCAGAAGAAATGAGGGCTCTGAGCTTTTCCGTTTCCGGCAGGACTGCGCATTAAGACGTGGAAAATCCCTCCCACGATCTGCAGAACGGATTTTCGGCCCTTTTCCTTCACGTTGGAAAAGTGGTATTCCGCGCGAAAAGGAGAACAAAAATAAGTCTTCTGGGATGCTCGGCTGGAGCCAGTGCCAGAGCTCAGGGAACATTCGGAGGAACTCTGCATGGCATAAAAGCAGGGGCTGAAGGCAAATCACCCTTCCACCGTAAAAATAGCACCTGTGCGGAGACTGAAAAGGATTCCCCCTTCACAGTCTCCTTATAATTAGCACAACTCCCGCACACAAGTGTAATCGCTACTGTCCTGACTGCTACAACAAGTGGGGGAGAAAGAGGCTGTGTGGGTTACCCTGTCCTCACTAACACACCTTCAGCACGGTCCAGGAGCTTCATCTCGAGTTCAGAATCGGCTTCTCGTCTTAGTGCAACAGCAGATTCACTTCATAGCAAACTACAACAAGCACAGGAAACTCGGGGCACAACTGAAGAACATAAGACAGCCTGTAAACGAGAGGGGACCCTTCATTCGTTCTTCCAGCACGTTGAGTTGCCAAAACGGAAGCTATCTAACCCAAAAATCATCCCCTCTTGTGATAAGTCAGTAGCTTGTTCCAGACTCTCGCCACCCTTTGCGTGAAGGCAAGGCTCAACGCACCACATGACATTTTAGTAACAAAAACCTTGCAGGCCTGAACTGTGATTTGATGTCAAAGCTGCCTGAAAATGTCTTCAGTTACAGACACATCTTAGGCCCTCCACCTTAGCCACCACTGTCACAACATGATCAAAAGGTTCATTTAAAAGCGACAACGCCCGACTTGGAACGCAGAGGCACGCAACACTATTCCTCCGAGCGGTCTCCCGGCTGATTAGTTCAACACACTGGTGGTGTGAGCCGAGCGTTTTCTCGAGAACAAATCAGGGAGAGACGTCCCCGGAGACGAGCTAAAAAAAGTTCAAGAAGGACTTGAGAATCAAGCAACGCTGTAATTCCGGTGTAAAAAAATCATTTTTTACTGCTTTCCAAACCACAACCGAATTATAAACCAGTTTTTTTTGCACGGTTTTCATAACCAAAGATCTGTCATGTTTTTGGTAATGCACAAGGGAACCCTGCAGGAAGTAAGGCTGATATAACCAGCATCAATACTGTTGGTTTACCTCTGCAGATTAAGGCATTACAAGAAACAACTGTGAGGCCACAGCTGGGCTTCTCTAAAGGAGCTACTGCTCCTCTCTGCTACATGCCAGCATTATTAAGACCACTTACACCCAGCAAAGCTCCACTATATTTCAACTTCACATGAAGGGTCAGGGTGACCTGCTAATTCACAACTCCTGCAACATCCAGCCTCTGATCAGCCAGGAGATCTTGACTTCTCTGGTCCTTTTAAGATTTTATTTTCACCAAAGAAGACCAGAGGTCCTCGACGCAAAACCACCAATCACAGCCCACACCGTGCGACGCGGACTCTTGACATGGGGAGAGGTTTAGACATGTATGGCCAATAACGAAAAAGTTGAAGGCGAAATTGAATCGCTGCTACAGCTACTCTGACAGCCAAAACCCCTGCAAAAATCCATCATGGCCTCCTACCTCAACATCTTCCCTGATTCACAGCATACTGAATAATAAGAGTTGCTATACATTTAAAAACCAATCACATTAGCCAACATAACAGTAAGGAGTATATATATAATTACGAGCACACAGGTCTTCTAAGGTCTTCTTAGGAGAAATGCATACATACTAATGCAATCAGACAAAAAGTAATGTAAACAATGTGACTGCTAAAATGTTAATACAAAAACACCGAGATTGTTCAAGCACACCCTGCTCTGCAGAGACGCGCCTCCTCCTAACAGCTGCATCATCTGGACTTCTGCTGAATCATAGCAAGATATTAGCCATCATCTCCCCATTTAAAACGCTGATTCATAAATAACTACAAATCCTTTGATAAATCTATTGCCAGCAGCCATCTGAGGGGACAACAGACTAACTCACTCAGTTATGTCATACACTTTTTGTAAAACTGTCACCCTCTAACCAGATGAAAAAAGCACAGAGCACTACTCTAATTTGCTTTAATTTTGGCCTGTTCAGCCTAATACTCCCCCTATTAAACTAGATCTTATTATGCTAGATACTAGGGAACATAAATCCACTCCGAGCACAAACTCCAGTCAAAAGCAAATCACTGAAGGCAAAAGGGCTACACATGATGCCAGTTCAAGAACACCCCTGCAAACCTCTGTATTTTACAATGTATTTTACAAGGCCCAGCCCAAAAGTTGTGATGCAAGAACAAAAGTTTAAAAAAAATACAAAAATGTACAGGGTTTTTGACTTAAAGTAAAAAACAGCACCAAAGACAAATTCAAATGTACTCGTTCACCCCCCTCGAAACCAGCAGCACTGAGGGGAAAGATACATGATGTACTACCTGTATGTAAAAAAAAAAAAAGCAGCTTACTCTTGAGAAAAATGTTTGCAACATTATAAAATTCAACCAAGCATGAGCACATGCTGGTAGTCTGCAATAAAACCTCCCATGTGTATCCGCTGCTAATAAAGCCATCAGCCCAGAGAACACCACTCCAGCAGCAGAAACGCCAGACTTCGCCGGGGGGCTGGAGGATCTCCGGGATTTCAATCCAGTGCGTCCTTCAGCTTTCTCACTTGGCCAAACGTGGTATTCGTTTCCCCAAGATCTCTCGACGACATCCAATTCAAAAGATGCTCTTCTTTCAAGGTGCAGTGCCCCTTATTCGGCTAGGAAAAAGACTCTTCCCACTGGGACAATGCAACTACTTTCGGGACCAAGAGAGGAACGTCCCGCTTCCAGCTGGTTGCGTGGCGACCGTCTCCAGGACCCGAGACAGGACCCGGGCCGACACCAGGGACGCGCAGAGCTGCGGGTGGGATCCGTTCAGCACCTGCGGAGCTCCGAGCTTCGGGTGATTTCTCACTGCCCCCTTCCACCCATGGACACATCACAGTACAATCAGTACTGGAATACCGATTCCAACCCCAGGGGCTGGAATCGCCGGGAAACGCAAGTCCGGAGGTCTTCTCTGCTGTTAGAAAGAAGATGATGGAAAAAAGAAATCCTGCTTTGGTTTTGTGCCGAGGTCCAACAGCGGGCCCACTGCATGGCGCTGTGGAGGCCGATGCCCGACGGAACCCTGCCTGCCACCTGTCCGCAGGAGCAGGCTGGGGGCGTGTGCGTGGGCAGAGGGGTAACTCTTCAGGGCACCAGAACCCCCGCCGTGCTCCAGACACGCAGCTCTGGCAGGTGAAAGCCGTGAGCCGGCGCGCAGGGGCTGCTCTGGGAAGGAGGTCTCGGCTGGAACGACAGACGCACTCGGCTGGTGATCCGCAGGGATGCAAGAGGTGTTCCCGCGGGACAGGGGGACGGAGGCGGGTTGCCTGCGACCGCGAGACGAAAGGTCCTCGACGTCTGGAGCCGCGGGCGCCGGAGAGAGACTCCTGTGTGGGCTGTGCCGGTCTCAGGAGTCCTCCTCCCAGCTTGCGAGAGCACCAGCTGGGCTGCCCTCTCCACCCCTGCTGCAGACGTCTGAAGAAACGCACTGCTCAGACCCAAGTAACTGCCATAGGACACGGCTGAAGTCGGATCAGTAATTGGTCATTTAATGCTTGTAAAAAAAACGTAAACTGCTGTCTATAAAAAAAGCCCTGACCACACATGTAAGCTCTGTAGGTTGGCACCATAGTTTTGTTGTTTTGGTTTGTTTTTTTTGAGTTCATAGTCATGGAAATGAGACAATTTGGGGAAAAAAAAAAACTGCTACCAAAAAAAAATCCATTTACTCATCGAGACAAACTGTGCAGATATTTGTCACAAAGGCACCTGCCAGAACGAGCTGCTCTTTCTCCCTCCTGAGGAACTGGCCCCCAGAAGCTAACCTCACCTGTCACACAGCTGCGCCCCCGCGCTGAGCAGGTCTCCCCGTTACTGCCATGCCCTTTCACCTCTCACCCAAGAGCTAGCTCTCGCTATGTGTTACAGCTGCCTTGTACAATTCATAATGCTGTGTAAACGTCATCATGACTAGAAAAACAATGGCAATGTCTAGAATACAATAGTGTAAAAAACGTATTCCTAGTCTGAAGTGTTGGTTTATTCTAAGCAGCGGAAGCAAAGTTTGTGCAGCTGCCTGAATTACTCACGATGCACCATGTTGCCACAGCTGAGGTTCTCATTTCTCATCTCATTTTCCAATGGGTCCAGAATTCCACTGATGACAGCCCAGCTGCAAGGCTTGAAAGTGAACTTGGTCGGGTCTCTCCTTAACTGAACTGTGCTCGAAAATTAATGTTCTGCAAAGCTTGACCAGGCAGGGAAAATGCATGCATAGCCCAGAATAAAACAATAAGCCGAACCTCTATGAGCAATGGATGTTCTGATGCCCCCGTTGAAAACTTTGCAAGGGTCTAGACCATTGGTGTTCAGATCTGGCCTCAGGGAGCCCCAGTCCAGAAGGTTTAATGAGTCTTTAAATCATCATCATGTCAAAAGGCCCGGAACAATCTCACTATGATTAAACAGGTGTTGCTCAATTAAGTAATTCAAGGATCGTCTGGAGCAAAATTCAGAATGGCCATCAGCCCTCAAGGACAAGTGTTCAACTTCATCAACGTATTACTTCTTAATGGATCTATTGTTTAAACAAGCGGTGCTCCTTTTTAAACAGCGGGCGATTTCGCGTGACCTGTGAGAATACCTGGATTGGGGCTCTCCAGCACCAGGGTTCGACCTTAAAAGCTCGAGGCTGAAACCCACAGGACAGTCCCCAACACCACCACGGTGACCCCAGACGCAGGGGGCTCCCCAGAGACTGCACTGACTCTGGCCCGGCGGCAGAGAGCACGGAGCGCCCTGGGAAGGATGCTCTGTGACCCACAACGCACCGCTTCGTGGATGACCGGCACGGCCCTGCCTGTCTGGGAGAGGAAGTACGGCGATGTCCCCCGATCCCCGGTTCGAGTACCGGAGCCGGGATGCAGAGCCGGGGGGGACAGGAGGTCCGGCGCGCTGTAAGGCGGAGGGGGGGGATAAGGCTGGCAGCTGCTGTCGCTGGGCAGCGCGGAGACGAGGAGGAGAATCACTGGCAAGGAACATGAGGGTGCCAGCGGGCGGAGCAGGAGCAGTCTCTCACGCAAGCATGCATCGGAGACCAACAGAACCGAAACTAGGAGGAAAAAAAAATCCCTGCAGTATAAAATGTAGTAAATCCTTTTCCAAACTCCTTTAAATAAAGTGTCGTTTTGTACTGGTTTCAGGTATAAAAACGTCCGGTCCGCCAGTGGTGGAGGAGAAGCCCGGCGCCGGTCAGTGGTTCCACCCCATCAGGTGGCTGACGCGCGCCTTCTCCGTCATCCGCCGCACCCTTCCCGAGCGCGACATGCCCAGGTTGAGGGGGTCCTCGGGGGGCGCCAGGGCGTCGTCCTCCGAGTCGTCGTTGTACAGCACCGTCCTGCGGCCCTGGTTCCGGGTGTTGATGCGGGACGCCTTGCCGGGCGCGGGGCGCCTGGCCCCCTGGCCCTGCGTCCTGCCCGGCCCCTCCTGCTGCTGCGGCCGCTGCACCTGCGCCCCCTCTTCCTCCTCCTCCTCCTCCTCCTCCTCTTCCTCGAGCCTGGCACGCTTCGGCCGCCCCCTCTTCGGCGGGCGCCCGACCTTCCTGCGCCGGCGTTTCCTGGGGCCGGCGGCGGCGGCGGCGGCTGTCCTGGCCTTGCCCTTGCCCTTGCGGGGCGGGCACAAGCGGGCCGCCTTGCTGTAGTCGTGATCCCCCCCGTCCACGAAATCCCGCTCCGACTCGGACCCGGAGCCGGAGCCCGAGCTGCTGCCGCCGCCACTGCCACTGCTGCTGCTGCTGCTGCTGTTGTTATTGTTTTTGTGGTTGTTGCTGCTGCTGTTCCGGGTGCCCTCGCTGTCCGAGGAAGAGGAGGACGGCGAGGAGGAAGAGGACGAGGAGGAAGAGGAGGAGCTGGAGCCCCGTCTCTCGCTATCCGACGCCTCGCCCTCCTCTGGCCCCAGGCCCAGCCTCCTCCTGGCCGCCGCGCTCAGAGAGCGCCCCCCGCCGTTGGTGAGCGGCCCGTTGGCCAAGGCGTCTGGAACAGAGGGCACAACGGAAACCAGCTGAGACATCTCTCTCGGCCCCGATCCTCGACTCCGAGCTGAGGGAACGCCTTGCTCTAATATCATGATACAGGGGTTTTAAATTATCCCAGTCTAGCCCGAGCTCAGCTTGCTATGTTAAAATTCCCAACTTCAAGGTTCTTGTTCGATTGGTTGAATTTATAATCCCTCCTCTTACCCCGGCCCCGTCGCCCCTGACCCCCCCCTCTTACCCCGGCCCCGTCGCCCCTGACCCCTCCTCTTACCCCGTCGCCCCTGACCCCTCCTCTTACCCCGGCCCCTTCACCCCTGACCCCCCCTCTTACCCCGGCCCCTTCACCCCTGACCCCCCCTCTTACCCCGGCCCCGTCGCCCCTGACCCCCCCTCTTACCCCGGCCCCGTCGCCCCTGACCCCCCCCTCTTACCCCGGCCCCTTCGCCCCTGACCCCTCCTCTTACCCCGTCGCCCCTGACCCCTCCTCTTACCCCGGCCCCGTCGCCCCTGACCCCTCCTCTTACCCCGGCCTCTTCACCCCTGACCCCCCCCCCTCTTACCCCGTCGCCCCTGACCCCCCCTCTCACCCCGGCCCCGTCGCCCCTGACCCCTCCTCTTACCCCGGCCTCTTCACCCCTGACCCCCCCCCCCTCTTACCCCGTCGCCCCTGACCCCCCCTCTTACCCCGGCCCCGTCGCCCCTGACCCCCTCCTCTTACCCCGGCCCCTTCACCCCTGACCCCTCCTCTTACCCCGTCGCCCCTGACCCCTCCTCTTACCCCGGCACCTTCATCCCTGACCCCCCCCTCTCACCCCGGCCCCTTCGCCCCTGACCCCTCCTCTTACCCCGTCGCCCCTGACCCCTCCTCTTACCCCGGCCCCTTCACCCATGACCCCCCCTCTTACCCCGGCCCCTTCACCCCTGACCCCCCCTCTTACCCCGGCCCCGTCGCCCCTGACCCCCCCTCTTACCCCGGCCCCGTCGCCCCTGACCCCCCCCTCTTACCCCGGCCCCTTCGCCCCTGACCCCTCCTCTTACCCCGTCGCCCCTGACCCCTCCTCTTACCCCGGCCTCTTCACCCCTGACCCCCCCCCCTCTTACCCCGTCGCCCCTGACCCCCCCTCTCACCCCGGCCCCGTCGCCCCTGACCCCTCCTCTTACCCCGGCCTCTTCACCCCTGACCCCCCCCCCCTCTTACCCCGTCGCCCCTGACCCCCCCTCTTACCCCGGCCCCGTCGCCCCTGACCCCCTCCTCTTACCCCGGCCCCTTCACCCCTGACCCCTCCTCTTACCCCGTCGCCCCTGACCCCTCCTCTTACCCCGGCCCCTTCACCCCTGACCCCTCCTCTTACCCCGGCCCCGTCACCCCTGACCCTGATGCCTGTGCAGCAGCAGGCGTCCCGGAGAGAGGTACCTGTCTTGGCTGGCGTGACTCGGCTCCGGGTCACCCTGTCGGCCCCGGGGGCTGTCCGCCGGCCCCCCGCGACGGAGCCCGAGGAGGAAGGCTGGCTGTCTCCCTCGTCCTCCTCCACCACGGACGCGGTGCCTTCCGTCAGCTCCGAGGCTGCGGAGAGACGGGTCACAGCCCCGTGAGCCAGCCCCTACGCCACGGGCCGCCCCGACACGGGCAGAGTCCGCCAGAAGCACGTTTGTTTATTCCCCCCCAGCTCTAGTTCCTGGGAGGCTGCTGACTGGGCAAACACTCGCCTGTCAGAAACAAAAACCGCAACCAATTCTCCCAGCTGTCTGCCAGGCTCCTGAGCACACCTGCTCCTGCTCGCCCCCGGGCTCCCCGGTTCTGGGCCGGCGAATTTCCATGAGGCTCGGCTCCCTCAAGGGGGGCTCGGGAGTCCGAGGAATTGGTTGCAAATTGCCCAGAACGAGCGCAGACGGCTTTTCCTTTCATCCCAGACAGGGCTCCCATACTGACGCACTTCAGTACGGCCCCTTGATCTGATGGGAGCGAGCCTTTGTACTTCATGAAGAGGCACTAAATGCAACGGCACAGCTCATAGGGAAGGCAAGACAGCCTCTTCTTCTACCGCTTCTGATCAGGGACCAGAGCTCAGCACTTAATTTGAGTGACCTTTCGAGCTTATCTGTGTGCATGTGCTCTCCAGCATACCGACAACACAAAGAGAACAAGTAAGGAGGAAGTGTCCCACATTCGCTGGAGAGGTTAAAAACCACATGGAAAAACTACGGTCAGCACACGCGTTACCCTGCTAGGCGTCACCCGGTAGATTACGGATATACAGCGGTCTCAAACCTCACCTTGAGATGACCTTCGAGAGCTGACCCTGGTCAGACACAATGAGGTATTCGGGGTTGATTTAGGCTGAGACTTTCCTTGCTTGTGCTTCCCTTTCGGGCTGAACGCAGAGGAGAGAGAAGGGGAGAGAGAGAACAGAGAACGGTGAATTCTGGGAAAGGGCGGTCCGCTGCACCTCCGATCCACTGTTGCCCCCTCCTGTCATCTGCACGGGAGTGTCAGCCACTACCTCTGCTGCGCTCCACACGGAAGAGGGACAGAAATGCGGCTTTAAAATGTGGCAGTATAGTCAACGGCACTCTTCCAAATAAAGACAAGAGGCAACTCCACTGTGGTGCTTTTTACTAGACCACACCACACACTACAACTGTTGAATTCCCACTGCCTTGCGATCCTGGCCCATGAATGGATACACCAGTGCTCCATGACATCACAATAATTTTACCGCTGTCTTTTGACAGCTGCACTGCCTCACACGACTAAACCTTTTAGCCGATATAATAAAAATCACCAATGTATTAACAGATCTCCAGGATGACAACCTGAAGTTCATTTGACAAGTGAATCCCTTTAGCTGGTAAAATCAAGAACAAATTCTCATGCACAACAACAACCGGGAAGACCCATTTATACAGCAGGAGAGCTTCCGGAGCAAGCAGAATGAAATCCATCGCTCAAGGAGAAAAGCAGCAGCGTTCTCCCTGGGATCTGAACTTGCGACGCTGTAAGCAATTTCTTCAAAATCCTCAAAGGCACTGGCCCTGTGGATTTCTTCAGAGAAACATGAGCCAAAAGACACAAACGGAAACAACAGGGAAGTGCATGCAAAACCGACACAGAGAAGCCCATCTTTACACAAAGGGTGGTAGGGGTGTGGAACAAGAACCCCCCCCCAGCCATGCCACATGGCCTTGTCCTTTTTGCCCGTTTGACCTCCCAATGTGCTTACGAGTCCAGAGCCTGAAAGACGACACTGCCCAGCTTCCTTTAAACAAACGGGATTGCTGGGACACTGGGGAAGGTCACCCATCTCCCCCCCTGGCCGATCGATCACAGGGATTGATTACCTGGAGGCGCGGCTGGTGGAGGGGGAGCTGCTGGTGCTGCGCAGCCGCTTGCGGTAGCTCAGCCGCTGCCGACTGCGCCGCTGGTTCTGCACCGCGGACTTGTAGTCCGAGATGATGGACAGGATCTGAGCTTCAAAGAAGGCCGACAGGCTGAGCGTCATGCTGTAGATCTGAGGCAGAGTGAAGGGGGAATGGAAACAAACAGACAAACATGGCTTTAATGACCAGAGCGGGAGAGCTCCGAACCTCCGCAGGGGCCTGCATGAGTACTCTCCTGGCGTTTGAAGGGTGGCCGCCGGTAATTTTCTGCCTCCTTCTCACTCTCTTAGCCCTCCAAAGGTACTTTAAAAAAGAGAGGCAAGAGCTTTTAGCTTTGATTCCGCAGAGAAGGCAGTGGCTAGAGCAGTGTCCATCACCAGCCCTTCAGAGCTGAGAAGAAACTAAAACACATCTCCACGGGCCTTTGATCCACGCGCAGGCCGATTTTCAGATGTAAAAACCAAGCGCCCATGACAGACCGCAGCGGAGAGAAAAAAAACTATATGAAAAGCACGGTACCAGCAACAATGAGGCTCGAGTGCATTGAAATAAAAAGTTTGCAAAAAGATTGAACTTCTTAAGAGTCAGCATACAATGGAGTCTGAACCATTACTGCAAAGCAGGTGTCCGCCCTGGTCATCCTTTTCCACCAGAAATGAGGGCTATTTGGCTACTGTAGTAAATCACAGTCCTAGTTTTCAAATCCTAATGACAGCAGCTATCAGCGAGGCTGATTAAGATAATGGAAGTGCACTGCAAACAAACTGCACTGTAATTCGTTTCGGGGGAAAAAAAAAAAGATCCTAAAGTATATAGAAACCATCAAAATAAACTTAAACCAAAGGGCGGTTTGTAGTTCGCATGACTCAGCTTTCACATCCAGGCGGCCAGCCAACAGGGCAACAATCCCGCACAAAATTAGCGTTTTGCACTGCTCAAAGAAAATGAGTGAGGATTAACATGTCGCCCTCTCCATTACTTATCCCCAGAAATGTGCCAGTATTGTTCCTTATATAAACTCCCAGCCCAGCGTCTCCTTCCCACGTATCCAGTGCAGTGGGATAGCAGGGGATGCTCACCCGGGATTTCTTGTTGGGGGTGTAAGCCTTGGAGTTGCTGAAGATCAGTCGGACATCCTTGGAAAACTCCATGGGGTTCTCGTAATTTCCAGCATGCAGGGTCTCGGAAACCGTTCCCAGATCCATCGGCGTATCGATGATATCCCGGTAATCCTACCGGAAAAGGAGGAACAACTAGACACATGCCACACAAGCTGAGTACACACTTTGTATTTTTCTTCTTCTGATGACTAAATGTTACAACACAAAAGTCTTTCCCCACTGAGACAGACATTGAAAGAAGGTATACTAACAGTATGCTGCTCCCACAATATCACTCCTGGTTAGCAGGAGGTACTGTGAAATGCAGATTAGGATAGCAACTGTTCATATTTGAAGAAGTAATCCCTATTTTAAGATCAAGAAATCCATTTGCAAGTTCGTTATAATCTACGTGTTGTATTCTAGCCTCGGCAGGGACAGACTGCAGTGCCAAAGGGGCAGACTGGCAAGAGGCGGTTCTTTACCGGATAAGCGAAGAGGTCAACGGGCTGGCGGAACGGCTCGGAGTCCTCGCACTCCAGCATGCGGGTCACTAGATCCCGGCACTGCTGGCGCCACGCCCCCACGTCCAGGGGCACGCCGCGCCGCTTTGGAGAGGGCTGGGCCCGCTGAGGCAGGAGGAAGAGAGGAAGACGGGATCAGCACTCTGGTAGGGCACGACTGCAGCTCTTGGGACAGGGGGGTGGGACGCCCGTTCGGCTTCTCTTGGGACAGGGGGGTGGGACACCCGTTCGGCAGCTCTTGGGACAGGGGGGGTGGGACACCCGTTCGGCAGCTCTTGGGACAGGGGGGGTGGGACGCCCATTCGGCAGCTCTTGGGACGCCAGGTAGGCGCCTCCCGAGACTAGGGAGGCTCTTGAGACAAGAGGGTGGGACACTTGGTCAGCAGCTCCAAAGGTGAGAGGGTGGGACTGACGGCTCCAGAGACGTAGGACGTGTAAATCCCCTCCTGGAGAGCTGCAGGGCCCACTGGTGTTCGTTTCACTGCTAAGCTGCTTGCTTAGCTGAAGTCATTATTCAGATCAGAAGCCAAAGCACCCACTTATTTGGGTAATGATCGCTTCCGAATTAAAGGTACCCTGTAAAGATGGCAGGGCTCCAATGCTTCAGAACTCTAGCCACCCATACCTACTCTTAACAGAGGGAGAGACATAGTGCCTGTTCTCATCACAAGCTCTCTAATCCTTCAGAGCACGGATATGCATGCCCAACATATTTCTTCCACTTGGTCCCCGAGTGCTACAGATTTTTCTAGTTCCTACTCTTACTCCTGCAGCTGTGAAAGATCTAACTAATCAAGAGCAAAACCAAAACTGTGACACTGAGGGACTGGATTTTAGGCACCCCTGCTTAAAGGAGACATTCAACTCTTCAATCAGTGCAGCTAGCCCAGCTTGCGAGGTGCCTTAGTCTAAACTGTTTGGGGAAATGAATATTTTACTTCAGATGCCCTTGCACCATCAGAAACTCGTGGACATTAGCTAGAGCAGGGGTCTCAGACTTCCCGATTTTCAGAAAAGTTGGTGTCTTCTGGTTTTAGGGCTGGCATGAGCAGTCAATTCAACAGTTAACCTAATTGTTCTTAAACAAACCATTTTGCAACTGGTTGCACAAAATGCTCACATTGATTAAAAAAGTACAGGTACCTTTAAAACACCTGAAAGTCAACTCTGAAGTTTCACCATTTTGCAGTTAATTAAATAATTAAACCAGAAGACTGAGCAGATGTCCAATATCCTCGTTCTCGGTTTTAACGGCGGCTAAGCTCTCAGTATCCTAAGGGAGGTTATAATCTACTTAGAAGGGTTTCAGTTTGTGCCTGTACAATTTAAAACATGGACTAACTGCATAGGTAAAAGCATGTTAATGGCCGAGTGGTGATGTACTCACCCGGCGCCCAGTGGAGGTCCCAGGGGTGTCCGAGTCCACGTCCACCTCTGCCTCCTGCAAGGACAAGACGGTCTCACACCACGGCCAGCGCTATCGCCAGGGACGGCACACGACCGGCGGTGCATGGCCCCTTTCGGAAAACAGGATTCAAATTCCAGGACCACCCCTCCACTCCCAAATAGCATCTTGCATCCCCTCTGTCGAACCAGTCTCCCCATTCAGCAGACGTTTTACCCAGAGGAGGCTTTCCCCACAAAGAAACGGCAAGAGAGCTGTATCTCGGTCACAGCAACCTGCTGTTCCGTATGCACATACATAAGGTCCTATCCTTCCTCCTCCTCCTCCCTCACCTCCTCTTCCTCCACTGCGCTGCTCATCTCCTCCGTCTTCACCTTGTTGTAGAGATCCAGGATGTCGGTGCAGCTCTGGTCCCTGTGGCAAATAAGTAGTGAGGCAGGTTTAGATCAAGACCACCCCTGGAAGGGTTAGTCAGGAGAAACATCTGCTGGACAACAGCATTTGTGGATTTAGAAGTATACGCATACGCTGGAACATAAACAATTCTCGCCCTCCCCAAAGTTGATCTAAAACATCTCCGATTTCCCGAGCTTCGTGCTCTTGCAGTTAAGGCAACCGCGGTTGTTATCCCCAGCCAGCCTGCTTGAGCTGGGGTGCCGAGCTGTGAATTACAGATAATAATAATAATAATTGCTTACACTTATATAGCGCTTTTCTGGACACTCCACTCAAAGCGCTTTACAGATAATGGGGATCCCCTTCACCACCACCACTGTGCAGCCCCACCTGGGTGATGTGACGGCAGCCATAGTGCGCCAGAACACTCACCACACACCAGCTCTCAGTGGGGAGGAGAGCAGAGTAATGAAGCCAATTCATAGAGGGGGATTATTAGGAGGCCATGATTGGTAAGGGCCAATGGGAAATTTGGCCAGGACGCCGGGGTTACACCCCTACTCTTTTCGAGAAACGCCCTGGGATTTTTAATGACCACAGAGAGTCAGGACCTCCGTTTTACGTCTCATCCGAAGGACGGATACACTTGGCACTTCCACTGGTACACTCTGATAAGGAGCCAGCGGCTGATCTGCCTACATATCGGGGTCACCACATTTCAGAAAAGATTCTGCTGCCCTGGAGTCAGTCCAGAGCAAAGCAACCACACGCATTCCAGAGCGCCGGGGAGCGTCCTGCACTGAGAGACTGAAGGAAGTAAACCCGTGCAGTCCCAAGGCAGAAGTCTACAAGGTGACCCAACACAAGTATGCAAAGTCCTCGGACATCGACAAAATCCAGGTCCCAGATGAGTCCTTCAGAATGAAGGGTGAAACACGCACTAGAAGGAACAGGAAGTACACTTCAAACCATTGTGAGTGTACGGAATAAGCTGCCAGCAATGCTGTTGAAGCCAATCCAGCCTTTCTTTTTCCCCAAAGAAGCTCGGGTACGAGACCCTTGCATCGGTTATCATCTAACTACCAAACAGGCCAGATGGGCCTCTCCTCCGTAAGTTATTCGCACAAGGTACACAATCCTTACGGATGCCGAACAGCCTGGATCCACCCCGGTTCTCCAGCCTCCCGGCTCGGGCTGGCTCCCCCATCGCAAACGTACCCGATGAAGCGCAGCAGCACATCGGTCACGATCTTGGCGGCGGCGACGATGGGGCTCTCCGGCTCGTTGAAGGTGCGGGCGTTGTGCTCGATGTAGCGCACCTCCCACATCAGGGCCGAGATCCGCCTGCGGGCACACACAAATACACACAGCTCGAACATCAGTAGTCTCCCAGCGCTCTGCAGCTCGAGCACAAGACATACTGGAGCAAAAGGGCATTTCTGCTTTCAGTCTACAGTGACGCACAACGATATCAGAGCTGCTCAGACTTTCCAATTACAACACCCTCCATTACTGCCAGCACCTTGTTGCACTGGCCATGCTAATTATGACATAATTAAGGACCTGGTCAATCAACGTCACTGCCTAGTGTCCCATCACAGCTCAGACTGGGATGGCAGCTACATTAAGCCTAAGTGACCGGAACCCAGCCGCCTGCAGGTGATACCCATTGACAGAAAACCCGTTCACAGAGAAGGGACAGCAGCAGCAGCACTAGCCTGTAGAAGTGGTTCTCCAGTCTCTTGCGGACGGTGCTGAGGTCCGTGGGGTAGGCCACCACTGTGCAGTACAGGGGGTAGTCCCGCAGGTCCACAGGAGAGCAGAAGGCCTTGGCGATGTCTGGGAAGGAAGAGGGAGAGAGATCGATCGATCAAGGAATCAGTCTGGTGGAGCGGGGAAGCAGACACACGTTGTGGTGCTCGAGAGGAGCGGCAGAGTGTGAAGAGAACTTATTAGGCATCACCCACCATCCAGCACCAGCAGGCGTATCACCCTGCAACTGGCAGCCCACTGAAGCTCAGCAGGTGTGAGCCTGGTCAGTACCTGGATGAGAGGCCTCCTGGGAAAAACTAAGGCTGCTGCTGGAAGAGGTGTGAGTGGGGCCAGCAGGGGGCGCTCACCCTGCGGTCTGTGTGGGTCCTAATGCCCCAGTATAGTGACGGGGTCACTACACTGTAAAAAGGCGCCGTCCTTCGGGTGAAACTGATGTTCTGACTCTCTGTGGTCACCAAACATCCCAGGGCATTTCTTGAAAAGAGTAGGGATGTACTCTCCCCCCCTGGCCTTTACCAGTCATGGCCTCCTAATAATCCCCATCTTCATCAGCTGCTCACCTACACTACTGGCGCCGGGGCAGTTCAGGAGCCACCTCGGAAAATTCCAGGCCGCTGCAGAAACTCCCAGAACACTGCGTGGGAACGTGACTCGTCCCCTCCAGCACCAAGAGAGTACCGAGTCTAACCTGGGTTACAGGCCCGACGGGGCCGGGCGGACAGGTAGGCACGGGGCGCGGGCATACCCAGAGTGAGCAGCTCGTCGATGCCCTGGATGACCCTCTCGCACTCCTCGTCCCGTGTGTGAGCTCCCCACTCCCCTTCCTGGGGCTTGTAGAGCAGGGACTTCAGCTCCTCCTCCGTCACCGGCACCCCGTCGCCGACCTCCTCTGGGAACGAGGCTGCCGGGGCAGGAGAGAGAGAGAGAGACGCATGATCGCTTGCTACACCTCCGGGATCACTACTGCGAGGTGGAGTCCAGAGATTCCAGATCAGATAAGATCACTTTATCTGCCCTATAACAATCTCTTGCAGTAGGGATTTGTCTTTTCGCAGACCCCAGCTTGCTCTCCATATAGGGAGAGAGAAGCCTGGGGTCAGAGCGCCTGGAGCAGTTGGGGTTAAGGGCCCAGCGGATTCCTCTGCCGGCCGCGGGATTTGAACCAGCAACCTTCCAGCCACAGGCGCAGATCCTGAGCCACAGAGCCACCACTCCGCCCCTAATGATGGTCACCCTGCAGGTTACAGAGCTCCTCGGCACACAGGACACTCGGAGGGCTGCAGAACTAGTGCCTACAGCGTCGGGCTACAGGCTAACAAGGAATCGCTCACGGCTCTGATGGCTGCTACTGCGAAATGAGAGAGGGGATGGGGCAGACCAACAGGGCACAAGATGAGCCGTTAATCCTTTCTGGATTCATTAGGTGCAGAACTGTGTTTTTTGACATGTGTTTCAAGAGATGGATAGGGAGGGAGGTTTGGGAGAAAAAGAGAAAGAAAAAGGAGTGAAGTCAAAGAGGAGAGCAAAACCAGTCGGAGAGGACGACAGCAAGGAAACAGGAAAAGAGAGACACAGGCTGAGAGTTAGACACCCCATATCCTCACAGGGCCTGTGAGGTTAATCCCCTGCCTGTGTTCAGTGTACATCATGAAGGGATATGTACTGAACAGCCCTGGAAGAGCCCTACTCATCGGGACTGACCTTGATCGGGAATGGGTTCCATATCCCAGGGGCTCATCTTCTCCCTTTCTCCATTATCCCACCTGGAATCAAGGCAGGAAGGCACGCCGTTATTCTGCAAGTGACCCTCACCACTTCAGAAACGAAAAAGAACGCCTTCACTCGGGAGCACGCAGAAAACCCTTTGCATCCCAGGCGGGCCTCGGACATAGCAGGTGAGGCGAAGGGGTCATATTTCTCACCAATCCAGATCAGAGGCACGTATCAGGGCTGAGCCCTGGTACTGCACGGGGCACGGGGGGTGGGGGGTGACGTGTAGCAGGACTCGTGCAGCGTTTCCTGCTGGGACACGGCTGCAGGAGTTCTTACCGTACAGCGTAGCACTGGAACAGGCTGTCCGGATACTCCGGCTGGAAGGGCTGCTGGCTCTCCACTGACCCGAACCACCAGGCATCATCAATAATACTGCGGAACCCCACGCCTGCCGACAGCAGCACACACACTGTTAACAACAGCTGGCTTTTCTCCGAGCTGCGAGACTTAAGCGGTGTCTTGGTGGTCTGATAACCCCCCCTCGTGTCTTGCCAATGACCTTCTGGCGCGCTCTTCCGAGCTCTCTGTGTGTCAGCATTTGGTTCTCGCGCACAACCCACCCTCGGTGAGGTGTGACGAACGGTGCCAACGGTGTGTGGGGAGGAGGGGGGCGGGGGGGCTCACCAGGCTGCCAGTTTCGCTCCTTGGCCTCGTTATAAAACTGCTGCAGGACCAGGAAGTCGATGACATCCGGCATGTCGTGATACCTGAGGACCAAACACAGAGAAAGGTCAGAGCAAAGGGCCGCTGCTCTGCGTGGGCCGGGGACCACAGGACAAATTCTAAAGTACCTTCAAGAGAAAATGGAACATAAAACGGAAAATGTTGCACTTAAACTTTTCTGTTTTCGGCATGCGCCCTAAGAAGCATTTATTCAAAAAGGTTCCTTTAAAAAAAAAAAAAAAAAGGTCACCAACAGAAAAGCAAATAATCACTCTCAAATCCACAATCTCGGCTATTAACTAAAAGGCAAACTTCAGGAAACCTTCCACAGTGCCATTAAGATACCAGCCAGGGTCTCGCTCGTACTCGGAGCTCCTAGCAAGCCGACGAGGCTCCTTTGCAGCCTCTCTCGTATTTTCACATCAACACCCAGACCCCTCCTGCCCTCCTTCTGCAGCCCGATAGCCCAGTAGATGGTGCACCCCAAGCGTGCTCACTTCAGAGAGAAGGACTCCCCGGTCATCTTCCCAGAAATGGGGTCCAGGAAGGCCAGCTTCAGGCAGCACAGCGTGGGCGGCCCAACCTCGTACTTGATCCCCACCACCTTCACGGACTCCTGGTCCTGGGAGCAAGCGGGAGGAGAAGGTGAGCAAGGCAAAGGGTCTGTCGGGAAAGCGCAGGCTGCGCACCGGCCGGCGTGCATCGCCACCCCCCACTCACCCTCAGCTCCAGCTTGTTCCAGGGCTGTTTCTGCGGGTTGATGCTGTAGGACTTGGCCTTGCGGACAGCTCTCACATAGGCCTCGTGGCCCTGGCGAAAATATATGAGCTAGGAGGGAGAGAGAAAGAGAGAGAGAGCATGCTTTCAGCGGTAAGAACCAACGCTTGTTCCAGGACACCAAAGCAAAGGCGGACAAACAAACTAAAAGATAAAACTGGTTTAAGATGGAAACGCTGCTTTACACAATGAGCTGCAGAACGGGCTCTCGGCCAGCGCGGGCTGAGGCTCAAAAGCTTGGCTCCTTCAAGAAGCTCATGAAAGACATTTCAGGTCTAACCAGTACACTGCCAAATGATCTCCTCTCGTCTACAACCTTTTGCTAAGTTCTGATGCGGTTCGTGGACCCTGCTGGTAACGATCACTTGGTTACAGGGGGGTCTGAAGGGAACGGGGACCGAAAAGGCAAGGCTGCCCAGTCGCATCCTGACTTCATGCAGTCCGTCTTTGCCAGCAGAACTAAAACACTGGAAAACGATCATATTTCATTCACGGCTCAGGACGGTTCTATCAGGCTCTATTAAGGGAGCAGAACTTCTTTCAGCCCCTTACAGGAAATACAGTGGACCAGTGCTTCCCGGTAGCCTGGGCCCAATAAGAGGATTGTGCCAAAGGTTGTCTAGTCAGTTATCCGTCATCGGAATAATTGCTCGTCCCGGGGACCCAGAGCCTTTCCCGGAAACACGGAACACAGGTCGGGACAAGGAGGGCTGGGATCCCAGGCTTGCTGCAGAGCCGTGAAGAAACGGATATTCAAGGACAGACAATTGAACCCGACACTTAGGAGGAGTCAAGAAACCGGAGCACCAGACAGAAAAAGAATAGAATGCAGGCGGCTAATGTGTCTCAGGCTAAGAAACCTGGAGCATTCCCCCCCCAGCAGCCTCACCTCATCCCCCATCTGCGGCACGAAGGGCGAGCGGCGTGGGATGGTGTCCATGATCCAGGGTGGAGGCAGCCACTCCTCTGCGGCCTCCCCTGCCACCGCCAGCGACGAGTGGGGCTTCTGTGGGGGGGGGGGGGGGAGACACACTCAACACGCGGGCCCTGCGCTCAGCACTGGGGTGCAGGTTCCCCCACGCGAGCGGTGAGCCCGCTCGGGCACGTCCGCGGGTCCGCGGGTCCCACCGCAGCACGAAATCGGCGCCCTGACGAAGCGGCCGGCCCCAGGGCTCAGGCGGCCCAACGGGTGACTCGCCTGCGCCTCTTTCAAAGCCTTTCGCCGCCGCCGACTGAGCAGGAGCTGGCGTCAGGGTGAAACGAGTGAAACGCTAAGCAAACCAACTTTAGAGGGAAGGATCTGCTGGGAATTGGGGGCAAGAAAAATGTCAGCAACTACAGACCTACAGACTGACATTCCACATGTGGTTCAAGACGAAAGGCCCATCTCTCAATCACAGAGACATAAGGTGTAAAGCAGCTTGGCACCTGTAAACCGCATAAAGAAAAAACTTTATAACTGAATAAGGTTACACCTTTCTCCTTTCACCCAGCTAGAAACCCCTAGGAAGTGTTACTGAATTCGGTGGCACAACACAGAAAGAAGACCGAAGGCGCTCTGGGAGACTGGTTCTGCCCTCCACAAGGCATCAGTGAGTACAAGTTGAGCTTACCCGAGCTCAACAGGCTGCTATACATGCAGATGAGCAACCACACACTGCTCTAGACCTGCGGGCGCACCAGCATCCTGAGTAGGGCCTTGTGCTGTTCCACATTTACCTTCGAAGGGAGGTAAGCAGAACAGCACCGGTCTGGTCAGCTAAGGATTCTGGGAATGGAGGAAGCGTCAAGGCAGTCACTGCCTTGGAGGTCAACCAGGACAGGAAAGGGGGCCAGCAGAAGGGCAGGTGCAGAAAACACCTGCTGCCGTTGCGATCCAGGAAGACGCCCCCCCTTGTGCTACACTACACACGCAGGGCGCACAAGGGCGAGGCTCGTGCGCGACGCACGTCGTGCTCGGGGGGAGCGTGCTCAGACCGTGGTGGGAACAGCTCCAGTGTTGAGCGGAACACGGCGTGGAAATAAGAGCACCGATTTATCGGCATTGGCAGCTGTGCACAGTTTCAGATGTTGACAATAGACCAACACAAATTAAAAGGAGATTATTAGATCAATAACGGGAACGCTGATCTCGGACAACTTGCTCTCAGACGGTTTGCTAACATGAAGTATTGCTCTCCGACCACGGAGCATAAAGCACGAAAAAAAAACCCTGTAATGTCCTGTAGAACCTTGCTTATTGCTCTCACTCCCAACACCAGTCTCCTCCTCCTATCCCGTCATCAACAGGTCTCTGTCAGAAGCCCACCTTCCGTTTCGTCTGTTTGAGCTGCTTTCGTTTCTCGGCCTGCCTCCTCCTCCTCCTCCTCCTCCTCTCGTCGGTGGCCCCGCCCTCCTCGGTGGCCCCCCCCGCCTCGTCCTCGGAGGAGCTGCTTCCCAGGTGCCTCACGGGCCGACGGGTGAGCCGCTTCGGGGGCTGGAGGTTGATCCCCGCATCCGCCGTCCAATCGGAGTACTCGCTGGAGGACTCGCTAAAACGAAAGGTCAAAGGTTGGCGCCGGGGAGGGGGGGGGAGGCGTTGTAGGTCGGGGATTCAAGCAAAGATGAAGAGACCTCAGCCTGAGAGGTAAGAGTAGGCCTTCCTGCCATATTAGCACTGCACTTAGACAAGACCTTAAAACTGGTGATGAGCAACTGCAGCTATAAAAGCTATACAAACACTGTTACAGTAACTAATGTAAAACCTTCCCTTATAGACTGATAAGAGATTTCTTTAGGATGGAAAGATCTGATAGAAGGATGGGTTACCTGTGAGAACAATGGCCTACAAAATCTCTGAGGTACCGCCTATGGGGAAAGGATGCTTGACTTTTCAGTGACGTAATTAAGCCCCCCACATACAGGCACTACCAGCAAAACTGCATTAATAATAATAATAATAATAATAATAATAATAATAATAATAATTGCTTACACTTATATAGCGCTTTTCTGGGATTATTAGGAGGCCATGATTGGTAAGGGCCAATTGGAAATTTGGCCAGGACACCGGGGTTACACCCCTACTCTTTTCGAGAAGCGCCCTGGGATTTTTAATGACCACAGAGAGTCAGGACCTCGGTTTTTTACGTACGCATTACAGTTTGAACCAGGGCTCTTGCTTGGAAAGAGGAGCCAGTCCTCCCCCAGCTGGAACCTGCTCAAGGTTCCAGATGGGAGGGACATAAATCTTTATTTAGAGGGAAAGAACGACGAAAAGTCACCCTTGCTAACAATGACAGGAGATACATTCACTGAAGCCCCCTGCGATCATTAACCATTAAGCAGGTGTGATCTTGGCCAGTACCTGGATGGGATGCCTCCTGGGAATGTTAAGGGTGCTGCTGGAAAAGATGTCAGTAGGGCCAGTAGGGGGTGCTCACCCTGCTCAACACAACTAGAACACAGGTGGCTAATCTGGGCTCCTTGCTTAACATTCCAGGTCTTTAAGGTTACTGATAGTTACATATTGAAGAGCCTTTTGCCAGAAGTCAATTAAGCCAATTAAGAAATTAGAGCATTGGTGGGACTAAAGGCCTTTTCGCTTTCCGAGCAACGTCCAGCTGCACCAGATGTGATGGAGAGACTCACCTGGAGCTGCTATCGGTCTGCCACTCTGCCTCTCCCTCTCCCGAGGACGGCTCGCTGGGGTCAGGCTGCTCCTCCTCCTGCTGAACACACCCACCCAGACAGAACGAGTCAAAGGCCTGCAGAAACTCCCCAAGTCAAGATCAAAAACAAGCAAAAAACAGTCTGAGATCTGCCTTTAACAATAAAAAAAAAATCCATGTACCTTCGATGGTGCGTCACAAAAAATCACCCTGACAAACAAAGACCAACGTTTTTCTGTTCCCAATACTGGTGCACTGCAGCAAGGGAACAATTTTACCCTGTTTCTGACCCAGGGGAGTCTACTAAAGGTTAACACTGTAATTGGGCAGATTAAAGGAGAGGGGACAAAAGCTATAAGTAACATCACAGGCTGTAGATCTTTGATCTATAAACCGAGCCAGAATGCCAATTTTGTGAAAGGAAATTTGAGTGCTGGGGCAGCAGCAGGAGACCCTGGACCTCCCTCGCGATGCTTTCATGACAGGGCGTCCGGTTTCTCCGTCAGCCAGACGGCCATACCTCGTCCTCAAGGTCGGACTCCTCCTCGCTCTGCGCGCCGCGTGCGCGGTCCTGCTGGGGGCGCTCTCTGGCCGAGCGGGTCTGGTAAGCATGCTGCTGCTTCCGCCTCGTCCTGCGCAGGGAGCGCGTGCCGGACTCCTGCTGCTCGCTCTGCTGGGCCAGACCGCACAAGAGACGTCAAGGGCCAACCAGGACGCAGCAGACCCCTCCCGCACACATACACACACCCAGAAACACCAACATTGATATTTCCATGACAATATCACACAAAGATTCCACTCAAAACACAAACGAGAGGAGGCCATCTGGTGCTTTTCACACATATGGTAGCTAGCAATTACTTTCCCTGAGGAAAGCCACAGCACAGGCTTTAACCATGGCTGTCGCTTGTTCCACTCTCCCACAACCCTTTGTGTAAAGAAGTAAGTCGTCCAGCCGCCACGAGAGCAGCCAAGCTGGCTGGCACTCATCTCATCACAATTTTAAAACAGCAAAGCTCACCAAGCTCACTGTGTGGTGCCTTTTCACAAGGGTTCAAAATTCTGCTCTCCCCTCGACTCCAAGCCCCCAGACGCCAGTGCAGTCTGGAGCACTTGGCACCCAACGGGGCTGCAGAGAACTCTGGGGAGGAAACGGCCAGCGGGCCCGCAGACAGAGCACTCACCCTCTGTGCGGCGTGGGCGGGTTTCTTCCTCCTCTCCGCGTTGTACAGCGCGCACTCCACCTCGCCCTTCGCCAGCCTGCACTCCTCCATCACCCTGCGACACACATTCACGCCGTTTCAGCCTCCATCATCCAGAGGGCGGGCCGGTGGAGGGTGCGGGCCAAAATGAGTTCTCCCCCCCACCACCACCCTCCCCGTTTGCTGACAACAAAACTGTTTTTGATCAAGCTGATGATCATTCACGACAGACGGCCTTCCCAAACGAGAGACGAGAGCACAGCTCGCCCTGGCCCTGCTGGGATTCGAACCCGGGCGCCCGCAGGGTCCGGGTATGCACAGCGTCGCTCCACGGGCTCCGCCACGCCCAGAGACTGCGCCCTCCAGCCTCAGCCCAGCTCTACACCGCCTAGTGGGGGGGAGGGGGTGCCATCAATTCTACCTCTTTCTCGGCGCATGAGGCGAGATACCCACAGAGGATTTCGTGAAAAGACGCAAGCTGTTGAGCAGCTATTTCCCACCCTGCCCTGCAGTGGCCTGTGCTCTGTTTTTTACTCCAGCATAACTCAAACCCCAAACCGTTAACCAGATTACTTTTCCCCTTGCTGCTGGGGGAACCCAAGATGTCGGACTGTAGACATTTCATCATTAGGGACTTTGCTGAAGATGTGCAACGCTTTCTATAACGGGAGGTAAAACTCCTCAGTACATTTCGGTCCGGGGGGCACACCTTGGTCTGTCCAGGGGGGGCCGGTCGTACCTGCCGACGCCAGGCTGGATCTCGTTGACCACGACGCGCCGGCTCCAGGCCATCAGGTCTCGCTCGGTGGCCATCTGGCTGCGCGGCGCGTTGTGGTGCATCTGCCGCACTCCCTCCACCTGCCCGCTGCGGCGCAGACCCACGTTCGGGGGGGAGCCCAGGCCCTCCGCGGCACGCACTGCGAAGAGCACACGGGGGGGGGGGGGGGGGGCCGAAGTCAGGAGACGTGATAAACGTCCACGAAGCGTGCAGACACACCCTCTGACCCGTCCGGCTCCCCCACCCCCATACCTCCGGGCTGGCTGTCCTGCTGCTCTCCGCCCTCCTCCGCCGAGTTCAGGTTCTGATCCTGCTGGCGCTGCAGCTGCCTGATCAGCCCGTCCAGGGGGCTCTCCTCCAGCTCCTCCCCCAGAGTCTGCTGGCCAATCACCTGCTCCACCACCTCCCCGTCTCCTGTAGCAACCACAGCAGCGGCGTGACATCACGGGTCAGAACCATTGCTGTGCATCGGTGTCGTACAGAACACTCTAATTTGTGCTCAGAACCTGGTATCTCACAAGGCACAACTACTGCCACAGCCTGACAATCAAGAAGGCAGGCATAACATAGCCAACAAACAGCTGATGCACATCATTAAGCACATACACTACAGTAAAAAATACAAAGCCACACACCAGGCCCTACTAGAATACTAATTCAGACTGTATCAAGATGCTAACATGTTTTCAACACACTTAATTCCTTCATAGTATCAGCCTTTTAAAGGCGCCAAAGCTTCTGATGCACTTGACTAGATCAGCTGCTCCCCGTCCTGTCCTGGGGGAGCCCTGGTCTCCCCTAGCTTTTGTTCCAGCCGCCTTATTAATTACAGGGTTATCTGGTTTCATTTGTTTTCTAATTCGAGGCATATTTTAATGGGCTTTCAGCTCCTAAAAAGCTGAATGGGATTTTTTTTTTTTTTTTTTTATCGCTATCAACCCTGCATTCGTTTGAGGTTTGGGTGGGGTAGCTGCGCTGTCACCAACTGGTCCTCCAGAGTGGGGGAAAAAAACAGCAGCCCACTACCGTCAAATCTCACATCGTCATCTCATCACAAAGTGATCACCTTTTAAGAGCTGTTGAGACAGATTAGGCCAGTAGAGAAGAGACTGTATACCGAGATACATGCTGAATTCAGGATGAAACACCTTAATGCCACTGATTTTTAAACCCGAGAACCGACTGCAGAATCCACTAAACCACAGTCTCAACAAACAGACCAGTTAAACGCCAGCAATGAAGAGGTCAAGCAGAGTGCACAAGAACAGAGGGGCTCCAGGACCAGGGCTGGGGACCACCTCAGTGTGATCCTCGTACCGTTGGCCAGGTAGCCCAGCTGTGGGATCAGCTGCTCCTCCTTGCAGCTCTCCCTCCCAGGCACTAGGCGCTGATAGCGGGGGGGGTGGGGGTTCCCGTCCACATCCACCAGGAAGGGGGGAGGCATGAGGTGGGGTGCCTGTTGCGTCTGCTCGTCCAGCACGTAATTGTTGGAGTCCCGGATCAGCGGGCGGAAATCCGTGTGGAAAAACATCTGATCAGGAATCTGTTGGGGGGGGGGGGGGGGGGGGAGAAGGAAAAGGATCAAAGCTACTGTAGCCTGCAGACACCAGAATCCTTAACAGAAATTATGGGAACGCGTTTCCATACACGTCTTCACTGAGCACTGGACTGAAAACCAGTTTTAATTGAAGTACACTCAAAGGTTAAGGGCAGGACAGTGGTGAGCACTCATGCCTCGCGGTGCCCTGGGCTCAATTCCAGACTCAGGGTGCTGTCTGTGTGGAGTTTGCATGTTGTCTCCATTTTTGTGTGGGTTTCCTCCGGGTGCTCCGGTTTCCCCTCACAGTCCAAAGCCACGCATAAAGGTTAAATGTGAAAAAAGGGCCGCATGTGCACTGCGATGGACTAGCGTCCCATCCAGAGTGTACCCTGTCCTGTGCTTGTAGACATAGGCTCCAGTTTCTCAACAACCCCAAGACTGGAAGAAGCAGTCAGAAAATCAATGGACATATACCCAGAGGTACCTAAATAAAGTAAGGCAACTTACCTTTATTTTTGACTAAATTAATAAATTGAATATTTTCTACATACACTACAGCTTTTCAGTGTTTTTTTTTTTACCCAATGTGTTAAAAGAGAACATTGTTATATTTATATCACTCCCATAATTCCTTATTTACACATCCCACTATTGCGTCTAACAAGCAAAGAACACGGACACTTGACGGCACCAATTTACTCTGAAACAAGAACTGGCACGAAAACACAGTAGCATTGGTACAAGATAAAAAGAACTTTACAGTCTTTAAAAGTCATACAGATACACGTTTACAAGATGTTATTGGAGCCACTGTGCACTGGAATATTAAAGAAGGGGTTTAAAATTCTGCATGGATACTGAACAGCGCTGCCCGGGTCTGGTCCAGACCAGCCCCAGTCCTGAGACTGCGTGAGAATCACTGCTAGTACAGAACTCCCCCTATTCTTCTTGTAGACGAGCTCTCACCTTCTCATAGGGTCTGCTGCACCCAAACCCGAAGATGAGCAGGTGTCCGTGAGAGTCCGTGCAGGCGAAGTGCTGCCCGTCTGGAGAGAACTTGCAGTCGAACACCGCGCCGTGCCCCTGACCCTCGATCTGGACAGGACAGCCACACGCCCGGAAGCAAACGGGGGGGAGTCACAAGCCAACGAGCCGAGCACGCAGGAAGAGACAGAAAGAAATCCATTAGAAGGCATTCAATAGCACCAGTAATATCACACTGATTAGCAGAGCTGCTAATGGACTGAGTGAATTAAAGCAGGGAAGAACTTCAGGTGTGAATCCAAGGGTGTGATACGCCTTCTATATTTACTCCTCAGACACTCACTCAAAAGAAGAATTCCTTGCTACTTGTTGACAAATATAGGATCAGGCTGGTTACAGCTGTGTGCCTGCAGGCAGGGAAGGCGATGGAGAGTAGAGGAGGGGACGCACCATATTGAAGTAGTTGCGGATCTTGAGGCCCTTCGTCAGGTCCCAGACGTAGATGTTGCCGTCGTGCCCGGCCGACAGCATGATCCTGGAGTCGAAGGGGTGGGGCTCCAGCACATACACCTCGTCATCGTGACCCTGTCGGTGGGGGACAGAGAGTCGGTCACCTGGCCACCCCAAAATCGCACACGCTACACCGGGGTTACAGTCTACTCCAGGGTACGGAGAACCTGGGAATTCCCACTGCACCGCAAGGGATCTCTGGGAGGCGGATCCATGTGGTGGACAACGGGGCTGGAGGGAATACAGGCGTCAATCCTGACCCCTCTCATGTCCCCTCGGGGGCAGCAGCTCCTCGCCGAGGAAGAGGGAGAGCACTCAGCAGCTGGAGAGGGAAGGTTTCTCACCGAGAGGACGTGCAGCAGCTGGCCAGTGGTGGAGCGCCACACTTTGAGCAGGTAGTTGTTGACGGCCGTGATGACCGTGCTGTCCCCTCGGTCCCAGGCCACCATGGTCACGTTCAGCTTGGTCACCTTGTCCTCCCCGGGGACCGCGCTGCTCCTGCACCGGGGTGACACGCGGGTCAGCCTGCGGCCATGCATCCGACGCACATCCAACACGACTCCCACAACACACTCGTGCGTGCGTGCGCCGCACTGCAGCGACGAGGTCCTGCGCTCACTGATCCCGTGCAACTTCACAGCGCGAGACACGCGAGGCATGGTGCCTCAGGCTGCAGACAATACAGGCACAGATATCTGCCCTACCCTGGCAGCTTGGCCGTCATGTCCAGGGTGATGCTCTTCCACTCCTGCTGCTGGTAATGCCAGACTCTGGCCGTGCCGTCCCGGCTCCCGCTGACGAACCGCAGGCTGCGAGCAAGGGGAGCAGGTCAGTGAGCAACACGTACAGAACAGGCCAGCGGCAGCGACCGGTGATCTCGAACACACAAAGACAAAGCCCTCACCTGTCGCTGTTGTTGCAAAACTGAACTGCAACGACTTTATCCTGGAATTAAAGAGAAAAGTTATGGTGACGCCGAGAAAGAGATAAGGCTGCACCGTGTACTGAAGTCATTTAGGGCCATACTCGATCACTACTTGAACAATTACTTTACAAATTCACATTTAATCATGTAAGACTCACAGAACATGACTCCAGTGCTGGCTACCGACACTGGAAACTTTCAGGTCTTACAGGTTAAAAATATCTCACTTACTTAGAGAGCTATCAGCACAGACAAAATTAAGAGTACAAATACATTTGCTTCTATGAATTGACAGCAAAGGGTACAACCTGGAATGGATCAAACCACTATGCATGATGGTTTTGGCATAGTGACTTCTGCCCCTTTCATGGGTTACACCTGTAAAAGTCAGCAGGGACAGTGCTGGGCAGCGACAGGCTCTCCCTTACCGTGTGCGACTCCAGCTCGGCCATCTTTATGGGTGGGTCCAAGCCCAGGTAGTACACCCTGATCACGTGATCGGTGCTGCCAGTGGCCAGAAACATCCCACCTGAGACGCAGACAGACACACGGGTCAGGGGTCAAGAGCTGACTGCGGTTTCAAGCGGGCACTCAACCATCAAAACAGCTAGTCGGCCAGGGGCATCGCGCATTCAAAAAAAGGGTGAAATCTTTTAAGAAACTGAGAAGTTAGATCTCAAAAAGCATTTCAGGCTTTGCACGTTCTAACGTTGCAATGGGTTTTTAAAGGCACCTAAGAGATTGCCATTATTGTTGCTATGGGACAAGAAACCGAGAAGTACAATTTTGGAATAGCACTCACTATTAAAAAAAGTGTGAAAGAACAAGGAACAAAAGCTTAGCAAACTCCAGTGTTGCAGGAACACCTGGAAGACACTGCCAGGGTGTCATGAAAAGGAGGCTACAAGAGAGCACCCCCTCTTTTTCCACTGCACAGCGAAATAGCTGTTGTCAAGGGCAATAACTCCCAGGATTCCTCCTCGCCTGCATTTTTAAACCTTTTGATCTTTTCGCCTGTCCAACAGTCCTCCCTGCCGAGATCAGAGCAACAGGCCTTTTGAGTTTAATGAAGCACTTCGGGACCCTCAGCGGTAAATGGCGGAGATGCAATTAAAACAATCGAGTCCATTAAGTTAGCATACCGGGCTCCCTGCCCGGTCGCTGGGGCAACCCGCCAGACGTGCCCTCTGCGCCGCGGACAGGGCTGGGATCTGGGATACTCACCGCAGCTGAAGGAAGAGCAGGAGATCTGCGCCCCCGGCCGCGAGCGCTCCGTGAATTTGAAGGGCCGTTCCCTGCAGGGGAAACGGAGATGGTCAGTTTCATCGCGGAGGAGGAAGCCAGCGTCCTGCAAGCGCAGCGTTTCGGAGGGGAAGCACTGCACATTCTCCAAGCAGGACGGCAAGTGAAAAAGTGGCGAGATACACGTGCATCAACTCCTTGGTCTACAGAAGGGATGCATGCCTACTAACGTATTTCTCAAGCAAAAACTCACTACATCTTCAGATCAGTTTAAAAACGAGCCTAGATGACCTGAGATAAAACCTAATATCTGAATCGCAGGTAAAGGTGTATGGTAAGTAAATATATTTATAAATGATGTAACAATTCTTACTATACTAAAAGCGCAGCAGTCTAACAATACAAATGCACTGACAAGCACTTTCTCAATATCAGAATAGAAATCCACTTGTACCTTAACACACACAGCCACATTAAACGCTTCCTATATACGACCTTCTGAATAAGATGACTATATTACCACACGATGCACGTTACAGAATTCGAGCTTCAGATTAATCAAGGCTAGCTCGGGTATTCGGGATGATTATTGGAGTGACGCAAGCCCGCCGCAGTAAGCGCAGTAAGGCGATGCCCCTGCCCCTTCTCCTCTTTTGCAGCCGCTGCACAGCTGGGCTGGAAGGCGGAGCCGCGGGAGGGGAGGGTCCTGGGCGCCAGTGTCCCCGCGGAGCCGGCCACACTCACGCGAACTTCATCGTCACGGAGTGCCACTGCCAGAAGCACACCGTGCCGTCGGCGCCGGTGGAGGTGAGGTACCGCGCCGTGCCCCTCGCGGCCGGAGAGAACTGCGGGGGGAGAGGAGACGGGGCCGTTGAGTCTCGTCACGAACCGCGCTTCCGAAAACCCGCCGGCAGCACCCCAGGCGGGGAGCCGAAACGCGCGCCCCCCCCCCCCCCCGGGCGGGTGGGTGCACTCGGCCCTTTCCGGTGGGCAGCGCAGGAGGGGCATCAGCGCGCTGCAGCTGCAGTCCTCACAGGGTCAGCGGGGGACCTGGAGACGGCCAGGGAGCAGCTCCCGCTGTCCGATCGAGGGGCGCGCCCGCAGGGCTTCAGGGGGATGTGCCAGTGTTGGAATCTACCCCAGATCACCACCCGATTCCCGAACCTCTTCCGGGTAGGTGAGGTCAGAGGAGAGAGCACCTGAGTGCACCTGCGTGGGGCGGTCTGCCGTCTTTAAACCCCCACCCCTCCTGCCGCACCCCATAATCACGAAACAAATAGTTTTACCCTTCTACGGCGCCCACAACGCCTCTCGGCGCTCCACAAAGCCAACAAGCCCACAGTCACAACTGAGAGAGAATTCCTCAATTCCCCTGAGCCTCCTTCCTTGTCCCGTTATAGATTACATGTACTTCACTTCTGCAAAGAATGGAGCACAGGAAAATCTTCCAAGACGGTTTGCTTCTAAAACAATCTCCCGACTCTGCAAGCCTGACACCGATTGTGGGGGAGTTTTGAAAACAGGGGGCAGGGCAGCAAAGGACCCCCGCCCCACTGACTGAACACGTGACGTGGAAAGTTTCTGTGACGTTTTCAGACGTACAAATGCGCCGTGTGTCCAGAAACTTTCCCCCCCAGGGGACGAGAAAAGCTGGTCTCATCTTAAAACTGTGGTCATCAAGGTAGCCGATGCCCTGTCACCGTGAAGGGCCGCTGGCAGCCTGTGCACCGGCCCCAGCGCGGGGGTTACGCTGGCACGCACCTGTATGGAGGTGATGGAGGCGGCGTGGCCCTGCAGCACGGTGACGGGCGCGCAGGTCCGCAGGCACCACACCCGGATCACCTTGTCGCAGCTGGCCGAGGCGATCATGGTGTTCTCGTAGTTGACGGCCATGTCCGAGATCTCGGCCGAGTGGCCCCGCAGGGTGGAGAGGAGCCGCCCGTTGTCCGTCGCCCAGACCTTCACCAGGCAGTCGTCCGAGCCCTGCGGGCACAGCACACGCACGCCGCTGAGCCAGACCCCCGCAGCGCGCCCAAGCTGCTCGCTCGCCACCCGCGGGCGTGACCTCCAATTCACACAGCTCAGGACAGGGGAAGCACGCCCGCCTCTTCTCAAAATAAAAACCGCCGCAGAAAGAGCCTGTCGCTCACAAGTAAAGGCTTCGGATGCAGAGTGTGCACAGCTGTCACGCACGCGGCCACTTAACGAAACTAATATTCGTATCAAACACAATCACCCCCCCCCCCCCGCCTCATCAAAGCACACGGCCAGTCAGCCCGAGCCCCCCGGTCGTACCGTGAAGATGCGGCGCCCGGTACGGTCAAAGGCCACGCAGTACACCGACGACAGGTGCCCCAGGATGCGGCGGTGCATCTTCATGTGCTGATAGGTGGAGAAGGGGAGGGTGTGGCTGAACCGGGCGGAGCCGGTGGTCCGCCGGGCGCCCATGATGGTGACTGGCGAGAGAGAGAGAGAGAGACGAGCAGACCGCTTGAGTAGGAGGCATGGCGAGGACACCGAGACCGATTATAGTCAGGAACTATAGTCGGGCCCTCAGCTCACAATGCGGCTTTTTACCGTCATCCGCAAGCCCCAAAGTCGTGACCTGAGAGTTTCAACGAAGGAGCAAAGGGACAAGTTAAGTGCCGGGAAACACTCGGAGCGGTGCCAGTCAGCCGGGAAGGCGAAGGCGAAGGCAGGGCTCACCGATGCTGGGCGGTCTCCCATAAATCAGGGGGGGTTCTGGGGGTCTCCCCCGGTGCAGAGCAGCAAAGGCTGAACCACTCCATACTGTGTGACTGCACCCTAAAAGGAAAGGGACAGACGGGATTACTGCCAGCAGGCCCCACGACACTACTTAACCACCAGCAGAGAAACCTGTCGCACTCCAAGGCTGAGCAAGGCCCGCATTTAACAACGCTACCCATGTTCTCCCCGAAAAGCATTCAAAATCCTCAAAGGCACCGGCGGATTTTATTTGTACCAAACAGGGAAACGCAGAACCAGTGGGCACAAGTGGAAATGCATTGGAAACGGAGAACTGGAGGCACTTCTCTACGCAAAGGGTGGTGGGAGAGTGGAACGCGTGAACCAGACATGCTGTTGAAGCCGACACCAGGGCTTGAGTCAGGGGAGAACTGGACAAGACCCTGGGATTGATTAACCAGTAAAGACCGAACAGCCTCCCCTCGATTGTAACTGCTGTGTTCCTAAAAGGAGTTTTTCCCTGGCTTTCGGCAGGGCAGCCCACGAGTGGAAATGTACCTTTGGCAGTGCGCAGAAGGGACTGTCTGCCGACCCCCAGCAGGGTGTGCACCCCCGGGACGCTGGGGGGTACCTCCTTGTCCAGGAGTGGCCCAAACCGCTGGCAGATGCGCAGCAGGTAGTCCGTGGGGATGTGCCGATTGAGCTTCACCTGCGCGGGGAAACAGGAGGGACAGGACACGGGCGCGAGTGAGCGGGGAGGCCGAGGAGGCGACCTGTCCTGTCCGCGCGCTTCTGAAAGACAAGCCCCCCCCCGACGGCTCACGAAACCCCACACGGAGCCACTTGCAATAAAAAAAAAAGTCAAATGAAATGACCTCAGTAACAAACTCACTATTCTTCATGAAGGCACATAATAATAATTAATAATAATTGCTTACACTTATATAGCGCTTTTCTGGACACTCCACTCAAAGCGCTTTTACAGGTAATGGGGATCCCCTCCACCACCACCAATTGCACATGCAAGGAGCAATTAAAAAGACAAAGCAACAAACAATAAACTACACCCCTGAGGTCTGAACAGAGCCAGGTAGTTTAATGGTAAACATGTCGAGCAGCTCCAGGGGACTCACACCTCAAAAACAAAAACACAAGAATGCAAAAATACCCCCTCAAAAAAAAAAACAACCTGAAGCAAGTTAGACCACAGGGGTAAAGTCTCATTCACAAGGGCCGTTTTCACAAAGCCTGACAGGACTGGTCCTGAATCCCTGCATCTGGAGCTAATTCAGGTAATCTAGCCCAACAGGTACAGGAGCCCCCCAAAGCAGAAACGGAAACAGGCAACGTTTCTCAGACTGAGCTACAACGTTACACTTTTCCACTGGTGTAGCTCATCAGGCTCAACTCCTACACATCCAGACACCTCATCTATATAACCCAGCAACAAGTAATCACCTGCACTACACCGAGACAACCCACTGAAAGGATGCATAAGACACAGGCTGACTATAGGCGATGCAGATTACGACAATACACAAGATTATTGAAATTTGGTTACGACTTCAGTCTGTTTCGTAAACACTAACTTTTCACAAACACGAACGCATTCGGGATGAGGGCGGGAGACTCATCGCATCGGCGCAGCATACAAATGCCAGGGAAACGCGTTTCTAAATGTCGGATCTGTAGAATTTAACCGGCCACGAACTTTATACCAGGGCTGAGGCTGAGGCAGTAGCTATAGTGTGTGGTCCGAATCGATCGCACGGGGTTTTAGAAGGAGCAGGTCAGAGTACTTGAAGCTACAGGCTCTGTCCCCCCCAGCACCAAATTGGTCAAATTACGTGTTTACATGCACGCAACAGGGCGGGCTGGCTGCCTTTTGTGTCTGACCGGTTGTGCCATGCACTCGCACACGACAGTCACAGGCGAGCCTCCCTCGCCGCCTCCTAGCGTCCGCTGACCAGCTGCACGCGCACCCGCTGCGCGACTCCGGCGTCTCGCCGCCGCCGGCCAATCAGGGCGAGGCTCCGATCCCCCCGCACCGGCTCGCCACAGTGGTAACTGGCTTCCGATTGGCTGGCGGCGGAGGCCGACGTCACTCTCTGCCCTCCCCCGTCGGAGCTACGTGCCCTGGGATAACCCCCTCCCCCTCCTGAGCCAACACAATAAGGCGTTCATTTCAATACAAAATATCCGCTTCTACACACGGAATTTCTCCAAACCCCGAAAGCTCACAGGTGCTTAAAACCTGCCCCCCAGCACCTCGCCTGAAATTATATTTCGGTTTAAAAAAAAAAAGATCAAAGTTAACTCCACAAACACACAACCGTGAGCACAACTTTCTCGTTCAAAAAAAAATAAATAAAAACTCACCCAGTCTTCAAAGTTTCTTTTATATTGCTTCCCGTCCCAGCTCCATCGTCTGGGAATGAGCTAAAAGACGAGGGGGGGGGGGAACGAGTTTTTGTTTTAAAAGCAGGACCGACGCTCGACTCCGAACAGCCCGCAGATCTGTTTCCCGTCTCCAAAAAAAAACCCCCCTCCCCCGCCAACAGGACTGAAAATGATATAATATTAAGTAAGAAAAGCGATATCGCGGAAACGAGACGTGAGAGGGGAGTCGAGAGAGAGCGGCGCTGCCTACCTCGAACTCTTCCAGTTCCTCCACCAGGACCTGGAGGAGAAACACACAGGACTTTCTCAGCACCGCAGACCCGAGAGAAAAGGCAGAGAGATGTGTCGGCGGATCGCGGTTCTGCACGCCGGCCTTACCTGGGCCGATTTCTTGCACGGTCCGGACTGCAGAAACCTGGCGATGAGGTAATACAGTTCTGAAGAGGAGGAGGAGGAGGAGAAGAGGGGGGGAGAGTATTAAAAAGCCATTTACTCGCGCAAACCCCTCGCACGGCGGACGGCAGCATCTCCGCTTTCGGGCGAATAAAGAAACAATTTGAAAAGAAACGCTCGGCGACACCCACCGGCTTCGATTTGGGAGCATTGGACTTCTGCCATCTCTCGACCCGGACGCCGGCGCTGCGCCTCCGGTTGTTGTATTTGTTTGTATTGGGAGGAAAAAAAAAATTTGCCCCCGTAGAAAGCGTTCCCCCGGCGTTCGGCCTTTTTTCCTTTCTCAGGCTTTTCGGAGCATCAAGCCTTGGTGCGGATGGGCGCGCCCCCTGCCGGCCGCCGTGCGCACTCGCTGGGGGCTGCGTCATGCTGGTGAAGCGGCTGACGCTGCGAGGAAGCCATCTTGGTGAAGGATAACAACGAAGGCATCATGACCACCCCCCCTGCTTCCTATCTCTCTCCTGTCCAGTAGGGAATGCCTCGCTAAAGCTACTAAGATTTAAAAACAATCTTGGTGAATTGGAAAATAAAAAAAACAACCACGGCTTCAGGGCTCGTGGTGTATCCACACTGATGTGAAATAGTCTAGCCGGAAGCCTCAGTCCGTCCTCTACACGTGAAGTTCATATAGAAACAAGTGTAAATACTGTAGTGGGCAAATTCAACAGGAGTTGGGCGTCTAAAAGTTCGCCGCCGGGTCAAAGTAGCGTCTAGGCAGTATGTAGTTAACGAGGTGGATTTCTAAAAGCAGGAATTCAGAGTAGACAACGCACATTCATAAGCTGACACGAGTCCTGGGGGGTCGGCCTTTGCACAATATCGGTGTCTTTTGCGACGTGGGCTTGTGAGATTTGAACCAGCTCTGTACCACAAGCAGAAAACTAAGCTGTGGATTTCGACTCTTCCCCATCTAATAAAAGACTGTTTCATATCACGGATCCCGTTTCACTAGACTGAGGGGGATCGAGTCAGTGATTCTGGACTGTGAACCGATTTTTTTTTAAAGTAACTTCCTAGATCAGCGTCCTTCCTTGACAGACCAGCTAAACCTACCCCAGGTAGGTTTCAGAGGCGCATCACGCAGCACAGCGGAGGGAGACGGATGCGTCTGGGATAGTTTCAGATAGGGGGCGCCCGCGGGCCGCGAATTCGCCATTGTTTCGCTCGGAGGAGACGAGCGTTTGTGTTGCAAAACATTTCACCTTCCTCGAGCTGCCGCTTCGCTGCGTATGCCGTGTGTTTCATCGAGCTCAGCCCACAAAGGAGAAAAATAGAAAAATTAAATGAACAAGCACGCAGGGCAGCTACGCCTGGAAACACAAGTCGTTTTCGGAGCGGTACACCGGAGCGGGCAGTCCGACAGTCAGCCATCTGCCTGAGCCGGATAATTCCCCATGCACGTATTCTGACACCTAATATTATTATACGGCAGCCATGATAGTGCTGCCCGGATTATGTTATTGACGAAACGCAATGCAGAAGCAACTGGAAGGATGTGTTTCAAGCCCCTCTGCCTAACCCTCGCCTCACATTCCTAAATAGGTCATTTAGAAAGCGACCTACTTTAACAATTAGTACCGGTAAAAAAAAAGCAACATCAAACAACAGTCTTTTTTAAAAAAAAAACATAATTCTCCCAGTGATAGCACAGCGTTTTGCTTCCCATCCAATGGCTACCTGTCCCCATCGCGAAATCGTGTCATGTCTGCAAATGTTACGCAACGATCTACAGAACAGGACGCACAGGTTCCCTGCTTGGAACAGCTTGACAGCCCAGGCGCCATAATGCAGATTCAGTCCTGGTGCCCACACATCGAGGGGAAAGGAACCCTCGTCCTCTACAATATATATATATAGAGCTTATTATATTAATAAAGTATAATAATGTAATAGCCAGGATGCAGGTTTCTTCACTTTTATATGTCAGGTAAGTAGTAAGCAAGTGGTGTAAGTAATAGTGGTATCTACCCTGTTTGTCCATGTAATGGGTTGAAGGTCACTCACACAGGTGAAGGCTGAAGGCTTAGCTGGTGTGTGATTGACTCCAGAGGAAATTGTTTCTTAGGAAATTGTTTCCAGCAGCCATATCACTCTGCAACTCACACCTGGTAACCCACTGAAGCTCAGCAGGTGTGAGCCTGGCCAGTACCTGGATGGGAGACCTCCTGGGAAAAACTAAGATTGCTGCTGGAAAAGGTATTAGTGGGGCCAGCAGGTGGTGCTTACCCTGCGGTCCATGTGGGTCCTAATGCCCCAGTATAGTGACGGGGACCGTCCTTCAGATGAGACATAAAACCGAGGTCCTGACTCTGTGGTCAATAAAAATCCCAGGGCGTCTCTCAAAAAGAGTAGGGGTGTCACCCCGGCGACCTGGCCAAAATTCCCATTGGCCTTTACCAATCATGGCCTCCTAATAATCCCCATCTCTGAACTGGCTTCATCACTCTGCTCTCCTCCACACTGAGAGCTGGTGTACTGTGAGCGCAGTATGGGCTGCCATTGTGTCATCCAGGTGGGGCTGCACACTGGTGGTGGTGGAGGGGATCCCCATAACCTGTAAAGCGCTTTGAGTGGAGTGTCCAGAAAAGCACTATATAAGTTTAAGCAATTATTATAATTAATGTTTCGTGACGCTGTGTTGTTGGGATTTCTCATGCTGCCTAGTGTTGGGATGGCCACCTGTGTGTCTTTCCTGTCCATACTGTCTTTTCTATTGGCTTTCCCATGCAAGTCTCTTTCTTTGTCCCATACCACCGTGTGTGAATCATTAAGTCATGGAGCTTTAGATACACTGTCTTTATATTGTCCTTTGGTTTTTAGGCTCTTTTTCTGTCCCTCTTTAAGGAATCCTACCCAATACCCTTTTCTCCTCTAGGCAGGGTGAAAGGTCAGAGGGGAGTCCTGGGTCACGCAGGCAGGGTCAGGAGGGTGGGACGTGCTGTTAGGGCTCAGGTGTTCGGGACACTTTCCACACCTGACGTCAGCCAGCTCCTGGAAAGGAGAGCTGGTGCCTCCATCTGTGCACGGGCACATCCGTGAGGGATGACGTGGAATGGATCGGGATGTGGTTTCAGGCTGGTATCCCCCACTAATCCCATATATGCAAACACTAATGAGGTGAGTTCTCTCTTATCTGCAAAGCACTTTGGTTTGTTTTAAGATAAAAAGAGCTATATACATGAAAGGCACTATTAATATAGCAGTGCCTGGAGACAAAGCACTGTAGCATGTGCAGTATGTGTGTTCAGTCCCTGGCTGCAAATCACATTAATCTTCGCTAATCAAGCCGATAATTAGCTCACTTATGTAACGCAGAGCTCAGCTGAAGTGATGACCAGGAAGACCTTGCAGGTCTGTGAGGTGGGAGATCTCCCTTGTAAGATATCGGTTCTGCCTCTTCTCTGCGGTCCAGGTAGCCCTTTGAACACGGGTTCAGCAGAGCTGGGATCTCAGGGATCTCAAATCAGGGTCCCGGAGAGCTGCAGGATCTTATCATTCCCGTTACACCTCAATTAGATAAGTGAGACTTTAAATCAGCAGATTCGCACAACAGGTGCTACCTCTACCTTTTTTTAACATATAGCATTACTCCTGGGACATATGTGCAGTTTTTTTATTGATGGGATAAACTAACCAAGATCAGTTCCACTGATGAAGGATCATGTGTTTGAAACCTGAAAGGTGTGAATTCCCTGCACAGCGGTCCTGTGGTCTGCAAGCAGAGCTGCCGGCTAGCTCAAGCCAGCGCAGACCTAGAGTTGTCAATCTCCTGTAACTCCAGTACTGCCCCAACAAGCCAGCGTTCTGCACAGCCGCCCGAGCAGGCCCGGCCTTTAGGCACAGGTGCTGGGACAGCGCTGACAATCTTGCCTCTTGCAGGTGCGTGAATCGTGCTTATCAGGCTGTGATACACCAGCGTCACGGGCTACTTCAGCTGGGGGAGGAGGACGGTTCATGCAACAGCCTGTTCCTGCCCGAGCATCTATCCGCCTGACACAACATCGGGGTTTTAATCATCAGTCCCCAAAACAAAGAATCCCCTGGTGACCATTCTCTCCAAAAGAATTCTTTGGCAGCCCGCCCACTTTCTTTAAAAAAGAAATGGTCCTTTAGTCAATTTAAAGTAGAAGGCAGACTGCTATTTTTAGCCTTGCATTTGAATGAAAGAAAGGGGAGAAAAAGCCAGTGGTAGACCAGTGAGCAGCTCCAAGAGGAGTGATGTAATTGTTTTGACAGCCGGGGCGGCTCTGAGTGAAAATATGTAGTCTCTTACTGTACAGTCCACGGGCATCTGGTCAACAGACAGACTGGCACAGACTGGTAGTTTAATAGGAGGTGCTCCTGAGCCTCTAAGATATGAGTCATTCTCCCTGTCTCTTCACTGTGTGAGCCCAAATCCTGCTTCTGTAAAACCAAACCAGCTGGAGCACCACATCTGGAGTGCCCTGAGATTATGGAGCGCGTATGGCTGTTATCTCTGTCCCGTGTCACACCTGACAGACGAACGGTGGGATTACTACCTTCTGTCTGAGAATCTTCACCCTTCCCGCTGAATTGTATTCTCCGCAGTTTCACACTGCGGAAATAGGAAACCCTCCATACCAAACAAGATGAAGAGTTCCTTAAAAACAGGAAAGCAGACCAGACTCCGTTTTAGGAGTAATCTTAGGAGGACAGTCTGAGTATCAGATGCAGTAAATGCATACAAAACGTGGAAACACGTAAGAAAACGAGAAAAGGGTATTTTAAGGGTTATTGCTGGCAAATACAAGACTTCCTAATGAGGAATTCATTGCTGAAGCCTGCTTTTAGGTATACGGCAGCTACTTTAGTGAATTTCACATGCAAGGGACTGATACATATTCATGCTTTAAATTATGTTAATAGAGCAACTAATCCAATGTGTGTGGAAGTGCATTTAACACCAAGACCAGAGGACACTTCATTGTCCAGAGGGCTATGGGGGTGTGGAACAGCTGTGTTGTTGAAGACAGTTCCCTGGATTCTTTCTGACTATCAAATGGGCTAGTTGGGCTGAAAGGCCTCCTCTCATTTGTAACTGCAAATGTAACTCATTTCTAATTTGTCTCTTATAGAGCCAGCATTTTACATGTCTGAGTCACAGGTCCTGCACATGTGCCATGCAAATATCTGCGGGTCAGATTTGCATGCATCTTCAGTTCACAGGTCTCTTTTGCACTCAGATGGACTCTCACAAAAGGACACAGCATGACGAAAAGAATGGAAAAGTGACCCAGCACACACACACAGAGAGTGGAGGTGTGTCTTTACAAACGAAGCGGCACTCTGTGCAAATGCAAAAAAGGCCTGGGACAAGGAATAACACATTTCAGGTGCTGAGCAGCTAAATATCAAAGTGGGTAAGAGAACTGATCAAATAACCCTTGGAAATTAATTACTCCATGGTGGTGTGTTAGTATTATTTGCAGTGTATATATAAAAGTGTTCATTTAATCTCCATTCCATGTCACATGTCTCTGGGCTCTCAAGATTAGAGGACCAAACAGATGAAGGCTAAAACAGAGATACCTTCATGCTGTATGTTCCTGTTGCAGTTCTTATAACTCCTCATGTACAGACCCAGTCTGTATGGTGCTGTATCTATATGTACAGTACAGTCATCGTATACAGAACTAGGCAGTATGGTGCTGTAACAGTATGTAAAACTCATTATATACAGATCCAGGCAGTGTGGTGCTGTATCTATATGTACAGTACAGTCATCGTATACAGAACTAGGCAGTATGGTGCTGTAACAGTATGTAAAACTCATTATATACAGATCTAGGCAGTGTGGTGCTGTATCTATATGTACAGTACAGTCATCGTATACAGATCCAGGCAGTATGGTGATGTAACAGTCTGTACAACTCATTATATACAGATCCAGATTGTATGGTGCTTTAACAATCTGTACAACTCATCATGCGCACATCCAGACTGGATGGTGCTGTAGTAGTATGGCCAACTCATCACACGCAGAAACAGACTTTGCAGTCCCGATAATTGGGTCACGTTCATTCTGCTCTAGTTGCCTGATGGTGCTGTGTGGCCCAGGGGCCGATGGGATTCCTGGCAGTGGTGATCGGGTCCTTGCTGTGTCTATGGCACTGGTGTCGCCCTCAGCCTCCCTCCCCCCAGGGGTCTGCTCTGTGAGCACGCATTGTTAAAGACCGCTGTCTACACCAGTACTTTATTCACAGCACACAGACCTCCAACCACCAGAACAAAGCTCCTCTTTAAAAAAAAATAAAAACAAAGACATTTCTTTGGCTTATTTTTGTCATGTTTTTTTTTCTTGTTGGATCACTCGGCCTAAGAGACTGCAGGCAGACTGAGTGGGAGTGAAGAAGCACACTGTAGCGATCTTCCTCAGCAGCCAAAAGCAACAAAAACTCTCAAGTGAAGCTTCCGAAAGATAGCGGAGCAATTCCATTCTGTAATGTATGTACAAATTAGATTCTTTCTCTCCTTTTTTTTCCCAAATAAAAACAGATGGCCCATGAACGTTCTTGTTTGTAGACATTATGCTTTTTTGTCTCTAGTGTTCTAATTCCAAGCAGGAATTTAAAGCAAAATGGAAGCACAGGACTAGTGTATTAAATCACAGAGAATTAAGAAATGAAGCCCTAATTATCCAAACTCTTTCACTTAACTGTGCCTGAAAACCACCCGTCTTTTTTTGGAAGAACATCATTGTACTGCCTAATTCTCAGGAAAAAAACGATTGCATCAGGTTTATTTCCTTAATGACACAGGACAGTCTGTCCAGCTGGAGGTCATTACTGCAGAAAAAAATAAGCAAATGAATAAACAGGCCCAGTGGTCTATAATCTCTGGCTTTCACCCTTACCTGGCATTTAAAGTCAGCAGCAGAACATCTGACAGAACAGTGTTTTTGATCCAGTGCAGAAATTGTTCCCTTTTGATGTCTAAATGCAGTCTAACTAAAATTCCATATTCGTTCTTAACTATAAAAGGGGAGGGTTCTAGAGAGCTGGTGTTATAATCACCTGAATCAGCTCGTTATTGGCTTCACTGGATTGGTTTAACAGCTTGTTCCAGCTCTTCAGTGCTGCTGCTTGGAAGACACCTGGGAAACCTGCAGACACCCCAACCTCCCCTGCACCAGATTTGGGCACCCCCTGCTTTATGATGAAGAACTGCAGTTTTGCACGGAAGCAAAAGCAAATTGAAGCTGGGTGTGCAAATGATCGACACCCCCCATGCTGTGTGATCACGCCAGCACTGTTTATGTTCGGACAGAGATCCTACCGGTTGTCACCAGGCCAAGAGCTTGTCACAGTCACATACACGTGAAATCCATCAAGTGTCTGCACTGCATAGCTCTTGATCGCTTACAACCTAATTCTCCAGACGTGCAGTTTGTAAGGGACAGGTGGGTCTGGGCTGAAAAACCCTGCTACCTTTATAGTTATGTGTGCGCCAATGTCTTTTCTCAATAAATTTAAAACTTGGAAAACAGCAGTGATTTGCTCCTCTCCTGCCTAGCCTTATGCACATTATGTAAGGAACCAATCACTAATCAATAACGAATGATTGCACGAACATGTGAATTAAACCGTACAAACCCCCGCTCGTGCCTGGAAAACGTGGAAGCAGACACACATCGTCCTACCTAGTACATACTGTATGGGCCTCGGCAGCAATGGTGACATCAAGAGCCTAAAACGAGTCAAGGTTTTTTGGTTCCAGCTGAAGGACAGTCCCTGCTGGCCAGGTTGATAGAACAGGCCTTTGATCTTGGCTTTCTGGGAGCTTCAAACGCAAGCTGACTTTAAGAACGGTACGAATTCAATTCCGCCACACACAACAGCTAATAGAAACTGGCAGACCCATAGTACCGTTAGTTAAGGGGCAAAACCAAAACCGTTTCCTGCCCAGCTTCCCAGTTCTTCCCTGGGTTTCGGACCTGGAGTGCTGTCTGCGTGGAGTTTGTATGTTCTCTTCACATTCGTGAGGGTTTCCTCCAGAGTTTCCTCCCACAGTCCAAAGATGTGCTGGTAGGTTAATTAACCTCTGGGAAAACCGGCCCTGGTGTGAGTGTGTGTGTCTGTGTGCACTGTGATGGACTGGTGACCCATCTAGAGTTGTACCCTGCCTGGTGCTTACTGGGATAGGCTCTGGCTCCCCTGTGACCCTCAACTGGAAGAAATGGGATGGATGGAGGTAACCAACAGCTACGGTACTCCAGCCTCTCTGCTGTGCAACAGAGACGGGAGTGGAGCCGTTTCCCAGTCTGTGTCACCACGACCGCAGGCCCGTGTGGGTGAGGGTGGGGACGCGGGGACTATCCTTCATTCAGCCATCCTACAGAGCAGTCGGAAATTCCTCACGGCTCATCGCTACGCAACTCGTGTGCGAGATTCACAGCGGACGTCCCGTTGACACAACGGATCCACCTGTAGCACGTCTCCAATAAGGTGTTGCTGCACCTGCTCCAAAATAGAGGGTCAATCTCAGTCTGTGGGAATTTGTTACGATTATAAGGGACTCTCTCTGATGCACCCGAATGTGAGGGAGGAGGTGCAGGCTTCCACAGATGGCCTACAGCACCCACGAGGGGGCCCACAAACGACCAGGTGCACAGTTCAGAGCCTGCCGAGAGCCGAGCCGGAGATGCCCAGCGGGGAAGACGATGACTGCACGTAAGAAGCTGTATTCTCTCTTTCTGGGGGCCACCTGCTGCAGAGAAACAGCTCTGTTGACTGTTCCTCGCGGGCCCGTGCTTACAGGGACACCCCCAGCAACAGTCTGCATCCTACCAGCAGCAGGGGAGGATCCCTCATTTCCGCACTACCGCTGTTCTGCCATTGGGATCTCGTTCCCGGGCTTCGATGGGCCTGGACCTCTAGAGTTGCAGCACGCAGGGAGGGGAGCGAGAGAAGCAGGAGAAGGCAGCCCGTGCCGTGGAGAGCAAGAGAGCTCACTGGCGGCTGAGTAGGAGGCAGACTGGGGCAACCGCGACGGTAAATTAAACACAACAAGGGGTGAAGATGCTGCTGGCCGTTTGCGCACAAGGGCCCAGGTTCGAGCACTCTCTGGAAACAAACTGCCAGTGACGGGATATATGGCGTCTGGAGACCCAGGCCAGACAGCCCGACTACCGGCTCACGCAGGGGGCGACGTACAGCTTCCAGACAATGTAGGGAAGTAATTAAAAAGGCAAATGGTTAGTTAGGATATACAGTTAATAGCACAGAATTTAAAGGATGTGTAAGAATTGTGCAATGCACTAATTAAGCATCATTTTGAGCATTGTCTGCAATTTTGGTCACCATGGTGTAGAAAAGATATTGATGTTATGGCACCCATCCAGAGAAGAGCGACCAGATGCTCTGTGGGACTTAAGGGCAAGTCCTCCACTAACCGGCTGAAAGAACTGAATCTCAAACTACGTGGGGACCTCGTGCAAGTACTCCACATCCTCAAAGTCAACCCAGTGGACTTCAAAGACGACACAAACAGGAATGATGTGGAAGTGCGTTTCAAACACAGAGAAGAGAAAACACTTCCTTTATGCAAAGAGTGGTGGGAGTGTTGAACAGGATTCCCCGCCGTGGACCTGAATCCGATACCTTGGCTTCTTTCAGGCAAGAGGCGGACGAGATCCAATTAGTTACCAAGGCCACAAACAGGCCAGATGGATCAAACGGCCTCTCATCAGTCACGTTTCTTGATGAAGCACCAGCCCAGACGCACGCACAGGCGCAAACGTCAAAAACTGTTCAACAGGGACCCGGAGAGACCCCGAAAACAGGAGGCGTGCAAGCAGACTCCCTTGGGATCCCCCCCAAGAAATCTGTTGGAAGAAAGTTGTTGGATCAATTGGGCACCAGTCATCAGGCAAGGAACCTTGGCTTCTGAAGAAGCCTTCTTCAGCTGAAGAAGGCTCCACGAAGAAGACACCTGAAGAAAGCTCCACGGCCGAAACGTTGTATTCTCTTTCTTCTTTTTTTCAGCATGGAATAAACCTATTACTTGTTCCTTTGCAGCCTACACATGCTGACGCAGCTCCCCACCTGAACTATCAGGCAAGGAAGCTTAGTAAGGGTCTCCTCTTACCACTAGCTTGAAGAGACCCATTGCCTTCATCGTTTTGCTCACTTTTAGTTGTCTGGAAGGTCATAAGATATCATGTTCACGATAGGCCAACGGGTCTACTTTTATGGAAACGACGTCCCTAATCAGACCAACCTCGTTCTACGCCGTAGCCATCAAGGGTGAACACACCTTTGGGAATATACACAACCAGCCAAAAACAGAACTATACAGGATCCAATGGGCCACAACTTTCTGCATCCAAATACAGTCTAAGTAACATGCATCCATGTTAAAGTCTCCATATCTTAAAAACAATGCAAACAAGCCACTCTGTACCGATTTTACGTAAAAAATAACCAGATCCGCACCATAATGAGGAAAATTCCAAGGATTATTTTTATTAAGAGACATCCAGAACTCACTGCTTAAAAGTGGGATAACACAGACACCTGCATATTTCAATAGATGTTCAATTTCTTTTTTAAAAAACTTTTATACCATGATTTAAAAAAAAATCCTGCATAATATTATGTCGCCTCCTACAAGTTATTTTCTTAATCTCGTTTTATCAAAATAATTTTCAACATGGTTTTTTAAAAAAAGTCAGCCCACTGTCATAAATCAGCCTGGAATGTTTTCAGTTGTACTTATTCCTCTTTCTTACAAACATCCACTTAAAAAGGAGAGAACACAAAAAAAAACAAAAAAAAAACAAAGAAACTCACTGCACATATAGAGGATATAACTGGCCAATGTGGTCAGGCCGTGTGAAAAGGGAAGTAAGAATAATTCACTCACATTTTGTCCCTACGAGCAGGTACTCCCTCCCTACACCGAACAAGCTATTAATCACAAAACATCGTTAAAAAAAATCCTGTACTGTTTTTCTTTTTGTCATGTTTACAGACACGATATGACTGCGCAGAACTGCAAGATCTTCCATAATTAGCCATTTGTGCTAAAAACCTGTACCGATATTTTATAAAATTGTTGATAAAAATATTCCTCTGTTAACAATACGTCATGGAGGTTTTCTGGGGGTACCACACAACAGATCTGGGGGGGGGGGGGGCGGGGAGGGGGAGGAGGGCAGTGTTGCTATTCGGACTTGGCTTCTTTCTCCTCGGAATCTTCGGGAGTCTGCACCTGTGGAACGGGAAGAACAGGGAGAACGAGGGTCAGGACAGCGAGGAAGCAGAGGGCCTCCTGAACCGGCTTCATTCCAGCTCCGCCCTCACCCCCTTTCCTGCGCAGAGGGGCTAGAGAGACACACGGCTTCCAGGTCTCCAGAGCTCCCTGGAGCTTCTGGGACTCTTGAACTGGGAGCAGAGCGCTGGCCTAAAGGCGCTCCTCGCACACCACCGTGACCGCAGGTCTTCACCTACAGCAGAAGCCCTTTCGGAGAACATGCTCATAATGGCGTGCTAATGGTGGCCACCGCTGGGAGATTCACCCAGGCCACGCGAACTGCCTGTCGCAAGGACAGTTTGAACCCGAAACCCACTCTCCGCCCCCAGAGTGTCAGAACATCAAGATTCAAGAATATCCCCCCTCTTGTCCGTAACCTTCCAGTCTATTGACTGGTGTCCAGCTCCAGTGTCCTGGCCAAACTTCCCCCTGGCCCTTACCAATCACGGCCTCCTAATAACCCCCATCTCTGAACTGGCCTCATCACTCTGCTCTCCTCCCGGCTGAAAGCTGGTGTGTGGGGAGTGTACTGGTGCTGCTCACAGGTGGGGCTGCACACTGGTGGCGATGGAGGAGAGTCCCCATTACCTGTAAAGCGCTTTGAGTGGAGTGTCCAGACCGCTATAAGAGTGCCCAGAGTGTTATAAGAGTGTAAGGATTATTATTTAGCTCATTTGGTTGCCAGTAGCTAACTGATCGAAGCGGATTCTCACCTAGCTGCTGCTTGCAAGAAGCCAGGATATCGGCTTCACCAGCACGGCTGCGCAGCCTGCTCCACACTCCCACCACCCTTTGCGTAATACATCTACCCCCAAAGCTCCCTCGCCCTCCTGGGAGGGTCAGGAGACGTTCAGGCACGACACAGAGAGACCTCTCCCCCGCCCCGCCCCTCCATACCTCGTTGGGTTTGGCGTCTCCGTTTTCGGAGTGATTCTCCTCGTTCGCCTCTCCCTCCGCCTTCCCTCCCTTCTTTCCCTTGGGCTTCTTGTCCTCCTTCTTGTCGTTCACTGCCTTCTCTTTCTGTGAAGCGAAGAGACCCCGTGAGGACAGACGCTATGGGGGGGTGGGGTGGGGTTGGGACTCTTCCACAATCCCACCACCCAGAGTCTTCAGAGCCCGTTCTCCACTGGGGAACTGTGGTTCCTGGCCTGCAAGACCTCCTCCTTCCAGAGGCTAACGGCCGAGCTAAACAGGACATACTCCTGGAGGCACAACAGCATGCCGGACCAGGGTTCCCAATCACAGTATTGGGGGACACACCTGCACACCTGCTGTGACTGCAGCTGAACTCTCCACCTAGATCCTTAACTGAATCGACAGGTAGCTTGGCTGGGCCTTTGCAAGTGTATTTTCTTATTATTTTTTTTTGCTCGGAGGAGAGACGGACATCTTAACCTCCTACACGTTTAGGACCAGGAAGCAGGTCTGCGTTCGTCAGGGATTCGGTTAAACGAGCACTCGGGAGGAGCCCACCCGGCACTCGGACTGAGGGGGCCCCTACTACACACGCCTCCTCTGCAGACACACAGACACGGCACGTTACCTTGGCTGGCTTCTTGGGTTTTGGTTCAGGTTTGGGAGGTGCTGGTTTCTGCAACAGGAAAAGCAGAATGAGCGCACGAAGGTCACCCTCCCCTTTGGGTACTTCTACCGTTCCCGTAACGCAGCAGAACAAACCTACTGCAAAAACGCCATCGTTCTGAACCGAGGGGCAGAAGGCAGTCGTCGTCTGCTGCTGCTGCTGCTACATCCCCGGCCCTTTCAGAGCGCCGCCCTGGTGGCGGGCCGAGCCAGCAGCGATTCCCGAAAGACAGGTGGAAGGAAGGAAGGGTACGACACTTACCGCCGATAACCTCGCGGATCTCCTCTGGGGCTGCAAAGAAGAAACAAGGGGTCGTCAGTCGGGATCGGCCGCATGCGCTTTTGCAATTCAAATTCCAAGCAGCGCAGCCAGAGGAACCGAACGGGAGCCAGTTGACTTTCCCCGGGAATTTTAATGCACTAAAAGAAGCAGCAGTTCCAGCAGGGAGCTGCGTCGGCACGCGCAGGCTGCAAAGGAACAGGTGAAGGTTTATTCCACCCCGAAGAAGGCTCCACAGCAGAAATGCTGCGTTTCTTTCCCGCTCTTTCCAGCATGCGATAAACCTTGACCTGATCCCGCAAGAAGAACGAGCCCGTCAGGTGGAGAAACACCGACTGTCTGTTGAAACCCGGGAACTGATCCGACATTTATCTCAGTCGGATTTCCGCACAAGGCTCTTCCTTGAGACAGGTCTCAAAGGTCCGGCTCTGTGCTGTTCTCCTGCAGGCTCACGGGCTCTGCAGTAGCACAGCGTCCCTCTCCGTTCCACACTGCACAGGCCCGGAAACCAGACCCACTGAATGAACCTGTACTGCCCCCAGGGGGGATGCGTCTTGCAGGTCAAGAGCTCGTACCGGAACGCCCATGACAATATAACAACACCGCGCCGCTCACTCGGAGCGCGATCGAGCAGCACACGGTCAAGAAGTGTGAAATCGAGCGTACCTCCTCCTTCGCCTCCCCTTCGGATCCTTGTTGCTGGAAAAATGAGAGAGAGAGAGAGAGAGAGGGGGGTTAACTGAGAGAGAGGCACCGGCTGGTAGCTCAGAAAGAGCAGCCGGGACCAGCCGAAGGCCCGACAGGACCAAACCTGTGGTACCAGCTCGGGTAGTTAGGTGGGGGGGTGGCAAGCCCAGGGCCACACCCAGGAAGATCCCAGGGTAGCATGGAAACAGTGCACGGGCCTGAAACTGCGATCAGACTCTTCCCCACACTCAGCTTCATGAAGGAGGGTGCTGTCCCCCACCCTGCAGTCAGAAGCTTCAGAAGAATGAGTCGCTGTGGCCGTACCGCTCACAGAAGAAGACCAGAATGGGTGTATCATTACAAAACCACCTTGTGAGCTCGGTACACTATATCCTGAAGTCGGGGGTTAAATGCTTGTTAAACTGTTGCATTTCCACTTTTTTTTTTAGAAAACCACCGCAGTTGACTTCAACGGGTGAACTTCGGCTCTCCGTCGCTGGCTGCAACTTTTTTTTCCCCAAGCCAGGAAAGAAGACGATCACGATCACAATCAAAATACAAAAATGAAACGCCTCTTTATAAGGATCCCGCCAATAACTGCGCTCGCGTTTTGCAACGAACACAAAACACGCCCCCCTCCTCCCCGTCACCCATCCGTCACCCACCGGAGCGTTTCAGCGCCTCTCTGCGAGCTATCGATCAGAAGCAGCAGAGGGGGAAATTATGGGATGAGGTTAACCACCCCCTCCCCCATAAAGCCCGTCTACACCGATGCAAACGCTTGCCGTATCTATTAAAGACCCTGGCGCTCTCCCGAACTGCTCAGATGCGCACCAATTCGACTAGGGGAGGGGGGAGGGGTCCGGACTCGCTGCCGGAGACGCGCAGCGCAGCAGGCACGCGAGGCCGCCAATGGCGCGCGCGCGCGCGCGAGACGGAACAAAGGCAAGGCGATCGCCGCGCGCAGACGACGGTGGCGCCCGGAGCGCGGCTGCCACCCCTGCCCTGCCCCCACCGCGCGCGCACCTCCCTCCCCTCCTCCACCTCCGAGCGTCCGCCGTCAAAAGCGCCGGGGGGAGGGGGGCGGGGGGTTGCGTGGAGACGGAGGGGAGGGGAGGACGGGAAAAAAAAAATCACCGCTGCGCCATCTGGTGGCGGCGAGGCGCAACAGCAGCCATCTGGCGCCGCGAACAAAGAAAAAAAACAATAAAATTCAATCTTTAGGAGCCATTGAAAGGCGTTCGTGGTTGACGGGTATAAAACCAGAGCCCCCGACGGGTTTTCCCCCGACCCCTCCGGTGCCCGCGGACGGGGCGACGCGACTAAGAAAAGGCGGTTTTGCGCGTCTTCTCCCTCAGCCCTCCCGGGCGCCCGTCCGAGCCGGAGCCGCAGATAGCATGGCTGCTTGTGCTTTAAAACAGCATGGAGACCAGCTCACTCCGGGCGCTCCAAGACGAGCAGCCCGCCGCGCCAGGCGAGCGGGCTGCGAGCGTTACAACCGCACGCACACACGCACACAGAAAAACAACTACCATTTAAAAAAAAAAAAACAAAAAAAAAGCTGCAATCGGACCGAATTCCCTTGCCCCTGTTTTTTTTTTTGTACAAATCCCCGCCTCCCACCAACGGCGAATTTTGCAATTAAATCAAACGTACTCGGAAAAGCTCCATAATAACACGGTTCTGATTTCAGCAGAGATATATATATAAAAAAAGGAGTCTATCCGCATTTTCTAAACTACATACCTTTCTCTTGGGCATGGTTGTGTCCTGAATGGCTTCTTAAAAATTAAAACTAAGAACCTCTGTTTTTACTCAAGAGTTCGCAGCATGTAAACGACAAATGTCCCCCTTTTTACTAAATACTGTAGTAAACACACGGCAACATTAAGACCCAACGGTTGAATGGGGGGGAGGGGCGTGGCTCGGCCGTGATTGATGGGGCGGCGGCCAATCAGGAGGCGGCGCCGCGAGCCGCAGCAGAGCAGGAATTCCAGGGCCGGGAATTTTTTTTACGCGCGAAATGCTCAATTGAAAGAGGGGTGGGAGTTGTTAGCAATGATATAAGAGTTCGAGTTATCACGTTTATTTTTTTTTGGTTTTATTAAAAAAAAATAAAAAAAAATAACCGTTTGGCTTCTGGTTTTTTTTTTAAGTAAGGGTTTAGGAAGGGTGGCGGTGGGAGAAGGCTTCTTAATTCGTGTTGTTTTGTTTTTTTATCCCTTTGTTGTGAAAGGCGGACAGTACACAGTCACTTGATCATATTACCATATTCATTTTTTTAAAACAAAACGAGAAATTATATCAATTCAGCCAGGGGGTTCTAGGGTTGTCTTAGATCAACATGGCGCCCTAGCCTGCTTGACACATTTTTTCTGTTTGGCGACTTAACCAAATTCCGCTGTAGAGGAAACCTTACCAGCGGCTTTTTGAGACGGCGCTTGTGATTGGCTCCCGGCTGGCCTTACCTACTGCTAGGTAATGTGATCTGCGTCGTGATTGGATGCGGTGTTCAACGTCTCCCCCGAGCGGCCGTGCCGCGTCACTACAGTACAGTGTGCTTAAGGAGATTATCCTGTTTGGTTTCGAAAATGGTAGTTCAACTTTTGTTTTAAAAAAATACACTCTAAACAGACTTTTTTTCCCTTCATAAACCCAGAAAAGGCGAAATGACCGAATCGCTTTCTACCGCGGAATTCTTTTATTTTAAATCTAGCAATATTTCATTTACCCGCGGGTTTTATTCAATGGCTAGACAGCGGTCAGTCAACAGGGCCCCGTGTTGTTTTTATCAGAGAAAAAGAAAAAAAAATCTCGTGCAAAAAAACAACAGGGAACATAAAAAGCTCATAATAGTCATAACTTCCTTACTGCAAAGAACAGCGCATGTGATACTTTTGAGGAACCTACACCAGCAACAGTTTCCTGCAGAACCTCCGTCAGGCTTAATCCCTTCGTGTTAGAAAGGAACGGGAGTTAAGTTTTCTTTTGGAAAAACGTTTCGTTCTAAGAAACCCCGTGGCTGGTGATAATGGCGATGGATCTCTGTCATAGTCAATCCTGAAAAGGCGTCGCCACATACAGTTGTGAAGGGGAGGGTAGAAAACCTGCATGCCTTCCCATCACAACAATGCCCTGCAAAGCTCTGTTAGCGTGCATGAGAACGGGAAAGCTCGGAGGAAAAATAAAAACCGCTGTATGTATGCAAACGTCAACCCTCCCAAATCTCGTATCTTGGCGTTTTCCATGATGTTTGGGGCGCATGATTTTGTGTGGCACTACTTAAGAGCATTTTCACGTCTCGTCTCAAAAGCCATTTCGCAGAAACTGCACGTATCTCCTCGAATGTCGATTTCCTATACGGCCCGCAGGGGGCGCCAGAGTACTTCCATTACAGCACCACTGCGTGGACAAGATCCAGCACCAGTCGACACCGCTGATCCTGAGATATTTCTGGTTAAAAACTGGTTTAATCTTTCACTGCCTGTCTTATCTCTTAACAAGCAATGGCAACTGAAACAACCTAAAACTAAACAAAGGCACGTCTTTTGTTATCTGGTCCCTGTGATTCTAGTCTTGTCTGTTTCTGAGTTAACTGAATCCAACGCTGACCTCATAATTTAATCAATTTGAACTTTTCCATTGCCTTTGGCTCCAGATTAGTTTATGTAACATTTAACAGCTGAAGAACTGAAAAAGAAAATCAATGACAGGCTGCAGCCACACTGTGGCGCACAGCGCTGTAGTCATTTTGGGGTTAATGAAAATAAATGACGATTTAAATTTAAACAACTGACGTGTAACACGGGAGACTTGAACAGGTTTCAATTCAACTTTATTGTCATTAAACTTACACAGGTGCCTAGTATAATGAAAAGTGTTTCTCATTAGTCACTCAGGTGCATTATATAAATAGGACAGAATATAAGACAATAGACCGTAACACAATAGCAAAAACAGTAACATGTAATAACATAACATAAATAACATCTAATCAAGTAATCAAAACTGTGTAAAATGAGTGACAGGTACAGTTATATCAATAATAAAAATGTTGGACGATGGCAGGGGTGTACATCCCTGCTCCCAGAAAGTTGGGTGTCGGAAATGTTCCGGGTCTCTTTAAAGCAGCAGCACCTGAAGAGCAGGAGAACCTGTGAAACTGGTCTAGCTGAGTCCACAACCAGCTGCTGGTGGTCATTCTGGAACCTGCAGACACGGCGCCCCCTGCAGGACCAGAATGGAGTCTGAATGGTCACAATAGCCCCAAACCCCCGCACAGCCCTTGCACATGAGGTTGATCATATTATATAGTATACACTGTATGTACTGTATGGATTATAAAAATGCCTGCACAAAAACTGAGAAAACTACACGTCTCCGCCTAGCTGTGTTTATACACATTGTGCAACAAAATGGTGCACGTGGTTGGGTATGATATCCGACTGAGTCAGCCTGCACTAATAAGCTGACACATTGAGTCTGTTCTAGTAATTCACGTGCAAACAGGAGCAATGTTTGCAGAGGAATCCTACTCCGCTGGGCCCCTGAGCAAGGCCCTTAACCCCAGCTGCTCCAGGGGCGCCGTATAAATAGCTGACCCTGCGCTCTGACCCCCAGCTTCTCTCCCTGTCTGTGTGTCTCATGGAGAGCAAGCTGGGGTCTGCAGAAAAGACAAATTCCCGATGCAATAAATTGTATATGGCCAATAAAGTGATCTTTAACAAACAGAGAGGCGTGAGTGTGGAGCAGTGTCAGAGTGCAGGCAGCAGACGAACAAGTAGGTGGCAGCAGTAGCTCGTCCCGTAGCCTCCAGACATTTTTAAAGCAAGGACAAGTATTTACAATTAAACAAGGCCGTGACGTGTAAAAAAGCAGGCAGAGGTGAATTCCACGCCAAAAAGTGAGAATAATTGATGAAGAGAACTGGGAACCATCTAGTCCCCCAGAACTGGAGGGCACCCGACTGACTCTACACTGAAAAGGAGTAAAAACAACAACGTTTTATCTGTTAAGTCTCTTCAGGTGTGAGGTGTGTTTCATTCACTTCCACTTTTCAGCGTTGAACTAACCTCTGCTTGTTCTTTTTCAAATCAGTCTTCTTGTTAATCTGAAATCCTTGTCCTTCCCCGAACTGTCTGGAGGCTTGCAGGCAGTTGGACCTTCAATGAATAACAAACTGGCAAAGTGCTATAGTAGCTGTATTATAGTCAGAAAAACACTGAAAAGTAAAAAAGAATCCTAATCCCAACCAACCATAGCAAAGCCAACTAAAGCATACCAAACCATACTGAAGCATATTAAACCAAACCAAACCAAACCATATTGAACCACACCGAACCGTACTGAACCACATCGAACTACAATGAACCATACTGAACCATATTGAACCATACTGAACCACACCGAACCATACTGAACTACAATTAACCATACTGAACCACACTGAACCACACTGAACTACAATGAACCATACTGAACCATATTGAACCATACTGAACCACACAGAACCATACAAGGCAAATAGGCCAAACAGCCTCCTCTCTCTGTAACCTTTCTTCTGTTCTCATCCTTTCCAAGCTCATCTGCTGGTAAATACCACACTTAATTCTCCACTGTCTCCATATCGTTCTTTTAAACTGTTCATAGAAGCTAATTCAAAAAGGGGCTTCAAATTCTCCCGGTGATAAAAGCACCTCTATTGGCCTAATAATCGTGCCCTGTGTTGCAATTCTGAGTTTTTGTAATGCTGATCTGTGTGATCCTTAAGCTTAGCCGAACCTTTAACCGGATAAATAATTTTAGTAATTAAACCCTTTAAATTATTTTCTGTTCCTGTTAAACTGTGGATTATAAATGAACTATGGATTGTCACAGCTAACTTGAACATCTCGGAGAGTTCCCAGAAAACCGAGAAGAAGTAAAAAGTTAGTACAGTTAGTAAATAATTTGTTAACTTCAAGGTTCAATTCATTCAGCAGGGGCTCGGGGGCACAGGTCCAAACAGACAGTGAGTTCAGGGGTCAGGGGTCAGAGGGGTTGGTAAAGGTTGTAGTGATGGGAGCTGGGCTGTCCGATGTCGATCCAGAACGCTCTCCGGGTCTCAGGAAGACAGCAGCGCCCGGAGAGCTGGGAAAGGCTTTGAATGGGGTCCAGTTCAGCCAGTTAAGAGATGAGTTAGAATTTCAGGAGCTCAGACGCAGTGAAAAACCAGAGACCTTCAGGACCAGGACTGGATACTGCGTATGCAATAAGAATGGTTTATAGAAAGACTGTCTTTCCCAGCCCACTGCAGGATCTTCCTAAAATCGGGACCTCAATTGCTTCATTCACAATTAACACCACCCACAGAAAGATAACCTATCAGGTGTCCTACAAAGGAACCAACAGATAAAATGCCTTTACATACACGTTTCTACTTAAAAATTGCATTTTCAGTCTTGAAATCTGACCCGTTTGTTTGGTTTTACTTCATCCGGTGTTTTTCTCTTTGTGATGATCACAAAGGGGACGAAAACAAATGAGCGTCACAGCTGGAGAAAAAAAATCAAAGCAGCAGAAACTCAGTGACAAAAATCACCCACGGAAAAAAATGAATAAAAACCAGTCACGTGCTCAGATCAAGGCACAAGAGCCGACATTGGTATCTGAAGATGCTCTGCAATTGTAGCTGTATTAGCAAATATATCTGCTATAATCTTTCTCTCTCCTGTGAAAACTCTGGAGCTGAGAAATGGATCGCCCGACTAGGACTGGACTTCGGCATCCAAATGCACATTGCAGAAGCGCTCGATTTGCAATGTTTATTTCTTGTATTTGCAAACGGCAGAAGGCGGGTCGAAAAGACGTGTTGCAACGTTTTTCAGCGCTGCAAGGTGCCACGCTCCGAGAAGTGGGGTGACACACTCGAGACAGCGGAGGGGGGGGGCGAAACTCTCGCAATCACCCCAACCGAGCGCAGAACCTAGACCAGACCCGGGCCAAACTCTCGCGTTGTCAAGAATGTTCCTCCTTAGCCACTCTCCTGCGAGTTAACGAGCAAATATGCGCGCAATCATGTGCCTTCCTGCGCGAGAAGGGTGTTTCTCTCTTTTCGCCAAACCCACGAAAGAGAGAACCGGAGGGAGGGAGGAGAACAGCCAATTGAAGCCGAGCAATCGCACGTCGAGAGCATAACTGCTTTGCATCAGCCCAGCACTAACTGTAACTCTCAGCGGGTCTTGCTTCGAAGGAATTAGTCTGCAGAACAAGAACACAAAAAAATAAAATAAAATATCTGTGCAGCATTTGCTTGTGACTTGCCCGCTCGGCCTGGAAAGCAAGCGTTCGCCGGAGAGACGTCTCTGAAAGTAGAAGGAAACATGGTGATTAAAGTTTACATAGCATCATCGTCTGGGTCCACCTCGGTAAGGAAACTTTCTATATTTGGGCAGCTCTCGCAGCTGCAGGGAGCACAGCGGTTTGATGCGGCGCCTGCTGCTGTCAGAGCTGAGAAGCCGCTTTTTCACCGATTGCAGCGCAAAAGCATTCTTTGCACATGGGCATTTCATTCACGGCGACGAGTACAATACAAGTTTAATGCCATTTAAAAAAAAATAGCAATTACCGTTAGTAACTTTGCGGAACCTTGTACATTGCTGTGCCTGAACGCCTGAAAATTGAGCGTTGAAGTTGGGGATCGCTCGCTGCGTCGGCCTGCCGTCTTCCTCATGCGAAGGCTCGCTGGCTGTTGGCACGGCACAGCGCGGGTCGGCGCCGGCACGTTTCCCAGGCGTTTAGCCCGATTACGCGAGACCGTCACTGTGTGAAGGATGCGCTCGCATTCCGCCACGATGTGCTGTCTCCCAGCGAGTCGCTTATAGCCGGTGGGTAAGTGGCACAGCGGCGTCTGCCTGTAGTTCCGAGTTTGAGACCAGTCGGGTAACTCCGAAGCCTGAAATTACTGCCTGAACCCGCAGACACTGTGTAAAGAGCTAAAAGAAAACAGGAAAACTGCAAACGAAAAGAGATGGGTCATTTGCCCCACCTGGCTTGTTTGCTCCTTGGTAGCTCATTGATCTGAGGGTCACATCCCACTGGGTTCGTGAAAGAAACTTCTGGAATGTGGCCAGTTAGTTTTTTTTTTTAATGTTTCATAGGTGGCTTTTAAATATTCAGTTTAGAAAGGCCAGGGATAATTTAACAGTGATCAGTTAAACAGGAGGTCAGTTCCATTAAGTTTAGAGATTGTGTGGAATGAAAGTCAGGGACCAGTGTGTACTTCATGCAACATGTCTTGCGTCGTTGTTCCATGGCTTAAAGAAATGTTCCTTATCTTCAGACAGCAGTGATGTAGGGTGACCTGTACGAATACGTGACCTGGGTTTCTGAAGGCCCTGTAGACTGTGGGGCTGTCTCTTCACAGCTCGTGTTGTTTCCGGGTCTGGCCGCTAACCGCAGGCTCTCGGTTTGTCAGATCTGAACCTGGTTCTGGGATTTCTGCTAAAAGCTGAGCTCCCAGTCCAGCCTAGGGGCCACCTCTTAACACCCTGCAGTCACCCCACCTCAGAAGCTCTCTCTCTGTTCCTGCCAGGAAAAGTATAGTTAGGGCACGTGTCTAATGTTAAACTGAAGATGCAAAGCAGGGAAATACACACACACACACAGCATCAGAGGACAGCAGCGCCTCCTCACCACCTTGTTTTTCCTCACAGACGGTAGGCTCGCCATAAATGCACGATCCCCAGTGGCGTTATTCTGGGTCGTTAATTTACACCATCCGTTTTCTGGAAGGTTCCCTCGTTTGTGCACCGGGGAAACGTCTCCCGAACATCACTCCCACACCGCCCCCTGAAGACATGGCACACTGACAATGGGAGCGCTCTGTCCCAGGCTGGAGTCCAGGTTCCAAAGATCATTGCTGTACCTCTTGGCTTGGCTTGGCTGACATAAGCCAGCTGTATAAGGAACTAAAGCAGCTGGGGTTGCATTAAGGAAGTAAAATCCTAACAAAATGAGAAACGGTCCGGTCTAGAGCCGCCGTGTTTTCAAAGCAGAAAGACGACGCGCACCAACAAAAAAAGAGAAGGTGAGCTGTGCAAGGGTGTTTTTTTTTTTTTTCCAGGGCAGCACCTCTTAAACAGAGTGCATTTCAAACTTGTTTGCTCAGTGGGTCGGGCTGAGCTCTCTCTGCTTGGCTTCACAAGAGGCCTGCAAGTCGCCAGCACGCAGAGGCACGGCGACCAGGTGCATTTGTCAGCCGGTCAAGCCGTGCCGCCTGGCCAGTGTGAGCCTGACATCTCGGATCTGATACTGTCCGGCGTCCGTATAGAGCTCCCAGTGCCTTCCTTCTCCTCTGCACAGGAGCTCCTGCGTTTGGATTGTGTCTTCGGCGTTCTGAAAAGTCTGCCTTCCAGCCTTTCTCATATGGGAGGGAAGGAGGGTCTGTCGCATGTAGCCATACAATTACGCTTATAAACGTATGATGCCATTTTTCTACCTATAAATTATATTCAGTCCAGTATATATACACGGTCAAGTGCTTGTCTAATGATTGATCCAGCGCAGGTTTTGGGGGCATGCAGGGAAATTCTGGCAGAGCTCTTACCAGGCCAAGGTCACAAACTCATGGCTGCTGTTCTTTCTATCGCTGGCTGGCAGCCGGGGTCTGTATCTCACCCCAGACGTCCAGCTCGAGCCTCAGGGGGGTGAAGTAAGTAGGGTCTGTGAGCCTGTGGGACCCTGTCTGAGCCCAGCCAGATGTGGCGGCTGCTGCAGCTGATATCTGAGTCGATAAGGTCTGAGCGTTCTGCTCGGAGCTGGATGTGGAGGTCACAGAGGTCATGCGACACTGCCGGGGGGTCTGTACTGCTCAGGCCCTTTGGTTTGTTTATACAGTCATGCATTGTCGCTATTCATCCCTGACACTTAGTGTGAAAAGGGCAATTTTCCAGTCACCTTGGAGGTGATGAACCGGCCTGGGAGATGCCACAGCTACATACCTGGGGAAAAGGGCTAAATGCATCAGGTTTTCTGGAAGTTTGTGGCTCGGAAACATCTGTCTTGAATCCAGTCTCCAGTATGACTGTTATCAAAGGTGGAAGACAAGACTTTTCTCATTTTGAGTTATTTTTAAATCTGTGACAGCTGCTCTGTTTGGGTAAGGTAAAAGGTGACATCAGCCAAACAAAATGGTTCATGTATTTCAATTTTGCATTGAAAATGTGCTGTATACCTTTGTTTATTATTCAATAATTATTGTCAGGCCATTAACCAGCTATCCTTAATGCATGCTGCAGAGCTGAAACCTAATTCATGCTCCTCTCTGTACTTGCTCCAGTGTTTCAATTAGGCTGTCTGCTACAAGGTTATGGAGATCAATGGCATTGATTCACGAGAATTACAGCCCAGTCAGTCTCCTGCAGAACTACTGCTAATGAACAAGAGCTATGAGTTACATGGGGAATAAACAACTGCTGTGGCTTTTCAGAGACGGCACAGATCTCACCATTGTGATGTACGACAGCACTGAAACATGCAAATGTGTGCATTTCAGTGCGATAGGCAATAGGCAAAGGGATACTGTTGAAGCACAAAGTGGTAGTTTGGTTAAATCAAACTGCACAGTTGGGGTTAAAGATCAGAAATCAGGGCCATCCTGGCAAAAGCTACACAGACCCCCCCCCCCCCCCCCCCACACACACACACACCTGCTTCCTCGATGAGATCTCAAGAGTCTCCTTCGGGGGATTATAAATAAAAAAGAAAATGAGAAATTAGCAAACTGCTCTTGGGTCTGTGTCATGACAGCCAGAGGCTGGGGTTGAGGAGGGTGTCTGCGCTGGGGGAGTTAGCTGAGGACAGTAATCTGAGCCTTCTGCTCACAGTTGCAGCGAAGAGTTCATCAGTCCAGCCCGGGAGAGGCAATTAACGGTGAGGCCAGGGACCTGAGTGAGGGGAGAGCGAGACGCTGCGATAGCGGATTCTTGATCGAGGCTGTGTGGGCTGAGGTCGACAGCTGGGAACAGTCCTGTGTGTCCTCCTCACCCGCTGTTAGCAGAAGGCATGTGCGCTTCACAACCCCAGTATTTCCACTCAAGAGCTCAGTCATAAGAATAGAGCAGCCCTGTAGAATTCATAGATGTAGTTCCTTGATCCGAAGGAAGCAGGTAGCACACCTTGATGTGTAGCTCTGACAGTACCAAGTTCTTGTTTAGGAACAAGTGAAGGTCTATTCCCTGCTGAAAAGAGAAGAGAAGAAACACAACTGTTTGGCTGTGGAGCCTTCTTCGGGTATGAAGAAGAAGAAGAAGGTTCCACAGCCGAAACGTTGTTCCTTTTCTTCTCTTTTCAGCAAATAATAAACCGTTAACTTGTTCCTTTGCAGCCTGCGCATGCTGACGCAGCTACCAACGCGAACAAGTTCTTGTTTAGCTGACTAGAAAGAGGGTGTGACATTCCTAGACAGCTGGCCCTCAGAATGAGAGTTCTGTGCTGGTGTTTAAAAATGCTGCTATTCCGTGCGTGCCCTTCCACATTCTGTGTTTAAACACGCGCTGTGTCCCTGTGCTGAAATTGACATCTCGGGTAACAGAAGGGGTTGGCCGGGGCTGTGCTTGGATTGTAAACGGGCCCTGAACACGATTCCATGGCAGAGCAGAGTAGGCACTGCGCCTGCTGTGTTCTTCAGATGGCCGCCTGTGAATAAACTTCCTGCAGGGCTGCACGGAAGCCCATAGTCAAGCAGTTTCTGCTGAAGGGGGGACTGTTGGGCATGGCCGGGCCTGTGGCTGTGTGTGCCATTGGAGCGCAGCAGCTGCTGGCTGTAATCGGGCACAGTCCGTGCTCTGCTGTGGGTTTCCTGGAGATCCGCAGCGACGGGCTCCGTCTCAGTTCTTCAGCATCTGCCCGGCATCAGCCCCGCTGGGGCAGCTGTCTCCCCAGGCCTGTGATCTGTGGCACGGGTCGAGCCGTGACTGTAGTCGCCTGGTTCCTGTGGCCCGTTATGACAAGCCCTTCGCCCGGACTTTCCCTCCATTTGCCGCGATCCTGTCGGCGATCTCGGGTCTTCCTTTCCCCTTACGTCTGGTCCAGATGGAACAGCGCTCACGGTTCCGCGCGACCAGCTCAGCCGCGGCTCTTCCCCAAGAGCTCAGAGCTTTGGGGAGCGTGGAGACAAGCTCCCCAGCCGCGTTGCAGAAGCTGACTTCCTGAAACCCCTTCACAAACGCCTGGACGGTCCTGGGATCAGTTAATTACTGCCAACACAATGGACTAGACTGCTTGGATGGCCTCCTTTACTTTGCAGCCTTCATGTGCCCTTTAATGGCTTTGCATCAATTACATTTTATACTCTGCAAAAGACCTAATTTGGTGATGCTGCGAGGGACGTGGGAGGGCGCCTTCAGCTCAGACGGGGATTAAGCTGCAGTGGGACAGACGGTGCAACCCCTGCCCTGCTCTGCGAGTGGGCGGTCCTGAGCCGCGCAGTCCCTGTGATCTTAATTTAATGGATACTGCAGCTTTTTGAGTCTGGATCATCCAAGCATGTCTCGGTCATATGTTCAATCCCCCACTGTCTGGAAAGAGCAACCTTTAATTATCTTTAATTAATGTGCAGCTCGTCCTCGTTAGCAAGGAGGAGGTTTGCACAGTGTTGATTTTTCCTAGCTGTTCATGGCCACTAGGGGGCCCTTCTCTCACAAAGCCCCCTGGTAAGAGTTCAGTGCTGAAAACGCTGAAGGAATAGTCACTTGAAACATTTTACTCTTTTAACATAACAATAGTAGCAATAGCAATTTAATTATCTGCATTTAACTGTAAACACGGCTGTGGGCGGAGAGGTTTAAGTCTTTAATTAAAAGAAATGATGAAGAAAATTCTATTTTTAATTTAAAACTTGGATTTTGCAAATGAGAGGAGGCTTCTACTCCCACACTCTTTTCTGTTAAGAGGTGCCTGCTGTTCTCAGTTTTAAATACACTTCCAATAGTAGTTTTCACTCGTCGGCTGGGTTGGCTTTGTTAGTTCCTTTGTGGATCGTGAATACTTGGATCAGGTCTCCTCGCGGTCTCCCCTGTTCTGCACTAAAAAAGATTTAATTCTTTCAGCCTGTCGGTGCATTCCTTTAATCCCAGGAATGTATCGGGTTGCTCTTCCCCGGTGTTTTGTTGTTCAAGAGCAGCAGTATTGTGGGGGGGAGCTGGTTTTCGGGAGACTGCACTGAGATCCAGATCAGTCCTGGTCTTTTTTTGCATATAGGAAGGATCCGGCTGCTCCTCCTGCACTTGGTGCAGACCTGTGCCAGGGAAATTGCTGCAGGGGAACGTAGTGTTTCCTGCACTCCGGCAGGCAGTGCTGCAGACACCCTGAGCTTTCCGCTGTGCTGCATCGCGGCCATTCCTGCAGCCAGCGCTGAAAGCGCCGTTTCCATGGGCAAACCTTCACTGCCTTTCCCTTCGCTGTGAAAGGCATTACGTCATCTCCCGGCAGCAGCAGGGTGGGAGGAGGGATGGGGGGAAGAGCCCGAGTTCAAATGTGCTGCTGCTGCTCTGCTTCTCTGCGGGAGTGAATAAAGAGTCAAAAACGAAAAGCCCTTTCAGATTGCAGAGCAGATTCCCCCCCAGTGGATTAAACCCCCTTTCCCTGCCAAAAAACGCAATTCCAGCCAGATTTAAAAAATAAATAAATAATTGAAGGCGAGAGGGAGCGGTGGTGTGCGAACTAATCTTCGCAGTGTGTTGGGATAGCAGGCCGCTGGGCGCTGGCTGTGTGGACACTGGGCTCTGGCTGTTTCTGTGGCCTGTGGTCTGTTGGACAATGGAGCCAGCATATGGCCATGGTGGTGCTGGGGGGGAGGGGGGAGGTTGGCGTCGCTCCCCTGCAAATTAATTTATCTTGGCATCTGTACAATGAGGGCTCTGTGACTGGCTGCTCCGAGCAGGAACTGGATATTTGTCCTTTGGAGATTTGGAGAGAGAGCTGGAGAGCTGCCCCAGTGAACCCTAGGATATTTGTGCAAATTTAACACCACTCAGGAGCCTTTCTTAGGAGGCACAGCTTGTTCTAAAGAGACTTGGCGCGTCAAAATAATCACCTCCCCTCCCGCAAACCAGGGCATTTGTGCAAACAGCTCCGTGCTGGGTGTTAAAATGCAACAGATGCCTTGTGCATGAGCGTCTCCGTTAGTCTCTGTTGTGTTTGTGTCTTTTATTTCATGCTTGGTGTTTTGTTTTTGAGAAGACGGCTCATTTCAGTGTTTTGCTGACACTGGATGCCGCCAGTGCCGCACGTTTAAAATGTTGTTTTCGCTTTCAAAACAAAATGCTCTCCAGTATCAGGTGAGAAATAACTGTCATTTCTGGCCAGGCGGTCTATAATTAAGCTTCTGATGCAAAGTTGTTCTATAGAATAATTGCGCTCAACTGCACTGTATCTCCAATGCATTTGATTGACTGTTTAAATGCACAGGTCTTGTCACTGATGGAGGAGGCAAAGGAGTAGGGGGGTAGACCACCTACAGTCTCCTCTACAGCAGCTGTCTGCAACTTGCATAGCAGTTACGCAAGTATTCAGACTATAGATACTAGTATGTATTTATTGTCTCACAGAGGTGGCACTGCATTATTATAGATACAGCATTGTCTTGTGTGCCTCAAAGTTGCTCTTATTTACTTTATTGTACTTTTAACTGTTTTCCATATAGAGACGGGGGAAATGAACTATATCTCTAGAGAAATGATCCAAGTATCTAAAATTCTAAGGGGTACAGAAATTAATCAAGAAGAATGATCTAATCCTGGTCCCAGATTTCTTTTGCACCAGCAAAACGGAATCTAGCCACACCCCTGGCTGTAAGAATAGTTACAGCAGTTCATTAGTGAACACAGCTGAGCGTGATAGAGGAGAATCTCAGTCTTGTAAAATAGATTGCTTAGCAGCAGCTGGACCTGCGAACAAAACGTGGTAGGCTTGGGAATCATCTTTGAGAAGGTGCCTGTGAGGGAAGGGGATGTTTTGAGGGGTAGGGAGAGAAACCCCTCTGGTTCAGTGCCTGTGGAGGCAATGACTACACAGTTGTTGGAACTGAACTCCATTTCCCATGAGTCTGTGTTCAGCGAGGGGGAGGGGGCGGAACTCTCTTGAGCCTGCATCGCCATGGGGCCACTGTGTGACACAGGGGTGGTCTCTGCTGGAATCCTGCTTCTAGCGGAGATGCAGGCACCTGGTTCCCAGTGCACTGCCATATTTGGTCGTGTCCTGACCGCCCTGCGCCTTGTCTGTGATCACAGTGCTTCCGTTTCTCCTTATAAGGCCGCGCTTCTCCTGATTCTGCCATCGGCACTGGGACAAACATCCGCACGTCTGGGGGGGTGAAAAAAAAGGCTTCCCACATCTTAATGAATTGATTGGGATTAAAAGTTTCCAGCTTTTATTAGGGGGGTGCACTGTTCTGTCGCGAAGCTTGTAGCTCGTCCTCCTGGCCCCGAGGAGAGGAGCACGTCCATCTCTGAGCCCCTTCTTGGTCTTTATCTTGTTCTCCTTGATTTTGCTCCTGTCTGAAGTTCATGTTTGGTGGAGGAAGTGTTTTTTTGAGTGCCGGAGTATTTTTTGTTTTTAAAGCAGAACAAACGAAAGTAAAAAGCTGGGCTCAAAACAGTTGTGAAAGGGTCGTTTCTGTACAAGCCAACAGAAGTATGTGGAGTATTTGATAATAGCGTGTCCTGTTTACTTAGTCCCTCTTCGGTTTATAACTGGAGTTCAGCAACCCTGCTATCCCTTCCAAAAGTCTGCCCCTCACTCCCTCTCTCTCCAAAAGAAATATAAAGCTCAGTGATTTGGAGAAATCCCCTTCAGAATATTCCACGAAAACAGAGCTCACTGGCCAGCAGGAAGGGGAGACAAGTGCCTAGTGGAATTCTCCTCAGTGGAATTCTTCTTCTGCTTAGCATCTGGTCTCTCCAAGGCCCTGTTTCAGCAGGAGAGTGAGCTGCAGGGGGCTCTCTTGCCCCAAGCCCTTGTGAGAGATACAGAAATGACCTGCAGCACCTTTTGGCCTTGAGGCCAGATTGGTTAAGTGTTGAAGGCGGGAGACTGTCCATGTGATGCCCGATGCTGGGCAGCAGGGGGCGTGTGCGTAGGTGAGAGAGAGAGGGAGTTAATAATGAAAATGTGGGAAGCTTCAATTCTGAAGCAGTATGTGTTTTTTAAACGGGTTTGATGTCTCTGTAAGCGACGTGAGGGTGAGGCCGACTGCACATCAGCAGTTTTGGATAGAATCGACATGCCTAGACTCACGATAGTGGTCAGACAGTACAGTCCTCCACAGGGAGACTCCCACAGCTGACAGGCGCGGTCCTGTACAAGCCTGCTCCTCCAGCTGCATCTCTGCCCTCGGCTGAGGGAGTTCTGCCTGCTGTGTGGGAATTGGCAGGTTTTTTTGTGAAGATTGCTAGGTTTCCCGAGAGATCGAGCACACCACAACTGTTTTGTTGTCTTGTTTGCCTAAGAAAAACATGCTAAATGAAAATGCAGAGTTTTTGGTTTCTGCGTTGGGTTAGCTGGAAGAGCTCGACGTCTGTGAAAACCAGGGATCAAAGCGAGCGGAGGTGTCCCGTTGGGGCTCGTCCATGTGTTTGCCGCGTGCGGCCCTGATGGAGTGGGAGATGCAGCTGATGGCCTGGTGTTGGCACAGCTCAAGTCCTCCGAGTCTCTGAGCCCTCAGCCCACGGCCAGCAGCTCCCAGCGTTCGGCGGCTCAACACACTCATTTCCTGTGCCTCTCCCTCGCTCGCGTTGCCATAATTAGGAGGGAGCGTGTAATGAACCTTGTTTTCCTGCCGGCTCAGGGCGCCTACACACTCCTTAATTAGCCACTAACATGCGTAATGGAGCTGAGCGATTGAGTCTCCGTGCTCGTCATGTAGTCGCGAGCAGCTGTCACTACCGCTTCAACTCCTTGTCCCCTCTGGACAGCGGGGAGACAGCTCCGGCTGAGACTGCGGCCCGGCTGGGGAGCTGCGCAATCCCACGGTGCCTTGCCTCTCCGACTGGGGCAGGGGGTGTGGGAGAGCGGAGGTCGTGCGGCCCAGATCCGTATAGGTGCTGGATATCAGCAACGGAGACGGCCAAGACTCTGCTCCAAAGCGACCCTTAACGAAAGGCCCGAGCAGACGTCCCGAGCGGGGCTCCCAGGAGGCATGTCCCATGGGCGTGTTGGGGGACTGCGCCTGCAGGGCTCGGTCTCCCCCCCAGCAGGTGCCCGAGTCCCTGCCGTTATCTGGAGAGAACGGGCGCCTCCAGATTTGGCGAGCATATGGCAAAACATCGACTGACTATTGCGGATTCCGCAAGATCTTGTTCAGGACTTTACCGCCATGACAACTCGTTGCCTGGAATTTGGTTCCGCAAGCTCGGACAATTAAAGACGTATAACACAAAGACGCCACATAAGACCATAACAGAATGCATCCACCCAGCACAGAAAAGGAAGAAAGCGACAGCATTCTTCCTCACCTCGGTGGTCCTATGCCCTTCATCCTCTCTGCTCGGGTTCGTGGGAACGCTACAGAGCTGTTCCAGCGATTCTGCAAGTCGAAACTGCCCTTGTGTCTCTGGGGTCCAGTTGCCTCCTGGCAGACTGAGGCCTTCCCTGGTGTCCTTTGTCTGAGCGCGCTTACCGCAGTCTGCCTCCTGTCTCTGACCGGGCGTCGCGCTCCCTGCCCCTCCCCTCTGCTCCTCAGATTAAGAAGCAGCAGCAGGATGTGATGGGGTTCCTGGCAGCCAATAAGATCGAGTTTGAGGAGTGCGACATCGCCGCCAACGAGGACAACAGGAAGTGGATGAGGGAGAATGTTCCGGAGAGCTTCCGACCCGCCACTGGGAACCCCCTGCCCCCCCAGATCTTCAACGAGGAGCGATACTGTGGGGTGAGCTGCAGGTGTCGGGGAAGGGAGGAGGACTCCCAGTGCGTAGCAACCTGTGCCATTCCAGGTTTTTCCAGCAGCCAGGGCCTAATATGTCAACCCGCAGCAGGTGCTGGATAATGTGTATAGGTCAAATTGCTGTATACGTTTATATTTTGTGTATGCAGTGTATGGGGAAAAAAAGGCATTTTTAGTAAAACCTGAGAGGGGTGATGCGGTCAAGGATTCTAATTCTGTTCTGAATACTGTTGAATCACTCTAAACACCCAGTAACACAGCCAGAAACCAGGATTTTCAACACTGTGCGCACAGAGCTCACTGCAAGATTGATAATTGGCAAATCCCTCCATTAGAAAGGTACAGGCCAGGCCTGTTGACAACCTGTTGTCGAAGAAAACTCAGTCTTCACTCAGGTTGGGAGATTGTCAACAGAGATCTTTAATACAATCAGCTGAAGGGGAGCACATCACAGAGAAAGGGTTTCCCCTAGCACTCAAGACATGCTCACTGGACTGAAGTTATACTTTCCTTTTTATACATTAAAAGTAGGCAAGACTTTAACATATCAAAGGACCATACAGGGAAAGGGGCAGTGTCAGAAGTCAAACAACCAGGACAGGAAGATGCCATTTGGCATCCTGCAATCTGTTTCATTTCTCTCTGGTTGAATGGGTGTGAGGAATCACAGGCTTTAGTTTGCACCTAAGACCACTGCGAACAGGAAACCTTTCCCGCGCATAGTCACTGTCCTGACCTTTTGACTCGGTCTTCCACACTGTTTTAAAACTAGTGCGATCTGGACAGATTTCCATGCAGTTTACTGCAGATGTAGCAGGTGGAGCAATAGCTGTAAGATCCTTCGCTGTAACGTTTCCCATCAGCTGCATTTTATCAGGCTACCTCTCCGAAGCTCCCCTCAGGAACGAAATGGATGCAAGTTCTCCATGGGAGAAAAATGTTCCAATAGCCATGCGGGACCAATGCAACAAGAGAATGAGCATTGAGAACATCCTGGTTCTTTCCCAACTGGAATCATCTTGTAAGTGTTGTTTTGGGGAAAAGAAATACAAGAATCCCTCCATTCCTGCTGCTGGAGGAATGTGAATCGAGTTTTGGACTTTTGGCAGATTGTGGATTAATACCTCTACTGATTAACTAGCAAAACGTAACCAGTGGGACATATTCAGCACCTGGTGTTGGTTGTCGCATATGCAAATAGCAGAAATCTCACATGGACTTTTTACTCCTCATTCAAACAAGCTCTAAAGGAGTTTCCTGGCCTGTGGTTTTTGCAGAATTACCAAGCCTTCTTTGACGCCAGGGAAGATAACGCGGTCTACGCCTTCCTAGGTCTGACTGCTCCCCCGGGGTCGAAGGTGAGTGACACAACACTGGGGTGCTTCACGGCTGGGGAAACGGGGGAGGAGAACAATTCACTGACAGCGGTACTCTGCTCCAGGTGCCTCGATGGGATGTGTAGGTTTTGGACCTAGTGTTGGAAGTGATTCCTAGCGTGTTGCGGAATTGATTATGGCCGCAGAGATGGAATGGGGGCTCATCTGGGAGTGTCTTCCCAGAACTGAACTGCGGCTCAGCCTGCTTGTAAATCCCGTTGAAAGCATGGTTATTGTGTGACCTAATCCTTGGAAAGGCGAACTAGGGGCTGATAGTCCTCTTGTGGAAGAGGAGAGAGACCGTTCGAGTGCAGGGAGGCAGTGATTAGCCCGCTGGCTGTTGTAGTGAGTTGGTGGCCTGGTTTGCAGTAGGCGAGAAGGTGCGAGTCATTTTTTTTTCCTCCGGGGAGATAAGACGTCTTTTCCAGATAATCGCCTGACTCACACCAGCGATACAATTTCCAGCTCCAGAGAGTTCTGAGCAGAACAGAGCTGCCCTTGTGGCTCAGATAAGGTACAAGGAAGCAAACAGCCAAACGCCCAAGTGCACAGGTCCACCTGGCCTGCTGCGCACACACGTTCAAACACACACACGCTCCCCTCGCCCTCTGGCCATTCTCTCTTGCAAATCAGCATGCAAATCTCTGAAGTGCCAGTTTGTACAGCTAGAGAAAACGCAAATGTAGCCAAATTTAGACACAGATACTATGTACCTTGGCAACAAAAATTAAAAAAAAAACTACAGCTGTACGGAGTTACTGTATGTGCTTCAAGCTCAGCACATCTGGAACAATAAGGCACTGCAAGTATTGATACTTAAGTATGTAATTGAAGGTGTTACACTAAATAAATTGAGAGTTTGTCTTCCATTTGTAAGTCATATGCTGCTCCTACATGCTTTATGATTCGAGCCTACAGACAGACACAGCACCCTTTTCTTGAAGAGTGTGCGTTTGTCTGTGGCGGTCCGGGTCTGGAAACTACAGAATACCCTCCTCTCTCCCGAACCTGCGTATTTCTTTGTCTTTCTCTTCGTCGGACCAGGGCTGTGTGCGTCTTTTCTAAAGGTCAGGAGATTAATTGAAACAACCTACAGCTGTGCATTTTGATCAGATGGGGGGGGGGGGGGAGACAACTATCAGATGAAAAAAAATGTCAGTAAAAACAAATACCAAATGACTCAGGAAGTACTGTAAGCCAATAATTAATCTACAAAATCCTTCTCTTTGTTTCACATCCAGACGTGAATTACTTCTTACTGCGACAAGCTGACCACTTCCTCTGTTCACAGGAAGCCGTGGCCCTGGCCAGGCAGCAGCAGGAACAGCAGCAGTAGCAGACAAGCACCTTCCTCGGCAATCGGCGCCCTCTCCTGTCAATGTGTAGTACTGCAGCCACAGCAGCGACGTCAGGGAGAACCCGTGCTGAGATGACCCTATTTAGCAGTGTTTCCATCCATCATAACCTGCTTCTTTTTATATATATATAACTTTTCCCCTGTTTTCTATTTAAAAAAAAGAAAAGGCAAGCCAAAATATATTTTTGTTAGAGGGAGAGGGGGAACAAAATATATATTTTTCGTTATTGTTAATTTTGTATCCAGCGTCTTATAATAATAAAAGGTAGGTACAAACATGCCCCCATAGATTGCACGACTTTATTGCACTAATAATCTTCTGTTCATTTAAACAGAGGCTATCCACAATACCTAAAACAACAGAATTCCCTGAGACGTGATGTGGTTTTGGATTCTAAGGGTTTGTGGTCTCTGCTTTACCCGATGGTGGATAATTTAAGGCTCTGTAGGTCTGTTTAACCACTGAACTCCACAGGTCCCATATGATTAGAAAAAAAATGTCTCTGCCGTGTCTCTGGAGGCGGTGTGACTCTTTCTCTTGGTTCTGTCCCTACGAATTTGAAAGTCGGGGCCTTTCAAAAAATTAGCACATGCTTCATACACAGGGTTCAGTTCTGGTGCCTTCAGAGACCCCAGAACAGGCTTTTTCAGGGCTGTCCATCTGACCCACTGCCCTGCAGGGTCCTGGATGCAGTTCTCTTGCACAAGAGTCAGATTAAATTTGGTGGGGAGTCCAGTCTCAAAGACGACGCACAATGCTATTTGGGGGCCTCCCATTTGAATTTCCTGGGGCCCGGGTTCAGGCTCAAGTCAAATTGAAGATTTTTACAATCCCACCCCGCCTGCTCAGTCCCCCACATGTGAAATCCAAACTCCTCGCCGGATTTGCTGGGCTTTGCCGCGATCACGGGACAGCTGGCACCGACAGCTGGATTCAGAGCTCGGTGACTGGCACCGAAAGGTGAGGGCTTGCTTTGATCTGGGCCCGGTGAGTGAATCCACCTGCTGATGAATATGTCAACCACAGGAAGACTTGGAATTTCTAGCTGCAGTCTGGGAGTCCTATCATTTCAAAAGCTGACAGAATCAAAAGCCTTAAGCTGTAGGACACCTTGGGTTTTGTCTCCAGTTTGCGGCAGCAGATTGGTGTGCTGCCATGAAGCGGTCTGTAGTCAGTTTCCGCCTGTTCATTTCCAGTGACAGTGATGTCTTGCTGATTATTTGTGTCTCATCTGTACATTGTGTCTGGGCTCTGGGCTGCTGTCCTTTGCTTTGTTCATGATAAAGCTTCCATGTTGAGTGCCATGTTGTGTTCTGATTGTACTTTGTGTTCCCTTTCAATCCGACAACGGGAGATGGGGGGCGGTGTTTGTGTTTGATGTTTAAGCACACGAAACGACAAACTGTGGGATGTTGCAGTCTTCCCAAAACAACATGAACTGCAGTCCCTCATCCTTGAATATGGCACTCTGCTGACTACCATTGGATACAGGTAGTTATCACAAGGATGAAGTTAAACAATGCATTGGTAGTTGACTAAATGTTATTTAAGCGAAATTTCACTGTAAATACAGATGTAGAGAGGGGATGGATGATGTCCATGATGGGGATGATCATTATTGGTGACATTAGCCATTATTCAAGACAGACAGCAAAGACTGCCATAAACAGATTTCAGTATAAATGCAATATAAAAACACATAAGTGCAGCAAGATAGGAATGGGATGAGATTTTGAGCACTTGGTACTTGGTTTAGCAGTGCAGTGGAGGCAGCTATAGCTACAGCTACAGAAAATGCAACAGCACCAATACATAGGCTTAGCCAGAGGCGCAGGTCTGGGGCAGATCAAGGTGTTTCAGGAAAAGAATGTTCTCTGCACGGTCCCCTCACCTGTGTTGTGTTTTCCCAGCCCCTGGCTGACGCAGAGCTGTTCTGGAATGCTTCAGGCTACGTGGCTGGGATTAACCAAATTCCATGCATTTTTCCCGCCCAATACTAGCCACTGAGCAGATTTTTTTTGCGAGAACTTCAGTATGATCCCTACCGCATTCCTTAAACCCAGAGCAGATGGGCAACACAGGAAGTGTCGGGACACGCAGACCGATCAGCACAATCATGTGCTGATGCACAGCTGCTGCTTTGTAATTTATTAAGAAATAGAAGAGGAAATTGTTGTGCCTTGGAGCCCTGCAGTTCTGAGAGCTAGTCATATTTGTTTTTGCTCTTTCTTAATATGCCAAGTCAGATTCTCTGTGGTGGAATTTGAGGGCAGTGAGAGGCTGTCAAGAATGTGTATTATTAGCAAGACGCATTCTGCTCCACACAGAGACTCCTGTGATAAATCTGCAGGCCGGCAGTCCTGTTTGGAGACATACAGAGACTGGTCTGAGCGCCCTGATAACCTCCTGCCCAGCAGTGCGTAACACAGCATGACTTCACTGCCTCAGATGTTGTACAGGTGGAAGTAGCTCACACACAGTGCTGTGTCACAGGGTCACAAGACAAAAGAGAAGGGTGAAAAAGCCCCAGAAGTTTCCAACATTCAAATATTGTTTAAATAGTTACATAACCTTGTGAACCAGGGTACACTTGTCTGGTATTTCAGTCTAATTTTCACTGGCAGCCAGTGCAATATAGAGAGGACAGGAGTTACTTTATGAGATGATACATAAAACTTGAGGCACGTGAACTGCAGAATTAGGGACGCAGTGAAGCTTATTTAGTACTCTAGACGATATTCCAGTAAGACATTACAACAATAGAATCTTGATCCAATAAAGGCATGTATCCATGTTTCAGGCAGAGCAAGTGTCTTATCCAAGCAACATGATGCCCGTGTGTTATTTCCTAACATTAGCTTCCAATGTCAACACAAGCTGACTTCAACTGTTTCTACTGCTGCGATAGCAGAGGTCGTCGTGCAACTGTTCGCACTGTGCCAGGGGAGAGGGGTTTGCATGGTAGAGCAGTGTGGCAGGGGAGAAACATGGGCTGCTGAATAGGGATGAACACTGAGAGCTGCCTGCACCGAGGGGCTGCCCGGCCCCAGCCAGTTAACTTGGTTGTGTTCGTTTCCAACTAACAGGAAATTGAATGAAGTTTATAACAAAAGTTCCGGAGGGATGACAATAGCCAAGTTTCCACAGCCTCAGCTGTCCGTCATTTGTAATACATCTTGTAATCAGTTGTGACTAAAACACTCCAAAAACCTTTGGGTACGCTTAGTTCTTGGGTGTTGTTATTCCTAGCGTCTGAATGCAGAGTGCTGTTGTCCAGAGAGGCTGTGCGCTGTCCTGTGTGTGTTGTGCTCACCCCGGGCCTGAGCAGGGAATGAGTGGGAGGGAACAGAGGAGAGACCTTCTGAAGAGTCTTCCACCCTCCCCGGTGCTCCTCTGAAGGCAATCTCAAGTCGTCTGGCCACGAAGCTCCAGCACAAGTCCTCAGGGGTTTCAAAGTGCAAGGTCACCCCTGCTCTGCTCTACTCAGGCTGAAGGCTGGACCGGGCATTTCTGGCAGCTAACAAGTGTTTTGACAGTCAGAACACATCCGACTGAAGGAAATTCCCAGAGGAGCATGGGAAATTCTTATGTCCAAAAGGCAGCTGGATGCACAAGACGGAGCACAAAAAGGAGCAAAGCGATCTAGAACCTTGTGGCTTGGCTCTTTAGAGTACGGTGAGATGCAGAAACAGTGGAAACTTTGCAAAACTGCCCTTGAATACAACAGCACAAACTATGGACCAAAGGACACGTTAAAAGGCAAGTGAAACTGCCTGACATTGGGTGATGTAAATAAATCCAAGGGCCAAGTTCCGGGTTTAGTAAAGCAGGAGTCGTTTTACCACACTGACATCCAGGTTCGGCTGAAAAGCAGTTACGGGCAACATCATCTAATTTCCCCATGTGCCAACATCTGGCACTGCCTGCCAGACACCTGTCCACTTTGTTCGTGTTTTACAAGTGACCTACATTAACGGTGCGAGCATTGCTAATTGGCTTCTGGGAAAGGTGTCTCTGGTGGGTGGGAGGTGTTGGTGTTGATGTGTGCTCTGTGATGGACTGTGTACCTCCTATGTACCCATGGCTTGCTGGGATAGGCCCAACTCTGAGCAGGATAAAGCAGTTCGAAAAGGGATGACTTGATAAATTGAGCTGCTGTTTAATTACAGCTAAAGAAGAGTCACATAAAGTGTCACATAATGGTGAGAGCATTGTGGGGTTTTTCCAGAGTCACCTAGACAGGTGTTGTGAATGTCATGCTCGTTAGGTGAGCGTTCTGCCTGTGAAGGACTGAAGCTGACCCTGGTGTAGGTACTCGCTGGTTAAGTACGGTAAGTCATATTCTTCCTCTATGACGAAAGGAAAGAAATGATCATTTTACAAATACATCACGCAACAGGATTATTACGATGGTGTAAAATATAAATATTCAGGGTAAGGGTCAAAGAAGCACAGTGAAATGAGAGGAAACTAGAAAACCCACCCAAACGTGGGGAGAACATTCAGGCTCCACACAGAAGGAGTTCACCTCCATCCAGAATCAAGAATACCCCTATATCCACGCCAAGTCCCATTATCAGTTACGAAACATAATTCCCCACTATAAAAGCGCTGTTAATGAGTTTCCTCTGCTACTATCAATCAAGCAAAAAAAACTCTTACTCTTGGGACTAACTTCCAAACCTGCCAGTATAAGCTGGCAGTATAAACAATATTGCGATCTTATCGACCAGAAAAACTAGAGGATTATTCAGTAATTGTGCAGAAAAGTGCATCTCAAATAAGCACTCGGGCGCAGTTGTATTTTTCTTTGCAACCTCCTTGTCTCAGAAGATCGATTGTACCACAGTTTATTCCTTATTCCACTTTTGCTCACACTGTGAAGCATCAGTACTTTTGAAGCAGCGATAATGCATTTCTAATGCAAGTGTAGATTCGTGTGATCAGACCATTGGCCTTATGAAATTCTGTCCATGCTGCCCTGAGAGTTAAAAAGGAAAACAGGGAATTAAGAGGAATTAAGAAGCCTCAGAGGGGGTGTACACATGTACTTTAATTGTCAAACGCAGTATTGCACATCAGGGGATTACCAGACACACTGCACGAGCACAGCTTCGTGATTGCAAAACCCAAATCCATTACTGCAAAACAAATTGGTCCATAATCTCCCCTAATTCGCAACGGGTCCGTTCTTGCATCTTAATCATCAGAGGAGAGCCGAAGGAGAGGGCAAGGAAGACCGAGGTGAAGGAGGAGAAGAGCAGGAGGTGGAGGAAGGTGGAAAATGACAGCAGCACTTTACAACAAAGCTCTATCACCACCTGGGGCAAAACACGAGGTCTACAGTACTAGTCCCTCCAGCATTTGAAAATCACGGGCTTCTGTGTCTGAGTTTCACTATGATGGGGCTCAGAACAGGGTGGTGTATCAGCAGGAAAAACTCAGAAAAAACCCATAAACTGAGTTTACACTCATGACACACGCAGACACTGCCTCGCGCTTATTGGCAGCATGAAATCCTGAATCCATCAGGCTGTAAATGCTTTCTTAGCTCTGAGCAGATTACGCTACTTTGATGATCAAGAATATTTACATATGCCAGCAAAGAAATCATATACTCTAGGTATGTCAATGTCTCTTGTTCTTCAATGCTTGGAAAACCCAAAGGTGACTTTGACTGAATACCCTGTACTAGTTTATCCGATTTAACAATCCTCCGGCGTCCTGGTCAAATTTCCCATTGGCCCTAACCAATCATGGCCTCCTAATAATCCCCCTCTATGAATTGGCTTCATCACTCTGCTCTCCTCCCCACTGATAGCTGATGTGTGGGGAGCGTTCTGGCGCACTATGGCTGCCGTCGCATCATCCAGGTGGGACTGCACACTGGTGGTGGTGGAGGGGAGACCCCATTACCTGTAAAGCGCTTTGAGTGGAGTGTCCAGAAAAGTGTAAGCAATTATTAATTATTATTATTATTCCGTGAAAGGGCACCAGGTGTACATTAGTGGGTGTGTGCTGTATGTAGTCTGTCTTGTCCTACATAAGCTTAGTCTAGTCATAATGTCAGAGGTCATCGAACTGACATTTGCCGCCATGATCGTGTGACAGTCCAGCCTCCACCAACTCACAGACCTCACATCGCCGTCATGGAGCGAGGACAGTCAGCTTCCTCAAGCACACGTAGGGAGACCACAGAACAGAAAAGAAATCTCATTGGTGTTGCTGCTCAAAAAAAAAAAAAAGAAGCATTTTCCACCCACAGGGCTGCTGCTCTCTGTGTTGCACTATGATTAGGAGCATTTTCTGCAAGTTCCTCTTTCAGCGTCAGTTTGCAGAAGTTAAGGAAAGAGCTGCCCGAGCACCCTGCCTCCGCAGTCACTCTTGATCAGCGCACGGCTGGAGGCGACAGCACCCTGCGAGCAGACCGGCCACGCGCCCCTACACACAGCAGGCCGACGGAGGTCCTCCACGCCGCGGGAGGCCCACTGACGCCACAGCCCGCCTTCCCTGTGGGTACGTATCTGCTGGGGAACTCACAGCCGTGTAGAGACGGCTCCTTGATCACCGACCTCTGTCAGAATGGAAAGCTGTAGACGGAGCACCCTGTCAATGTCACCACGGTGCATGTGCAGTCCACCATGATTTTGAGTTTTCTTTTTTCCCACAGGCGGCACGATGTTTTAGTCCTCGATTTTACTGTGCTTTGCTAATCCTGCGCTTTTATTCAAACATCCTGGTGCCCCTGGAGCAGCGCGCGCTTGTTTTGCTGTCCCGAAGCAGTAGCTTTGTCCGGTAGCTTGGAGTGGTGAAGGCAAGTCAACAGAACAAATAGCTGCTGGGTGGATGATCCACCGTAAGACTCGCAGGCGGGGAGGAGTCAGTGAAAATGATGCCCGCCTGAGCCCGCTTCCTCCAGTGTCTCTCTGCCGGCTGGCAGCCTGCTTTGTTCCGCCTGGTTTTCGCTTCTGTCCCCTTTCCCGTTGTCGCAGGGCTACAGACGCCCTCGTAGTGAAAGGACAGTGGGTGGGCTGTTCCACCCCCCCCGTGTTCGGACCTTCACTATCGCTGCTCATGCTCTAATCTCAGACGGCTTGGGGGTATATGTGTGTGCGTGTCCGCAAGGAATCAGCCCACCTAAGCGACCCACCCCCGTGACAAAAAAGGTCGAGGCTGGTGTCATGAAACCACTTCCTGCGTTAGTTTGGATCCAGGGATATGTGCACCAGCTAATGTTTTTCACTATCAAGGCAGGTCCACACAGTTGCCCACGTGTTCTGGAGCATACTGCTGCAGCAGGGGACAAAGTTTCCTAACATGCAGGAGGGAACTGTTTGCCTGTCTTTGAAGTGTCATCTAGTCTACTGCTCATGCGGTCTACAAGTGAATTCCGATTTCTGGTTTCTATTGCAGTGGTGGTGTTTTCTGTAATTGTTGCCCATTCTTTGATTTTTTTAAAGCACCTTCAACCCCAGAAGTACCGTCCTGTCCCCTGGCACAGCCATGCTAGCAGAAGGGTTTCTCAGGGCTATTGAATACAGGGAGGACCTCAGTGCCACTGCCGCAGCTTGTCCCCGCAGGCCCAGGCCCAGGCCCAGCAAGAAATCCCATCAGGACTCCTGGGAAGACCTGCATGGAGACTTTGTGATTCTGGGAGGTAGGCACTGGGAACTGCGCAGTTTGGGCTGGGGGGGGGGGTGATGTCCTCAGTTGCAGATGTATTCTTTAGCTGAACTGAGCCTCCAAAAGTGTGAGCAGTCCAGACACAGGTAATATGCATGGTACACAATACTTAGCACAACATGGAGCAGCCTCAAACACAAACGTCAGTCTAACTCTGACACTCATAGACAAGGCTCTCATTTACACCACAGGTGCAGGAACGTTGCTGGTACATTGGTCAGTACCGGTGTGTTTGAAATAGTACAGGGGCGTATATTAAAAGGCATTTGATTGTTCTCATTAGTGTTAGCAAGGGCTGTCAAGCAAATCAAAGCCGAATTTAAAAGAGCTGGATCTTAGCTTGAGAGCCGGTGAATCAGTGGACAAGCTGTGTGAGAAAACTCCCAACAGCAGAAGGAAAGACGACGAACCGAGAGCTGGCTCGGCGCCTCGTGCAGGAAATCACGTCGCACTCTTTTCCCTGCAGCGGTGCGGGAGGACACACCCAGCCCGGAGCAGGACCCGTGCCAGAGTCCGAAGAAGACGCCGCCCCTGGGCGTACCCTGGACCGGCGGTGCCAGCTCCGCCCTGGGCAGCGCGGCCGACGGGGGCCCCTGGGGCCTGGAGCTGTACCGCTCCTGGGGGTGCACCAGCATATGCAAAGACTACCCGGACCTGCAGATCGGAGGGGACCACGTGGGGGACCGGGGCTCACCGCTCTCCGGGCCCATCGGCCTGGGGCCGAACTGCGAGGCCCGCCTGGGCCCGCTGCTGCAGTCGGGAGACCTGGAGCCCCTGGAGGCCTTGGAGCCCCTGCCCCTGCGGTCTGGGCCTCAGCTCCCGGACTGGGGGGCGCAGGAGCGCGCCAGTGGGCACGGGGACACGTTGGCGGACGAGGGCTATTTGGCCATGGACAGCAGCATCGGCCTGAACCGGGAGCCCCTCTCCAACTCCATGCTCAACATCTACCTGGAGACCAAATTGCTGGAGGTGTACAAGCAGTACCTGCAGGACAGACTGGCCAAGTGCGCCTCCCCGAGCCGGGCCCTGCCCTCCAGCTTCGTGCAGTACAACGTCCAGCAGCTCAGCCTGCAGCTGTCGCAGGAGCAAGGACTGGACGCTCACCGAGCGCGCAGCATCGTCATCAACTACCTGAGCACCCGGAGCAGCAGCAGCGGCCAAATCAGCTCCCCCGTCCTGCGCATCTCCAACATGGAGCCGAGGAAGTTCCCAGAACCGGCCAAGAAGAAGCCCCCCCCTCTTGTAACTGGTGTGCTCCACACCGCCCTCTAGAGACAGCCACTGGACCTGCACCCTGACGCCATTTCACATTCTGTTTGTAGCTACTGTTACACAATTCATTCAGGAAGAAGCTCCTGACAGATCCCTTGAACAAATGGTTTGTAGCACAAGACTGAATGGTTTTCATCCCACAATGATCTGTTTTGATCCACCGTAAGACCCCCAAAATCTCCCTTTTGGTTATTGAATTATATTTATATATACTGTGCTGGACAACAGGTTATCTGTGTCCTTGGAAGTGCAGTTTATATTTTTCCTCTTAGGATAATACATCAAGCCTGAACTGTAAGCAGCTTGATTCTGCTTTTCTTGCCCTGATTTCTGTACAGAATTGTTTAAAAATAAATTAGTGAACTACACCACGGTTGTGGTTCTGACACTTTCTCTCTATTTTTAATTGCTGCACAAATACAGAGCTGACACACCCCACCGCTTCCTCTGGGGAGATCTGAGACATGCCAGAGTAAAACCTCTGTATCACTTTATTATAGTGCACAAGGGTGCTCGTTTTGTCTTACAAAAAGGGATTTAAACTCAGGGTTTAATAAGCAATCTGACTTTCCCTGTATCTAAAGAATTAGCGACTGCGAAGCAGGGCGCCAGAGGAAAAAGGCCATAGATATGGAGGAAATAGATATTTTAATATTTTTGCTCAGAATACAAACCTTAAGATTCAGTACACAATCTTATAAGATTTTTTTATTTCTCTTCGGAGAGCATGCATAATGATTGAGAAATTGCAGCTGTTCGAGGTAAATGCTTTTGCCCAGTGACTGACATAGTTAAAACGGCCTTGTCCTGAAGTACTCAACTTAGGTGTAACCATTACAGAAAGAGAGCTAACTTCACCGTTTCAAGAAATAAACACAATCAGCTTGTTACTGACATCATTCTACATGCTTCTTACTGTTATGTACAATAATGCAGGGTGACATTAACATACTCTAAGAGAATATCACTAATATACTTTAAAAAATCAAACAATTGCTTTTTGCCATGATGAAACAACAACAGCAGTTCCCCTTTTTGTGAAATGGAATGATTTTCATCATATATCACTGCTGTCATACACAGTGACTGCATCTCTTTCATCAGCAGTGCTCTGTGACTCAGTGGCCACCCCTGTATATTTATATATCTGCATGCTTCATAGATTCCAGCTAGTCAAAATGCTCTAAAACATCCACTTTCCGGTTCTTGCAGTAATAAAGCCACATGCTGTCATGTTTTGAAAGTAACAACATGGCCACTGTGTTTTAAAACAAACTTACACTTACACCAGCAATGTTCAAACAGGTGAAAATGGTAATAAAAATAACAATTATGTAAAAGATTTTTAAACTAATTCGTACATCAGGGAGAAGAAATATTCAAACTCTTTTTCAAAATCCAAATTTTAAGTCAAGGTGGCTACTTTATCCAAAGGGTGGTGGGGGTGTGGAACAAGCTGCCCAGCCATGCTTTCAAAGCTGATACCCTGGTTTCTTTCAAGAAACAGCTGTATGAGAACTTTGTATTAATTAGCTACGAACAGGCTTGGATGGGCTGAAAGACCTGATCTTACTGGTAACCTTTCTTATGTTGTTGAGTTTATGTACTTACCTTTTAACTTACACACTTACACTGCATTCTGTGTAGATCTTGTCTACAGTATGGTTATAACTGGATGATTATCTTCAAAACTCTGGATGAACTATGAGCTATCAGCATGAATCCAACCTCAGAACAGTAAATCTGTTACAGCCTGACTCATAGATCTGGGAGATAGTTATACGATATATCTCTTACCTTCTGAGACCTGTGCTGTCCTTAGTTTGGGGTGTTACCTACAGCCCAGTGACACAGATGGTCATCCTGAGTCTCTGCGGAACAACCAGGCATGTATCACCTGCTCCTTCTTTCTGACCCTAGCTCTGGCTGCACAGAGGTCACTGAGGTCAAAGGTCAAGGTCAGCTGAAGTCAGAGACACAGTGAAAGAGAGACACAGTACAACTAACATGATTGCATGTTTTTGTGCTACAAAAACCTGTGGTATATGGGATAGTTTTCAAATGCTGATTTCACACAAATTGTAATTCGGAGGTTGGGTCAAAACCCAGTCATGAGGGAGAAGAGGTGTGATTTTGAATCTAGAGCTTTACTGGGGTAACTTGCCTGGCTGAGGAGAAAGACACTGTAATAATTGCAGCTGTTAGCACCTCCCTCTCTGTCCTGCCAGATGAGTCTGGGAGCTGCAGCAAGGGCGGAGATGGGGCAGAGTAAGGGATCCGAAACCGAAAGGAGCAGCGAGTCAGCAGGAAGCGGGATATTTATTTATCGGCAGGAGGAAGTGGGCGAGATAATGTTCTTCCATCCTCCGGGACGTGTGCTGAAAAATCTTTCACATCACGCTAAAAGGTTCTGGTAACTCTGTGGTTCCTCCTCTCCCAAGCTGAAACGTTGTTCGATGAGAGATGTGTTAAAGTTAAAGTTTAAGTTTTAAGTTTTAAGTTTCAAGTTTATTGTCATTAAACTCATAGACATGGTATATGGTATAACGAAATGCTATTTAGCTAGCTCTTGGACATAAGTAGTACAAAGAGAAAAAATAAACAACAACAATACAATTGTGTAGCAAAAGAAAGACAGAGACAACAGGCAGTGTGCAAAAAACAACAACAGACGATGTGCAAAAAAACAACAACAGGCAATGTGCAAAACAACAAAAAAGTAACAGGTTAGGATTGGATGTGGCTTTTGAAGTTGCCTGTCTGAAGATAAGCAAAGCACAAAGATATCACAAGCTCAAGTGAGCTAATGGACAAACAAATACAGCACTGAGATCTGGTTTTCCATCGTGAAAAGTGATGGCATGATGAACTGGCAGGCTCTGTAAAAGCCCATTACTGAACGGCTCTGTCGATACAGTCAGCACAGGGGCACATTAGAGTCTGAGTGCATCAATTAGTCAGCTGCTGCACTGGACAGCAGCGTCCCTGGGGGGCTCGGTGGGGAGGTGGGCATGCCCTGTCAGCAGTGCTCCACCTGCCACTCTCCCCAGCTCCTGCGCTGTGCCCGGGCCAGTCTCTGTCAGCACAGCGGCGATGCTCCCTCTCCTGTGCTGCCTGCTCCAGGCTGCCCTGGCTGTCTCCTCGGAACAGCGCCCGCCTGTGCCCTACAGCAACACCAGCGGCCCCCCGCTGACCACCACACACCGGGAGCCCCGGAGGCCGTGGGTCTTCAGCGTGGACTACCATCATGTGCAGGCTCCCTTTGAGATAGGGCTCTGGATCATGCTGGCGTCCCTGGCGAAACTTGGTAAGCAAGGCGTTCTTGATTTTTAAAAGGGGGGCTGTTTTGCGGACTTTTTGCATCTCCACAAAAATAGTGTTCTGAGGCAACACTGCACTGCACGTAGATCTAACACAATTGTTTTTGTATTGATTTCTATGTTGATGCAGTCGTATTGCATGACATTTTCATAGGGTTGTCCAATATTCTCCCATAAATTAGGCAGCAGCAGTTTGGAATGGCTAGGGCTACAGACTCTGGAGCACAGAGCTGAAGGCTCATTTCCAGAGCGGGATTCTGTTGTGCCCTTGAGCAAGGTTCTACATTGCTAAAGTAAATGCCCTGCTGTATAAATGGGTTTGCAGGTCATCACTGGAAATGGGAAATTGTTCTCAGAAATTGACAGACCTGGTAAAATAAAGGAATAAAAATGTTTAACCATTGCTACTTGACTTGGCTTGTTAAATAAAAGTATACATTTTTTTCTTGATCTGCTATACGGACTTTTCAATCAAAGGTTCACATTGTCTGTACCCTGTATAGCCATACATACCCTGTATGTATTAACACTGATATTTGAAGTTAATCAGTATCACAGCCTTAAAATATTCCTCTTGCTTAATCCAAGACTTTCCCATGGGCTGAGTGTTTTCTCACTGGCTAGGCTGTGTGCCGCACCTCCTGTGCATCTCCCTCATTGGCCACGCTGTGTGCCCCGCCTCCTGACCATCTCCCTCATTGGCCACGCTGTGTGTCCCGCCTCCTGACCATCTCCCTCATTGGCTAGGCTGTGTGCCCCGCCTCCTGACCATCTCCCCACCTCTACCCTGGCAGGGTTCCACTGGTCAGGCCGAGTGCCAGCGGTGGTGCCCGAGAGCTGCCTGCTCATCATGGTGGGGCTGCTGGTGGGCGGGGTCATCTACAGTGTGAGGCACGAGGCCCCGCCCCTCCTGAGCGCGGAAGCCTTCTTCCTGTACCTCCTGCCACCCATTGTGCTGGACGCCGGCTACTTCCTGCCCATCCGCCTGTTTTTTGAGAACCTGGGCACCATCCTGTGGTATGCAGTGCTGGGCACACTGTGGAACGCGCTGGGAATCGGGCTGTCTCTGTACGGCGTGTGCCAGGCGGGTCCCTGGGGTCTGGGTGACCTGTCCGTGCTGCAGAGCCTGCTGTTTGGGAGCCTGATCGCGGCGGTGGACCCTGTGGCGGTGCTGTCCGTCTTCGAGGAGATCCACGTCAACGAGCAGCTGCACATCCTGGTGTTCGGGGAGTCGCTGCTTAACGATGCCGTCACCGTGGTGCGTGAGGGCGGTGGGCCCCGCATCCCTAAAACGGCTCCATTCCGCAGACCAGGATGGGGCCCAGATCTTTCCCATGGTCCAGCTGTGTTTCGTCGGGCTTGTACCTCCAAGTCTCTCAGTCCTCTCCCAGTAAAAGGAGTGCAAATTGGGCTCAAGAGCAATAGACTTGGCCAAATCTCCCCTTTCAGTGTACAAGTTAATTTCTGTGAATAACCATAATCAATCAAATGGTTGCTTGACTTTACAAGTTAACTTGAAGGCTAACTTGTAAAGTTACTTTAATTTGACAATTTTTAAAATAACAATAATCAATCAGTTGATAGATAGATTCGTTTTTTCATTGCGTACAGAATTCTGAAATTAATTAGCACCTTGCATTTAAATAGCACTTTTCATCCCTAAGGATCCCAAAGCACTTTAAATATAGAAAGGGACCAACTTCATCCAGCACATTACTGGTGTTTGATTTTGTAAAGACGGGGGGCTTGTTTCCTTTATTTTTACAAGACAGTGATGCAGAACTCTTTGTGAGAGGCAGGGAGGCAGAAGAGAGGGAGCAAAGGACAAGGATGGGATGGGGGTATTTCTGAGCGCTGGTTACGGTCAGGGAATAGGGGCGAGGTGTTGGACGTCACTCCTAATGCAGAAAACTGAAGAATAGCTTTTGACAGCGAACACTTTTATTCATTCCTTAAGTAACACAGCATATAGGAAACAACACAAAAAAACCTGTTTCCGAAAACATGTTTCTATCATTCCCCTGAGTGATGTACCGACACAGGCTGGATAAAGAGACAAACAGCGACACGCTGCCACTGAGCACAAACACAGCAGTGAGGGAAAAGAACCTACTCACAGTTCAATGGGTGGGGGTGTAGGATGAGGCATTTGGGAACAGCGGAGATTTCTAAGTTGAGGAATTCAGGGGGAGATGCTGGCCTTGCTCACTCGTTGTTCCGACTTGTTTCCTGCTGATTCAATGGCAGCCCCAGGTCGGTGCTGTCAGAGGAGCAGTGCTGCCTGTCCCCTGTGTGCCCTGCAGGTCCTGTACAAGCTGTTCGAGTCGTTCCTGCGGCTGCCGAGCGTGTCGGGGGCGGACGTGGCAGCGGGGGTGTGCCAGCTCCTGCTGGTGGGGCTGGGCGGGCTCTGCGTGGGGCTGGCCTTCGGGCTGATGGCCGCCCTCACCACGCGCTGCACCGCCCGGGTCCAGGTCATCGCGCCGCTCTTCGTCTTCCTCTACAGCTACCTGTCCTACCTCACCTCCGAGATGTTCCGCCTCTCCGGGATCGTGGCGTGAGTGCCGAGGGAACTTCACACGCCGGCTCTCGGTGCCACCGGCAACCCATGTGACTCGACCCAAGAGTCCGCTGCCAGCAGCTGAAACAGCTCAAACCCAGCCAGTCTTGCAATGCAACTGCATTCTTCGAGCAATTGAAGCAAACAATTGTTTTGAAATGTATTTAGCATGTTTTAAACAACTGATTGCAAACTGCCAGGAGCGGTACAGTGACGACCCGGGTATTAATAATGAAGAGCTAGTTTATTTTTATATTGCTCATTTGCTGAGCCGCATTTATGTAATCGTACTCAGGCAATGCATCGTATCCAGTTCTTCATCAGAGGGAATGCAGCCCCCCAGCCTGCCTGTGTCTTTGTGAGCCGTATGACAAAAGCCTTTTCCACCAGCTACTGTGCGTCTATCACACTCTTTCAGGAAAGGAAACGCAAACTCTTGCTGTTAAAACGTGAAAGAAGAGCTTCTAAAAAGGCAGTATGGTGCTAGCAAGAGTCAAGCCCCATAGGGCCCAATATCACCTGATCCAGTCGGGGCTTCTGTGACAGTGATTAGCGTAGTACAACCACACACCTGTGATAATGCTGCCTAGGTTGGACAGTTGTGGATTGATCCTGCCTGCACCTGACTCTCCTGTAGGGCCTGTGAGAGACATGGCAAATGGCTCTGTTACAAGGTCCTCATCAACCATGTGAGGAGCAGGTTGTTGGTGTTATGGTTCTGACTGTGATCGGTGGCTAAGTCATGCTCACCCATGTTTGTCGCAGGATCGTGACCTGTGCTGTGACCATGAAGCAGTACGTCGAAGCCAATGTGTCCCAGAAGTCCCACACCACAATCAAGTACTTCCTGAAGATGTGGAGCAGCGTGAGCGAGACCCTGATCTTCATCTTCCTCGGCGTGTCCACCATCCAGGACGCACACATGTGGAGCTGGGCCTTCGTCTCCTTCACTCTCTTCTTCTGCCTCTTCTGGAGGGCTCTGGGCACGTGCCTTACTGCACACAGGCACCCACACGCATGTAGCCCCTTGCACACAGACATGCATGGAAGAGAGTGGCTTGGCGACAGCCAGGCATGGACTTCACCAAGGTGTATTTCTGGGTCACAGCTGAGTTACATTACACCAGCTGGAATGGCTCCAGCTACCTGGAATGGGATTGAGTCCATTATAAAAGCCATAGGTCCTGAGCACTGAGTTCCACAGTAGTGCGATGAAGATACTTGTATGTGTGACTATTAGCATAAAGTTAATTTGGCTCATATTGTATTTCCCACCAAGATGTACTATGCTATCTTATTTACACTATGCTATATGTGTGCCCACTTGGGTCTCCAGTTCTCCTTGGGAGCTACAGGGTTTTATGACTTTCATTCCAACTAGGTCTCAATTGCTTAATTGACCCAATTATCAGATTATTTATGTAGACCAGGTGTGGAAACTACAGCTCTGCAATTGGGTTTGATGTAGGAATAGTGCAGATATCCGTCATTCACAGGTGCAAAGCAGCAGGTCCAGTAATGGCCTGGTCAGTGTTAGTCTAATCATCTCCTTCATGTGGTTCAGGGGTGCTCTTTCTGACCGCCTTGGTGAACCGGCTGCGCAGGAACCCTGTCACCTTCAAGGACCAGTTCATCATTGCTTACGGCGGCCTGCGGGGGGCGATCTGTTTCTCCCTGGTCTTCCTGATTGATGACTTCCCCAAGAAGAGGCTCTTCATCACCACCACCATCGTGGTCATCCTCTTCACTGTGTTTGTACAGGTATTTTGCATCACCCTCTTTCTCGCTGGGCTACCAGCCAGTCGTCATATGACCACTCTATCATAATATGTGAATCGGAGGAAGAATAACAACCCCACTCTTAAATAGATAAACTCATCTGCACAAGACTGCCTTCGTTGAGACTGGTTCTGACCCAGCGTGTCGTGGAAAATTTAACCCGGAGCTGCGGTTCAGCACAGCGACCCTACTGGCGCATGTGCCAGAGGTCAGTGCAGGGAAGCGAGCCCCCTGAAACTCAGTGTGGGTCTCTGCTGCAGCAGAAGACCTGCTCTTTTGGTGCAGTACAGGTTGGTACCATGTCCACTCTGAGCACCTGAGCGACAGTGACCGAATCCCAGCATGGGCAGGGCGGAGCTACACGTTACACACACATTTACACATGTGACACACACACAGGGCATTTACACTGCGGTCATTGTTCTAGGTGCGAGTACCAAACCACAGGAAGTGAGATTCCTGCTTGGGCAGTGCTGCTGTGAAATTAAACCTCTTCTTTCGCTCTCAGTTCCATTTCGACTCCTCTTAGGGGAATATGTGGGACCCAGGTCAGTGCACTGTGAGATAATGCACTTTTCAAATGAAATTGAATCGTTTCTGAAATACACAGTTATCACTGCTCTTACAGCACAGTCTGCGATCAGTGAGCGTCCACAGAGGACACTGGAGGAAATGGAATGTTTTAACATCTACAGTGCTCAGAAGTAGCTCCTGAAAATTAACTGATAATATTAAATTCCTAACAGAAACACATGGATAAGGGGACGTTGAGTGTCATTGAGTAAAGGAAGTGCTCTTCTGTCGCAGGGCATGACGATCAAACCACTGGTGGAGCTGCTGGAGGTGAAGAGAAGGAAGAAGGCGCCCCCTACTGTGAGCGAGGAGATCCACATCCGGGTACCTGAGAGAGAGCCCGCAGTGGTCAAGGCAGACGTCTTTCTCGACAGCTGAAACGATGCCCACCAGCATCGGGGCATTCAGAAAGTACACGAGGAGACATAGTCTGCACATTTGTAAATCGCTCACACCCGAGCGCTGGCGTGTAAAAAGGAAAAGATGTGTACGATAACTGATGAGGACACAGAGCACCCTTAAGGCACTGTGCAAATAATTCGAATTAACTTACTGTGATTTAATACGAAATCAGCCAATGTCACCAGCAGGAAGCAGCAGCCACAGTGCTGATGAGCTGACACTTCCTATGCTGTTGTGCCCACAGCTCCTGGACCACCTGCTGGTGGGGATAGAGGACATCACTGCCCAGTGGGGACAGAACTACTGGAAGGACAGGTGAGGGAGCATCTTCAGACACCAGGAGGCCCCTGGAGCTGCTGTGCTCAGACCCACGGCTGCTCTTACCTGCTCATGACATCTGGAACCACTCCAAGCAGCTTCTGTCAAGTCCTGCAGCTCGGTGCGGTAGTGCGGCACCACTGGTCTGGTGGCCATGGGCTTCTGATTGCAGGAGAATTCGGAACTGCCCCTCTGTGCTCCAGTCCTATCAGCATGGTGAATGAGTAGCAGCCTCCTCTGCTGGGGGGTTTAGAGACCGGGGAAGACGGGGGGGGAGGGGGGGGTCACCAGCATGTTGTGCCACAAGAGGTGTGTGAAGGGTTTAAAAAGCGATCAACATGGTCAGTTTCACAGAACTGTTTTTTTCCCTCATGCTTATAAATTTGCCATGCTTTTGAACACATTGCACCTTCTTATACTATACTTCCTTATGCTTTACCATGCTTTTACTGTGCTGTTGCCACAAAACACAACAATGTTCTTTGAAAAGTGTTTGTGGCACTGGGTCTCATTGTGCTGTGGCTTTGCTTGCACAGAACGATAGCCGTGGGAGTGACAGGGAGAATTTGGTTTTAACTTGCCTTTACGTGTTTCCCGGTGTCCTCATTAGATTTGAGCAATTCAACAAGAAGTACCTGAGGAGGTATCTGATCCGGGCGGACAAGCAGGCCCAGTCCAGCATCGTGCAGGTGTACCAGAGGCTGGAGAAGAGAGACATCCTGGGGCCAGACGCCGAGGGGCTCGGGGAGAGCACAGAGCCCCCGTGAGCATGGCCGCAGAGAGCACCCCGCGCCACGCCCACTTCCCCTGCCATGTGCAAGACACACTGACACAAACTTTCACCGTCATGGAAAGTGCATTATGCATCCAGGCCCTGAAACACTGGAACTCGAGCTTCAGATCTTTAGACTTGTACTTACTATTTTCACATTTACTTTCAGCAAAAATGAAGCAGCAAAATCTTGAAAATCGCTTTTTTCTTTCTTATTTGAACCAGAAAACTAGAAAGGCATCTGCCTCACTGGCTTATCTGAGAGCTGGGTGCCATGTATTGACTGCAGCTCAGTCCCCGCCTGCTTCCCAAAGGAGGCCGTCATCGGGCTCCATTACTTCCATTGATTGTTAGCAACGACAGATACCGACCTACAAACAGCCTTAGGTTAAAATGCCCAAATGCCTTATGCCCAAATGCCCTCCTCTGGTCAGTCTCCCTGACTCCCTGACCTTGTAGGCACTGTGGATTTGACACCTGTTTCTCTGTGGCTCTGGGTTGTGACGCTCAGGGCCATACTCCACAATCCCGCTGTACTGCTCTCAGTTCCTGCCCTCATCGCCCCTCTCTTGCTCCTCCCGTCCTGGCAGAAGAGAAGCCGCGCCCCCCAGCCAGCACCTGCGGCCGGAGGAGGTGGAGAGCTTCCGGAAGCTCCTGTCCCGGAACCTGCACAGCATCAGCAGAAAGGTGAGGAAGACGGGGAGCACTGCGCCCCCCTGTCAGGGAGGGGGAGCACATGCTTAGCTTTTCCGACGACCCCGAAGAGTCTACATGAGCCTGCGTCTCTACGTGGGCGTCTGAAGGTAAGCAACAGCAGGCACCAGAGCTCATAGCGTAAAGCAGGCTGTGAACATGTGCCCAGCCAGGACACTGGTTCATCGCAGGTCTATCCCCTGCTGGTCGCCACCTCCACTCACAGGATCTTGTGACTGACTCTGGCCCCATCTGACGTCTCTGAACTCCTCCGTGTTTACACTCCCCCCCCTCCGCTGCGGCTGGTCCTTTGTCCACTATACCCAGGACTAAATCTCGGACCGTAGGAGACAGTGCCTTTTCCGTTGCTGCTCCTTTGCTGCGGAACGCCCTTCCTCCTACTCTTCGAGAGACAAATTCCTTTTAGTTTTTATTGTACCTGTCTGGTCTTTTTCTTTATCACTATGTATAGTGTCCTTGGATTTGGGAAGGTGCTTTATAAATCAAAGTTTTTATTATTATTATGAGCTGGGCGGAGTGGAGCTACTGGAGTAAAGTACTTATCTCCAGGTAGTAAAGCAGTGCCTTCAGCAGGGACTCGAACCCACAACCAGACAGTCACAAATCCAGAGATTTACCTCCCTCATGCATTCTATACACATAAGTATATTTATATTACACACAGATATACCTAACTGAGAATGTTCCTTGTAAGTATTTCTGTTGTGTGGCTTATCACATGGAAACTTGAATGTTTGCACCACTGCCAGAGTTTGTGCTGGCCAGCAGCCATATCACCCTGCAACTCACAACTGGCAGCCCACTGAAGCTCAGCAGGTGTGAGCCTGGTCAGTACCTGGATGGGAGACCTCCTGGGGAAAACTAAGGTTGCTGCTGGAAGAGGTGATAGTGGGGCCAGCAGGGGGCGCTCACCCTGCGGCTCATGTGGGTCCTAATGCCCCGGTGTAGTGACGGGGACACTATACTGTAAACAGGTGCTGTCCTTCGGATGAGACGTAATACCAAGGTCCTGACTCTCTGTGGTCATTAAAAATCCCAGGGTGTTTCTCGAAAAGAGTAGGGGTGTAACCCCGGCGTCCTGGCCAAATTTCCCCATCGGCCTTTATCAATCATGGCCTCCTAATAATCCCCATCTCTGAACTGGCTTCATCACTCTGCTCTCCTCCCCACTGAGAGCTGGTGTGTGGTGAGCGTTCTGGCGCACTATGGCAGCCGTCGCATCATCCAGGTGGGGCTGCACACTGGTGGTGGTGGAGGGGAGTCCCCATTACCTGTAAAGCGCTTTGAGTGGAGTGTCCAGAAAAAGCGCTATATAAGTGTAAGCAATTATTATTATATATACGTTAAAAACATTTAAGTATAGAATGAGCAGTAAAAAAAGGAAGAGGAAGCTACTGAAAAAACGAGATTAAGTATAATGTTTTCCATGCAATGGCAAAGCTGCAGGGAAACAAGACGAGAGATGTCGCTCCCCGTCCCCTGTGTCCCTGCTCCCCCCCAGTCACAGCCCTGAGTCACCTGAGGCTCTCGCTGTGTTGCAGCAGACGCAGACCTACAGCCGGCACACCCTTCACCCCGACGTCACCACGGACCGGGACCTGCCTGGCCGGCCCGCCCTGAGGAGGCACTGCAGCCTGGGGACGGACAGGCAGGTAACGCGCTGGGCGCCTGGGGAGACACACGGGCCGCGCGGCCTCGTTTCCTTCACTGGCAGAGCTGCCACACAGGCAAGCTTTCTGGTGTTGTACATGCAGCGCTGTGCTTGTGTTCGAGGTCAGGTAAGGAGAATGGTGCCATCTATAGCCTGGACATTGTATAGCCAGCAGCTACATCACCCTGCAGCTCACAGCTGGCAGCCCACTGGAGCTCAGCAGGTGTGCGCCAGGCCAGTGCCTGGATGGGAGACTCCTGGGAAAGTTAAGGTTGCTGCTGGAAGAGATGTTAGTGGGGCCAGCAGGGGGAGCTCACCCCGAGGTCTGTGTGGGTCCTAATGCCCCAGTATGGTGATGGAGATACTACACTGTAAAAAAGGTGCCATCCTTCGGATGAGAGGTAAAATCGAGGTCCTGACCCTCTGCGGTCATTAAAAACCCCAGGATGTTTCTTGAGTAGAGTGGTGCTGTTACCCCGGTGTCCTGGCCAAATTTTCCATTGATCTTTATCAATCATGGCCTCCTAATAATCCCCATCTCTGAACTGGCTGCATCACTCTGTTCTCCTCCCCACTGAGAGCTGGTGTGTGGGGAGCAGACTGGCACATCATCCAGGTGGGGCTGCACACTGGTGGTGGTGGAGGGGGATCCCCGTGACCTGTAAAGAGCACAGAGTGAAGTGGTCCAGAAAAGCATTATAGAAGTGTTAAGTATTATTATTATTAGGTGCATCTTGTAAATGCTTGTACACTTTAAGGTGCTTTTGGGACGTGTCTAGCGAGTGTGTTCTGTACCTGTTTCTGTGCACAGGGGGGCAGTGAAGGCCACGCTGGCAGACAGCCGCAGACAGCCAGAGGTCTGACCCGGTCTCTGACAGGTACGTCACTGTCACTGTTACCTGACTTGCCTCTGTCCCCGCGAGCTCAGCTGCGCTGCAACACTGCGCTTCACTTTAGATCCTCACAGCTCTGCCATGTGTTTTAAAGAGGTGAATCCAGATACGAAAGGCTGGCCTCTTAAATCAGTCCCTTCCTGTGTGATCCTCTGAATTGTGCCTGCAATGCATGCTGACTGACGGGGATAATTGTGATTTTTAGTCATGAAATCCCTGGCAGGAGTATTTTCCAACTCTATGACTCTGATGCCCCTGCGGTACACAGACTGAACCCACACCCTGTCTCTCCCTCCCTCTCTCTCGGACCAGAGGGCTCCAGCGAAGGGCCTGCTGTGGGACCCAGGTCCCTCCTTAACCCCTCAGAGTGGGGCGCAAGTGGGCCCCAGGGGCACTGCGGGGACACATCTGAGGGGAAGGCTAGGGGGACCCCAAACCTGCCAGGAACCGGCACTCAGGTCCGCCCCCCTCCAAAAATTCTCAGCTTCTGTCTGGAAAACGAGCAGAGGGGTGGTAGCTGCTGATCGCTTCTCGCGAAGAGCCGGAGAGGGAAACGAGTTCCTGCAAGGAGACCCCCAGAAGATTTAAAAAGCACCCGAAGAGACCACCGTGTCACTGGGGCACAAAGCCAGAAGCTACGGGACAGGAGGGCCATGTGACTGGTGAGCCCCCTGGTGCAGATCTTACTCGGGAGCCAGGCAGTGAGTCACCTCTTACTGTAGAGAGCTCCTTTCAGCAGGACCAGCTCCCAGGCACGGCACGATACCCAGCGCTCCCAGTTCCAGTGCAAAAGTACACGGAGCCAGCAAACCACCCCTGGTCTCTAGTGCTGATGGCTCCTATGTGCTTTGCAGAGGCACACTGAATTGCAATTTGGAACCTGAAGGAAAAATGAGAGATAATCTACAGATCTACCTATTATTTTGATGTGTTTAAATTGTACTGTAAATGTAATGCCAATATTCAAAGTGAAGTGAAGTTCTGAGGGGAGTCACCAACGTCCTCAGTAGCAATTGCAATTTAAGGATTTGCAAATGCTAAGGCAACACTTCCCTCTTGTGTTCATTTGTTGTCATAGCAAGTACAATATATTGTATCCATGGAATGTTATTGACAGACCCTCATGAGAATATAAAGAATGGTTAAAAATGACAGGAAGCCGTTTTGTATCTAGTAGCTGAATTCAACATCCCTGTGTGTGAAGAAGTGTCTCTTTGTTCTCAGACCGCTGGGGTATTAGGGTGTTTTTGGCACATATTGGGGCATTTTTAGCATATTGGGGTGTTTTTCAGTGAATCCAGATTTGAAAGGCTGGCCTTCCTGCGTCCGCCAGATGGTTTTCCACAATGGGAAGACATGGGAAGAGGAAGGGCATTTCTACCTCGAAGATGAGTTAAGAGATCCTGTGTGATTCTCTGAACTGTGCCTGCACCGCATGCTTACTGACAGGGATCATTTTGACTGTTAGTCATGAAATCCCTGGCTGCTGCCACACCCAAGATGACCTAACAAGGGGACCTTGAACTGGAACCAAAATGGTAGGAACCTGTGCTGTAAATGCAGTCATTCTCTGCACCGTATTTTCCCAACTGCAGCACTGAAGGGTGGATTAGTCACATTTGTAGGGTTCTGAATGTGAAACAATTTGGGAGAAAGATACTCTGGCTTTCTGAGACCCTCTGTACAGCAAAGTGCAGAATTACCCAGTAACGTTCCAGACAGCTGGCAGTCTGGTATATGGGGGGAGGGGGGTGATTATATAATTTGTGTTCCTGTAAGATTGAAGTTTCGATGGAGTGAAAAGTTGAGAGCAAGGTTCCAAGTGAGTGACATACTTTGACAGCACTGGAGTCACGTCAGACTATTTTGTCTACTTTGTGATCGGAATGAAAGTGAAACCTGAATGCATGCAATGAAACACAATACCTACCAGTTGTCTCCTCTGTGCTGGGTGTTTGTGCTCTCTGTAATAATAATTCCTTACACTTATATTCTGGACACTCCACTCAAAGTGCTTTACAGGTCATGGGGGCTCCCCTCCACCACCACCACCAGTGTGCAGCCCCACCTGGATGATGCGACACCAGTACACTCCCCACACACCAGCTCTCAGTGGAGAGGAGATCAGTGATGGAGCCAGTTCAGAGATGGGGATTATTAGGAGGCCCTGATTGTTAAAAGCCAATGGGGAATTTGGCCAGGACTCCAGGGTAATACCCCTACTCTTTTCTAAATTTTTAATGACCACAGAGAGTCAGGACCTCGGTTTTATGTCTTAGCCGAAGGATGGCACCAGTTTACAGTATAGTGTCCCCGTCACTATACTGGGGTATTTGGACCCACATGGACCATAGGGTGAGCACCCCCTGCTGGCCCCACTAACACCTCTTCCAGCAGCAGCCTTAGTTTTCCCCAGGAGTCTCCCATCCAGGTACTGGCCAGGCTCACAGCTGCTGTGCATCAGTGGGGTGCCGGTTGTGAGTTGCAGGATGATATGGCTGCTCTGTAAGATAGGCTTCTATCATACAGAAGCTCTCAGCTCAGTGTCTCTCCGAGGAGAGGTGTCAGGGGGGAGGGTCGCTGTGCTCCTAGCCTAAACCCGAAAAGCAGGAAAGACACGCAAAGATGCAAGAGAAGAAAAATGATTAAAAAAAAAGAGGAATCAGGTTTTCTCGTGCCGCTGTGTAAGACAGGGGTGGGGACAGCTACAAAGAACATTTTCACAAACGTAAGGAACAGGGTAATTGTAATAACGCATTAGGTGGGAACACAATCAAATTCTCACAGTGTTTGTACAGAAGGAAGCATGCTGCTTCAATTATGTTCAACAAAGCAAGATCAAAGGCTGGTTGTGAACGGTCATTAATATTCTTTTAATCCTACATATCTGTCACGCAGATAGAAATATGTCTGCCATTTCCCAAGGTGCCCCACCCTTTTGAGTCCACTGCTAGCTAGATCCTCAGCAATTCAAGACACTTCTGGGAAAAACTACAGCTGTACTTCTGTGGGACGATATCGTGACTAAGTGGACTGGGCCTGGACTTGTTCCCTGTGCTGTTTCCTCCGGCTGTTTTTCTCTTAATCCTGCCCTGGCATGCTGCCCTTCTCTTTATCCTCATGACGGCTTCCCAATGAGTGCTGCATGTTAAAATAAATGGACACGCTGTGGCAAAATACCAACCATAATATGGAGAAGACACCAACAAGCCACTGGCATCAATGGGATGGTTCTTGGGCCTCATGAAGAGCCCTGTGCCAACAATCACCAAGAGTATTTTTACTGTAGGTGTAGGAAAATGAGTTGCACATTTCTGAGGAGATGGTAGTTTTCAAAGGCAAGGCGCTGTGTGGTGGCAGGGGCTTCTGACAAAACACAGGAGAAAAGATTTCTCTGTGTCGGCCAAGTGCCAAGCACTCCGCACACCCTTGTGCAACCAGGAGCCCCAGCCCCACACCCTCTATCTAACTATGCAGAGAAGGTTAACTATGTAGTTGGCATGCACTGCCTAATTTCTTTTCCACCCCCACCACCACATCACACAGAGGGGCTAAAAAGTTCACAGTAATGAGGAAAATTGCAAAACGGATACGTCTTTGAAGCCACACTGGCCACATTCTGTCTGCCATGCACGACATGCACAGACGCTGGTGCACACAAGGTGCACGCTGCTTGGGTTTTCACCCTCAGAGTGATCTGTGCTCATTGTGCACACGCTTTCTTTCCACTCCCCTGTGAAACTCACACCAGCCCCCCCCTGCCCCCGGGCCGGCTGGCCCCTGTTAATTCAGCCTCCCAAAATAGAGCCCCCGCCCCCCCACCCACGCCTGTCCCGTCCCCCTCCCTGCCCCTGCCGCCCCGCTCCTCTCTGCCTCACTCGGTCCCACAGCGTCTGCGCTCGCTCCAGCTCCGCCATGCGAGTGGGGATCTGCGCGCTGGTGGCGGGCGTCGTGGGGGCACTCGGGGTCCTGTGCTTTCTCACAGCCTTCGGGACCGACTACTGGCTCCTGGCCAGCGACGACTGCAGGGGGACAGCCGGCCCCAGGGCTCCGGGCCCCAGCAGCGCCACAGAGGTAAGGGGAGAGGGGGGGCGGTGTTCCTCTTCTTCGGCAGCCTCGGGCGGTAAGGAGAAGGAAATCGCCCCCCAGCCTCCAGCCCGGTTCGGAGCTCGGCCTTTCGACCTGTTAGCTATTAGGATTTCATTGCTATATTTGTTAAGGCGCAAACAGATCTGCTTCAGGGGTCTGCCTCAGGATTGGGTGGCTGTTGTGAGAAGCCCAGACAGTCTGTGACTTCCCCGGCCTGCTGTAGCACATCACTGGTGTGGGATTGGCACCTGGGCTTTTCCTGAGCGGCGTTCGTCACAACAGGACGGGTAACAACCAGCAGAGAGACGATTTCTTGAGAAAGGGGCCCCACGCAGCTGATTGCTACAGTAGGTGGTTGCCGGGGGGACCCAAATCAGCGTTGCACAATGCTCGGCAGCCCGCTGCTATTAACTGTGCTCCACACCAGGGCCGGCCTTTTAGAAAACTTTCTACCAGGATTTACTTATGTCAGTAGCCTCTGTGAGCAAACCTAAGTAAATCGCACAAAAAAATAGCACTCTTGCAATATCCTGAGTTATAACAGTCTTGTAGCTGCCGGTCAGTGATTTGTGGCATCAGGATGATCGGATTACTAAATACTGAAAATAAAACAAATGGGCTGCTGTTCAGTAATTGATCATTACTTTCAGCCTTTCAGCCAGAAGACTGTCTTACAGAGAACACAGACACCCACTCCAAACACAAACAATGAGGTGACCCAGACCCAGCACAAACACCTGGCCTCTTGGAATTCCAGCACAACCCAGGTACCCGATGGGCGGACAGACTGGGGAACAAGTGGATGGAGGGATTATTTTAAGCGAGGAAGTAGCTAGATTTGCTGCCACACCCTTCCCACACACACATTCCCATACCTGCCGCAAAGTTTTAAAACGAGCGAATATGTCATTCAGCAGACCGTGCCACTGCCTGAACTGAAAGTACTGTACAATTGTTATTGCAATACCTCCATATTCCACGCTTGCAACAAAGATAGAGGATAAAATTCATCCTATCAACCGCCTCCCTCTCTATGGCTCCACTGGAGCTGAACGCAGTGCAAAGGGACAGTATGGTTAAAAGAAGCTCTCATGTGGTCAGTCAGTGGTCACCTCTATGATGGAGAAGAGTCTTGACCAGAGAGAACTGCATATGACAGCAGATCAGCAGATTAACCCAGATGTTGATGTCAAAGCATGGATTTCAAGACGGATCAAAATGCAGATGTCTCCGTTTTAGGTTTGCATGAACGCGTTCTCCTTTATAGGAGTGACGGCACTTTCTATTGACGGGAATTTTCAGTTGTCTGTATTGCTGGTCCTCTTTTAAGGACGCCCCTGGACGACAGGCCCCCGCGCGCAGCAGGGGTGCCCCTGGGCCAGGCAAATGAAGGAGTAAATCAAAGTCTACTGCACTTGTCTGCAGTGGGTCCCCGCTGAAGCATGAGACTAACTGAGCCTTAGGGGAAAAGAGCTCTGACAGGATACAAGACCAGCTCAACAGGCGTTCTGGCTCTGCCTGCGAAAAGTTTTTTAATCAAGACAGATGCTCCCTGCCAAATCTCATCTGGCTAGACACCATGAAAACATCAGAAAGCCCGGGCGCTCCCAGGAGCAGCACAGTGAGAGGCAATCTGTACAGCAGGGCTGGTGTATACACCCTCTCTCTCTGTACTTCTCCATAATTTTCATTACACTAATTCCCTCCTCCGTGTGGTGTTGAGGGAAGCTGTCACTGTGACCCAGATTCATCAGAGTCTCCCAGCTGGCAGCCACTTCCTCTTTGAGGAAGAAGACAGTGCCGGACTGGAACTAGTGAGCAGCGAGGATCATTATCACAGTGGCATGCTCAGTGATGATTCACATTTCCCATCAACAAGCAGGAGTGAGCCAGAGCCTGTCAGAGCCGTATATAGCTATGATGACCAGGGCTCTGCTTATCATTGGCTTGGGGTCATGCTGCACTGCAAAGGACGGTCCAGATTATCACCAGCCACTGTGCACAAAGAGAACTGTGCTCAACTTTACAATCGCAAATAAAAGCTACCGCTGCCCGTCACTTACACACTTCTCTACAGTGGCCAGTAGGCTGCGCTGCTCCCCTGGCTGAGACAGAGCGATGGTACAGTGTGATGAAGCAGAGAGCTGAGGGAGCAGCCAGAATGGAACAGCACAGACACAGCGCTTGTTTCTGCAGGTTTGTGGGTGACATATACAGGACAAACAGAAGGCAGTCAGGATGTTACAGTGCAGGGGATGGAGGCCACAGGGGACTCAGTGCAGCCCCCTGCCTCACAGAGCCACACCCAAGATTACTGGGGGTCCTGTGTTAATGCTCACCAGTTCTGTGTTAATGCTCACCAGTTCTGTGTTAATGCTCACCAGTCTCTGCGCCCCCTTCTCTCCCAGGCCGAAAACCGGACAGTAACAGAGAAGGTCATAACGACGGGAACAGACACTGTCTCTGCTCTCATCTTCCACCACGAGGGCTTCTTCTGGCGCTGCTGGTTCAGAGAGGACAGCTCCTGGCACACCTTCTGGGCCTTCCTCTTCAGTGAGTCTCAGCGCTGCACGCGCTCACACCAGGGGAGACAGACAGCCAGACAGAGAGGGACATAGAGGCGGCCTCGATGCCCTGAATGCACAGACTGTTTTGTAATGTGAATGTTAAAATTATCCTTGAAATAACACTAAGGTACAGACATTTTGCTGCTTCTGCTACTGCAAATCACGACCAGATGCCCTGTGCCCATCAGCGCTCTTTACGATAGCTGGTGTTTCACCTGAAAGATGCCAATCACATCCTTACGGATAGAAAGACTAACATCGAACAGTTCATGGTGAACCAGTTGTTTAATAATCTACTGTAGCCAACCGCTGACACAGGCCTCTCTGTAATTGCAGCTAATCAGCCTCCACACAAGTTCTGCGTTCATGGGTACCTCTTTCCGCTGCCCATTGCGATCGGGCCAGTTCCACACCCCTCCTACGATGCCACAGCAGGTGAGCCCTCTCTCAGTCAACCAGCCTCAGAATGGGAATGATTGGGTTGGGTTCTCCTCTCTCGGCAAGTCAGGAATGAGTCTAGGGGGATGTAAAGGATTGCTGTAGCTCTGTCCTCCTCTGTTAGGACTTTTTCATTCCCCCCCGCCCAGCTTTGTGCAGGAACCTCACAGTTTCTGCCACCAAGGAGCAGACTGTGGCAGCTGTGTCCCAGACAGCTAAATCACAGGTAAGCAATGAATGAAGAAGCCCACAGGAAAGAAAAGATTGGAAACAGAGTCCCAGACAGCAACTGCAGCAGACAGCAGCACGCGGCTCGGTTTGGCCTCTGATGCTCTTGTGTCGCTCTGATCGTCTGATCCTCTGGTTGACCAGTTGCACAGACGCCCTAAGACAGCTTTCCCCTCCAGGATTCTTCGGAGTTTAAGACACATTCAAGACAAGCTCCTTGCATTTAACACTCAAGGTGTTTTTGACGGCCAGGGCCGACCTGATCTGAGGTCTTGGTGCTGTGACGTGACCGAGCGGCACTCCGAACACGCAAATGTATACACCCTCCCTTCCTGTTGCAGTGACGCCCCCCCATAGCCATGCTGCAGCTCTGTGACGCTCCATTACTAAGCCTGACGGCGCTGTGCTCTGTGTTTTCTGGCCGCGCGCCTCCGTAGTGTTCCGGGGCTTCTGGACCGTGTTCATCGTCCTGGCGGTGGTCTGCTGCCTGGCAGGGGGGTTCCTCCTGGTGTGCGCCGTGCCCTTCGTGAGCGCCAAGCTCTACAGGCTGGGGGGGGGCTTCCTGATCACAGCCGGTAAGTGCCTGACCTCCTGCCAGTTCCCCTTCGGTTCTCATCGTATTGATGCTGACTAGAGCCTGGGACGACCGTGCACCAACAAATGCTCGAAAGCAGAGGAATAAAAGCAGCTCCAGGTGGCCCTCCAGGTCTGGGACTGCTTGTGGCTGCTGGACTCTCCCTTCGAGTCCTTCCAGATCCTTTCCTGTTCCCCGAGCCTGACGAGAGAAAAAAGAGCAAGGCAGATTGAGAGCGTGTATTCATGTGTGTGCAGCTCGGGGTACAGGGCGCAACCTGCTCACGGAAATTGAGAGTAACAGGGTCAAGGTGCTCAAGCCAGGCACAATATCTATCAATAAGGGGCAGCTGGCGTGACAGGGGCTACAGCCAGGCCTGGGGACAGCTGCTTCATGCAGGCCTGGAGACAGCCACAGCTCAGGCCTGCTCTGAGCGCCCCTCTGGCTGTGTCTCTGCCAGGGCTGTGAGGAACTGCCTGCCTGGGGCCGAGCTATAAAAAGCAGATCTGTGAATGAGCCTCCCGTTCATTCCCAGCGCCGGCAACTGCGCGGCAGTCTATAAATACGAGTGCACACCCAAACACACTCACATGCACCATGCACGAACTGTGTGTGTGTATTTACAACGTGTGTGTGTTTATGCAATGGAGAATATAGCCCCAAATATATTTAACTGTCAGCCCACCCTGTGAATAGTTTTCACTCAGCTCACAACACGCCTGCGCCAAGCAGAGACCACAGGCCTAGAAAGAAGCAGCTCAGCCCAGACCTCGAGGCTGGGAGAGCCAGGTGCCTTTCTGCTGGAGTGGAATCTGCCCAGCCCGGCTCTCCCGCCCAGTCTGTGGGGAGCACCGCTAACAGCTGCCCAGGGCGAGAGCCCCAGCGGACAGTGAGACCTGACACGGCTGTCTGCCCTCGGTGTGTCCAGAGCCCCTGCCACAACTGACCCATTGTGGGAAGACACCGCTTACAGGGATCAGATCTAATTAGTCGTGTTCAACTGAAATTCACTAAATTGGAAGTAAAACCGGAATGTTTACATGCTGCAATTCAATGATCAAAATACTTCTGAAACGTATAACATCCCTTTTTACCCTCTGCTACTGGAAAGAAGCTTTCTAAAGGCACCTTAAAACTGAGTGACAGAGCTACAGTGCCAGCGGGGAAGAGGGGACATGAAATGGGAGTTTCTCGCTGTGCCACTGAAGAGGCCGCGGCTTTTGCATAAGTTCTTGCAGGGCAGTCCAATGCCGGACAAGAGTTTCATCATCTCTGATAACCAAAGTTTGGATTTTTTGTTTTTGTTTCTCATTGCTGCTCCTGTGCTAAACGTTTGAACAGGTCGCGTGCAGCGTTGTTGTTTTAACAAGGACCTCAGGGGGCCAAGCGGGCTCTTGGCTTGTTGATTGCTGCACATTTTTCCACAGAACGAAAATCTGGCCCTTCTCCCCAGTGTGAAGCAGGCTGTGATTTAAAGAGACCGGTAGCACAGGGGGACTGTGTGCCGCGGGTGGACATAAGACTGCCCACAAGAGGGGGCCATTTGGCCCTTCTGACCCATCTGGTAATCAATACATAATTGATCCAAGGATCTCACCCAGCTGTCCCTTGACAGAAGCAAACCACACGTCTGGGTTGCTCGTTCCATACTCCTACAACCCTTAGAATAAAGAAGTGACTCCTGATCTCACTTTTAAATGCTCTTCCCTGTAGTTTCCACTTGTTGTGTCCTATGGTTCAGGTTTCTCTGTCTGCTGGGGTTTGGATGCCCTTGAGGACTCTCAGTTCCTTCCGCCTGTCAGCGTAGGACTTTCCCTGAAGTCCCAGTATGCATCGGGCCGCTCCTCTCTGGCCTGACTGCAGAGCAGTGATGTCTTTTGTGTTTCGGGGCTGAGGGAAACATGCAGAGGTGCCCCCGCCCCTGCCCATGCCAGCTGCGTGTCTGTCCCGCAGGTAGCCTGTTCCTGGTGCTGCTCTCTCTCTTCGCCCTGTGGAAGGAGCTGGTGGCGGACGTGCCACGCTACATCCTGCTGGAGCGCAGCGAGGGCTGCCCCGCCGCCAGGGTCAACGCCCACTACGGCTGGTCCTTCCTGTTTGCTGCCGCAGGGATCCCATTGGTCCTCCTCGCTGGGCTGCTCTTCTTTTTCATTGGATGGCATATCCAGAGGAACCAATGATTAACCAATCAGGGAACAGGGGACAGGGCAAAACCGCCCATCTACTTCCTCTTGTTTGACTTGTTTACTTACTTTAAGATGTGGGTGTTGCTTTCCAAATAGTTGTTTATTTTATTTTCTTCAACACGCTGGATTTAGACAGTGACATTTACCAAGGAGAGGGTAAGTGATAAAAAGGGCTTCCCATGCAAATGATCCTTTGCTTTTAACTCCCTTTAATCTGGTTAATCATGTGTCTTTAGCCTCGATAGTTACGCAAAGAATTTATCCATGGGACGGGGGACCCTTAAAAGTCTGCAAACAGTAGAACAGTCAATTCCTTACATTTCTATGCGGCTGATCATCCCCCAGAAATAGCCCAAAGCCCAGCAGACAGGGTGGACGAGTGAGAAATGATGTCACCACTTGAAATAAGGTCAGGCAGGATCATGCAAGCACTGTGTGAAATTTAGTCAAAACACTGGGATTACACCCCCACTCTACACCCCGTGCCACAGGATCTTCAATGACCCAGTGGTCAGAATCTCTGACCTTGATGTCTCCTCTGAGAGTCCGCACCTCCTACAACAGTGTTGGCGGTCACCACAGTCAGGCAGTGGCTGACAAATTCTAGCTCTGGAGGAAGAGCGCCACTTACTGGTCCATCAACCGAACTTTAGGCAGCAAGCTGGTTTTCTTGGGGATCTCTTACTCGTGCCATCACCAGGACCAGTCTTGCTGAGCCACTAAGATCTGAAAAGATCAGGTTACAAGGTGGCAATGCTACAGTCTCAAAGGTTACCCACCATCTGCTAGCACAGTGCTTATATTCTATGATTAGAAATAGTGTTTGGCAGTCGAAGGGCCGTAGAAGGAGAGACCACTTAAGATTCCTGTTATTAATTGCATCAAGAAACCTAAAAAACAGTGTAAAATTACATTTATATTGTCATCTGCTTTTCACATGTGGGCGACAGAAGAACTGACTGCCAGACTGCTTTCAGATGATGAAAAATGTTAATTTAACTGTTAATATACAGGTTTTTTGTATATAAAATTCCATTTTATTTATCATATGGGAAAGTCACTGAAATGTACTTTAATAATATTAATACCAAATATAAAATGTACTACGCAGGTAACATAGATTGTTAATATTAATCAGTGGAACAGTTATAAAGGTTGTTTTTTTTTCCGAAGCTGTACTGTATAAATCCTATTAAACAGTAACTGTATGAGATAAGATCTGCCTGGCGATCATTTTAAACCAATGGTAAGACGTGATTCAGTGATGGGCATGTTTACATTAGCGGGCATGTCCTGCACTTGTACGGTTCTAAGACAAAGCAATGCACCGATCTTACAACACGAATCCAACAAAGAGCCTTTTTCTTTCCTCGCAGCCCCTGAGCTGCGCCAGAAGACTCAAAACCTGGCCACGCACAAACACGGCCCTCAGAATTACCTCTCCTCCCCACACACTGTGTGAATGGACAGCCCGATTTCGTAAAAGCGAGCACGCATCCGCGCACGGAGTCGGATAAAAATAATAAAAAAAACAGCAAAACAACTGAAAACTAACCACTAACAACAACAGCAGCACCGGGAGAAGGAAAACGCATGAAAGAAGATCAAACGGGAGAGGAGCTTTGATACATGAATGGGAGTCTGTTTCCCGGGCCTGACTGAAGCGGATCTGCGGCCACCTGTCCTGCTCCTTCCTCCCACCTACCTCCAGGCCGTGATTTACCGGGGGGGTCGGGTCTCAGTGCCAGTCAGCTGGTGCACTGAGGGCCGTGCCTGCTGCGTGTGTCTGTGGGAGTGTGACACGCCTGTGATCTCCCCGCGCTCCGCCGCGTATTTGCATATCAGAGCCCAGCCTCGCCAGCCTGTGTCGAGCCCCGGTGTTTTCATGTGAGTTTCTGCAATATTACCACTTAATGGGCGGGCAGGGGGGGGGGAGGCTTGAAGTTTCTCTTACAAAGTGCACCTTCCCTCTTCCCTTATCGACTTCAAGCAGCTTTCCGTTTCTGAGGCAAACCTTTTCTGTTTTTTTTTTTATCCGGGGTGCGAGAAGGATTTTCTCCAGCTGCCGAGACGACACAACTCTCGGCCAGTTTAAAGTAAAGCAAACAAACACGCCTACAGGAGGCGCCCTCCCTAAAGCTGCGCGTAAGGTACTGGCCAGTTCAAATCACACTGGGAAGAAATTGGTCTCCATTGGCAGCCCTGCGGGGGATTAATAACACCAGCAACGCGTGGCCTCACAGCACGTCAAAGAGACGTGAAAACAAATCAGAAACCTTTCCACAGTCTCTGACCTAAACGGGGAGAGCGAAATGATCTCCTGTATTCAAATAAAAATGCGGTCCGAGACATCTTATTCGACCGGTTTCCGCCGCGGCGCCTCGGGACGGCCCGTCGCCGCGCGGAGCAGGGGGCGGCTCGCGCGCAGGTGACCTTGAAGGAGAGGCGCGGCCCCGGGTAGATGCCCCGAGCAGCCTGGGCTGGCACGGGAACGCGCTGTGTTGCGGGCACGACCCCTGCGAGCCGGGGAGCCAGCGCATCCGCTCCAGGGGATTAGACTGCTGTAGCGGTGTGGAAACCAAAAAGTGAGTCTTCTGTACGGGTGTCGCGACTCCACCGCGTCGCTGTTTAACACAGGAGTGACTTGCACGAAAAAAAGAACCTTGCATTGTTCATGCAATTTAAAGTTGTAAAGATGTGATCGTTTTCAGAGCGATATATGAGATTTGTGTTATACAAACCGTCTATATAATAGTTTAGAGGTGTTATTTTGTGATTTTTTTTTTGCCAGCACCCACACCTACGTTATTTCCGGTAAATATCGTTTAATTAAAAACTCTTTAATTAATAATGGATCTACAAAAACTCCTAGGTGGATCGCAGTTAAGCGAGGCACAGCTTGTTTATGAGTGTATTCAGTGAAAGAGGATGTATCGCAGGAAGATACGCGATGAGGAAACGTGGATCGGCTGTTAATGGGCAGATTCCCAGGCGCGTGGGATCTGTGGTCTGGAGCTCGCGTGCTCGCAGCCCGTTTGATGGCATCATTAACATAACGATATCAAACCACCCTCCTCCTGTTTCCTTACGACTGGGGCTGCAAAACCGGGGCGGGTTTATTTGACAAAATCAAACCTCATTATCTTTTCTTCTCTCTCTCTTTTTTTCTTTCTTTTCTGAAGAAAATTAAAAAAAAAATCTGTGCCTTCTTCAAAGTAGCAGGTGATCAAACCCGTTGTCAGCGACGCGATGAAAGGCATGCTAATACCACCGTGGAGAGCTCGTTTGAATAGGCACTCGACGCAGCCTCCCCTACTCCCTGCTTGTCTTCGGTGGTCAAGCAAACACGGGGAGACGAGGACGAGGCCGGGTCCCGGGTCCCTGCTCCCCGCCCCCAGCAGCGCTCAGCACGGCCACAGCCCTTTGCATTGGAAAGAACACAGGAGCATGTGAAGGGTGACCAACCAGAGGCAGCCATTCTGCAAAAACTGCAATTGGTAGTTAGCAGCTCATTGATCCCAGTATCTCAACATGCTCCTTTTTTTTTGAGAGAGAGAGAAACCAGGGTCTGGGCTTCAACAGCATGGCTGGGTAGCTTGTTCCAGACTCTGCAACCCCTTTGAAAGAAGTAGTTGCCTCCTGTTCTCGGGTTTAAATACACTTCCACATTGTTTGCACTTGTGCCTTTACTGTTTGGAACACAGTGAATGCGAGGGCATTTGGATTGGAAGCACCTCTGATTTCAAGACTAGGTGTTAAAAGCAGGTAGACAGGAACTACAGTGACTGTTCAGACAGCAGATAGACAGGTAGGGCAATGATTATTCAGACAGCAGGTAGACAGGTACTGCAGTGACTGTTCAGACTGCAGGTAGACAGGTACTATAATGATTATTCAGACAACAGGTAGACAGGTAGGGCAGTGACTGTTCAGACTGCAGGTAGAGAGGTAGACAGGTACTGTAATGATTATTCAGACAGCAGGAAGACAGGGAAGTGACTGTTCAGACTGCAGGTAGAGAGATAGACAGGTACTGTAATGATTATTCAGACAGCAGGTAGACAGGTAGGGCAGTGACTGTTCAGACTGCAGGTAGACAGGTGCTATGATGACTATCCAGTAGTCCTCATCATTGTGAGTCAAGCAGCAGCTGGATGCCTCTGGACCGACCAGTGAATCAGGATTGTCCAGCTAACGTGCTTCGCTACATATGATGTTGGCTAGTTTAGTTTACCTATGCGCGTTCTTTAAAAAAACAGGAATGAGCAAGTTACACATACAATAACATCACAATCATGACCATATATATGTGGGCCAAATGCGTTTTCTTGATTTGGTAACATGTAGGATTTTTGTTTTCATTTTCTATGTGAGAAAAATCCACCGAAAATTCCCAAAACCTGCCAGTTCCTTATGAGCAGTGAGGTCCGAGTCCCGCGGTCCGGGGTCACAGGGGAGGACAGCCGGAGTGTCCCGTGCTGGGGAAGAGGCTGGGGGGAGAAGCGGGCTGTGTGTCTTGGAAACATGGAAAAGGCTCCTGCTCCAGTGGAGCAGCCTGTTCCCCAGGGGACACTCTGTTATCTGCTCTGCGGGAAACATGATGCAGAAGAGCCCTTGTAAAGGCTTCCTGTGGGAGCGTCTGTGGGGATGACGCGTCTATCTCCCTACCTACAGATTTAGTCTGCCTATCTGATCTGCGCCACAGTGAGCTACGTTGGTGTGCGTGATGCATTCTAGCTAAAAGCATCGTTCAAAGTTAGTGCCACAGCTACTGCCCTAAGCTGAGCTACTCAACCTGTCACGTGAGTCTAGAATTGGCCTGGGAACCAGCTGGGACAGAGGGAGTGAGGGAAAACGTTACCTATGAAGAAAGCAGAGTGCCTGTAGCCTGCAAGAAAAAGACTACCAGTTCAAACCCAGCCTGAGCCCAGTGCACACAGTGAGCAAGTCTAGCGCCAGGACCCATGCGAACGTCTTACTGCATGGACAGACCCCGCCTTGGCAGTCCGATGGCACACGTTTTAGAAACAGACATCCCCTCAACGAAACAAACGGATAAATTCAATAAAGCAAAAGCCGGAAAACGTAATCGCATCTCGAGACCTTCCCTTAAACGCGTCGGCTTCTGGAGGACATCCCTTCCTCTCTTCATTCGCCCCTTCTCTCTCTCTCTCTCTCCCCTCCTGCTCCTCCGCCAGCCTCGGAGCTACAATGGGAAAATTGATTCTGAGAGAGGAAGGCGAAGAAAAAAGAAAAGGGAATAAAAGGGAGAAGGGGGGAAATTCAGTCTGGGAGGATGTGAGTGGGGCTTGATAATTGGATCATCGTGCTGAAGGGCTGGGGGCGACTTCAGCCTCATTTCGCACTTGACAGGTTTCTTCTGCAGCCCTTCCAACCCCACGCAAACGGCTTGATTGTCGAGCGCGCTGAGCATTTGACCATCCTATCTCTGACAGTCAGCCTGCGGCGGACAGGTTTGATAACTGTTGTCAGGTCTGTGACAGGCGCTTTAATCCAAACAGTCAAAGAGAGGCAACGGTCTGCTGAACACCAACCCCAACAATAATATAGACCTTTCGTTTGCATAAGGCCTGCTCAGGTCAGCCATGCCTGAAGAGTCACAGGAGGAGAGCGGGCTGGAGAGGCGGAACTTCCCTCTTCAAAAAAAAAACAACCCGGAATCTCAAAAGCGATCTGGCCGTCTGCTTATCTCCATACACACGTCAATAGGCACCGGTCCTGCATATTTATTTTCCTGACTTTAGATTTTTTCCCCCTAGTTCATTATGCAGATACTCCAGATTTCTTTTTTTTTTTTTCCAGCTGAGTACGAGCAAGGCCTAATCTTGGAATTCTGTTCCGCGCACTCAGTTGATCGACATCGTGACTGTATTCCCTCTCTACAGGGCTTCGGCTCACGGTCTAGATCTCCTCGGTTTGAAAGTGATACCAAAAAGAAGGACGCAAACGGAAAGACCAGCACGTTTCTGCCGCCGGAGTGGCCGCGGTCTCAAGGTGAGTGTCGACTCACTTTGCACCTTTGATATTCCAGCGGCAGGCGGGGGATTTTACTGACAGCTGAGAACTTCCCATGGATAATTATTTTGCCTACAATGAGGAGATACCTTGGGTGTTGTTGATTGTATTGTTTCAATGTAAGGCACGTCATGAAAGGAAATATAGGGAACATATAGATGGAATGGATGCATGAATGGATTAGAATGTGAATGCAGACAAAAAGTCAGCTGTACTGGTGCAAAGTCAAGGTAAATTGAGCACAGACGAGGCATCTTATATCCCTGGAAAGGCACAACTGTTATGTAACTAACGAATGCGACGCTAGATCTAGCTCTACCCGGGTTAGGTATTGCTGGGGACTGTCGATTTTAATGGGGTTTTTCATTAGCATGTAGGGATATCAGTTAATGGTGACACTGGTCTGATACACCAGAGAAAATGGAACTGTAACAGCTCAGCTAATGACTGCTGTCAGGCCCTTTAGAACTGATTATACCATTAACAAGGTATCTTCAATTACCAGGTATGCAATTTAGCACAACACTGCTCAACACAGCACTAAAGGAAGAAAGCCTCTACGGTCTGCTTGCTGGTTAAATGTTTTAAGCCTATCCTTTTACAAGCTTTCTGACCTCCAGGCAATTAAAGCGACGAGATATGTAAAATTCAACTAATGGAGATTTTTCGACAGGATCCCACACGCGTTGATTTAATAAGATACATCGCGGGGGCAATTAGCGTGTTTTAAGGAGGAAATTATATTGCCCTTCCAGTGACAGGAGCTACCTCAAGTGTGCTGTAATGCCCACAGCCCTGGGTTCTGATATCTCAGCTCCCCAGGTAGCACAGGCACGGCCTCCGAGTTTCATCTCAGTCAGGATTGGCTCAGCGCCTCAGCGGCCATGACCACAGATAGCCAGCAGAGGGCCCTCTTGCTCCTTACAGCGAAGTGCAGCCTCCGATGCCAACGGAGCAGGCTGAGCTTTCCTTGCTGGGTGCTGGATGTTTACAGTTATTTACAGCATGTCTGTGTTCTTCTACCAAAGACGCAGAGCTTAAAGTGTCTGCTTGCTCTGATCTAGATAGCACCCAAGGACAGCACCTTACAACTGTTGGCCCTTATGCGTTACAATAATAATACAAATGAAATAATAATAATCAGGTGCAAGTAGCCCTTTCCATAATTAAACCTCAAATCCCTTAGCAATACATACAAATAAAAATCGTGCTAAAAGTGGAGAGAGGAGCCAGAAATGAGAGAGAGGTAGAGGGAAGGTTCAGGTCTCTGCTAGCGCCCATGCTGCCCTCTTCCATGGCAATGGATTTAATTAAAGAAAGCTGCCAGGACAATAAAGATCTGAAATTCAGCTTCTTCTCTCTCTCCCCGTACTCTGAAGCCAAATCTAAAGTAGAAATGATGGAGAGAGGGAATGCAATTCATTTCCATCTTCTTCCTGTTTTTTTTTCCTCCGTTTCGTCCCTTTTACTCCTACAGAGAGGGGCTGGTTTTATTATTTTTAAATTTCCTCTCCGTCCCGCTGCCCGCGGGCTCCCTGCCTTTCCTCTCTCCCTCCCTCCTTCTCCCCATCTGGAGAACAAATGAGGCAGAGAGATCTGAGCGCTAGGCTGGGGGCAGCAGTGCCCTCTCTCTGAGCCTATCCCCGACAATCGGCACATTGCCCTGCCCCCCAAACACAACCCAGCCCCCCCAATGTCTCTAGTGGCACAGCTCCTGCCACTGCCACTGTCTTCACTGTGGACCCAGGTAACCCACAGCGCCGTTCTTTACACCACGCATAATATATTCAGAGCAGACAGATTTATATACATACATACAGGATACTTGCCTATACTCAGGAATCAATATTCTCCAAAACAGATCACAGCTGCAAGTACAATGTACAAGAAATGAACAGGGATAAGGAGCTCGGCTTGGGCAGACTCCACCTGACCATGCTGTCACACACAACCCTTCCCCCCTCACTTGCAACTAGGAACAGGAACAGCCCTCGGGCCCCCTCCCAAACTCTGCCGAATGCCGTATGGAAATGGAAAAAGACAACTGACAACGTTTTACAACCGCTGTATACCACCTCTACACCTTTCCACGTAAAGTAACACATGGCACACACCGTATTGGAATTTAACGTGGCATCGCCATTTTCCCTTTTTTCTTGGCATCCTCGGACCTACATCACTTTCTTTGTGGTAGCCCGGTACCAGGGGGTGCTACGTCTTTCAGATAACTGTGGTACCTTAAGGCGTAGTTAGGTGGTATAAACAATGCAGACACTTAACAACACATAGCCTCCTACTGCCCCCTGTTGGCCAAGATAAACCCCCTTGTCACATCATCCGAGCAGGCTCTCAGTCCTCACCCAGGCAGGTGTGAGTCAGGGAGGCAGGAGTGTTGCCGACTAACTCAGTAACCACCTACCAACATACCCCTCACTGCGCTGGCCCGTGGGATGCTGTCTCAGGCCTCCTGACTGCACGCTGGCCAGGGCAGGCATCACGCAGAGCTGCAGATCCCCGTGTCCCCGAAAACACAGCAGTCCCTTCCAGCCGGTAGGAGCTGGAACAGAAAGAAATGAGGCCCAGATCCAAGCATGGGAAAGTGTGCTAGTTGTGAGTGTCACGGGGTTCGAGGGCGTGAGAAAGAAAAATCTGCTTTTTTCTGTTCCGTCTAAAAACGAGTCAACCCAGCCCACCACGGTAGTCTAATAGCAGGTTGGTCTAAATTGTTGTGGATCTTCTCTCGAATCCCTATTTAAAAAAAAAAAACACTATTTAATTATCTTGTAAGAGGAATGAAAACAAGAAACAAGAACAATTAATTATATGTAAATAACCGGGATGAATCAGAAGACAATTAGGGCCAGCCTCAAGTCCAAGTGCTGCTACAACTCCAGCAACGTGCACAGCAACCCGTCCTAGTTAAGGCGCCGGTCCTCTGGTATTTCCTTTCCTTGCCACAAACACATATATGTCCCCCACCGTCTTTAAAAACAAATGTTTAAATTGAATTCTAACAGCAAGCTTAATTAAGACACGCAGTGGGGTTTGACTGTGGCTGCCGGAGAGGTAATTGAGGGGCCGTTCCTCTTTGCTGCTGAGGCACACAGGTCCGTGGCTCCGGCGCTGGGATTGTGCTGGGAGGAGGGGGGGCACCTCCAGATCTGAATCTCCCAGCTGTCAGGCCACAGAAAGGCACGGGAAGACAGGGCAGGGCTTTGAGCAGCAGCTCAGCCGCCAGCCGCAGAGCAGGAAACCTCACCTCCGCTGGAATTCCTAATTAACCTCTAATGCATTCCCCCATCACCTGCAACAAAAGGAAAATCAGTTCATTTGTTATAACATTACAGCGGCTGGGAGGGTGTCATTGATTATATAAAAAGGGTAGGCCTTAAAAATGAGATGTGAATGAGGAAATAATGTGACTTAATGGTTCACAAATTAACCTCGTGTGCTCTCTTAACGGTACTTTAGGGCATTAACAAATACTATTGTAGCTCACAGATAATAAGTCCAGAACAAGCACCTATAAACAAAAGGCCTGCATTACTTGCCATGGCAGTAATTATGCTGGAAATCTATCTAAATGTCTCAGGGCCAGGAATTTATTTGCAGCGTGTTTATTACCTGTCAAAAAAAATGGAAAACAGAGGAGAACGGGCAAAGAGGGAAAATTATGTTATTAAACAAGGAATCGTATTTGAATCGTAAGGGTAAACAAAATTAAACTGTAAACACTGCAAGGCTCGGTGCGCAGAACTGCTCGTTTCTTGTACTGTATTGTATTTATTATTATCATGATTATTTAACAGCTATCATTCACTTTAAATAGGAATATTTGAAAGGCTCCTCGGTTCGGTGCGGTATGTTGTCTGACCTCCTCAGTCTGTGTGGCCTGCTGTCCTGCTTTTACGATGTCTCCATGGACACCTGGTCACCCTGAGAAAAACAGGGGGCTCCTGCCGCACTCCATGCTGAAGCTCGCAGTCCATCGTACAGCAAATCCTTTTCTCTGTGGCCAACTTTCATACATCAGGGGAATCACTTCTACTCATGTGGTGAATCTTTCAAATGAAAACCGACAGCATCACTTTCCGCATTAAAGATGAGATGGATAGATATCCAAGACACTGGCCAAAATACTAGAAATCCCTCCCCAGTCCAATGAATAGACTGTAAGTGTCAGGCATAGGCGGCTTTATGGACCCTCCCTGACCGAAAGAATCTCTGCAACTGAGGTTCAGTGAGCAGGGGCTGAGCCAGTGGAAACGCTGTTCAATCCCACATCCAGTTCCCCCAGAACAGCCTCTTCTGAAGCTGAACCTGCTGAGCTGCAAATAGTTTCAAACCTCGCAGAATTCAAATGAACTTGTTCAGCCTGATTTTACTGCCTGCAAGGGCCTGACATAAAAGTTGGTCAGAAATGTGGTCATTTGGCGTAAAAATATCGAAGAATTCGGCCGCAGAGTCCAGCCAGCCAGACAAATGGGTCATTTTCTTAATATATTTGTATGTTATTTATTATATATTTCTATAATAATGTATTTAATATTCAGTCAGTTTCAAAGCATGTCATACATTATTTCACAACCCACATATTTCTGATCATATATTTATGAAACTAAAAAAAGTCACAAAAATCATTCCATAAATACACCATTTAACAGCATCAAATTTAAAGATGCTAGTCCACTGCTAGAAAGTCCTGCCCATCCATATAACTAGCTAGACAGACGACTGAAATGTGTAAAACTGAAAATAACAGATCTTCAAAGTTGTCACTCTCGCACTACTGGAGAAGACAATGTGTTTTGTAGCTCTAACAAGAGGGGGAAAAGAACTCCAAAGAGTTTCAAACAGAAACTCCAACAAACAAAAAAAAAAGGCATCTCGTCATTCTGTCAATCACAGAGGAAAGCCCAGGCCCTGAGCGATCAGTCTCCCAGACAGACATCACTGAGCCGGGCCCTGCTGACGAGAGGTGCATTCTGGTGCACTACGTGTCCTCGCTGCCGTCATGCCCTCTGCACCCCAGATTGTGAATCAGTTGTGCTTCCCTTGCTTAAATGGTTTGGAAAATAGTGAGAAGTCTGAAATCGGGGCCGTAATAACTCTGCACAACCTCCCTGCGAGAGGTGGCATCCTCTGACTCAGCGTTGCCAAGGAAGCATTGTGCAGTCTCCTCTGCACTCCAAGGGGACAGAATGATAGAGGAAGGGGCCAGGCTGGAGGTGGGCTACAACTTTGCTGGGGACACTGAATAATACATGACAAATAAAACAATACCAGCAGTTCTCCTCACTCTCCCCAGCACACAGACAGTGCACCACAGGTGAGTCTGTGTGGACGAAGCGTTCTCCAGCTCTGCCCCATAGCATTTTCTCGCCCAGTGCATCAGCACCATGCATCAGGCCACTGCAGTACAGCCCTACACAACAGGGAGTGACACTGCACTTTTGATTGGCATTTTCTGAGCTCTTGGGCTCCAATCTGAGTATCTAGCTAAAACAGCCTGTCAGTCAAAGCACTGTCTAAGCTCAGTTTAAAGTGGTGCCTCACCACAGTATATTCCAGATGTCAGGGGGTACTAGGCATGCAATTGGTTCAGCACTGCCAGTAACATATTCCAAACTCCCACATCTCTTTGTGTAAAGAAGTGCCCCAGATTCCCAGTTTTTCACCTTGTTTCTGTTTGTGTCCTCTGGTCCGTGGTTCACAGCTGGTTCTGAAGAAGTCCACAGGGGTGACCGTGTCTTGGCCTTTCAGGGTTTTGAATGCCAAGATTAGGTCCTCTCGCAGTCTCTGTTCTAGATGAAAAGATTCACATCTGGCCTGATAGTGTAACATGTGTTGAAGCCCAGGTCTCTTTTCCAGAGACTGATTCCAGAGCAGAAATTCCTTGTTTGGTAAATGTCACCAGAATGAATCACAATATTCTAAATTCATATTTAGTATTTAGTACAGTTTTCATTATGATTTTATTATAACAATCCACAGATTTAAATTCTACACTTTTAACTATGTATCTGGGTGCTTTTTATGATTGCTTCTCCAAATTGTCTAGAAGATCAATGTATTAACATAAGAGATTATGTATTAACATTAACAGTAGCAGCGATCCCAGTACAGTCCCTGTGGTACTCCAGTAATCGCATCCCTCCAATTATTTAATTCCATTTATTCACCCCGTATCTGTGCTCTCTGTTTCTATCCATTAACCAGTTCTCAATCCAAGCATGTGGCACTACTGTGCATGCCTATAACCTGCATTTTGAAAACTAATCTTTTATGAGGAAATTTATCCAAAGCCTTCTGAAAAATTACCATTATCATATGCTCTTTATTCAGTGCGGCTTTTATTTGTTCAAAGGCATAAACAAAAACTACATTTTCTAGATCCATGTTGACTATCCCCTAGGTATCCCGTACTGCCCTACAGATGATCCACTCTAGATTAGATCTAATTCCTGTTTCAACTATTGTTATGTCTACTTACCAGAAGTAAGACGTATTAGTCTTTAATGGAGGTTCCAAAGAAAGAAACGTTCTGCGTGGCAGGGAATTGGACCACCTAGAGAAAACCCATGCTAGCATGGTGGGGCATCATGCAGACTCCACACAGAAAGTCCCCAGGACTGTAGAGGCGTGAAGCCACACCGTCATTCTGCCCCTGAGTTATGTAATGAATACAGTACCAAAGACAAATGGGATGATGTGGGTGGTGGAAGACAAGAAGACAGACCGCCCTAACTCTCTCTCTCTCTCAGTGCCAATGTGCCAGACACTCCACAGTGCCGTGCCACGCTACACCCCTGACTCGGGCCCTGGGGGAGGCAGGGGGTGTGTGGCAGAGAGCAGGGCAAAGGATACATGTGATTAGCTCTCCCTACACACACACTGTAGCTCACAGCCCGAGCCCTAATATCGTGCCAACACTGATTAAGAATGATACAGCGCATCCTCATTGTCAAACACTATTCAGCCAACACAAACCTGAGTTAGAGGAGTACTTGTCATAGAGGAATGTGTCTTTGATTTCTATTACGCCTTTCCAGTAATTGCTGTCATCACTGGCAGGTTATTATTACAGCTGAATAGAGTTTCAGTAATTACTTTTCGCATAGATTCCAATGCCATTGAGATTGAAGAATATTCTGACAATCTGAATAGTTTGGGCATTTAAAAAAAAAACTCGGGGTAAAAAATAGAATTTGTTCTTTTCATTTTCTATTTATCTATTTTTACATTTTCTGTTTTCTTCAGATTTTCTCATTATTTCCTGCCGGACAGCCAAGCACTGTGCCCATTCCTCTGTTGAAGACAGGGAATTAGCCTGCTGCTAGAGTTCTGATTTGTGATTTGTGATGCTGGGCTTTGCTGAGGGTTTCTTGATCCAAGGTATTTCCAGGAGCTGTGTAGAGAGAAAAATGAGAAGAAGCATTTAGAGCACGTGTGCACTCTCTTTGTAAGCTCAGTATTTAATTTAATAGCAATTTAATTTTTATTATATCAGAATACGTGTAGGTCAAAAATATACATACAGATTTGACAGCCTGCTACAGAAAACCCTACAAGCTACTGCTGAAGCCAGTGGGTGTGTGTGCATATGCATACATTAAAAAATGTGAATTTCTAGGTCTGAAAATCAAAATCTGTGCAGTTCATACTGTTTGCTTGCATTATGTAATTGCTCTGGCAACGTTACTAATTTTAGTCATGCCAACAAGGCGCCCTTGAATTTTGAGTTTGAATCTGAATTTGAAAAGGATTCTAAGCATAAATTATATTTCCCAGAGCAGACATTTAGTCATGTTTCTTCAACAGGAATGGGGCGCAGAAAGAGCGAAATTGTGCCACAGTCGGTCTTGAGCTGTGTTATACTGTATGTACACTTCTGGAAAGGAGACACCTGTAAAGTAGTTGCTTTTACTTCATTACAGAGGCTATCTGGGTGCTAATAAACGTCTTGTTGGGGAAAGAGGAAAGGTATGTATTGTTTATTACTGATCATGGAATAAAAGTAGTCAGTGCAAGAAAATCAATAATAAATAATCAGCGCCACACGTACTGTACAGGTGTCTTCTATTGTATTTCTAAAGGAAATTTACAGTATCTTCTAGACTCTTCTAGTAATCCAAACCCATCCATTTAGGGTACTTTTCATTTTTCTCACTATTTTATCATTTGTTGTGAAGCCTGTTTACAAGAGGATCTGATGGCTGGAATATCTTCTGCAAAGATGGCTTCCTGCATTTCATTTTAATTCGTGTTGGCTGATGGAAATTTTACTTTTTTTTTTTTGCCAGCAGAACATACTGACTGCTGGTGTGGGTAAGCTAAAGTCAAGCTAGCTAACACGTTTACTCTCTAATTGGGGGGAGCGCGCGGCTATGGAAATGCCTTTATTAGATCAAACAGTGTAGGTGTTTTCAGAATTGAAAGAGAACAATTTAGATGTTATAGTATAAGGTGACAAAAAAAGGAGAGACTCGTAATCCTACACCAGGAGAGACGGAGCTCGCTGCAGCATCGCCAGCGCACAGACAGCGAGGGTGAGACACCACAGCTGCCAGGAAGAGACGAGTTCAATTCCAGTTTGCTGTCGGATTTAAGATGGTATTTGTTTAAATGAAAAAGTTAACTTAGCTCGGATTAGGAGGCTAAAAATTTTAATATCTCTAAATGTCAAGCGCAGGATTCCAGAAAAGAAAGTTTAGCTCCTATCACATCGCTTGAATATTTACAGAAGACGATTAGACTTGGTGAAGAAGAGGGGGGAAATGATTTTTTTTTTTAAAAAAGCGCCCCTGCGTGCAGAATGTGCGTACCTCTCTTACTGCAGAAAACTAATGAGGGGCGCTTATTAAAAATGAGTTTTCGTCAGATTTGCGGGGGAAAAAAAACTGCAGGACGGGCAAAGGCCGCCTAAGCACGACGCAGCTTCAGGTTATCTTGCAGATGAAACTGGCGACTGCTCCGTGTGGGGATCCCCTGCGCTTCTGAAGATCCGGAGCAATGCGGCAGGGCACTCGGACAGGGCAAAGCACCATCGTGACTTCCTCCAGCTACCCAGCAGGTGACGTTACCACTGGCCATTAACAGGTAGCCTACCGCCCTCCCCCTGGAGCACACGAAGAGAGAACTAAAAGCGGCCCGTCCCTTCACGTGGCTCACACACACACACGTCACTCACCGTTTTGGTAATAACCCTTTGTAAATAAAAATAAGCAAAGAAAAATAAGCAACAACAACAACAACAACAAATACTAAATCAATGGGATTAATGATCTTCTGAAACCGAAGGAAAAGCAGAAGAATAATATAATGAACCTACGTCTGAATGCAATCCCCTTTAATGGTATTCAACAACCGAACAGAGAGCGACTCAATAATGTAACAATCGAAATTAAGGCGCTTTTACTAAAAGTGCGATGCATGAAAATCCAGGGTCACCCAGAGTGTAAAGGAGAACCCCAAGACGGCTGGGTGGGTGGGGGGAGGGGGTAGAATTAGGACCGCCCTCTAGTGGCCCTGCTGCAACACTGACACTCTAATTTCTCATCAGATAAACAGGTTTTGAAACGGTCACTGAGGCACAATGCAAATCTCTGTGGAAGTGTCAGTAGATTGACAGCAGCGCACGTGGCTGTCGGAAATCCTCACTGGCTGTGCTTTGACCTCCATCTTTGAAAGACCAGTGCTGCCCCCCCAAAGGAAGGCCAAGCATATTGATATGCTATCATTGGGGCACATGTACAGACTGGGAGAGATGGCATCCGGGACTGAAATCAGGAGGCACGTCTTTACACAAAGGGTTGTAGGGGTCTGTAACAAACCACCCACACCTGATGTTGAAGCAGCGACTCCTAACGGCATGAGTGAAGTGGGCCACGTGTCCTCTTCTTGTTTGTAATCTTTCTTATGCTCTTACTTTCCCCTCGTTCTGTTTTTACTCCCATCACAGTGCTGTTTTGGCACAGCACGGTTCAAGGAAATTTGAGATCTGACTTTTTTTTCACAGCAGTGTTTGTACTGACCCTAACCTAGCCCTCACTTTAAAAAATCACACCTTATGAGCACTGCGTGCCAAAACTCGCTTTAATAACCTTCTACAAAACCTCAGCCGTGGATAAACTGATGCCTAATGGGATAGCTCTCAAGCCTTCGTGCGTACAGGTGACTCCAAAGTGAGAGCCAATGTCCTGGCTTTCAAAGTCCCTGAACAACAGGCAGAGACAGAGAAATGGCAGAGGAGGGAGAAGGGTCAGAGGCCCCCGGACATTACATGGGGAAGGGGAGAAATGTCCTGATGTGGAGAGAGCAAGATGTTTTTCATTGTGCACTAGTGGGGCTCTCAGGCCTGTCCTTCATCTGCTCACAGGCTGTCTCTCTGGCCTGTGCTTAGTGTGTCAGTCCGATACCTCGAGATCTGTGTGGCTGTTGGCTAGCAGTGATCAGGGCGGTTTACTAGAGTAGGGGTGGAACCCCGGCATACTGGCCAAATTTCCCATTGGCCCTTACCAATCATGGCCTCCTAATAATCCTATATGAATTGGCTACATTACTCTGCTCTCCTCCCCACTGATAGCTGATATGTGGTGAGCGTACTGGCGCACTATGGCTGCCGTCGCATAATCCAGGTGGGGCTGCACATTGGTGGTGGTGGAGGGGAGTCCCCCTTACCTGTAAAGCGCTTTGAGTGGAGAGTCCAGGAAAGCACTATATAAGTGTAAACAATTATTATTATAATTATAATAATTAACATCCTGAAACAGAAGGGCTGCGGGCATCCCAGCTCCCGACAACTCACTGAGAATCCCAGCACGGAATGACAGTCCCAGATACTAGACTCCTATTCCACAGCAGCTGAAGCCGTTCCAGCTTTTACCTGCTGCTGGCTTTTACACACAATCCCACACCTGGTGCTAGATAATTGCTACCTTGTCTTGTGTAATTATGCGCCGGCAGATGTAAAGTTCGCACGTTTGCTTCTCTGCCTCTCTAGTTAAAAGGTCATGAGAGCCTGCTGCTTGTAAATGTGAAACAGATCAGACCTGCTATGCAATGGGATTCTAGCCTTCTTGCAGAAAGCAGCGCCTGAGTTCTTCACACAGTGCTGCTTCCTCCAGACCATCTTTCCATTTAATATTTCAGATCTCGGTTTTATATAGTGTTTGTCTAGGGCTGGTGATCTTCAGCCAGAAATCCACAAATAGGAATAACTTAAGCAGAGTTTTTTTTTTTCCTGAGATAAAACCGATGAAGGAAAAAAAAATGGGGTGAAGATTTCTTTTCGGCATGCCGGGGATATTTATGGAGCCCTGGGTGCTGTTAAAACATCTGTAACACACATGGATTCTGCAGATTGCTTATTACAAGGAGCACCACGTCATTTGCTTTGCAATAATATAGTTATCATTGGTCAAACAGAACAAAAGGGCAATAACGCATTCAGAGAATAATAAATCCAGTTATTTTCCAGATAGGTAGACAGCTTCTTTTTTCTTTTTAATAAAACCATTCATGAGTCAACACCAATCTACCTTTGTATGGGAATAACAGCTTTTTTTTCTCCCTCTCTCTCACCAGCACTTTAGAATTATAGACTTATTGTAATACCTATGCAAAGTGTATTGCCTTTTATGAGTCCTGGGCATGTGGCACAAAGGTAAATTTAGCTCTTTCAATGGGTTGAAAAGAAGCAATCTTTTACATGACAAATCCAACATTACCATGTGTAAACCTCATTTATAATGCAATAGCACGCCGTTTCCAGCTCATTAACTGATGGAAACCCACGTGCAAATTTCAGGGGGGGACTGCAGATTCACAGATTCGCATCTATAGGAAAGTACAGCAACCCACCCCCGCCTCCTCCCTAACACACACACACACCCTTACACCTCTCAGCTGCTTCAGAGTAATTCAGAAAATGGTTCAAGGCTGAACATCCATCCATTTGCTAATCTCTTTATCCAACACAAGGTCACGGGGGAGCTGGAGCCTATCCCAGCCAGCAACGGGTACAAGACACAGACACAGCACACACTCCAACCAGGCCCAGTGTACCCAGAGGACAGTTCACTTCCCAGTAGGTCTTTGGACCCCGGGACGAAATCAGAGCTCCCAGTGAAAACCCTCGCAAACACTGGGAGAACATGCAAACTCCACACAGACAGCATAATAATAATTAATAATAATTCCTTGCACTTTTCTGGACACTCCACTCAAAGCACTTTACAGATAATGGGGTCTCCCCCTCCACCAATGTGCAGCCCCATCTGGGTGATGCGACAGCGGCCATAGTGCACCAGTATACTCACCACACACCAGCTCTCAGTGGGGAGCAGAACAGAGTGATGAAACAAATTCAGAGATGGGGATTATTAGGAGGCCATGATTGGTAAGGGCCAAAGGGAAATTTGGCCAGGACAACCAGGGTTACACCCCTACTCTTTTAGAAAAAAATGCCCTTGGATTTTCAATGTCCACAGAAAGTCAGGATGTCAATTTTACTTGTAAGTCTCATCCAAAGGACGGCGCCTGTTTACAGCATGGTGTCCCCGTCACTATACTGGGGCATTAGGACCCACACAGATCACAGGGTGAGCGCCCCCTGCTGGCCACACTAACACTTCCAGCAGCAGCCTTAGCTTTCTCAGGAGTCTCCCATCCAGGTACTGGCCAGGCTCACACCTGCTGAGCTCCAGTGGGCTGCCGGTGATTGCCAGCATTGTTTCAGTGCTAAACACTGTGCTGCCCCTTTGAACCAGAACAGTTGAATATCAATTTTAATAATCAGCTCACAGTAGCCCAGAGAACTGAAGAGATGTGTTCATTGAACTATTAAAATGATTATGGTCTATTGTTAAGATTCAGTATTATTAGTCATATATTTATGATACTACAGCCAATGTTTATTCAATATAATAAAAATAACAATTTAACAATAATACACTGAGCAGAAATTGAGATTTGAAATCTTGAAATCATTAAACATGTTTTATAACTTTTGTTACTGTCAGCAATGAAAACAACAATTACTGGAAACAGAAATTAAGTGGAAAATATTATTTTTTTCTCTCTTCTTTGGCATGGGTGATGGGGACTGCCTTTCAGAGTGTAGGTCACCAGTCAGTACAATAATACCGGCCGCTGACACACTGTTCTGAGGCTTTTTTCATGTTTTCAGATTCAATTCATTTCTATAGTTTTCTGTTTCCCATGTGCATTTTCCCTTTTTTGGGCTTTTTATTATTAAAATAAACCGTGAGGTTAAAACAGCTGCGCTTAATGTGCTTTTTGAAATGCCTGATTGCTCAGAATACCCATACTGTAGATCCCCTTGCCTCTCGCTCAACTCTTGTGCTCTCTTAGGGTGACTCTGTCATCTTCCCTGATTCCTCAACGACACCATGTGTACAAGGACTACCTGGACAGCCACAGAGTCTGTGAGCTTTCCTTCACACCGAGGTCACAACTGAGCACAGACGTTGCTAATTAGACTTTTTTCTTGATCAATGTCGAGGGCTAAAGAGATGAAACCCATTAACTGTTATTTAAGCAAACGATTAATTCAATTAAGCGTTCAATGAAGTGATGGAGCTCACTAGATTTTTATTGAACACGTCAGCTTAAATAAATGTTCCAAAACCTGTAGTCACCCAGAACAAGGTTGGAAAGCCCCAATCTATACTGTGTACACAGTACAAAACCGCACACATCCATGCCAAAACCATAAGGACTGCGCTGTCCCGTTGGTTTCACTCAGTGTTCTTCCTCATGTATTCAAATCTCATGTAGGACACTGTGTACACGTTTGGTCACCGCATTATAAAAGACACATTGCTGCTGTGAAATCAGTCCAGAGATGAGTGATCAGACGAATTCCAGGGCTCAAAGGAATGTTTCACACTGACAGGCTGGAAGAACTGAACTTTTTTTATTGCCGCACAGAGAAGCCTGCTTGTGAGGGGACCTTGCACAAGTATTCAAAACCCCTCCAAAGCCCTGACAGAGTCAACACCACGGACGTTCCTCAGAGTGAACAGTGAAGCACAAACCACATGACACAGGTACAGGAAACTACAGGGAGGAGACGCTGCTTTACACAGAGGGGTGTGGGAGTCTGGCACAAGCTGCCCCACGGTGTCGCTGAAGTTGATACCCTGGCTTCCTGTAAGAAATCACCCCCTCTGATTGGGTAGCTACTATCTACCAATCAGTTTGCAAGCATTCTGAAGCTTGTGACTTCCTCGTCTCAAAACCTGACGGAAAACGCGCCGAGTCGCAGGGGCTCTGGCTGGCCGTGTGACAGCAGGGCTGCCGCGGTGATCATGCACCCGAGCGTCAGCTTCCTGAGCAGCCCAGGCTGAGAGTGAGAAGGACGGTCCCGGTCCATGCTCCCACACAGCCTGCTGCCCCAAGTCGAAGAGAACCCCCCCCACCCCCCCACCATCACCTATTGTGCTCCGGTACAAGGAAGGCTGCATTTTGGGATGGGCTGCCCCCCCTCCAAAAAAAAGCAGGAGTCACAGCAAATTCCACTAAATCTTCGCCTCTAGGTGCAGTCTCCTCTTCTCCAGTTAGAAGATTACCTGCAGCTCAGGAAAATCTCATAAAGGAGGCCTCCTCACACAGAGCCGGCTCTCTGATTAAGGTCTGCAGCCAGTCTATACTCTGTGCCAGATAAGACCAGATGAAAGGGAACTCGGGGAATTATGTCTCTTTCCCTCGTTCCGCCTTTTTTTTTTCCCCTCCAGGAATTCCATTTTCCCCCCGGAACAAGTCAAGGGTTCCGCCAGCCTCAGACTGTGGCTCAGTCCCACCCGGCTGGGCGGAGGGAGTGGAGGGGGAGGGCGGAGGGACGGCTTCTTAAAAAAAAAGACTTACCACGCCGTAATGAACCAGCTGTGCGCAGTCCAGGCCAGCCAGGGCATGCGTCACCCTCCACACTCCTGCCGCTGGTGAACCTGACAAAGGAAGGATCCGGTCGGAGCTCTCCCTGCGGGTGAAAACGACGTAGAACAGGCACAGATTAGGCAGACGAGGAGAGGAAACGAAAAGCACAACACACATATGACCATTTTTTTGGGTAAAAGTCTAGTTCACGGTAAGTCAAAGCCAAATGGTGCTGCCTGTGATTCCCCTGTCAGGGTTCGTGTTATCTTACCTAAGATTATTGGTGATTTCCTCTGTAAAAATCAGTAAAATCTCCCACCCCCCCACCTCGTCCTTGTGTAGCCAAGTGCAGACAAGGCTGTTTCTAGAAGCATTTCTGTCATTTTTCAACCCGTCTCTGAAAGGCTGGCGGAACGCGGAACCTGACGCAGGGCTGTGGAAGAGGGGCTGCTGGGAAGCTCTGGCCTCCGTGTGAACCCTGGCAGGTGGGCGGAGGCTGTGTGCCCAGGAGCGGCGAGCTGGCACAGGGGTCAGTGCCCTGCGGCCCTGGGCTGACGCTGGCCCCTGTGCCTCTGCTCCCACGCTGGGAGGGCCAAGGCGCTTGTCAGTGGCGGTTTTCCGGTTTTCTCCCTGTAATTCCTCCCACCGCGACGGCTGCCTCGGAGCTGTTAGCAACCCACAGGAAAAACCCCACCGGCCCGACCCTGCAGGCTCCGATTGACTGGCCCAGGGAGCCATTTGCAAAACTGGCCTCACCCCTCTCTGCAATCCTCTGCAATCGCAGTCGCTAGCGGACCTAGAGCCTTACAGCGGCGCTCTCTAGCCAGCCACAGGACAGCCTCTTACAAAAAAATAATTATACGCCCGGAATTAAAAGCAACAAAGTTTTCCACGGTCTGGATTTCAGAGAGGGGGGATGTCACTCTCCATGCCCCTCTACGATGGCTAACTACAGTAATAACACAAGACATACATTATCGTCTCTGCCCCTGTACCACCCCAAGGGTATGGCCCTCCCTCACTTGCAATCTTGTTTGACACCCAGCTTTATTCCACAGAGCTAAAACTTTTGTGCTCATCTACTGAATCTGCCCAGTCCCTGCTGTAAGAGCACCACACCATCAAGCCTTTGTGCTGATTTGCAAATCCTCACAAAGACGTATCATATGCACGCAAGACTTGCGTATGCGCAATACCCTGATGATATTATTCGGATATCACACACAGTAAAAGCACAAGCGTGGTAAGATTAACAAGAAATAACAGACAAAGCTGCTCTTGCCATGTTTCCATTTTTCTCTGCAAATTGGAGCTACAGAGCTTCTCACCCGGTCCTCTTGTGATTTAATTAATTGAATGATTGCACACACACACATACATATGGATGTGTTTCGTCTGCTGTAAGGGAGACTACAACTCTCCCGTCTCTGGCCCTTGGTCTGGATGCTCCATTCAGACCTGTGACACCCTCACCGCAGGAGGTGAATCATGGAACAGGAAGGAACTCTGGCACAAAATCGCCATGGAAACCATGGCTGGGACACCCTGAGCCAGTGGGTACTGGAATGGGTGAGTGCTGCTCCTACCTCGCGGTTACCAAGGGAACAAAACAAGAGGGCTAATGTCACAGCCACGCTGCATGACTGCACATATAAACACAGGTAACGCCAGCGAGGAAACACAGCCCCACTGACGGCAGCGAAGCACAGGGGGTAGGAGTCTGGAATCCGGGTTTTCTCATCTCTGATGTAACAGAAATAGAAGCATCTGATTTATTTTAAGAGTTTGTTCAAAAGGAAGGCTGAGCTAGCTCACAAAGAAGGCAACGCCTGAAAAAATAAGAGATTGCTCGTTTTTAGCACCCCGGCAAAAGGCTGATTGACAAGAAGGAGCATATGGAGTCGAAGATGAATCTAGCCCACATTTAGATCTAAGGAAACAAATATTTGCCTGAAGGGAAAAATATTAATTAGTTTGCCTACACACAAGAAGATAAAAGTCTGCGAGACATATCCATCAAAAGGCAGCGAAGTAACCAGTAAAATGGAAATTATTCGTAAATTGACAGTATCCAAACTTGGCAAACACTGAGGGGGTAAACAAGTTATTTGGCATGCAAAGCACTCAGAAATCACAGGCTCTGTCGGAAGGCATCTGTGCGTGCATTCAGTTATTCTGACAGAAATTAACATTTTGCGCGAATCTTTCTCGCATGATAAAGATTTCTTTAGCCTCCCTAATTATTTTTTAATTACCATCTTAGGTTGCTCTCTACAAACATTAGAAAGACAAATTAAAAACATTAAAGTGTTACAGTGAATGTATGTGGCACGTCCCCACCTCTCTATCAATTAAAGGTGGTGTTGGTGGGGAGTGGGCTCCTTGAATTCAGGCTTCTGCCACCCCAAAACACACTCTATTGCTAATAATAATGGTTAATAATAGTAATATTACCACTACTGCTAATAATAATAAAACAACAACAACAACAATAATAATACTTATTATTATTATTATTATTATTATTATTATTATATACTGACTAATAATCACCTTCATCATTCTCAAGGTAGTTAGGGAAGGTGATGTGCACATCGATGGATGCTATTCACTCTTATACAATAGAGTTTCCAGGCTATATCGGCTCAGCAAGCCTCAGATAATAATGGATCAATAAATGCTCAGACAAGGTGTTCTGCATTTATAGCTTGTGTCACTGTGTCTGAGCCCTCACCCTCCACTAACAGTTTCTACATCACCTTGCTTCGCTACACCTGAAGCCTCAGACCTGATTGCGTTCCTTTATCTTTGATCTAAAGACCTGGAATAGGCAGACACTTGGGCTGAGAACTGATTCCACAGGGTGCAGAACAGTACACTGGACATGACTCGCACTCTCCATGCTCCTTCGAATGGCGGCAGTGGCCATACTGGTCACTCACAGTCCTGGAATCACAGCGTCCCTGGGGCTCAGTGGTTCAGAGCACAGCACAGTTGTCTGCCCAAACCTCAGCACTGTCTCTGGCTTGTTGAGTGCGAATGAACTAACTACTGAACCCTTTGCACGAGGTTTCAAACCGAGCGTCTCTAGCAAGTGACTGAAGTGTCACAGAGTAGTTAGTGCAGCACTTCAATCTGGATAAAAGTCTTTGCTAAGTGACTAATTCCTTAAGCTGCATAGCTGCTTCTCACAGCTCAGGTTGTGCAGTAAGTCCCCCCTGTTGGTTCTTAGATGCCTTCATGTTGCTGTTAAATGACACCTCTGTGGTCTGTGACAAACAAATGTAAAAGGCGAGGGAATTGAGTCGGGTCTTGAGCCATTCAGACTTCACGAGAGCCCTTTTCTCTGCCTGCGGCCGCCCAGTGGCCTCCAGAGGTGAAGCCCTGTGCATCTCCAAGAGATGCCGATTCCGATTGCCGAAGCTCGTTGCTTCTAGGAAAATGGGGACTCATTTCCGAAACAGAATGATAACCGGCTTAATGCTATATAGCACCTTTTACGGCAGAAACAAAAATCGAAACAAAAACAAACGAGCAAGGACATGGAAACATAAAATATTGTTATCAGACCTGAGTGAAAATCCTGGCAACACAAAATAAACAGGATGAGTTAGATGATGAATAAAGAGGACTCGGATAAGCTATTTTCAAAACATTTTTTACAAATCATATTCGCTTCCACATGCAATAAAAAGGCTCTGTCTGAAAACAAACAGATGCACAGCTATGACTAATGTACACCCTGTCACCTACTTGTATTGCTTTCCGATAAATTTATTAAATTACACAGATTTTATTATTTACTTATTATTTCCAGTCTGACCACCTGGGACTCAACACACACCCCATTCCCAACTGATTCAATGATACATCCAAGAGCTTTAATTCCTCTCACTCCTTTACTACAGAGCAGATTTCTAAGCTAGCAGCAGGGAGGAGAGGGTGTGGGGTGTACCAGGGTTTTACAGTTAAAGACAGCCCCTCTCATCTCCGCGGTGTTTACGAAGGCAAACAGCTCACATCCACTCGCCCCCTGGAATATAACGGGAGGAGCTGCTGCTTTTCAGCAGGAGAGCTGTGCTCCCCTTGTCTCTCTCCCTGTCAGAGCCTCGCGCTGGTTGTGTGACCAGTTCAGAGGAGCCTGCAGTGCGGTCTCTCCCTCACACGCACACAGCGATGAGGAGGGCAGGCTCAGACACACTCTCCCTGACTCAGGACCTGCGCCTGACCCATCTCAGCCTCTCTCTGTGGGCCAGTGCCACAATAGGGCATATTTTTAAGGGCTGTGGGAGGCTGGAAAAAAAACTACGTAGCTATGTTGTTGAAGGCAGTACCCTGGGTTCTTACAAAAAGAGCTGGATGAGATCTTTGGATCAATTAGCTACTAACTGCTAAGTGGGCTGGATGCGCCAACACGACCTCTTGTTTTATATAACCTCTCTTATGCACTTTTCTATTATTTATTAAATTAAGGTGACGGGAGGCCAGCAGCTTTTTCTCACTGCTGGACTGGGCCCTTTCCTTTGCATTTGTAAAATGTATCCTCCCTTTCAAAATCAGTCTCCTTAAGACCCCCTTTGCCCAGAATATTCCCGCTGGCCCATACTGGGAGAGGACAAGACTGCCACTGGCTACCCTTCACGACCTGGGCTCAGGCAGCCTTGTGTGGCCATGCTGACCATGCTGAGGGTCAAAGCAGCGGAATACTGCTGGAAGGAAGACAGGTGCTTCCCACCTCCACTGAATGCATTAAAATGGATGGAGAGGCTAAATCCATTAGAAGGGTTTCAGACAATAGGAGGGCATTCAGCCCATCTAACTGGTTTCGTTTTTTAACTGCTGGAGGCCTGTGGCTCTTGCAGTTCTGGTCTGCTGACTAACTAATCAACCAGTCAGCTCAAGCTACAAAATGGTTTTCAAATGCTTCCCTCTTCAGAGTAAAGTAAGCTCAGTATTCCTGACTAGAGACCACAAGACGTCAATTAAAAGCAAGGGAAAATTGTGTCCGTGTGCATTAAGGAGAAAATGGGTTACTTTTTAACTGTCTGGCTGTCCCTGCAGGACAGGAGATTATTTCAGCAGTGGGGGGAACTCGCTAAAATAAAACTTTAAAACCCCTGAGAGAAGAGGAAGAGATTTTACCACTGGGGAATGAGTATTCATGGGATTTCGCTTAAGCTGCCAGAGAGAGAAAAAGGCTGCACTGTCATGTATCATTAAGTAGTTCTTAATAAAAGTAATTAAGTTTTAATTTTGGATTGAGTACAGCTGTAAGTATATTAGGAATATTGATTGTTGAAAATGGTAATTTATACGTAAACATTCATTACAATGGGAAGGCAGGAATCTTCATTCAAAACTGAGCGGCACATAAATTATCTTCCTGTTCATCAAAAAGTACAGGAAGTTAGCATCTCTGTGCAAAGTGAAGCTGAACCTGGCAGTAGACTGTCATCAGTGGGGCACCTTCTTGTGTTTAGAGCTTATCAATGATATTGTGACATCCCCTGACCCCACTCCAGGGGGGGCTGTTCACAGAGATCTGCACTGAAATCTCTTGTAGTATTAGAGGGTGTGAGAAAATTCTCACTATCACAGCTGCATGCAATGAGAAGCACCTAACAACAGTATAGACATAGCGTAACTCTAACATGTAACCTCCTTGTTTCATGGAAAGGCAGGTGTGCTGAAAGTTTGGTTACACACTTACTAAAGCCCTGTGCAACAATAAAAAAGTTGGGGTTAAAATGTGTTTTAATAACACTGATTATCTCACCTTTCTTTTTCCAAAAGGATTTTATGAACTTTGGCATTGTGAGTCGACTGCTTGGCTGAAAGGGCAGATATAACATACATGACCTACAGAAAACCAATGTAAATAGTAATAATGTTCCATATAGTACACATCACGGGCCATAAAGTTCTAGATTGGCTCTCAGGCAGTACTCAGTATCTTGCAGGCCTGCGCTGCCTGTTAAATCTCACATGCATGTAATAAATGAATTATACCGCGGTAATTAAGACTTACACAACAAATCCAAATTGAACAAAAGGAAAAAAAACTACACATTTCTTCGTCGAATGAGACGTGAAATTAAAAGCAAAGAAACTAAGCTTTGGGTTTCCCTTTTGTTGCTCCAGCAATGGAATAAAGACGTCTCTCTCACAAAGAGTCAGGAAGCTCTGCTGGCATCGGCGCCGAACAGAACAGCCAGATTACCAGAAACTTTATTTGTGTGTTTTCTTTTGTGCTTTTTGTTTCGGTGCATTGTGAGCTCTGAAAGTGGGCCTTCTGCTATAAGATGAGTTCGGAGGAAAAAAAATAATGGTAAAGAATGCTGACAAATAATAGGAGCAGGTATTCTTTGTAGCTTCCATTTTATGTGCCTATTTAAAACAACTAAAAAAGAAGATATTTTCATATCCATTAATTAAACAAGGTGTCTATCTTACTTTGTTTTGCCTATTTTTGGGACAGATTATCGCCTTATTTCTAAAGAATTAACGCACGCAAAAGGCCATCCTATTCTCATGCAAATCGCGCCAGCTGTTTAGCCGAGTTGGTTGTGTGCTTCAGGCAGGGGGATCTGCATGTAAATGGAACGGGCTGATACGCCAGCCCTGGAAAAGGCTGACAATCCCATGCAAATAGAGATCAGCCTCTGCAAGAGAGTGGGCTCATTTTCATCAAAAAGAATTAGCTGACAAAACAGAATACCCCATTGTGCGGAAAAAAGTAGCGATCGCACTCTCGTCTGGGTTTTTGGCAGGAGGGGGACGTCAGATTTCTTTGAGAAGTAAACAAAGCGCATGATGATAAGTTGTCATAGAGGAAAAATAATAGCTTTCCATATTCTCATTGTGGTAGGGTAATATATACATCTATATCATGGGGTACTGCATGCATGTGTGATATATACATGCACATATATACATACCTACTGGAAATAATATGCATTGACTATTCTATTGGGTCTCTTGATAAGTATAACAAACCTAATAAATACAAGAAGGGTTCAGTGAGCAAACTCACAAGATCCCTGCACTCAATTCCTCTTCGTAGAGATTCTCCCAGAGGAGAGAGTAAACAGCAAGACCTACGTCTCCTCACTGCTGGACTCCCAGCAGCTTGCCACTCGAACCTGGGACTTCTGCATGGGCAGGCAGCAGATTTCGCCCTTTAGAAGCTCAGCCCGTATCACTGATATTCACTCCTGGACTTGAAAGGCTGGATTCCCCTCCATCCTGGGTACGTAACCACTTGATTTGAATCAACTATTCACGTACTGTGTCTATATCACCTCTGCTGCTACTGTAGGTCTTTACTCACTGAGCATTATAAGGTAGCTGCTAAATCTGGAGCATGCCGGCCCTCCTTCACCAGGAGCAAAGAGTGCTCAGAAATTCTACACGCCGCAAGAAAGAAAACACATAAAAAATGAAAAGGCTGTTAAACTACTGATATATAGAAGATTGGGATTAAGGCTGCACGTATTGGCTGTTCGTGTTTCCCATAATTTCCATAAAATAGAAGTACACCTACAGTATATGTTAAAGTGTGAACTACATTTGGTAAAATATTGACAACTTGTTGACAAATATTGAGAAATAACAGCACTGCAATCCTGAAGTCAGTACGAGTGTGGGGTTGTGCCTGCACTGAGCTCCTGCCTGGGACTGGCCCTGGCTGAGACCACCTGAGTCGAGTCCCAGTCACCTCTACTCAATCCAGCAATATCTGTGGATCGGGAATATCAGAAAAAACGGGCCTCGACCTTCACAATAACAACACGACCGGAGGAGAACATTCCATTGCCGCAACTTTGCTCACAGAGGAGAGCTCTTCAACTTATTATGTGTGCACTACTTCAGAGGACCAGCCTTCAGTGTTGTTAAAATTGTTATTTGAATTTAAATGGATTGAGCAGGACTTGAAGAAGAATATCCTCGCTGTTCCACAAAGAAGATCACTGAATCTCACTAAGAGAACAGTCACAAAGACACGCCCCCCCCCCCCCCCCGACCTCTCATGTGAAGATGCGCTAATGGAGAAAATCAAAGGGACTGCACGTAAGCACATGGCCTGGAAGAGAGAATTCAACTGAGAAAACATTGACAAGCAGCAGAATTTCCGTGCACTGGATTTGCACTGCTGGAGTGCTGGAGAGTGAAATGCAGCACGTTTCTTTTTTCAAAATGCGCTCGATCCCACAGAAAGAGCAACCTAGCATTGGAAGTGTTTGTCAACGGTAATGCATCATGTAAATGCAAAATATTCTCAAGGAAACCAGAAGCCTGCCCCCCCCCCCCTCCTCCCCCCTCCCTCGGAGAACAGCGGGCAGTCTTTACCCTTGACTGGAGGGCATGTCATCTAGTCCTTTTCCACCACCAAGCCGTCAGACTGGCAGTGCTGACAGATGAACAGCTTACCATTAATTTCAGCCCCCTTTCATGCCTTCAATCCAAATGGTGCATATGCTCCACAGGGAAGAATCAAGGTCTTTGCCTTGCCTCTTTCGCCTGCGTACTCGCGCTGACTTATAAATCAAGTGCAGATAAGAGAAGAGGGCAAATATCAATCTCGCTCGCCTCGCCTTCCCCTCTCTCTCTGTCTCACTCACTTTCTCCCCCTCTCGTTCCCTCGCTCCGTCTCACAGTTAGTGCCCACTGGCACTCTGAAGAACTGCCCCTCCCCTCTCGGGCTCTCTCTCTCTGTGCCCACTTGCCCTTGCTGACTTCCTTACTCTGGTCCCCCAGTGTCTCCCCCCCCCCGTCCCCCACTCTTCACAAGTCTCTGGGGGCCTGCAGGCAGGAGAGAGTCTCAGAAAAAGATCTGGATTTTTTTTTGCATGATCGTGTGTGTGTGTATTTCTTTATCGTTCGATTTAAAAATAGACTTTTTCACCTCCTCCCCGCCTCGCAAGTGGTCTCCCTCGCGCTCTCCGCTGGGTGTGCACTGAAGCAGCACAAATCCAGGGGCTGGTTTATTTACTTATTTATTTTCGGAATGGTGCACGCAGCAGCAAAGCAGACTGCTCAACTTCCACGACACGAGGCCCACATAATTAAGAAAGGCAGGGCAGGAGAAAGGCAGAAGAAAGACTGTTTGTGAGCTCTGCCAAGTGTTTAACATGGTGTTCAAGATCCCCCCTTCCTTCAGCCAGAGTGCCATTCGTGGCAGTCGAAATCTATGTGAATCGGGGTTTTGACAAAACGAGCAGAAGTCAGCACTGAGCAGCTGGAGTTTCCTTGGCAGCATTAAAGAAATGATCGGATCATGCCGCCAGATGAAGTCACGTGTGTGTGACACTTCGGGATCACATTAACAACGCCACCTGTGACTCCCCTCTCCATTCTGCCTCCGAGCGCCTTTTCTTTCAGACTGGAGACTTCGACCCGCAGGCCCACGGGAGCCGGGGTCGATGCAAAGGGTAAAGGGGCCTTCTCTACCTGGGCGCTGCTCGATGAGAACAGAAGTCCTTCTGAATGAGTTTGAACGCGGTGGAAATGATGCTGAAACACTCTGAGGAAAAGACAGGCGCCACCAGATCTGAGTGAGGAGCTTCATGCTGATAATCACAGCCGGGGAAGGAATGATAATAAGAATAATAATTGCTTACACTTATATAGCGCTTTTCTGGACACTCCACTCAAAGCGCTTAGTTTCCACACCATTAGCTGGACCAGGGAGAGAACCACCAACCCAGGCAGGATACTGGTCCATCACAGGGTAATCCCTCTCAGTGGTACTGGTCCCCATTTATACACCTGGAGAGCTACTGGGGTAAAGAATCTCACTCACATGTACAACAGCAGAGTCTGCAGGACTTGAACCCACAGCCCCCTACGCTAATCTCCACAGTTGAGGACGCAGGACACAGAGCGGCCAGCCTTCCGGTTTACTGGAGAGCTGTGTATTAGAAACATCAGGGCACAAACCTAGAATTAAATCCAACAAAGCAGAAGAAATTTTGAAATAACTACCCAGGCCAGTGGATATTTTATAAGTCCCATTCTGGTGTGTGCCCTTTTCTGAACGGGTTTCGATTTTCTAAAATGAGACCAAAAAAAAGGCAAAGTGAAGAGCTCCCCAAAATGCAGAAAAGAGGTCAAATAAACAGGTTTGTAAGAGCAATCTGACCGTGCTGTCGCAGTTTTTGCACTTAACAGCTTGCAACCCAGCCAGGCCTCCTTCCAAAAGAATGGATCCTCCAAAATAACACAACAACAGGCGATCATAGTCTAAACCCAAATGTGTTTTTTTTTCCTGAGCTGCTGTTTGACTCTGCCTGAAGACTGAAGACTGAGAGAAGATTTTCACCAAGCAAAGACATTCAACTGCAGATCCGAAGTGGACACTGGCCAGATTTTGTCTTCCAAAGAGCCAGATGTTAATAGTAGCCTACAGTATATTAGTACTTTCTACTTTATTTTGCATGAAAACAAAAATCAAGGCCAAAAAGCGTTAAATAAACTCCTCTCTCTGGGAGTGCCACACACGTAGGATGACCCGCCATTTCCTTGAACAAGCCCACTCCACTGTGGGACAATCCACTTTCTACTGATAACGGGAATTAATTACATCATTTCGCAGGTGATGTCTGTAAGCCAGCCTCTGGAATTGACGGGAAAGTTTGGGACTCAAATTCAATAATGCAGGAAATGAAACAGGGAGTGCTAGACCCAAACTTCTAGTTGAATTCCTTCATTCTAGCCGTATATAATTTTCTAATAACTGTTTCCGGTACTGCAGCCCTGGATTATCACATTACGCATTCTGTCTGACTGCCTAAGGACTCTCTGCTGTGTTTTCTTTTGCGAGTCTTGCCTTGGTGTCTGTAATTGTGCACGTTCTGTTCTGTTATCTACGTACCTGGGAGAGTGCACAGGCACTCACTCTCACAGTGAGGGGGAGGGAGTGGGGTCTGTACTGACACAGGGCTACAGAAGGGAGAGGGCCGACACCAGGGATCTGGAGCCTCTGACCCCGCGCTCCTCTGCTCTTCCTTCCAGCTGAGCCCTCAAAGACACAACAGGACCCATTACTTGCTTAATTGGGGCACATTTTCCAGGTCTCCCCACTCTTTGACTATGTAAGTTTTTTTTACTATCTAAGAAAAGCCCACAGGGCTGTGGGCCTCCTGGATCAAGCGCCACAGACTCCTGGTTCCCACCCTTCGGCCTGTCTGGCAGACCCGAGCGACGTGACGGCCTGACGTAAGTCTGGGGAGAGACTCACCCTGGACAAGCCTGGCAGGCCTCACTCCACACCTTCGGGGGGCCTCTGCCTCTCTTCCCTGATCCCTGCGCCTGGCAGCGGAGGGCCGATCAATAAACTCGATTTACGTTTCAAGTCTGGAAGACTGCGCCCCCGCACTGCACAGGAAGAGACCATGAAGGACGGGACACGTGGTGCGCGGGACCTGGACGAGGGCAAGATTTCTCTCGCCTGCTAAGCGGCGGGGGGGACCTCGGAACTTTCCTTCGTCGAGCCAGAGCCGCCGGCGAGGCGTTAATGTTTGCTAAACAGTTTCAGCTGCCGGGGTGACAAGGCCTGCCTCTGGGGCGAGCCAAGGTGTCAGATCTGGGGAGGTGAGGCTTTCTCATTTCCTCCCCACGCTGGAGAACCCGGCGCTCCGTCCATAAATTACGGCGGATGACATGCGCGGCAGCTACAGTGGCAAAAAAATGAGGCCCAAAGGCAAAATAATTATTTATACAGCCTTTAGCAGTGAGGGAGAAAGCCATCAATCAGGACCCAATTATTCACTAGTTAATCAGTCCTGCCCTTCCTTTATTGAGGGGTTACAGTGTAATTAAGTTGGCAGCATCCTTTTAATTCATCAAACACACAACACATGGTGGAGTTTGCAGTAAGCAGGGGGACAGCACCTTCCTGACCTCTCACCTCTCGCAGGGGCTGCTGGGAAGGAAGGGGAGGCAGGATGACAACACGGGCTCTGCGATACGCATTCAGCCTAATCTCTGCCTGTCTGTCCGTCTGTGTGTGAGCCTCCAGCAGACACTCTGCTGTCCATCTCTAAATCTGTCTGTATTCAGTGCCTATCAACTGCATCCTGAGAGTTTCCCTGCCTGTACTACCCCTCAAACCACTGTCATTCGTCATTGACCTTTTCCATGTGTCTGCCTGCCTGCCTGCCTAGTTTCCAGCCAGTAGATGTGTCCATCTACAGCAGTGTGCATATACGCCTAGGAATAATCTTTTCTGCATTTCTGCACAGCTGTTTCTGTGTTTGTGAAGCTGTAGGAACACTGATCTATCCATCCCATCTGTCTGTGGGCCTATCTACACTATCTGTGCTTGCTTCTGTGTCTCTGTGCCTGACTGTGCGCCATGCTGTGTACCCACAGCAGACCATACCCTCTATTAATTTGCCTGTCAAAGCCTTTGATCTTATGTATGCATCAGACTTTGTGCCTACCTATCCATTTCTACATCATTTGGCATGGGGAGTCTACACACTGGATTCAGCACATGAGTATTGGAGATAGGAAGTAAAGGCTATGTAAGAGAAGATCAATCAATCTCTGAATCAGTCAGTCATATTGCATTCAAGCAGAGCCCCGTGCTCCTCAAAGCATATTACAAATAAACTGCTATGAGCAGCACATGACAGTTTAAATCAAAATAAGTTTGGATCCTGTTAAGGCAAAAGCAGAGAACAGGTGAAGACAGTGGACAAGGCAACAGAGAGACAGTCCCAGTGTGGCTCATGGCTGTTCCTGTCTCAGACATGCGCATCATTGTCCTTTTCACAGGGGTCAGGAGGTCAGACTGGTCAGACAGGTCAGACAGGGAGGTACTTTAGCAGCACTGCCCACAGACGGGGGCTGGGGTATAAAAGGCTTCCGAGTGAAACCAGGATCCTGATTTTTCTTTTATTTTTTAATAAAACCCGCAGAACCGCTTTCAAACTACATTTCTCCTGCAAACAGTTCCTTTCAATGGGTTTTTGCTGGACGTCACAGTAGTTTAGAAGGACCCCTGGGTACAATCAGCAGAGCCCCGTGTCTGAGCTCTGCGGATACCAACACATCTCTGTCTCAACAGATTTTTCCTGGACCTGTCTCATACAGACTAAACAGTAGGCCCAGAAGTGACGTACAGCTCTCAGAAATAAATATTTGTAACTTGCATACTGTATGTCAGCAGTTTGCATTTCAATGATCCACATAATCAAACAATGTATTGCTGTTACAAGTAAGGTGGGTGGGTTTTCGCTGAAGCACGTGGTTCTTCTGACAACTCCAGCACAAACCTGGAGAAGGTTCCACAGCTGAAATGTCTCTTTTCTATTCCTTTCAGCACGGAATAAACCTTTACCTTTTCCTTCGGTGGAAGTTGTTCTGTCAGGCTTTCTGGATTTGCAGCGCAGCTCTGCGGAGTCCGTAGTCCGGGTGTTCAGCAGCTGAGAGAGGACTAACGTGAGCTGCACTGAACGAGGACACCGCTGGGGGCCTCCAGGTATCACGGTTCACCAGCTCGCAGGTGGACCCCCAGGGTCGCGAGTTCCAGCCGGGGTCACATTGCTAGTTGATATGACTGGGATTCCCAGGTTCAGCTCAGCTGGCTCCCCCTGGGCTCTTGCAGACAGGCTGGTGAGGGACCTCTCCACTGATCGGCGCTGACCCTCCGGTGCGAGGCTTTGCTGCCTGTGGTGTGTTAAAAGACAAGCACGTCCAAGGTGGCTGTGGTGGAGGAGTCTGGCCTGCGCTTCCTCAATTTCCCGTGTGCGGCCTTGGCGTCTGTAGCTGTAACAACAAGAAACACACAACTGCCTGTTTGAGATCAGGTGGCTGCAACAAAAGTAACAGGCGATTCTGATTTCCCTTTACAGTTAGGAGAGCAGAGGAATCAGCCATCCAGCCACAGCCACTGCTACTGCTACTGCTCTCTACTGCCTCCTGCATGCTGTGATCAAACCCGGCCAAAGGTTCAGTGCTCCTGTCTGCTGTCCTTAACACCACAGCTGGCTCTCACTGCCCCTGATCCTCGGCTCTGCCCAGATTCCTGAGCTCCCCGGACCCCTGGATCAAACCCTTTCAGGCCGCACACTCTCTCCGCCATGTGCTTCAACCCTCACGCGCGCACGTACAGAGCTCCCCCACCCATGTGATAAGGAAATCCAAAATTCCTTCTGGCTGCATTGCGAATCTAACTGTGGGCCTGGCAGGCTGTGTGTGTGAGTGTGTGTGTGTGTGTGTGTTGGGGGGGGGTTGAGTCATGCACTCACGCTCTATCTAGGAGGGAACAGAGGGTGGCCTGCACCCCTGCTGCTTAATCGCAATAAAACCCCAGGGGCCCTGCAGAGCCCAGTGAGCGCGGTGCAACCCTCCTGTAGGGACTCCAGACTTCGAAACAACAGCAGAAAAAAGAAGAATATGCACCAGAGATACTGATGCTTATTTGTGAAGGATGGGGGACTGAGGTGAGGAGGGGGGTGCGAGGTGGTGTGAGCTGGGCGAAGATTGATTGGAAGGTAGTGGTGATGGGGTTTTTTTTGGGGGGGGGGTGGGGTGCGCTGCTGGGTTGCAATCACGGGCAAGGTGCAGTGAAGCAGGGAGGCAGGGGAGATTCAGGGGCAGAGAAAGCAGCACTGTCAGATATTGAAATCTCAGCGGGAGACGCAGCTCCATTTAAACTGCATACACAATTACCTTCAGCCCCCAGAGCCCCCCAGCCCACCTCCCTCCCCCTTCCTTCCTCTCCTCCCCTCTCCTTCTCTCCTCCTCTCCCGTGCATGCATAACTAGGCCCCTGCCACCTCACATTTTTAATGCCCTTTGTGGAGGGGAGGAGGAAGAGAGCGAGGGAGACAAGAAAGAGAAAGGAGGGGGGGGGGGAAAGGGAAAAAATAATAATGTAAAACCAGACACCAATTACACATCACAGGTCGGCCATAAAAGGAGGCAGTGAGGAGACTGCAGCAACCCCCTGCAGCCCCCAACAGCCCCCAGCAGCCCCTGCAGCCAGCCTTCCTGTTTCATTAGGAGCGCCGGCAGCAAGGGTTCATGGGAGCAGGCAGGAAGGTGCAGAGATGATGGGGTTTCTGCCATCCTTCGCAAGGACACATTAACCCTTCCAACAATCACAGCTGGCAGTGGGCTTATATACCCCCGCCGACACAAAGATGTGCTGCAGAAAAGCACAAACATGTGGCGGCAGCTTAAAACCAGCACAATGACAAATTCCAGTGCATAAAATTCTCGGGCAGTGAATTGCACTCCTGTCTTAAAAAAATAAAACCGGCATTCACCATCACCGTGGAGGATATGAACTTCCGGTACTAATAAGGGAGTCTAAACCAGTCTAAAATTGCAGTGTCAGAGTAAATGTTTGTTTTTTAATATGGAATGCACTCATCCGCTGGTCATTCTCTCTCAGTGAAGACCCACATAAGACAAGTGACAAGTTAATTGCCCTGTGCAGCAACTTGCAGCACAGTGACGTGTGTTCAGACCAGAACAGGACTGCTGTGGCCAGATGTGGCCAGACATCACACAGTGGATATACAACAGCCTGTTATTAAGCTACCTGTCTCATACCAGCATGGCCATCAAGATGATACGCACAGAAATGTACAAAAGCATTGCATTTACTCATGACACTCCCAGGTTAAGTAAAATAGTAGTGGTGCTATGTGTGATCAATACAGGAAAAAGTGCGAGGTATTTAATATTGCTTTGTAGTGAGCATATCATAAGCACCACACAAGGGCAAAACTGCTGGAAGGCCAGGCTGAGCTCCTCTCCTGAGGGGTTGGGTGGGGCGGTGGGGCAGAGTGATGACGGAGTTAAGAAACAGTAAAATGGAGCCCGAGTTCCTGCTGAGCCTCTGCCGAACCACAGAACACATCTGCTGAGGAGGAAAACAGGGACCCAACTCCTGAAGTCGGCTCAGCCTGGGGAAAGGGTCCCCACTGCTCTGGGCTCAGGGGAATTCACTCCAGCAAGGCTCTTCTCCACCGGGAAATGAAGGCAACGCGTTGCATATTGATTGAGAAGTTAGAATCTGGAAACAGCACAAGGAGGCCAGGACCCCCTGCAAAGTGAGGACTTGAGCAAGGGGTGGGGAAGGGATGCAGGAAGATGAATGCAAGCAAGAGAGCGAGGTTCACTTTTCAGGAGGTGGAATCACAGCGGATTACAAGGAAGGGGACCAGAGGTGAAGGGGAACGTGGTTGTCATCATGCACTCAACTTATTGCATCGGCTGGAGATAGAACAAGAGGTTTGGTAATGGCGCTGGTGGCTGTTAAGAAAAATGGCGGGAGAGGCGGAGCCACACAGAACGGCTGGTTCGTCAGGAATAACGAACCTGCGTTGAGATCTGTTTTCTAAAGCTGGCTCAGATGTCCATTTTCCAATGGCCGCCATGTGTCTCATAACGTCCCACTGGCACACTCATGTTATTCTCCTTGAACCAGCCCTGGACAACAGTGCAAGAATTCTGGCACAGCACCGATTGTCTCCTTGGCTAGCTCAGAGACTGCTTACTAATCTCACCTACAATGAAAGCTAATCCCTTCCCCCGATTACTGTGGAAATAAACTGCCTGCCGTTTGCTCCTGAGCTTTGATTCTCTGAACAAGAACTGGAGCTCGGCGGTAGTACAGCCTACACTGAAGAACTTGTTGTTTTTGTCTCGGTTTGTTTTTCTTTAACACCCTCTCTGGGCTCCAGTACAGGTGGCCAGCCTCGCAGAGTTCCTGCCAATTTCTCTGGTTTCGCTTTCATCCCCTCCTAAGCAAGCATCCTGGAGGGGGACGGCGAGCTCTCCTCTCACCAGGAGCTCCTCCGTGCTCGTATTGAATATCCCTGATTCCACAGCCTTTCCCAGCTCCCTTCGGAAACCTCACATCCAGCACCATCTTGCTCCTTTCCTGTACCAACTGGCTTTAGGTAACAGAATGTCTGTGAAGGAATTTTCCCCCTTGTGCAGCGGGGGTGGGGGTTGCGGGAGACATTTCTCATTTCCAGGAGCTGCAGCACACATGCTCTTGTTGTGTGGAACACATGTTCAGCACATTTCGGTCTGGTGAAACGAGACCGGGTTTAAGTTTGGATTCATTATAAATGCATCTCCCCCCCTCTGGTGCTCCAGACAGGACATGTCAGGGCTGCAGGAGGCTGTGCACCCACAGGACACATTCCAGCTTTTCCGATGGCCATCATATGGCATCCCGAGACGTGGAGGTGTGGAGGGGGGTGTGGCAGGGCGTGGCCAGTGATGGGTGTGCTCGAGCTCTTCTGCCTTATCGCTTTTAAACAGCTAAAAAATGTGTTTTTCCCCTCGGTTGCACAGTGCTTGACTGGGCCAATTAACAAAGGAAAAATTATAGTCATTACTCACAACCATCTCTGTGTTGGGAGGCAGAAATGAGACAGCAGCATTTGCACAGCGAATGGCTGTTAAATGCAGAAGCGATTTTTGCATAAATCAGAGTCAATCTTAGTTACTTAGCAGTTATGTTAAATGCTATCAGCTGATACGGATTTTTTCCTGAACTTTTTCTCCACATTTTTTCTTCGTTCCAGTACTTTGTATACCTGTGCAGGTTATCACATTTGCTGCATCAATGTGGGAATCAGCTCTGTGTTGCAGCAGACAAAAAACAGGAAAGTTCGACAGCGCCTTGTGGTGCCTAAATTCTTTAAGTCCCAAGGCTCTGCATCAAACAGTTTTTTCCAGTAACTATGCGCTTTCTACTTCTTTCTAAAAATATAGCAATTGTGTAATGATGTTTTAACCCTTTACTGACAGACAGAAAGGGGAAGAAAGAACTGTTGAACTGCAGCTGAATCCTTAAGCAATGAAAGGTAAGCAAACCAAGCCTATTGCTTGGTGGATATGGAGGCATTTCCTTTGCCTGCGTGACTTCTCTCTGATGTATCTCTGTGGTTATATTTGTATATCTTAGGCATGATCCTTGTCTTGTATTAAGAATAGGGAAAGTCCCTTTGGAAATACCAGAAATATCCCAATTTGATGTCTGCAGGCGGATGTACTATATTTAGGTGCATATTGAAAAATCTCGTCACTTTTCCTATTTTGAATTTAAGTCTGCTCTCTGCATGCCCCTTTGTGCACAGGAAAATTGCTAAAAACAACACTGAAAGCTAGATGCTGGCATGTTTGCCTTTTAAATATGTCGAGAATGATCTCAGACTACATTACCGATGGGCAGCACGAAGCCTGAGCTCATAGCAGCATGTGAACAACAGTCATGAACTCGCAAGGTAGAAACTGAAATAAAGAGTGACAGAGCATTTCAACAGCCAACACAGTGAGAAAAGCCCCTGTGTAAAATAAGGGCAGCAATAAAACTCTTACAGCCCCTTGGAGATCACTTCCTCCAGCCTTCATCACCTGTCTCCTCTGGTCGTGAGCAAAAAAAACCCCAAATTCATGTATGCTTGTGCAATAGAAACCAGTGATTACAGAGCAAGGATCCACTTCCTTACAATTTTGAAGTGGCAGGGAAAATAAAGCAAAACGAAAAGACAGCTGGGCTCCTGCTTAAGTAAATTTGTCTGATCTGGAGTTAATCCAAACTCGAGGATATTCCAGATGCAAATACAATAACCTTACAGGCAAGAGCACATCAAATGTGGAACTATTTTTCCTGCTCTGAATTTGCACAAATGAATTGTTATGCTTTAAGAGTATAAAGCTCAAATGCACCAGAAGAGAAAGGCCCTGTAGAAAATAAAAACTACCATAAAAAATACTTCAACACAAGTTCTAAATATGCCTTTATGCCTAAAAAACAGAAACCTGTAAGGATATATTTCGCAAGAGCAGAGCCAAAAACAACATCAACAGCCATGAGTCCATATGTTCTGTATTTACACTTCTCTGGGATGTCTGTCCCTGTTTGCAGAGACATTGCATTCCAGAGCGTAAAAGATTGAGTATCTGTTCTTTTTCTTTCTCTTTTGTAAAAATCACAGCATCACAGTCACACACAGTGCACACAATACAGTGGAAAGCATTTCAAGAACATTATCTTTACCTAAACCGAGAACACAGGTCAGCTCTCTCTAACAGAGGTTAATGCAATCAAGATTACCATTTCCTGCTGTTTTGCTGTGAGGTGGTGGTGGGGGGAGTTGAGCCTAACATGACATTGACAAATTGCCCTGTATTTATTTAAATAATGTAATCCAATCTACCGGTAGTCTTGTAATGTATGTGTTTAAAGCAGTTGACCCTTCTGACTAACAAAAACAAATTAGCCCTCTGGGCACCGAAACAGTACATCTTGCAGTCAGAGGATTGAGATTCCTCACATCACCTGGAGCCTGCAAACCTGGCACGACACACACGTGGTGTAATTGACAACCCAGGTTTTTTTTTCTTCTGCAGCCAAGCTCACCCCCGGCCACACCCCCCCTCTGTCTCCAGCAGCCACGCATTGGGCATTCTGCTCTTGCCATGAGATGCTGGCCGCCCATCGCTCAACATTTCAGCTGGAGCGTCAGCCTGCAGATGTTAATGAGAAGTGCCTGGGCTCCTTAATGAGAGATGTTTCAGAGATGTAGATTGGCAGCCTGCTTCACTCTCTGTGACGCCACGTTCCAGGTCTGGAGAGGAGCCCAGAGCCTGAATTTGAAGGTGAAATCTGAGAGCCCATGTTTTCATTATGGAAACAGAGGTTTCCACAGAGACACTGGCACATCACTGTCAGAGAGCAGAGAATGGAGGACAGCACAGCTGACACTGTGGTTCAGTCTGACTGGCTCTCCCTTCAACAATTCAATCAATACTAGGCCAAGCTCTGGTAGTGTAATGGAGGTGAAGGTCAAAAGCACTGCCGCAGACCTTTCCTGCTCCTGATTATGACCAAAACACAGTTTTTTGTAGAAGTAGCCTGGTATCCACACTGCCACCACACACGTCTCCTCATTATGAGATTCCAGACTGCAGCCCAGCACTCTGAAGCCTGGCTACTGAACACACTGCAGCCCAGCACTCTGAAGGTGAGTTAATGAAAAAAATGCAGCCCAGCAATGTGAAGCTCAGCTACCGAACACACTGCAGCCCAGCACTCTGAAGGTGAGTTACAGAACGCACTGCAGCCCAGCAATCTGAAGCTCAGCTACTGAACACAATTGAGCCCAGCACTCTGAAGCTGAGCTACTGAACACACTGCAACCAGGAACTCTGAAGCTCAGCTACTGAATACAGTGTAGCCCGACACTTAGAAGCCGAGCTATTGAACACACTGCTGAAAAGCACTCCAACAGCTCCAACAGCTTTTTGACAGTGCAGCCCAGCACATTCACCCAGTTACTGAGCACAGTGCAGCCCAGCACTCTCACACAAAGCAATTCATCATATTTAGTGAGCTTATTTCAGCTAGCAGAGTGCCCTAACTACATGACCAAAGCGTTTCTACATAGACACAGATCAATATTACACTTTAACTTGAAATACGAAGTACAGACGTAATTCTTTTTGTCCGTTTTTTCAACACTCCCAAACATTTTGGCGTTTACTGTACATGAAGCCTTACGCTGCAACACCGAAGAAGACATGTAACCACTTGGACACGACACGGTCAGAGTGACCACGTCCCTTTCCAGCTCGACATGAGACGTCACGTTGTCTATGAAGGACCAAGCTCCAAAAGGACACTGTTGCATCACTTGAGGGGGGTGGAAAGCTGGAGGTGGACGGGTTAGCAGTTACAATTCCCATATATCAACTTCTCAATAACAGAAGATTGTATTACAACATAACATATAGACTAAAGAACTATGGTTTTCTAGGCCCAGCAAGGAAGTCCCTGTGTTTCTTGATTTTTTACCTCTGTTTTCATTCTTCCAGTCTTTTCATTGTTCTCCCAGCTACACATGATCATCGCCAGGCACTGAATTGATGGCCTAATTCTACACAGGTCACAGGTGCTTTTCAATAATGGAAGTTGAAATCATTATAAATGACCCCTAAAGCACTTCATACAGTGAAGCTGGCAACCAGCGCGCGGGAGGAAAACCATGCACACACTCCCGATGATGTAACTCGGGCCGCATGGTTTATATCCATCCCAGATGACACAGCGGGCCTCCTGTCCAACCATGAATCACCCTGAGACGGGCGGACAGAGCCCCCTCAGCCTGGTCTCTTTTCAGCAGGGGCTTAACCTCATCGCCCTGGCACAAGGCCCGGGGTATGCCCCCGGATGATTGATCCCTCTGAGACAGCAAAGGGAAAAAAAAAAAACAGCTCTCAGGAGACGGGAGGCAGGGGATCCCTGCAGCTCTGGTACGTTGCCATCCACCCTCAGTGCAGGAGGAACGGTGTGAGGGGAAGTTCCGCCTCCGAGAAACATCTTCCAGGTCAGCTCGGGGTCAACGGGCCAGCCGTCTCAGGTCATCCTTCTGCACCGCACTGCAGGGGAAGGACTGGGGATGAGGGGATCAAAGCAGGGCTGGAAGATTCAAACCCATCTCATTCAAGGAGATTACTAATATTATTAGCTCACGCACAGAAAGTGCTACAGCAACGCCGCCTTCGGCTGAGGGATGCTCTCCTTTTTCCGGTAATCAATGCTACCTCTCCCTCTGACCACTGATCCCACGCGTACAATGCACAGATAATTTCAATTCCGACACACAACACTTTGGTTTTTAATTGCAAATGTCCGCACCAGATGTTAGCCCAGGTATTCCGGAGGACTCTTGTTGTGAGAAATTAATAGCATCTGCCACACGTCCCGTGACAGAGAGCAGGTTAGCAGCATGATTGGTTCCAAATGAGCTCCTGTGAAACCTGGAGCACTCGAATAGCGTTCCCGACCTTTGCCTGCGGGCACAGCCATCGACATTGAACCACGACCTCAGCCCGGATCGGAGGAGTGCAGTGGGACAGGGGGTGAGCCGACAGGAGGAGATAGATCAAATGGCTCTGACTTTCAGTGTATTTATTACTCCAGCGGCGGAGAGCGAAAGGAACACATTTAGCTCCTTGGGTATTACCTCCCTGGACTGAAGATCTGAGACCTTCCAACATATGAAGGAAGAGGAAAAAGGGGATTTTAAAAATAATCCATTGGACTGAACTGTAGGAAAAGCAGGAGACACACTGAATGAACCTAGGACTTCAGGAGACCCAGGAGGTCATGGGTTCGAATGGTGGGAAGAAGAGAAAGGGGCTTGTTCATCTTCAGACTAGCTCACACAATACAGTCCAGTGTTTATCTATACTTATGCTTGTGTTTCTAAAGTGATAATAATGCCATAATGAATTTTGGTGCTATACAGAGGACGTCATAGTAATACACACCCATCACAATAGATCAAGTCAAGATATTCACCTGAGTAAGTATAACTGCTGAACAAGGGGAGTTCAGCTTTAAATAGTCAAGTGCAGTTTCCAAGCTGATGCAGAGCCAGTTCCTGTGAATATCCCTTCAGACTGCAGTCAGAGGAGGAAATGTCACAGCCCATCTTTCTCAAACTGGAGAGGTGTATTCAATCAAGCAGCTCTGGGGCATGTGACATGGAGACCACATGCACGCCACACAGAACAGTAGCACACGATGGAGGAGACTGAAACACAGGAGTACCAGGTAACATGGCTATGCACATAATGTAGGGCCTGATGCTGATGCTCACATACAAGACGGACGCCTGCACCACCAGACACATGAGCATCAAACGCATTAAGAGATTATTTTTCTCTACCAGGGACAAAGACTGAAGACACCCTGGGAAGATTTTGGTCTCTCAGGTGGATGAGATGAGGGAGTCTCCCTATGGAGCTCTATTCACCAACTGGATAGCTGGAGAGCGAAACTCCTTCGATGTGCACTTTCACTTGTCTTAATCTGAGAAGCGGGAAGACCGTTTCAGCATTTTCCCAAGCCGCAAATTGAAAAGCTGGAGATCCCTGGAAGGTTTGCATTGTGATCAAAACTATCTTTTTTTCTTTCTTTTCTCCATTTAATAAGGTTGTTAATTTCCTGCAAGGTTAATTAAAGGTGCCCGTTAGACTTCTGTAATTATTGTAAAGCTCCAGTATCTCAGACCCCATTGGCTCCAGAATCCCCTCCTGTCTCTTCCTTTGTTGCTGTGCTTGTACTCCTGGTTATGGAGAAGAAGCCCATTACCAGTGCAGGGCAAGTCATCACTAGAATCCTCCCTCAGAGTCACTCAGGTCACCCTCCGCAGAAGGAGAGGGCTGACATCGCCACCGTCCTCAAGCGCAGGACGGATTTAGCCTTCCCTGTCTTCCCAGATTTCTGTTAACGGGAGTCCGAACACAAGGAGCGGAGAGGTCCGTGGTGCAGAGGCCCGTGTGTCTGCGGCTGACTTCCCTGAGTCCTCCCCTGAGTTTTTAAAACACTGGGGAAAAAAAAAAACGATTAATAATAACGAAGCGGAGGAAGACGTCTGATGTATGGCGCTGGGATTTTTTTACAACTGCCAGGACCCGAATTCGTGACCTTTCCCCGGGAGAAGACAGTAACGGACGCACTGGTGGAAAACGGCCAAACTTTTCCCATAAACGGCTCCTTTCTCCCTTCTATCCCGAGGAGGGCAGGGCGCAGGGGGTGAGGCTGGTCCCTGGATGTGATCTGTGGGATCAGAGGCGAGGCTGGGAGACAATGGGTGGTGGTGGGGTGGGAGCTGAGGGCATTAACAGCCGTTTCCAGGGACTCATTTTACAAGACGCCTGTGAAAGCACACACTCCCCCAACTTTTACTGGTTCCGTCTCAAGGAGGACTTTTAAAATCACTACACTCTAAGTGCCTTTGGAGCTGATAAATTAAATGTCCAATAAATTGTAAGATTTGTCAGCTAATAATGCTGCTTTATCTGGTTAAGCATATGTCTCTTCTGTTCCTGGAGCATTATTGTAAGTGGCAGAAGAAGATAATGTGCATTTTACAATGTTATGTCTTAAGTGTAATGGATCATTGACCATGAAGAAGTATGTTAATAAATCTCTTAGGCTTTGTTAATTGCACTCAATGAAGTGTCACTGTTAAAACAGAAAAGATGTAATGTAGAAAGCTGAACATAATGTCTTCCAGTTTTACAATTAACAGTTCACTAGGCAAATCGACCAAACAGCTTATAATTTGTTGAAGGCTTATTAACTTGTGTCTTTCTAAGTCAAGGTCATATTGTGAAATGCAAATGGTGCTTCTGTGATTCAACCTCCCCCCTCCCGAACCTGAGTGTACGAGTGCGAGTGTGTGAGTGTGTGAGTGTGCGAGTGTGTGAGCCGCAGAGCTGCTCTTCTCGGCCAGGGGCTGGGGAAGAGACGCACAGCTCTTCCGGCAGGAGAATCAGTCTCCTCACAGGGGGCGGGGGCTACACTCCCCTTCGCCACAGCGCTTAGCTGGAACAAGGACAGATCGCAGGGAATTCATCCTCTCTCCGTTTTCTCCTCGTTCATACTATCTTGTTATTGCACTCATGATCTGGCAATGTTTTGTTGTTGCTTGTGACCAATTTCAAAGATCTGCTCCATGAAAAGGACAGGGGAATGGCAGGGGAATGGCCTGTTAAAAAAACATCTTGAGCATGATCACAGCACACAGATCCCTTCGTGCATTTTTGTTTTAAGAGCATGAGGAAGCCAGGACACAAAAGGAGGACATGCCGCCCATCTTGTTCGTTTGGAGATGATTGTTTTTAATTAAGGCAGTTTTGTGGAGCTGCACATCCTCCTCTGTTCTGTCCAGATCACAGCGGAGAGCACATTCTAGATGTTACTGAACTGGCCTAGCAACTGATTCACCGCCTCGGCTGACCGGTCTCACCTCTAGGCAGGCCAGGTAACGTATCTGCGTTTCACAACACAAGCAAGAAGAAACAGAAAGCTAAATCACGCCTGGTGGGGGAAAAAAAAAAGTTTTTTTTTTTAAGTAATGCATCTGAAAGTATGATACGAGCCCCTGAATTCTAAACAGAACGCAGATCCTCACCCCTCGGAGAAATAAATGAACTAACAAGATAATTGGCTGTCTGATTTTATTTCTGGATGTAAATGCTCCAATTTAATTAAATTAAGTAAAACCTAATCCTCTCAAAGGGCGATAACAGGAAGGCAACGGGCTGAGCAGCTGAGTTAAGAAATGTATATGTCGTAATCATTTGTGGTTGTCTAATCTGCACAGGGGCTGCCCTTGTGGAAGCACACCTTGAGGAAATATGGAGGCAAGTGGGGGGCGTGGGTTCCACAGAGACGTGTGCTGGGTCTGGGTGGGTGCTTCCTTTCAGACCGAACCCTCCTGTGCCGCGGCGAGGCAGACGACAGCAGCACTCTGGAGCGCGGAGGCTGTCTGCCCTCCAGACCCACCCCGGGCTCCTTCCCGACCCGCCGCACGACGGCGGGTGGGGGAGGAGATCGCCTGAGCCGAGCTCGGCCAAGCCGCTCCTACCGATCAGGAAACGGGCAGCTCACCAACCTTGCAAGAGAGCTGTGGTGCCACACTCCACGCACACGCAGAACCCAGAAAGAGCACTCGCTGTAGCACGGGGACAGAGGACAGAGCCTGCTGTGAAAACAGCCCGGGCCCTGACTAGGAGGTACCCCAACCAGAACCAGCCGCAGGCGCCAGCGTGCAGGATCAGCGCCTGATTGTCCGTCGAGTCTGACTTCCTCTCCCCTGGCGCCTTGCTTGCAAAGCAGCTACACTGTAATCTATTTCAATGATGAGCCACCAAAGAGAAAAAGCAGGAAATATGTACATACACACACGTGAAAATGTATATGCACTATGGAATAAACATAAGCAATACCGTACACAGGTGGGGTCATGGGGTGCTCTTTGCCATGTACAGACAGAGTAGGCACCACCTATACCTATGGAGTTATGCTTTTACACCCTAGGAATACACAGGGCACCCTCTGGTGGGCACTGGTGAAGATAGTGCCCTCTGGTGTATGCTGTTGTTGTTGTCCATGGGAAGGTGTCTCCTTATGGCCCCTGTCGTATGTATAACCAAATCTCATTCGCCCATAGGGCCCAGCGCTCACAATACAGCTGTTCATAATGACCCTGGATTTCTACATGAGCGGATCCAGGGTGGCCAAGAGCCAGGAAGACACCCAGCTAGCAACTGGCAGCAGATTCCCCAGAAGCACCTTGCGAGGGGGCAAGGGGTAGGAGAACAGGCTGATCGCCTTACAGCTGGGGGTGGGGGGGTGTATTACATGCAGGGGGGGGAATAGTGAGGTACGTTGTGATGGGTGAAAAAAGGAGTGGTTGAGAAGTTTTGGGGAGCATCTGTACGAATTAACAAGCGGGCTGAGATATTTATTTTGGTTTTGTGTGTAGTAGCAAGAGGGAGCAGGAAGCTGATGGGGGGGGGGGTCGGTGCTGGTGGATATTTGCATTAATGAAAGAGCAGAAGAGGGCTAGAGAGTGCCAGGCAGTGGTGATAAATTGCCTTAATCTGACAGTCGGACCTCCACACACTAACTGCCCTTCTCTTCTGACACGTCGGAAATTTGTGGTATACTCAGCCGAGCGTGCTGCTCGGCAACATTAGTACCAATTTAATTCTCTCCCCGAACCAGCCTATCATTCTGCCAGGGCTGGCTTTCAAAGATAAAATATAGGAGCTCCCACAATAAATTAGGGCGAAGTGAAGCATGCATATATCTATTGTTGGAATCTCTGGGGATTTGCCTGTCGGCAGGAGCGGTTCGTTCTGACAGCCCAAAGGAAGCGAAACAGCAACTCATCTGAAACACATTAAAGAACTAAGAGGCCAAATTACTTTAGTGATCCTAAACTGTAGTTGCAGAAACAAAAGAAATGGGGAAATTGTTAGCAGCTGCTGCTTGCACCGGAAATAAACTGATAAATGAATTAATTGATTAATGAATAAGATCGAGCAACGCCAGGGACACGCTCAAGGAAAGATTAGGATGACACAGACAGGCGCATCAAAGGTAGCAACAGGGGAATACAGTTCATATGGAGACATGAGCTCTTCCTTCCTGAGGATTAGGGTGGTGTGTCCTCTCTTTGCATTAAGCATGAAGACACTGGAAAAGTTGCAAAGACAAGGAGGGTGTACAGCCCATCTTTCCTAGGTTGATAACATCTAATTATTATCAACAGCAGCAACTTTAGCAATAAGGCAGGTTATTCGGTGCCTTATGTACACCACTCCTTGTGTAAAGATGGGCCTTCTACTTAGGGAGACCATATAATTGTGTTCTCAGGGACACTTTTAACAAAGGGTGTTTTTTAAAACTGCCCTGAAACTGAGAAGATGTTAATGTGCAAGTTCAATGTTACGCCTTAGTTGAGGTGCAAATTGGTTCTTAATACTCGTATGCTTCAGCTTAATGCCATTCGCTTTAAAAGCAGTTTTAAAAACCTGTCCTGTTTTGGAGTGTCCCTTTTGAACACTGGAGTCTTACAGTCACTCTCCGCCTGTTTGAAGGTCAAATGCGCAGGCTCTTATCTTTGCCTGTACTTGCCTTATTGTTGATCCTGTTTTGTCGTTTCAGAATCTGAGGATTTTGAATACTTCAAACAGGCAGAGAGGGAAGGCAATAAAAACAAAATGCTATAACATACAGTTAAAAAACAGAATTTAAAGCACGGAGTTCTACGTTACATTGCACCAAGCATTAGAAATACCTTTTTTTAGGATGTTTCTTGCAGTCCTCCTCAAACTGTGACAAAAGAGCTTGACTGAAGCATTAAAAAACCCCCAAACTACTGACAAAATCAACCCAACTGATGACAGGATCAACAGTGAAACATGTTGGACACAAGTGGAAACTGCAGAAAGGCGCATTAAGACTGAGAACAGTACTCATTACGCTACGGGCAGCAGGAGAATGTAACAAGAAGCCAGCCACAATGATGAAGGCTTCATTGAAGATAGAGCTGGTTGAGATCCTTGCATCAATTAGCTACTAGCAACCAAACACGGCATCCACTCGTTTGGAACCTGTCCTGTGTTAATTAATCCCTGTATCCCAGTAGGAGCCTAAATTTCCACTACAGAGCCGTGTTTTCAATGTAAAGAGCTGTAATGCAAATCAGACCCTGGAAAAGGATCAAAGACAGGGACACCTGCGGGGGTCAATGGCCAAAACCCAGGTACTGTGGCTGAAAAATACAGACAGGCCGGGCGAGCCCTCACGAGGGGGGGTGGACAAAGTGAGGGGGGAGAGATCTTGCTTGCCAAAATTAGATAAACGCTGTTCCCACTTCTGGCTGAGAAAGAAAACATAACCTGTGCCTGCAAGTGTCTGACAAACTCCCTCTGCTGCCCACCTCAGATAAACTGGCAGTGGCAAGCACACTTGGGCCAATTCCAGGAGAAGACAGGCTGCCCCAGTTCTGATGCTGATGGGGATGTTGCTCTTTTTTACCGGGTAGGTCAATTGAAAACAAAGCTGCACTTACACCGACAGCCTAGAGAGCCTTTTTCTATGCAGGAGGGCATTTACTGGAGCTCTCTGAGTGATTGTTCCGCAACGCAGCTGAGCAACGGGGGTGGCACTGCCCATCAGGATGTGAGCCCCTGACTTTGCAGAGCGGAGTCTTCCGTGCTGTTCCTGAACCAAGTCTGCTCTGTGTGAGGCTCTGGCCATCGCAGCGGACAGCACTATTTCTAATCACAAACCAGTCTGGTGTGAAAGCTTCCCGTGTTTTAAAAACAGAGGTTAAAGTCGCGGACCAGTCTGTTATTTTCTACAGGAAGCTGGGCAAGAAACACCACGTGCTTCATTACGGACCTATCTGCCTGCAGGTAGCGTGAGCAGGTTTTTTTGCCCTGCCAACCTATCTTGGAAGTCTAAGTCAATCAAATAAAACATTATACCAGATACTTCAAATGTGATTTTTTAAAAGCCTTCCTTCAACAAGCATTGGTGTGCATGATCTTTTTTCTACCTACTTTATTTACTGAAGAGTCAGTTTTCTTTGTTACCAGTAATAACCGTATATTAGACTAAATGGAAGAGCTCCTGACTTCTACATCCATGCACAGCACTTGTAAAAATTAGGAGGCAGCTCTTCCTATTTTTATCACTTGAATGGGGCACAGGGAGGCAAATTGGACATAAATTCACCGATACCCAGGAGTTACGCAGTATAAGTGGACTGTATAGCTTGAAAAGCATTAAGAAAAATGCATGCACAAACACAGCACTGGCCTGTATTTAATGCCCACTAAGTGCACAGTATTAATCCTCTTTATCTTTCAGGGTGGCAATATTAATTCTAGCAAGGTAAGATTTGAATTTTTTTTCCGCTATGTTGATGCTCTTTTCATGCCCTCACTTTACTCAAGTGCTGGCATGAAATAAAATCTCTGCACAAATGCACACAGCCCTACTCTGAGCTCTCCTAGAGGCTGGAGTTTTCTTTTATTCAGTTATGCACTTATCACATAATTATTGCCTAGGAAGGGAGGGGAAAAACTAACTTGAAATAAGCATAATTGTAAAACATAATAAGGAGGCATTATTGAAAGTGCTGGAACACCTCAAACTCTCAATTTCAAAGGGAACTCGACGTTCAGAGCAGAAACGGTGGGCTAATGAGTTTGAGCTGGTGATTAAATACCCTCAATTTCACATCTGTTTGTTTAGGGTTTCAATTAACCTTTTCTACACCAGCGAGTACCAGCACCAGCAGGAAAACAATTTTTAAAGACACCGAGACGCACGACGAGGGGGCAGGTGTAGTTAAGAGCCTGTTCGAAAAAATATTTTAAAAAAATAATTATTCAATGGCTGAGCCAGACCATGACTGTACTGCAAAAAAAAAAAGAAAAAGAAAAGACTTTATAGGAAAAAATAGAGTACAGGATTCCCTTCAGGGAATTTTCTCACTGTATTCAACATCAGAGATTTTCTCTACAAGATCACGAGATGCCCAAGAAATGCAGAGACTGTCACCACTGTCAGCAGCCTGCAGCCCTGATCTGCATCGCTGTCTGGTCTTGGCTCTCCTGCTGTACTGAAGACATGGGCAAGCCTTCTGCCTGCAGCGCCGTGGCTCAGAGATTCCAGAGAAGCTCCCCATTTGATTTTAAATCTTCACTAATAGTATGTACTCCCCACACTCTGCAGGTACAACACCTGATGCAAGGACAGTGGACTACACTGAAAGGCTGAAGGAACTGAACCGTTCAAGTCTTTTTAGACTACAAGGGGACTTCATGCAAGTACTGAGATTCTCAAAGGCACTGATTCAGACAAGGATTCAGAATAAACCACGTAACACGAACCACAGGACATAAATAGAAACCTAAGTTTAAGTGCATTTACCATTAAAGAAATGCAGGAACTTCTTTACTCAAAGAGCAGTGGGAGTGTGGAACAAGCTGATACCCTGGTTTCTTTGGTGAAATGGCTGGACGAGACACTTACTGTACCTAGAATCAAACAGGCTGGATGGGCTGAATGGCCTGCTCTTATTTGTAACCTTTCCCCGTGTTTGTGTGTAGCTAACATTCATTCACCAATCGGTCACAAGAGTTAACAACCTTCCATCACCAATGTATCTGCTGTATTCCCCTGCCATGCCGGTTCTTGACACCCTTTTCAAAACCTTTTTGTACATTTCAAAACCTTTCCACAGCAAGAAAACCGCAAAAAGTTCGTTATCTCTCAGTTTGATCAGATATTGCAGTGTGTCCACTTTGAAAGGCTGGAAGGTGAAATCCACACGTCTATAAACAGAAAAGGAAAAATACCGAGTGATGTCTTCAGGCTCTAGAAGATCTGACAACTCCAATATAAGATTCCGGAATCACTATCTTACTAGTAAATGTTTAGATTCTGATTGGCTGAAAGACCTCCTCACATTCATAGCCTTTCTTACCTTCATGACCTGCTTGAGCCTGAACTTTCACAGCGAGGGGTCAGAGTCGTCGCTGGCACCGACAGGACAGAACACCAGGGCCCCCACCCCTCCCAGCACAGCTCCCCGTTACCACTAGGCATCGCTGACCGTGGCTGGGAAAAAAAATAAACAGATCAAACGCAGGCCCGTTTCACTGTGCGCCTCCTGACAGGCTGATGACAGCTCTGCCTTGTTCTCCCGGGAAAACCACAGAGGCACACGTTTCACTTTGATCCCCTAGTCCCCTAGTCTGCACGCAAGGGCCTCACCGGGTCTGACTTCCACTCACCCGGACCTCTCAGGAGCACGAGGGTGGCAGATAACTAGACGTCGACACTTCTACACCTGCTTCTCGGAAACGTCCCCCCTGCATGCCAGCTGAGCCATCCTTCCCGTTTCTGAAGTGCAAATGCTCCTCTTTCGTGGAATCGAACACGGAGGAGTTCGAGGGGCGATCCAATGTGTCACGCCAGAAGTGCATGCCTGCCGATGTGCCCGTATTGCTTCTTTGGGGTTAACAGTTTGATATCCACATTAACACATCAGGAAAATGTCTCTTTGTCTCCCGGGAGATGCAAACCTTTCTTACTACAAGTATGAAATTAAAAAAAAAAAGAAAAGTGAATGTTTCGGTTAAATACATTCATGGATCTAATATCACTCTTACAACCCACTTGAGTGCAATATGTTTTGTGATGTGTTCTAAATGTTATTATGTGTTATTATCTGTACATGTGCAATAGAATTATGTGCAATTTTTTCTTATTTTTTGTAATAGCATAACGTGCAATGTTTTTCTTCTCTTTTTTTTTCTTTTGCATTCTATTTAAATGTACAGAAGTGCTGGGTGTCCATAAATAATTTCCCTCAGGGGACAATAAAATCTTATCTTATTCTCCAATCAAGAGTCAAATCTTCAAATCGAATTCTTGCCTTCTTGCACTTCAGATGTCTTTCCGCTCTTCCCCAGGCTAGATCTGACCAGTGGACAGCCCTCATCTCCCCCACACGCTTGTCGCTGCCCACACACACGGGTCAAGCCAGTGCCCAGTGTCCAAATGTCCAAAGCCCAGCTGGCCAAAACTGAGGGGGGTCAAGACAAAAAACACCCAGATTCCAGTGCATTTGGTTTGCCAGGGATGGAAAAGATGGATGGATTCCAGATTATAACATGCCGACTAATTTGTGTGTTTCAAGAAAAATAAAGTTCTAAGGCGAAAAAAAACAACTTCTCCCACTCCCTCACCCCTCCTCCTGCTGTTGCTCATTCTCTGCGCAGTCTCTCACACAGACACGAGCCTTCTGGGGCTGCAGGATTCTCCACTTCCCACAAACTGAATTCCAAGCCCAGAGAAAGGGGCTCCGAGTTCAGAAAATAATAAGGCAGCCCTGAAAGAGCAAACAATAGCAGAAGGGGCTGAAACGTGGTGGTGGTGGGGGGGGGGAGTTGTAAATGTGAAAAAGGAAAAGGAAGGAGAACTGAGAGAGGGAAAAACTCCCCTTTTGTTTTCCAGGAGCCTCTGTTGACACTGTCTTCAGTGAGCCCCGTTGGCACTGAGGCAATCCCTCCCTTTGATATGCAAATGGGAAAGTCGGCTTTCATGGTCAGGACCCTGGACTCAGGCCAGTCCAGGGAGACCTGACCCCCCGACAGGCCAAGCCTCCCCCCCCCCGCCTGGCGCGCCCCCCCCCGGGACCTGCACCTTGGCTCGTGCACGAGAGGCGTGTGGAGGCTGCTGGGGGGGTGCTGAATGCTCTCTGCAACTCGTTCCAGCAGGGAAATGGAGCTGAGCTCTCCTTCCCAAAGTGCCCAGAAATAAAAGGTGGCTCAAAGGCTGAAGCAGTGACCTGAGTTTCAATTAGGGTCTCATTTTGTGCTGGCTTTTGTGGAGGGGGCGCTCTGAGTGACAGGGCCTTGGAAGGCAGTGTGGTGAAACAGGGCCAGTTGGCAGGCGCTGCGCTGCAGCTGTTCTGTCGCTCGGCGAGCAGCACATCCTGGCCCTGCTGGAGGAACTGGAGCTCCCGCTGGTCCCCAGCTCACCTGCTCCGTGCCCAGACAGACCGGGCCACAGCAGTCCTCTAGCAGCACCAAGAAGCAATCTGCACATTAAAGACGCTTGAGTCAAACAGCAAGTGCAGGCCGGCCAGGATGTTACAGGACGCATTGCTTCAACATCAATTTTTAACTTCTGCCCTCGACATGAATTCCATGATTCTGCAAACTTGGAATTGACTGAACTCAGTTGCATCACAGGCTACCAAACATATTGAAGGATTCTTTTTGCATATCTTTTATAGAACACCGTGATCATCCCAAAATTAAACACTTGCAACTTTTCTGTGCAACCCAGTGACTTCTTGAGGCACCGATGACCTCCCAGCTGTAAAACGTTATTTGCGTTTAAAACGCTTCTCCTGTTAACAGTGTGTCCTTGTAATTCTGGCACAATACGTCGACTGCAGGTTGCTGAGAATTAAGTTTTTGATAACAGAGAGACGAGAAAGGAAAGTCTACCAGCTGCTGAAAGAGGGGGCTGCCAGGAAATGAGAATTTGAGAATTGTAACTTCTGTTATCTGGATATAAAGAGAGCTCTGCCAGGGGAAAAAGGAGAGAAAACCTTTTTTTTTCCTCTCATGCTGCTGTATGTTGCCTTCAGCTGAAATAAAGGCCTGACGATCGCTTCACCTATGAGACCTTCCTCAGTCTCCTGAAGAGCCTTCAATTTCAATTTTAACTTCAATTGACCTGTCATGCAAACCCCCCCACACTTCACCTGCACGACTCCACCCCTGCGCTCGCAGCACAGGACCAAGTGTGAAGTGTGAACATCCAGACCTTCCTCCCAGGCAGCCAGACAAGCGGCTGCAGAGATGCACGTTCTCCGCCTGCTGGTGGAAGCGCATGGGCTTGCAGAGCTGCAATCTCTCACCTCTGGTACCCTCCAGGTACGTCACAGGCCTCCTCCCTTCCTCCAGGACAGAAAGCGCCTCCTGGCCACTGCCTCTTCGCACAACTTCTGCTAAATAAATGTCGACTCCCTCCATTCAATCCCCGTGACACAGTGAATGACAAAACAATGGACCAACGAGGGGTTCAGGGGGACAGAAAGGAAGGTAGGCTTTTTTTTACGAAAAATTATTGCCAATTAGCTGCCGATTCAACAATAGACTTATTCACTGCGGCAGTTGATTAATGTGAAATTTTTCAGTTGGCTACCTTGTACTTGGCCTATTTTTGTGTCCAATTAGTATGCTAATAACAGTAATTATGTTCTATACTGCATGTCTCATCACCTAGAGGGTTTTTAAAATGATAAAATAATGAGAATAAACAAGCTGATGCTGACATTCACTGGGCCAGCGTAATTACTCACTGAGAGCCCACTGGGGATTCAACACTTTAGTAAAGAAGAGCTTCTTGCTTACTTTATTTCAAACTGCTCTGTTATTGGAGAATTAACTCCTTGCCTGGCCTTGTCAGGGGGAAGGATCACTTGCACAAAAGCCCTCTATGCTCCTGCACTTTGTGCAGGAAATGCATTGATACCCGGGCCTCCTGCTTAGGGGCTGCATGGCTGTTTTGTGCTCATTAACCAGGCTATTGTATACCTTGTGCTTGCAACACCATAGGGCAGGAACTGTGTCACTATCAGTTCCTTACAAAAGGAAAAATCACAGGCCAGTTCAGTGCAGACACATGGATGAGTGCATGGAGATACAGAAATACAGATTATATTTCTGCTAGATAGACAAATGCCTTGCAGACACTCGTCGCAATGTAAATATTTGTGGTGCTTTTTCAAACACATGGATTTCAAAATGCACCGACTCACAGGTTGGTGAGCAGGTTGTTGAAGCCCATGACCTCACTTTTTTTGAGAAAAAAACAGGTTTGAGATCTGGGGATCAATTAGCTACCAGTGACTGAAAGATGCAGATGAGCTGAAGGGTCTTCTCTCGTGTTTCTCCTTCCTTGGGTTGTTAAGAAAAGAAGTACAGTATATAAAACTTTATTGCTTATAATCTACAGTTTAAACTACACAAGCAATGGAATATATTTAAGCTACACAAGACCTATGCTTTCCTTTAGTGAATTCTGTGCCGTATTCTGGAATCATAGTATTTGATAATATTATCTAATATCCATACCGCTGGACAGACAGGTATGCAATGAGAAGTTTCACAACCTGCAAGCAAGTGTGCAGAAAGTAGTTAGTAGTTCCGTGAAGTAGTTTTGTTTTTTAACTTGTATGTAATGTAGACAATCATGCCAAGTAAAAGTAATAGTGTTTAAGCTTTGCCAGAACAACAGTTTTTGAGGATTCCGCAGCTTCTACATATGCTGTACAATGGTCTTAAAAATCCCACTGAAAAATCAACCTACCCATCAAGTGATAAAGTAATTATACTTTAATCAGTGGCTTTTCGCAGATTTGTCCGTCCTTTGCCCGTCTCTGGCTGAGCACAGGGCTGACCTTGAGGAGACCAGTGCAAGCAGAGACATGCCTGTGGGCCTACTGTGCGTGCCCACATGCATAAACCATGTCCTGCACCACCCGGTGATTCCTGGTGCAAAGCAAGGCCTGATAAGACATTAGCAAACTGACAGTCCAAGTCAGAGAGAGGCCTGGTAAACGTCACTGGGAAAGAGCAGCTCAGGCGTGGTGGATTGAACAGTGAACTGCTGCACAGCAGAGAGTGCCTTTTCATGTCGACTGCCAAGGGTTCAACTGCAAGCCCTCAGATGCCGGTTAAATCCTCTTTCTACTACCCCGACTAATAGCTCATTATACGGTCACACTTCTTAATAAGTGCCCATTTATAATTAATACCTTTTGATTAAGAGTTTAATAGGAATAAGGGTGGAATGCGTTAGGAATGGAAATGCTCTCGTTGTTCATTCAAATTAAATTCCACAGGCAACACGGCACAAGTTCATGTAGAACAAAACTGGCAATATCTCACTTAATCCACAGTGTGGGTCCAAAGGGATTGGTTGTCTGAGTCAGGAAGGGATAATCAGGTTATTTAACGCTATTTTTAAAAGGAGAAGATCGATAATATTTGAAATATAACATGGTCTGTAATATTCTCCACGGAACACTGCAATGCACCTCACGATATTAGAACTTGCTTCTCCAGGGGGATCGTTGCAGATCGGTGCGGTGAAACACCGTGAGCTAGCATCGCCCTTCGGCAAGCGTCTCAGGACTCCAGGGCCGATGGCGCAAGACGACGAGTCTTCCGTCTGCCCGGCGCACTCAGCAGAGCAGCAGCAGCCAGGGCCCGGTCACGTGCGCGCTCCGCAGGCTAACGAGTTCTGGGAATACGTCAGACGCAGGCGGCGCCAGTATTAAGCGGCTAATTGTCACAACGCGCGTTTGTCACCCGGCTCCGACGCTCTCCGAGGTCCTGAGAGATCCGAAAACCAACATCATTAGAAGAACCAGGGGAAACAAAGCACACTACCAGAACACTGTTTGCCAAAGGTTTTTTCTTTTTTTCACTTCCAGTTTTTAAACGATTCATTATGAAGGCCAGCCTGAGAATACTCCTTCCCTCCAGAAACTCATATTGCGTGTGAACACACCCACTGTATCAAGGCACCCACACCTACTAATCCACACAGTTTCGACCATTTTTTTAGTTTCATATTCCAGTTCTTTTTCCACTGGTACTCTGCAACAGTATGGGTGTCTCTTTTCTGCAGTCCTTTAACTCTGCGATTTATTTGCAGGTTATGCTGCTGTGACAACATGGTCGAAACAAGGGTGAATTCTTGGCCTTAAAGGGATGTCTTACTCAGACAGGTTGGGGGGAACTTCATCTCTTTAGTCCCGAGCGCAGAAGAGTACAAGGGGGACTTGACACCTTTATGTAAAATACCGAAGGACACCGGCGAAGTCAACCCAGGGAACTAATTCAGGACCGAGGAAAACGAGAATCCTGGGACACGCACGGGAACGAAGAGGATTCGCGAGGGCTGCTGGGATATGGGGACAAACTACATCCACCGCGCTGCAGAAGTAGATTCCCTGGATCCTGTCCTTCAGGAAACATCCCGGCAAGGAGCTTGTACCCATAAACCACCAGCAGCCACTCACGGAGCTCATCTGTAAGCTTTCTTGTGCTCTTATCTCTTCCAGGTCAACTTACAGCCGTTGATTCAATCCGGCACCAGATTGTGAATGAAATGAGAAATGACCCACAGAAACCCAGACGTTCTAACCCTGCCTACCTACCTCACTATTAACATCTCAAGATTAGACTGCATTACCAGCATTACCAGCATCACCTCTCCTTTCAGAAAAATGTGCATTGCTGCCCTGGAAGGGCATGCAGACCACAGAACTTTCCTCAACAGAATCTGAGAATTTTCACATTTCAGATCACTTTGACTCATTCACGTTTCGTCAGTTGGCTGTAAAGCAAGCATTCTTACCTGGGGTTTATATTATTTGTTATTCCAGTCATACTGTCCTAATTAACTGTAAACTCTTAATTTATTAGCAATATTAAGGCGTTTGTTTACTGGTAGTATCCACCTTATTAAGACTTAATCAGACGTTTGGAAATAGTTTAGGAGCTGTGATGTGATGGATTGTGTGACATTGGGGACAAATTGAGGAGAAATATGATTTATGGCCAGTAGAACACCGTGCCCAGATCCTTCACATAATGATGTCATTGACATACACCAACTGGAAACAAGCTCACTACAAGGGCCTTTATACACACGGCCACTTCTGTGCTCAGATTGTTTCATCTGACTGTGTTCTGGTTTTGTGGCCAATCACTTATAGGTTCCCAATATGCCATCAAAACGATTTTGCCGAATGCCGTCTAGCCTCCTAAACTTGTGCAGGACGTCCAGGCTGTTGCTGCAAGAGCTGTTAATGAGCCAGTAGGTGCCGCTCTCCCCACCAAACCAGAATTTCCAAAGCAACGCGCCCGTATGGTGAGTGGGGACACTGTAAGAGGTGCCCTACCTCGGATACACGAGGTCCTGAATACTTGGTCAATAAAGGTCCCAGGACAATGTGAGAGTAGGGGTGTTAACCCCACTGTCGGGGATAAATTGCCCTCTGGGGCTGCTGAAATCCGGCCTCCTCAACGTTCCCCCTTAACTTACCTGGTGAAGGAATTTCTAACTTCTACACTTGAAGTGCTGTTCAGAGACGACCGCTGTGGACTGGCTACCAAGTGTCAACCAGGTGAATGTACCACTTCAGTAGCGGATGATGTGGATCCCATGCTGTTATTATATTTATTATTTCCAGCCTTTGGTCCAGGAACCCCTAGGGGTCCTTAGACAGAGCCCAGAGTGACCCCACAGAAGCCCCAAACCCAGGACTAGTCAACCTGCATCTGGTTGACTCAAGGTAGGGGACTTTTCTGTTCAGAATCAGAATTCTACAATGCAATGGATTGGAAGGGCTGCAAATTAAGTGTGACTCGTCCATGGGCATGCCTTTGCTAATTCATCAGGACAGGGGAGTGCGATTATTTTACTGCAAGTACTATTTTACTGAAAATATTCCAGCAGAATACATCCTAAGGCCCCTACTGAAAGAGGTCTGTTGAAATGGGGTATCCCAGGCGCAGCAGAATAATAACGCAATTAATAGATGCTGCAGTGCAGTACCGTGATTGGACCATGAGAATGGTTACATTCAGCCCATTTAGCCTGTTGGCAACGGAGGATCTCCTCCAGCTGCTTCAACCACACGGCTGGGCAGCTTCTTCCATACTCCCACAACTCTTTGTGTAAAGGAAGGGCGCCAGTGCTTGGTTTTGAATGCCCTTCAGCGTCGTTTCCGCCGTCACCCTCTGTTCAGTAACGCAGAAAACCGCTGGCTTGGCTTCGTCAGGGCATTTGAGCACTGAATATGTCCATCGGGCTTCCCTTCGTAGTCGTCCCTGTTGAAGACTAAAGAGATTCCAGTCCTTCGGCCTGCCATCGTAGGACCTCCCCTTTAGCCCCAGAATGAAGAATAAACTGCTTCCTTCAAACCTTTGCTGAGCCAAACCTGCAGCGAGCTGGTGAAGCAGTTCCAGCAGGGTTGGAGAAGTCCGCTCAATACAGCCTACTTCAGATCCGTTTCCAGTGCTACTGTTGTGAAAAACACTGTGATTTAAGAACTAACAGGAGTGCGCGTGAGATGCAGGCCAGGGCCCCGGGCACAGGGGCAGGCGGAGAGGGCCGGGGGGGCTCTGCCCCCGGGTCGGCGGGGCTGAACCCAGGCTCGGCCTGCTCAGTTGTCTCTCCGACGGCGGCCCTGGAACCCGTCTTCCAGGCGACCCCGGGCGCCTCTCATTCCGTCTCGGCTGATTAGCCCGCGCAGAGACGAGGCCCAATTATAATTAAACAAATATTGCTAGACGAAGTGGGGGGCTTTGATGTGGCGCTTCCCAAAGCGAAGATTCTATCAAAGTCTGGCACTTTCATGCAGATGCTTAGCATGTAGAGCGCTCCTTTGGCTGCTCCGCACAAGTGTTGCGATTTATCTTCCGGCTCGTAGATTACAGCACCGCTAATTTGCCTCAGAAGGAAACAGCCCCTGTACTCTGGCACTCGGCAGTGTTTATTGTTGTTCCACTGGAAGACAAAGAAAGAGCACCGTCCCTGTTTGCTGCAGATTTATTATTGGTAATATTGCGGTTTTATTGCCGCTGTTCAAATTTATGTTTCGGGTCCATAATTACAGAACAGAAAAAAAAATTCAAAGGATTCATGCGCCATGCTCTACAATTGCATCAGCAGAGAGTCACTGCTTAAAGAAGGAAGAAAACGAACATAAAACAGCAGGTAAGGGGCACAAGGCAGGATACACCCTGGAAGGGATGCCAGTCCATCACAGGCCACACACACCCATATAAACACGAAACTATTTTTGGCTTCTGTAACAGAAGGACGTCCATGTGTTTTGGCCAAGAGCAAGAGCAGGCCAGCGGGATTAATTCTGTGGGGTGCTTACCGTACCTCGGACAAGGGGGTGGTTAGGTCAGGAGATCAGCGTCTGCTGTAAACAAACACACGTCACGTCGGCGGTTACCTGAGAGAGGCCAGAGCGCGGACAGTCCGGAAACGAGCTCTGGGCACCTCCCCGCCGTTTGAGCTGGCCCGTGACGGACAGCCCTTCCCGGACTCACCTGCGCGAATGCGTCAGGACACAAACGGACACCACGCACGCTGCAAATGTCCTTCTCTCCTGCCTCGGCTGCTCGTCGCGGTGAAGCGAGCCTCCCGCTTGAGGAAGGGCGAGTTAAACATTTTAGAGAAAAGGGCTACGCAAGAAGGTCTGAGGTCGATCTCCGCGAACCGAGCCTGTCGGGCAAGTTCATTCCGTCTCAGCACAGGGGAGCGCGGCGTGACCACAGCGTCACTCCCTGGAGTGGCGGTTGAAGTTTACCGTGGGGGGGGAGAGGGTGTAAAAACAAAAAAGTGCACATCTGACGGTAACCAGGTCGCAGCGGCAAGAGTAGACAGAAGCCGATAATGGAGTAATTGAATTTGGGCTAAAAACAACATGCTCATTAAATTACTGTAATACGCGGCTTTAGATAAAGACGTTTTTTTTTTTCCCTTATTATTGCGGCTTGCATGATGTGGTTCAGTGTCGCACCCCCCCTCTCCCGCCCCTCCTAGTCCGTCTTCTGGGGCTTTTAAACTCAGCCGCTAGAGGGGGGATTATCGGGGCGAGATGAATGGGCCTTTGTGCTGCTGTGCGCGCCGCGGAGAGAGGGAGTGCAGCGCGCTGGCCGGCCCGAACGCCCGCGGTGGGGGCTGGGCGTGGGCGTGGGAGTGGGGGGTCGGTGCGTGAGTGAGTAGGATACGGCGGACCCCCGCCTTTGTCCCCGCACCGCTGTCTGCGGGCGAGCACCGTGCATAGGGCTGAAAACACCCTCGCTGGTCTCGGCTTCATTCACAGGGGGAGGAGGGTGCCTTAGATTCTCTGCCCTCCGCCCCCAACACATACCGGTGCCGTATCGAACGGGAATAAACAAATTATCAAACGCATCGTTCTTATTGTCTGGCTGACGTGCGCTCTTTATCACCTCTGCACTTTGGCTTCCCGCACGTCCGTGCAATAGCGGTGACATTAACAATTAGCGGAAATTAGTTCGTCAATACTGATAATTGGCCCTAATAACAACAGGCATTGTCACTAACTCATTCATCATTCTCTTGCTACCATTGGCCCTTTTCAGCACACATATGACAAATTAACAGATAGTATCGGTGAGGGTCTTTCTCCCAGAACCGCCCGACTCCCGCTGCGCTGCGATTTGATCCATTTCGGGTTTTTCCAGCTGCACTCTTTTCGCATGCATGACACGAGTCGGAAAAGCAAATGCGGACGTTTACAGACATTATTTGCCTTTTAGCTCCAAACCGGCCCAGTGCCCCATTCTTCCAACAAGGCGCTCTGTGGGAACTGCTGTTTGAAATGCCAGATTCTGGGACTCCTTAAACCTGGCCTGTTCTGCGCAGGGCCAGGGCCTGGCACAAACCTACAGGGCACAGCGTGCTGGCTGGATACACCCCAACCCCCACAGCCTGCCAGTCTCCACGCGGGAGCCCAGCTGCAGCCACTCTGGCATCAGCGGTCAACAGGGCCGTGCTGTCCAGTCTGCTGTCCATGCTGGTGAGGGGCTGTAGAATCAGCGCACATTAATAAGCCTCACAGCCACGCTAGCAGGCCCTGAGTCGCACCAGGGAAAAAAGCCCATTACTAAAGGTTAACAGTGTACATTGTGTGATTAGGCAACACTATTAATGCCAGTTAAAACTATGAAATTGGTACTTCATTAATGCTAGCTGCATGCAAGTCCGCTCATTAATAATTTATTAGAGACTCGCCTGTTTCAGCCACTACACAGATTCTCCTATTTCAGACACTGCTCTCCGTTTCAACCCACTGCTCCAGGCTGTCGCGTTTACATTTTCCCCTCTCTTATCTTTTCCGGGACTGTCTGGTGTGCCCACAAAACCAGGGTTGGTGTCACGAGTGTGACTTCACAGGAGCGGCACTGGCCTGTCGTTTAATCTGGGGAACCTTCCGCCCGTCCGCGCCCCCCCAACTCCCACTGCAGTTCCCAGCTGCAAGACACTGGCTTCCGTTAGAGAGGGCGATACTTTTCCATTACTGGAGCTTTAGGACTGAGGATATGAAGGTATTGTGTGTGCGTTCCTTCTTCTTTTTTTTATCCTGAGTATTTGGCGTCTGTCCAGCAGAAGAGGAATAAAAAAAAAAAAGAGAGAGTCCAGAGCCTTAAGATCCCATTTCAAAGAAGGGAAAACATTCCTAGCGGCCCATCCCAGGGGATTAGGTAGGGGGTGGGGGCTGCTGTGGCCTCGTTCGTGCCGGATCGTGATGAACTGGAGTGAACCCTGGCAGGTCGGTGCGCCACGCTTTGTCCACCAGTCTATCCGCTCGGTAAATATTTTCTGCTGCTGACCTAATATCGTGCACGGCGCGGGCTCCCGGTCGGATTCGTTTGCATAAGCCAGACAAAGAGATCCATATGTGCCCCCCCCCCCACCACCCCCTGCTCCCGGCCCTCCATCCCGGATGAGGCAGCCGGCACGCCGCTGCCTTCTCCGCAATGTGGCTCTCGTTACCTCGGCTCGGGACGCGGGCAGCACGCGGCGTCACGCGGGCACAGGTCGCCGCTGCTCCCCGGCACGGACAGCGACACCCAGTGGATCTGTTTGTCACTGCAGGACACTGATTCCGACAGGCACTGGGGAGATCCGCCCGCAAGACGGACAGGTGGAAACATCCCTCGGGAGGCCTCCGAAAACGTCTGTCTCGCACTTCCGTGAACATGTAAGGAGGAAAAAAAACACCTTAGTGGACCTTTAAAGTCTGTTTGTTTTGACAGCTCGGTGATGGCAAACGTTGTCATCTCTTCCCAGTCAGAAGTTGTGTTTTGAAAACGAGTTGCTTACCGTTCCTTGCAAATTGACATTCGGTCTGCTTGGGAATTCTGGTTGTGCATAGCTAAGTGGAGCGGGAAAAGTGATTGGCCGGGCCGGTCCCAGGAGTCATTGTTAGAAATATTCCACTCTTTTCCGTTTTCAGAATCTTAAGTTTAAATATAGTCATAGATGAATAAATATCCTGCCCCCCACCTCCAAAAAAATAACATGAGGTCCCCATGTTGAGTTCCAGCACTGTGAATATTGAGTTCCTCAAAGGAGTGGATTGTATACCTACAGAAAACACCAGTGATTATGCAAGCACTGTTCGTAGAGTACAGTGGACCTGTAGCCTAGAGATTAATATCGTGTTTTCACTACAAGGCAGTGCTTTAAAAATGTATTAGCAATCCTTGATAAAACGCCGAAACAGATTCGATCTGAATGGTGTATGCAGGAGGGAGGAAACTCCCGATGTGACATGAGCTACAGCTCAGAACACAAGCGCAGCTGCAAACTAATAAGGAGCCTCTATGCCTATTGACAGTCATCCTGGCTACTGTAAGCGGTCCTCTGCTGGATCAAAAAGGACATGAAAGAAATTGCAACCTGATATTGGTATCAAGGAAAAAATGTGCCAACCTCAGACGAATCTATCAATCTATCAATCGAATTGCTGAACGTGAGCCATGTCGACGTTCCGTTTGATGCAGTCATGCAGAGTTGTTTGGCAGCGAGCAGGTTAATGCTGCCCTGAATCTCCCTCCTTAAGAGACCCTGCTTCATTTAACAAGCCTCCTCTGCCCCCCCAGCCCTCTGCCCTGGCTGACAGTAATCCCCCCGCTGTAGGGCTCTCTCTCCACCCAGGCAGGAGGACGGTGAATTAAACTGTTGCCGAATCTTTGTCCAGGTCTAATGATGCAGAAACCCTCCTGAATGGAAACAGACCCTTGAATACCGAGAGAATAAGCTGCAGGAATACAAGGGAGGCTTTGGAAATGGCACCGAGGCTTTATCATTTTGTGTGAAAAAAAAAGCCAGGTCCACTTCCCCCTCCCTGTGCTTCTGCCGCACAGCCAGCGCCTTCACGTGTGGGAGGTGCTGTCACACTCATCCCCGGGCGAGAAAAGTGAAGGCCACTCCGCTGTGCCTCCCGACTGAGACGCAGCTCGTCCTCCTGGAGCCCAGAACGGGGACGGCGTGGCGGCCGGGGGTGGGGGTCCTGAGCTGACCTCCTGCCCTCTCCAACGTCCCACAGGGGGAGAAGGAGCACCCACCAGCTGCACCAAAAGGAGCTGCATTCTTAGGCCCAGAATGCACGAGACCAGTTTCAGTGTCAGCTGCATTACGTAACTGCAGCACCACTATCCACTCAGTAGCGTGATTTTCGGGCGATTCATGGCTGCTGAGCAAGGAATACGTAGCACGTTTCGATTGTGACTGCAGGCTGGAAAACCTCTTCGTATTTGTTGTCTTGCTAATGACTTTTTGATGCAAATTTCAGATTTTTTTCCCCTCTAACTACTGTATGTAAGAAACTGCGGCGTGGTAGCAGGGCGGTTTGGAGCGCGTGTGTTGGTGGTTGGTGGTGGGCGGTTATGCTGCTACAGTGAAGAGATGCACCATCTTGCAATGCCAGCCTGTGCGTGTGTGGCTGTGCTGGGCACAATGGGAGCAGTGTTGCAGCTCTGGGCTACCCATGGTACTTAGGACACATCGAGGGTCACTCCCCCACGAGTGCAGCGCACCCGGAGGTGGTGAGAGGGATGTGTAACCCACAAGCACACTGGCCACTCTGATTGGAAGCCAATTGAACCTCCCTCTAACAGACAGTGAAAACACATTTGGATAACCATTTCTATCAACGATAGTGCTTCCAAAATTATTTAATCCGGTTATTGTGCTTGTGAACACACTTGTTATTGCCACACAAGGAAGGGAAATGAGATCCTCTTTTTGCCCACTAGATAGAAGGGGAAGTTATTGCCAAAGGGCTCGATTTTTTGGTCTCTTGCACCGTTTCCTTCAAATATCAGTCAGAGTCTTCGGCCGCAGACGGGCGGCAGGCTTCCTGGTTGGGTCTAAGTATGATTTTTTTCTGTCTGCGTGCACTCAATTAGAGACGCGTTTGAACTGATCCGGAGAAGATGCTGAGCCGTGACTGTGAGGGAAGCAATGACAGTAACTGCCAGGGAGAGGACGAGGATGAATAAAAAGGCATGCCTATATCAGATTAAGTAAAGAGAAAGCAGAGGAGTGTTTAGCTCTCTGTGCTGAGAGCTGCTGTGCTTCCCGAGTCTGCCATTTCCTTCTGATCGCTGCACAAGTTAATTACAGCCTGCGTTCTTTCGCAGAGGACTCCTGAAGCAGAGATGTTTGAAATCAGACGTTTCCAGGGGGAGAGGGGTTAATGAGACTGGGTCTTAGTTACCGTGCCTCCGTTACACCGAACACACTTCAAAAAAACAGAAAGCTGATTGAGCTTTTAGATGTGGTTGGCTAGCTTATTCATTAATATTCTGTTCCGTTACTCCGAGATGCTGGGTAAACCTTCTGAAAAGATTTAAAACTCTGTGTTGTGTTTTTGTTTCCTTTTTTTTTTCCAGATAAACCCCTACAGCTGGAGGCCAGAGGTTCTCGGCAGGGACTTCCCAGCTCACATCCCAAGATAGCGTATCTCTGTATTTCATTGTCAGTACATTATCTGCTTCCCATTTAATTAGTGATTAACATGGAAACAGCCTATATTTATTGGCATTCCAGTAAAATTTTACAACTGACAAGAGCAGCATATAAATACTGAAGAATACAGAATGCAATTTGGGGAATTAGCGATTAATGCCTTTCCTGCAATACCTTAAAAGTTGCAAATGGCTAAACCGATGTTATACTCCAACGACTTCTCAGTCTGGAGCCTAGGAAGATGCACTTAAACATCATTAGACGTTATTTCATGCTATGGGCACGGGCCCCCAACTGTGCACAAAAACGATGGCGAAAACAAAAGCAGAGAAAAATTGAAATTAAAGTCAGTGCATGACTGAAGCACGTAGCACTTAGCAAGACCTTCAGCACCCCAAGACTGTTGGGTTTTAGACACGCTCCTGTCCTTTTCAATGGGGTGCTGAGCACATGTTGATGGGGCTTTATCTGCTGTGAATAGGGAATTACTGTAAGGGCAACAAGAAGGCGGGGTGCTACACATCCTGATGCTGGTGGATTGCATGCACTCACCGTAGAAAATCCATTAGATCACACTGTCTGCACTACGACAATGCTGTAAGGCTATCTCTTAACCCAGCTCCCCTTGAGTTCCCTTTCCTGCAATCACAGCAGCATGATCCCCCAGCATGCAACTCTGGCCCTCATCAGCTCTGGGGCTTCGCTGAGGCCCACACACTCAGCTCAAATCCCCCATCACGGCTAAAAAGCTGCAAGAGGGCTTTGCCCCCCGATACAAAATCCAGTAACGATAAACGTAGATCAAATCACAAAGCGTTGCACCAACACATTTTATCAACTCGAGTACGCTGAGAAGACCACGCGGAGGCATGGTCATATTTAACGCTGATGAACGCGGTTTGTTGATTCGAAACCGTCGACGAGCTCTGCGCGGCACAGCGAATAAAGGCTTTGTCTTTTATGACACCAGCCCTGCCAGCTCCTGCCGAATGCACGTCCTGAAGATATTCTCAGAACCCATTTTTGTGCAGCCGAGGATTTCGCCATTGCTGTAGATGCAATAGATCCCTGTGGGTAACAATACAGAGATCACTCTGCGGCATGCACACAGAGGAGAAAAGAGAAAAAAATCGCCATAGAAAGAAATTACGGGCAGCATCAGGTGATCCATAATGTTGCCGAAATAAGGCGAGGACATATTACACAATTACTCAGAAATACATAATGACAGCAGTAGATTTCGCATGTCACTGCTTACCACACACCTGCAACCTGCAGAGATACATGCCATGCTGTAATATTTCTCTGCACATCTTCGCCAGTCCAGAGCCACACCCTTGCATTAAGCACAGTGAGCTGATGCAGATGAGAGGAAGCCTGCCCTAGACTCCTTCACCCAGAGCGCACAGAGCCTGTGTCGCACCGCCTTATTAAACAGCGGAGTCGGGGGCCCACAGAGCAGGCAGCTCACGTGCACGCCCACACGTGCACGCCCACACACGTGCCGCGGGGTGACGCCAACGGGCTGGGGTGCCCCCAGATCCCAGCCAGGGGAGGGGGCAGGACAGGGACCGTGCAGATTTTAACTCCACCGGAACGCTCAAGAAGGCAATATTAATGTTGTTTCTAAAAAAAAAAAAGGCGAGTTGCTTAATGGCACTGGTGTAAGAGTGCAGACCCTACAGATGTGTTCCTGTTATGGGCGCAGCAACAGATTGACAATTTTCCTTGACTCTCATCAGTTCTGCTTGGCTGCTGCACGCTGCATGAGTCAAGGCCTTGGTTTTATGCCACAGACGCTCAATTCAAGCACCAGCAAGACCACGTTTTTAAAGCCACCCTGTCCCACTTCATCGCTGCAGATGTCCTTTACATCTGGTAAGGGCTGTTTTTCAGCGAGTCAGCAATAATTCAGCTTCACAGCTGTCTTCTTTGACAAGTTTAGTGTCACACTCCAGAATGACGTGTTGACAGATATTTTTTCTATTTCTTCCCCCTTTCACTTTTTTTTTTTGAAAAAAAAAAACCCCGCACAAGATTGACGCTTTCCAGCTTAACCCGTTTCTGGCTGAATTGTCTGACCGTGGCAAGTGATGTTTAAAAACAAAACATTATCCATCAGATTTATTATAAAATAAAAACAGAGCGTATTGAACAGGCCAGGGGGGCAATGGCTAAAAAACAAAATCTTAACCTTTCCTGTTTTTTTTAACCTAAATCCCGAGGACATTACACCTCCACAAGAGAGACAGCCGGCTGTCAGGATGAATAAAATGTAGAACACAGGCTCTATTAGTGGAGACCCAGTGTACGAATCTTTTACGCTGATACCCAGATGCTTTTTGTGAGCCTGCAGCACTGCTTGTGCAAGCAGAAGGAAGAAAGCCTCTCTCTCTCCTTCACAAAGCCATTCATCGCTGAGGAACAGTTAAGCAGGGAGGGCTGTGCTCCCTTTACTTTCCTGGTACGGCCTTGTATTGATCTAGCCAGTTTCTTCCTCATTAACCCCTGCTGTGCACTGCAGCCTGCTACCTGCTGCAGGAGTGAACCCAGAGGCACTCACTTGGCCAAGGTCAAAGGGTGCCATGCCAAGCAAATGGCAGCAAGTGAGGTACTGTGCCATACAAGGGGATTGCTGGCACATTTCCTTTCGTTCTGCTTTGTTACATACCCCTGAGGGTCTAGTTCAGCAGGAGAAACGGTGAAAGAAAATCGCAAGGGTGAAAGGGCACCACAGCAAAAGTTAAGTCTGGCTGCACGTCACTAAAACACTCCTCAATGTTTTTTTACACATTTCTCCTTGAAAAAATATCCGACGTCAACAGGCGTCACTTTAAAGTCCTGCTTAACATAGCAGTGTCAATAACCGCAGTAAAGCACAGAGAGTGCCGCACACTGCATTCATACTCAGTGTGCTGAAAAAGTATGCGGCCTGGGTTGGCCTGCTGGAACAGCATCAGGCTTTTACAGTATTTGCCTAAAAAAAAACACATCTTGAAGCTCAGGCAAAATCGTGCGTGCCTTCTTGGGAGCCGAGTGAATCATTCATATGCGTGACGGTCCGAGTCAGCGAACGAATGTTTGCCTCAGAGAATAGAGTTCAGGATGAAGGTTCACCGGTCGGCCCCTGCCTCTCCCTGCAAGTAAGCTGGGATCTCTTGGTGCATGAAGGGGCCGTGCAGAGCAAGTTACTGCTGCCTATATCTCAGCCAGCCAGGACCTACAGAGACTGTCTCAGTCAGACAGAGGTAGAACTGGTGTGGACGTTTCCTTTGCTCACTGTCAAAAGCAGGCATGCAAGAGCAGCAAGTGGCCACCAGCTGGCGCCAGGCGCTCTGTGAAAACCAAAGAAAAAAATGGAGGCAAAAAATAACACCTTATAAGGGTAGTCCATGATTTTTACCGTCAGGCGTCAAAAGAAATGCAGTCTTTTTCTGAACATTACTCATTTTTTTTTAGAGACTCTCCTTTTCCAAGCGCAGCAGGGGGGACCGGTCTCCAAAATCAGCAGGCAGCTTCAGAAATAGAGCAGACGAGACGAAGCAGAGGCCTTGGTTCCGTAATCGGTCTTACTTTTTCAACGGCAGCACCCTCAGCCCACAGCCAGGGGCAGCAGGGGCACCTGGGGCAGCCTCAACGACCAGGGCCCAGGACAGCACGGACTCTTTCACTTTGCTCTAAAATCAACACGTTTCCGTTGTAAGCCGATATTTTTGAAGACGTTCTGTCAGCCACTGGAGCTCCGAGACGCTATTCCAGACTGCGCTGGTCTGAGCGGACTGCTGCCCCCGGATCGGGCAGCGCTGTGGGAACCCAGCTGGTCCCCTGGCTCTGTCCTGGAAGCGGGCCTTCCCTTGGCCTGCCGGGCTCCACCACAAAGGGCCGGAGAGCACCGGGACATGGGGGAGCAGGCAGGGGGGGCAGGGGGTTTTCAAAGGACTTCCTCCGGCCAGGAGGCGCGACGGACTGCTGTTTGTTTTCTCTGCTCCTCCAGCCTCTCGCCCCTGCACTGACCCGGCGGCCCCGCGCGGAGAGGAAGTGGCCGCCGCAGCTCGTCTTCGCAGCTTTCGTTACTGGTAAAATATTGTTGCATTGATTCTAGCCAGTGGGGTTCAGCTCTCCTCAGTCCCAGAGCCGGATTTCTCTCTCTCGAACCCAAGCAGGAAACAGAACAAGAGGCAGATCGGTTTCAGACGCCTTGCTCCCATTTAAAAATGCACTTCAGTGAACACACAACACTAGCACACTGTAGGACACACAGATACACATCACTAACACACTCTCAACTGTAGGACACACAGATACACGCCATTAACACGGGCTCAACTGTAGGACACATGGATACACGCCATTAACATACGCTCAACTTACACGCAACTAACTTTTAATTCACTAGCAGTATGGCAGACATACAGTACTGTATCTTCCTAAGGGGCTGTAAATTCTAGAACAAAGGAAAAATGTGTCCCACGACAGTTCTTAGCAATTGTGACATTCTACCAGTATGTTGTCTTTTTTTCTTTTCGATGTTTGAAAGAAAAACTATGAGGTTATTGTTTAAGGGTGTTTAAGGGAAAAAAAAATAATAATTTGCATAACTTCACCAGATTCAGCAGCCACCATGAAAAGCTGACGATACCCTGCCTCTCCTGCTTGTTTTTTTTTAAATCAGACATGCTTTATGAAGCCAGCTCCTTCCCTCAGAAAATGCCGTGAAATCGCCATTATTTTTTCATGGTACAGACTTCATAATATGTTTACGTCTGGTTTTGTTTATATTGCGCGTGCATTAATCTGCAGGCCTGAAGCCAGCAGACAATAGCGAAAGCCCCACAAATCCTCCACGATCAGTCCCACTTCCTGCTACGACGTGCATCCTCAGCCAACCAGGAACACGGGAGGTTCATTCAGGCTCCTTCCTCTTTGATTCAGGGCAGGTATTGTACCGGAGGCTTTCTGATCAGCAACTCGAAAAAGGGATTAAAGGGAAGCAGGCGGCTTTAAATTAAGCCCATCAGCCATGTACTGTGTACGTGCACAAAAGGAGGAGATCTGGGACAATGGATCAAGTAAAAAATGACAAGGGGTTGAAACGGCACAGTGTATATTTATTTGCCCTGTGCTTTTGGCCATAGTGTAAGGTTTGTTGTGCCTGAAGCGAAAGACCTGACAATGATTTGCTACAGTCTGGCACAATTCCAGCGGCACCCATAAGCCCTGCTCAGCTGTGGCCTAGGAATTGCTCCGCACTTGTGCAACCATAGGACCATTTTTGCTGCACCCTTGCCTTTGTCCCCAATATCGCACTGCTTTCAGGTCCCCGTCAGAAAAAGGTACAAACACTGCCATGCTTCCAGTGGCACAAAACAGCCCAGAGCCTCCAGCACCTACTATGTGATTGTGGATAACTAGAGGAGCATGAAAAGCTGTTTAAATATCAGGAATAAAACCTAGACCCAGAAGTTGCCCAGCTCAGTCATAAGACGTGTGCTGTGCATCTACAGCTTCTCTTGCACTGAGAGACAAAGGATTTTTCCCGGGACCCAGCAGCTTCTGTGCAAGGGATTATGTCCTGCACAGCCTTGCGAATAAAGTTCCAGCTAATGAGAGCAGGTAGTGGCAACGTTAGCTTGGAAAGCGCAATTATTTAATCATCTCCAATTTAGGTAATTTATTTTTCTTTAAAATCACTCTGACATTAACTCGTGTTACATGCATTGACAACATCATCAATCATCTTCATATTAGATTTTAAATATTTTTCCCCCTTCGTGCTTTAATTGCTCCAGCATGTGGGAGCCCGGGGAGGAGGTGAGTGGTGATTCAGTGGTGACCGCGTCCTGCTGCCCTCCGTGTTGATGTTCCCTGGCCTGAAACTAAACATGCCGAGTCAAATGATGTCATACCTTCACAGGATCCTCAAGAAGTGAAGTAGCACCACTACAGAACGGGCATCCTTTATTTTTCTAGGTATAATGGAAGAAAATGGAAGAGCTGTATATTTAGAAGCTCAATAACCAAAACTGGTCAGAGAATGTTTTTATTTTGCTCAGGGTTAAAGTGCAGGAGTCATTTAAGTAAGATTACAAGGCACGTTTCAGCACATTCTCAAATAATTAGCTCAAGAGACGAACAGGATTTAATTGAAAATGAAGGCTTTCGTTTCACTGAACGTTAAATTCTGCATGTACAGGTCTGGAAAACAAAAGCCAGTATCAAAAGGAACAAGAGATGTTATTCATTGGGTATTAGTACAGATAAGGGGTGAATGCTCAAATTGGGGTGTTTTGATTAGAGGAGTACCACAGGGATCTGTACTAGGACCACTAGTCTACATCGTACAATATCTACTACCTCAGTTCTGATACAGTGAGTAAACTAGTCAAAACAGGAGGAGTAGTGAAACTGCAAGGCATCTGCAGAAAGATTTAATTATCAGTACCGGGGCCAACACTTGAGAGATCATATTTACATGTAGACGAGTTCAGAGTATCGCATGTGGGTAGCAAACACAAAAACTACAAATCTAAAGTGGAAAACACTGTGCTTGAAGTAGCTGATTAAGAAAAAGGCCTAGGTGTTTATGTGTTGTGTGCATGACCATGTGGGCAAGGTAAGGACAGAGTCGGCAAGAACTGTTGTGTCACCGACACCCCCACGAGCTGAGATCTGCTGTTTGATCGTGGTGGTGAGTACACGCCTGTCAGACTAGCGATGGCTAGTTTTCCCTTAAACCAAACAAGGTGCACAAACATGTTGTGTTTTTGTCCTTGATAGAGCAGAGCGCGACCTCTACAGGCACGAACCCTGAGTCCAGCACCGTCCACTCAAATGTGTGGATTTACTGCAGCAGTGCCTGAAAGGGGGCTGAATACCATAGGCCAAGTCTGCAACTTGAATATTAGAGACTAATAGGTCTGACTTCTGTAACGTATACGTTTATGGAAACTATTATTACAACTAGAGAATCACCTATATGAAATAATATTGTAGGGAATAGTCAGGGAATAAAATATGAATACTGAAATTGCAAATAGAGAATTAGTTCAATAGAAAATAGAGTAAGGATAAGGAGTGAGCACTGAAATTAGGGTGATGGGGTTAGGGGAGTACCACAGGGATCTGTACTAGATCTAACACGCACCAGAAGGCACAAGAGGAAACTGCACAGAAGTGCATTTGAGACAGAGAACAACGGGCACTGCTTTACACAAAGGGTGGTGGGGGCGTGGAACAAGCTACCCAAGCCATGTTGCTGAAGCCGATGTCCTGGTTTCTTTCAAGAGATCCCCCAATCTGGACAGGAGGTGTTTCTTCACACAAAGGGGTGCGGGAAGGCAGAACACGCCACTCCGCCATTGTTGAAGCCAATTATCCGGTTCCTTTCAAGTAACAGCTGGAGGAGAGCCTCGGATCAATTCGCTACGAGCTACCCAACAGGCTGGATGGGCTGCAGGATGAAGAGTCTGGGCAGCGTGACCGCGGAACGGTTTTCCATCGACAGTGTCGCGAACCGCACGCGAGACGTCACCGCATGTCCGCGAGCACTTCTCACCATAGACCGTCACGCACTAATTAATCAATTATCATTCCACACGGTCTTCGCTGTTTATACCCTCTCACTGGACTGGATCTTCGCTTACTACTGAGGTTCTCCTCTCCTGAGCTCAATGTTTGTCTAACCTTCTCTGTTTGGAAAGACACTTTCGTCTGCCCCCCATCTGCAAACCCAAGTTTTAAAGGTACTCATCCGTTCTCACTGGCTTCCGATCAGCGGTGACCCGCAGCGCTGTTCAGCTGCCCGAAAGGAAACCGCCCGCCGAGACAGAAGAGCGCCGAACCGGACAGCTCTCCTCCGCCTCGGCTGTCCTGTAGCGAGGGGCACTTCTTAAAAACAAATCGCGGGCTTGAGTCCAGCGAGGATCACGTTTTCTGAGTTCCAGGACGATTTTTTAAAAACTTTTAATACACCACCTTCCGTAGAATAAGCACAGAGGGCTGCGTTTTAATTACGGCACCACTATGGTAAAACAATTTTAAAGACGGGACTAGATGTCGCTTATTTGCTAGGACGGTGAACCGAACAAATGGGCATCAGCGATGTCGGTACTTCAAAATAATAGCAACTTTCCGATAATATAACGGGCCTTTGAGGAGGGGAAGTATCGAAAGGAAATGTGATGCTTTTTTACGGCACTTGAACTTCTGAACAGTATACGGCTCTGTACACTGTACATTTAACCAGCTTCGAAAACGATATAATGCAGTATTGAACAATCTTAAAGATGCGGGGGGACAGCTGGGGATTTGCACCGCGTTACCAGAAACGACCGATGGGCCTTGTTCGCGTTCTTGCCATTCTGCAGACAGACAGGCCGGCTTCGGTACCTGCGTGGCGAGGTGACGTCATAACCCCCCCCACCAGCACCACGCGCCGCTTGGCCTCTCCCGCCGGGCGCGACGGCGCTTGTCGCGTGCGAGGCCAGACGCAACCAGGAAGAAGCACGGCAGAAGACTTGTTGTTCGTGAAAGGTGAGGCGTTCTTTAATGAGGCATGATTGATCTGCCTGACGGCTAGTCTTAACAGTGTCAGCATCGGATCGATCCTTTCTTTTTACTGCTGCTCTTGGCGGTCCTGTTGCACCACATCAAAAGCGGGGTGTGGGGTATGCGTTCTTATTTCTCCGTCTTTTGCACTGTCGGTAAGTTCCCATCCGCTCTCCCCTGTTTCTTCGCGCTGGCAGCCCGGAAGCCCCCCCCCCCTAGCAAGCCCTGTTGTAAGACAGGAGAGTCGCGGTCCTCACACCTTGCGCGCGCTGCTGGGCACGGACAGAGCTCAAGATTCGCCTCGGAGCTGGTCCGGAACCTCCGCCCTGCAATGACATGCAGGTGCCGGCCTGCGATGTGACGTATGATTTCTCCGAAACTCTTTAATTGCTGTACGTCTCTCCATCAGCTCTGTGATTCCGGCGCGATTCTTTCCGGCTGAGCGCGGGTGGCCGTGACGAGAAGACAAAAAAAAAGGGGGTATTTGTGGAATGGATGGGTTTTTTTTTCCCCCAGCATGGAATAAACCTTTACTTGTTCCTTTGGTGCTGACGCACCTGCTAACTTGAACTGTTTCAGCCTCAAATATATATGCCAACGTTAGATTCATGGGGAATTAGGCGTTATCACAATGAAATATAAAAACAGTTGACATTCATACTGGTATATTTTGGGGGAGAATAGAGGAAGGCAGGGCGGATGACTGGTAGAGGCAGCGAGAGTGTTTTTGGTCGGCCAGGCAGTCTGATGTTGAGCAGACAGCAGCTGCAATCCCTTGAGTTTTCCTGCAGCTCAAGAGTGTCGACACCTCTGGCCCAGCAGAACCGCAGTCTGGTAGTAGTCAACAAGTGGAGTTTCTGGGAAAACGCAGCTACTCCTAATCAGGCGGGACAAGGGGTCTGGTTAAGACGTGCAGAGCTCGGCTGAATGCAGTTCAGCTGCCTCCATAGCCAAGGACTCATTCAGGCATTTAATGCTAACAAGTGCTCTGAGTAAGACAGCACCCACATCTCTGTGCCTTGTGGTGTACTGGTGATCACTCACTAGCGTGTCAAATCGTCTTTCACTGCTGCTCTAGAATCGGGCCAGGTCCCTCCACGAAGCCTATCTACTCAACTGCGCAAATCAGGTTTAAGCCTTGCATCCAGATTAGGGGCTTTTGCTTTGTTGAGGTGATATTTCCCCTGTCACCTCCATCTTCCCTCACCCCCTGATCATCATCCAATTCACAAACAAGTTCTTTTAAAATAAAATGTAAAAAGAGCTGTTCAGTAACACCACTCTGGTAATTTTATAGAGCTCTGCACTTTTCAAGAAGAAACCGCAGATCGTGTAAGTTTGCTTGTACTGTATTGGCTGTACTGAAGCGTTCAGGCTTATTCCATAGAATCTAGACACTGCCTGAGAAGAAAAGGGGTTTTAAAACTATTGCAGGTTTGCTTGACCAGCTACTATTTTAGATGATCAGGTATTAAAGGCTTCAGAAGCATCTGTGATATTTCTGTAGCGTTTTTTCATCTGTGTGTTCTGGGATACATCTATAGGAAGGTGCCATTAATAATAATTGCTTACACTTCTATAGTGCTTTTCTGGACACTCCACTCAAAGCGCTTTACAGGTAATGGGGACTCCCCTCCACCACCACCAATGTGCGGCATCCACCTGGATGATATGTTAAAATCAGTTTTTATACAGTATGTTCTTCTGCAGAAAAAATAAATTAATCATAAGCTTAGTCAGGACCTGAATCACTCAGTAGATGTGGTGCAATAACATTCAGGGGGAGACATCACTCCATGACATATTTTCCAGTCTTCTCCCAGTTGGCTCTGATCTCGGAATTGTTTACCGTTACAGCCGCTCAGGGGCTTGGCGTCTCCAACACGGGAGGCGAAGGCTCTGTGGGCCGCAGCCACCTTTTCAACACGGGCCCCCCCAGGATGACCAGCCGCCACGGCAGGGATCTGCAGCCAGGCGGTGGCGGACAGCTGTGTGCCCTGGGCAAGAGAAGAAGGAGGATGAGCTGGAAACACTACATGCCAAGCGGAGCGCGTGTGATGAGGTGATGAGGGGTACCCGCGGCAGCACGCTGCCCCATGGTGACGCAGTCCATGAACGCAGCAGGCTGGAGCCCATCTTCTGTTATCTGGCCTATCCAGTACAGCAAGGAGAGCTGGGGGTGGCTTCACTCCAGCGTTGGAGAGCTACGGGGCCTTTTGGTTTTCAGTCCAGCTCTTAATTGCTTAATGAGCTTTTGAGTGCCTAATTGAACCTGTTAAACCATTTTCTCGGGTTTTAAGCTACTAGGAATATGAAGGGGGCTGGAAACCCTGCTGGGCTGTAATTCTAGAGCAGAGCTGGGAGCCTCGACAGACAGACTGGTGCCCCACTCCAGTCCGTCTGGCACAAACTGCACCGCTGCTTGCTTCCAGCGGAGGTGCAGGTCAAACCAAAACTCATCACGCCGTGATCCCGATCACGGCGTCTGCAATCGGACCTCTGTCATTTAATTTGGGATTGGAGGCAGGATATAACGGCACCTTGGGACGCCTGTGTGTCAAGAGTGCAGTAATAGTGCCAAGGGGCACCCAGAGGGGTGGAAAGGGTGTATCTGACCTCTGACCCTTGGCTGGAATAGCCCCCCCCCACCTTCCCAGCGGCCTTTTCTCTTTTGCAGTGCTGTTTCCACTTGAATGCAAATGTCTCTCCCGAAGCTCAAACTTGCCGCCAGCTATGCCTGTTGAACCGCACTCCTTTATATCCTTCCCGATCCCACGATTTCGAAATCCGAGAGCACAATTTAAAGGAGTGAATATAAATATATAATATGTATGTGCAATTTCTGGCTACAGTCAAGCGCATTGCAGCTGACTTCCACGTGCCCTTTCAGCTGTCTCTCAGAGCAGAAGTACTGTAGGGAGCCCCTCCAACCAAGCCTCTCTCTCTCATTTACTTTCCAGCAATTGCTTTAAAATTCTATTTCTTATTGCCCTTTACATCCTGACCTTTCCTGCTCCTCTCATTTTTTGTTATTGTTGTTGTTGTTTGCTGTCAGTCTGTGCTCGCGTTCGCCGGCGCGGTACGGAGGCGATCTGGTTCACGGGGATGCAAAGACAAAAAAAGAAAGGAGAATTAAAAAAAATCATCATCACAACCCCGTGCGATTTAAGAGGACGAGATTTTGCCTTTTTTTTTTTTACAAAAAGAAAGAAAGATATTAAAGGGCTTCCGGATAGGAATTGGAAAAAAAAAAGGAAAGCCCATTTCTGAGATCCACTGTGTAAATAATTCAGCACAACGTGTTTGTGCTGTAGATCTGATTTTGTAGGGCCTCTCTCCAAGACCTCATGAACCGCGCGTACCAATGTTAGATTCCAAGCAGTGTAAATAAATTATTAGATGTAATCCGTGCTATTCCGTTTATTATGAACTGCACGCCCCCCACACCCCCCTCCTCTGCATGGGTAACCTGCCTGCCACACAAGCCCAGTGTCTTAGCCTTCCCAGCGAAGCTCTCTCTCTGATAACGCCTCAACATAAATTTTATCCCCTGATTAGTATTCAGCTCAGCTCCTTGGACAGAAACCAATGCTACAGCCAAGAGGTGGTTTAAATCACATAAATCATAGATCAATGACAGCATTCTAAGTACTGGATAGATTACAAAAGTTAGCTTTATTTAAAAATAGATTAACCATTTCCCCGAAGAAAGACAAGTTGGGGAGACGCATTTATTTTACTGCAGCGAGAGAAGGATTGTTTTGGTGTTGTTGGCTCTGTTTCGTGCCTCTGTGTGACTGCCTGTTTTTTATTTCGTGTGTGTGTGTGTTGGGGGGTTATATTAACGTACGAGGGTGCTCTTGGCGGTTGTGTATGCGTGAGTGTGTGTGTGTGCAGTGCTTGCCCTCACTAGGTTTTGTTCCACGCGCAGCTCTGTCCCTGCGCTGGAAAGCCGGGTAGCTGCTGTGCCTTTCTGGAGGCAGGACCTCCATCGGCCATCGTGCCTGTGAAATCTGCGTCCACGTCAGGCGCCCCCCTGTCCCCCCCCCACGCAGAATCGGGGCGAGCTGGGCGGCAGCAGGCAGGGAAGGCCCAGCAGCCACACGCCGGAGTCGCTGGAGCCTGCAGCTGTTCTCACCAGCTGCTTGGCTGGAACACGTTCCCGGACTGCTGGTCCTTGAAAAGCTTTAGGCAACGCTGCGGCCTGCTAGCAGGACCGCGGCTATTGAATGTCCCCTAGTCCTGCGGGGCCAGCAGGGTGAGGCTGCGTGTGGTGAGGGGGGGACGGGCGCTGGGGATGGGTGCGGTCTGGTCCGTGCCTTGGGAGCTGAAAGGATTAAGCTTTTCCAGTTTAAAAAAAAAATCCACTTAATCACGTAGACCGTGGACACAGCCCAGCGCACAGACCTCCCTTCAGAAACCAGAAAGACCAGTCGGAGTCTGTCCTTCCACCTGCGGGGCTGTCGGGAGCTCTCGGGAACAGAGGAGATGCCCAGGAACAAGGGGGAAGGAAGGACAACCCATTCTGCCAAGAACAAAACTCGACAGAAGGAGTCAACACAAGTCAGACAAGGGGAAAGACACCCAGAGGTTAGGACTGTGCTTTTCGAGCGACATTACTCCATGTGTGTAGAGTGTGTGAGTGTGTGCGTGCGCGCCCCAGACAACAGTTAATTAGGCCTTTTTCAGGCTCGCATCAGGCACGGAGATCCGATGTGGAATTAGAAGAAATAAAAATGTACAGAGACGTACAAATCCATCTTCTAACACTTGCAGCCCTTCCTATCTTGTGTTGAGCATCTTGATCTCCCAGGACACCTGCAAAACCCCAAGCAACACACTAGCTCAGGATAACCGTGTGTACAGGGCTGTAGGAATTTCCACTCGAGTCCCTCCCCCACTTCAAAACAGATCCACCCTCATCAAGTGTACAAGTCAAAACCCAGTGAATTCGTCTGAAGAAAATCTTCATTGCATGCTGTACTCCAGCAAAAACATTGAGGGCTCAGGACTCTCTAATCTTGGCCAAATTATTATTTTTTTAATGGCACGGTTTTGTCCTGGGCTGAGCACACAGTGTGCTGAGAGTGTTTTTTCCCTTCTCCCTGCATGCACAGGAAGGTAGGCCGCACAAAAGAACCAGTTGAAGGAGGAAGAGAGAGAGAAAAGGTGTGCACGCATTAGGAATGTGGATTTTCTTGTCCTGGAAATGTCTGAGGATTAACAGTGCCATGGGGAGGTGAGGGTGTGAGTTTTTTCAAATCAAGGAGTGACGCCTAGCCTAAAAAAAGGAGAAAAGGAATCTGACCTGAAGAGGAGGGGAGGTGATGCAGAGGGAGCAGGGTGCTGCACCTGGGACATGGGACAAGGACAAGGTGGGGAGATGCAGGGGGGCACCTGCGGCCATGTCCACCAGTCCCCCTCCCTTTGGCGTCCACCCAACATCCAGAGAGGGGCACCCCCCCCCCCCCCTCCTCTCCCCATGCCAGCAGCCCGGCTGCTCCCCATGTGCTTTCCTGGGAAATTGGTTGAGGGGAAATGACTATTAAAAACCTTGTTTTAGTGCTCCCCCCTGCTGAGCTTCCCGCTGTGTTGTTTTAATAAGGAAAATTACCCATCCAGAAAGGTGGATCCTGTTTTCCATGCTTGACCGTCTCCCGGCAGAGTGGTGCCGGCAGACAGGCCTGCCTCCCTCGTTCACTCTCGCCCCTGCGCCGCAGCGTAGCAGCTGCTCCTGCTGCCTGGCACGGCGGCACTGCGGCCCGCCCTTCATTCCCAGGGTTCGGCGTAAACACTCGCCGCGCGTTTACAGACAGACGTCAATAACGTGTCCGAGGCGGTGTTGCCTTTCCCAGGGCCAGCGCCTGCCGTCATTCCTTCCCTGCTCCGCGTTTGAAATGCAAGGCAGGAGGGAGACGGGGAGACGCGCGCTGCCTTCGTTGTGAAAACTCTTTGCACATGAAAGCAGTTAACCCAGAAAAACAGGCTCGGATAGCAGGGGCACGAACGCGGAAATGAAGTGGGGGTGCATCACGTTTGAGAAGAGGGTTATCTTTTTAAGATACAGAATTGGGTGCAAGAAGCTTTTGTAATTAATGATTCCCAGAATTCAAACGAAGATGAAACGTCGTTTGTTTTTTTTGCCAGAGCCTGTCCCGTTAGTAAGAGGCACGAGGCGGGGTACATGCTGGACAGGACACTAATCCATTGCTGGGCACACAGACACACCAGGGCCAGTCTTCCCAGCAAGCCTGTTTTTTTTTATGCTGGAGGAAACCCATGTAAACACGGGGAGACCGTACAAACCCCACTCAGACAGCACCCCAGGTCCGGAACTGAACCCACTGCGCCACCACTCACATAATACAGTTAACCCACACATGATTTCTCAAGTCTCCCTTCTGTTTTCTGGAGCCTAAATATGATTAATATTCTAATAATCACTCTTGTATCAGCTGGTGTCTCTCACACCCACGGTGCTCCTGCTCAAGCTGACCTCATTTACACTATCCCCTACACTGCGCATGTGGAATTGCCCGGGCTGTGTGTGTGTATGTATCTACGGGCTCCTCCTCAGTTTGATTTGCTCCCCAGTCCAGTGTTCTCCAGCTCCGAGCTCTGGAGCTGCAGTCTGCTGTCAGCACAGACCCACGAGGAGGAGAGCAAGGCAATTAGTGTCCGTTTCCACACTCGAGGCCTGCTGCTCTCGCTGGTCATCGGCGCTGTCTCTGCCTTGACTCTTACAGGAGGAGGCTGGAGGAACTGGGAATCTGAAATTCCCATGCTATTTATTTCCATGCTATGGATTTTAAATAGATAATCCTAGCATGCTGATGATAAGGCAGTTGTGACTCTGCATCAGACGTCCCTTGAGGTCAGCCTTTTACCAGTACACAGTATCTACAGGCTTATCGGTGTATTTGGATCCGTCCTGCAGAACAAGTGCAGCCTGCAGCAGTGTAAAGTAGCATGCTACACACTCCCACCACCCTTTGTGTAAAGCGTTATGTTCCACACTCCCACCACCCTACATGTAAAGTAGCATGTTCCACACTCCCACCCCTCTTTGTGTAAAGAAGCACCTCCTGTTCTTGCTTTTAAATGCACGTCTATTCGTGTGGAAGTGGCCTGCGAATCTCGGGCTGCCTCCTACAGCTCCTCTTCCTACAGCTCGCCCCTCGCAGGCTCCCTCCCAGCACCTCTCCAAGGGACAGGGGTCTTGAGCATCCAGAATGCACTGCGCCAGAGGTATCAGCACGAAAGTCATTCTCGTTTGCACACACGCTTGTATTTTTTTGCAAATGCCACTAGAACAAATCTGAATCTTTTCTCCCTTTTTAAAGACAGCTTAGATGTTTCCTCCAAAAAATGAAGTCATGAACACTGCCAGGGCTCTTAACGTTTTGGTGCAGACGGCTCTTCTATTTGACAGCGCTGTTAGAAAACCTCCCTGGGTTCGCATTAGCACTCTGTTGTTTCATGTCGTTGTGGTAGAAGAAAAGAAGAATTCTATTACATTCTATTTAACATGGGCTTTTAACAGAGGCTCCTGCCGTGCAGAGACATCAATTGATTCTTTGCATATTTTAAGTTAGGCCTTTTTACTATTTTTAAGCGAAAATACTTTTACAAGTGTCCTTTATCTAATATTTTACAACATTATTATATATCAGGCATTCTCTGGAATTCTCCAGTTTTTGGACCTATTTCAAAAAATTTTAAACATGCTATTATACTATTTACAGCAACTATAATAGTTATTAGTCAATACAAGTGTTTAAATATATCTCGAGCATGTTCTCAGATGATTTTAAGACACTTCCATATATAAAATCTACATTTATTTGTAGTACGTTACCAACATTTGTGACAGTTTCCCAAATTATAGCACAGATATGTGAAGGAATAAAGACACTTGCCCTATCATCCTCCATGTTCATAGCACATTTATAACTGTATTCTAGATGAGTTATAATCAGTAATAACAGGTCCTTAATTTAAAGTAGTATCATTTCTCTCCCACACCTTCCAGAGGCCAGGCTACAGTATGTGTGTCTGTGTGCAGAGGCCAGGCTGCAGTATGATTCTGTATTCAGAGGCCAGGCTACAGTATGATCCTGTATACAGAGGCCAGGCTACAGTATGTGTGTCTGTGTGCAGAGGCCAGGCTATGAAAGGGTGCGATGGGACCAGATGTACTCATGGTGTCTGCTGCTTGTTTTCCTCAGCACCGAGCAGTCAAATAGCCCTGACTTTGGGGCCATGTGTGCACCATACACACGGGCCATCTCCCCCAGCTGGAGAAAGCACGAGCCTGGAGAACTTCCGCACAACCAACACAAAACACCCCGTCACCGACGCAGCTGCTTCTGCTGCCTGACCCAGAAGATCGTCCCAGAACGTAGAGAGAAAACACAATCGATGTGCACTTCGTCCTCCAGTGAAGAGACAGCATGCTGTTGGCAGGGAGCTGGGGAGATGGAGAGAGAGCGTGGGAGTGGGTGGAGTGGGCAGAGTGGGTGGCGAGCTGTATGACCCGTGCGCGCACACCTCTCGCACAAGCGCTCGTGAGCAGTCGTTCACCATCACAGCCGTGTTAATGAGCCACAGATGGGCTGCAGCAGCACAGCGGTCCAGAACACGGACACCTTCCAGGCTTCTACAAGACTCGCCGGCCAGCTTCCACTGCGGCAGTGAGCCAGCAGCTCCACAACATGGGACTGCAAGGCAGATGACTGCAATCCGCTGAAGAAGTCAACACAGTTTAACTTAGTCATCCGTAAAACAATAACCGCGCTCTTACAAGGCAAAATCCTTGAAAATTGAATAAAAGTCCTCTTGCTTCCAAAGCAAGTGTTTTCCCCCTGAAATCACCCTTGCTTTTTAATGAAAAACAATATACTCTAGGTATTTCAGTCCTAGAGTGAGCGAGTGAGCTGACTGGATTTAATAGGGCTCTTTATTGAAATCAGGGATTGCACAAACCGCACAGTTTAAACCTCTGCCCCCGTCCTTTCCTTCGCTGGCTGCTCGTGTGCTTGCTAGTGGGAACGGAGCTTCAGATCGGATTTAATGACGGCTGCGAGACTCCGACCAGTGCGCTGCCCGGGGCTGGCTGCTCAGTTAAAAGTTAACAGCGCGGTAATTACTCGCCTTGCACCTGGAAAAAAAAGGCACCACTGTGATTGCTAACGGCCAGGCAGGACCCTGGCTCGCAGTTTATCTGTCTTGAATGTTTAAATGTACAGAGTCAATTATTAACACCATGGTGACTCATGGATAATGCCCAGATTCCAGTTTTTTTTTTAAATGGGAGTCTATTAATACAGAAAAAAACAGAAAACAAACAGACCTCTCGCACGCCAGCAGCTCTGGGGTTGTCGTGGGTTTTCAGGCTGGTGCAGAGGTTCGGGTTCTGGACCTGCAACTGGAAGGGCATGAGATCGAATCCCTCCTGACCCCCCGAGGTACAGTACTTCCCCTGAACTGCTCCAGCAAAGCGCTGCTGTAGAAATGCACACAAACTGCCAGTTGCTTTGGATTAAAGTCAGCCAAATAAATTAGACCAATATAATCAAAATCTCCAGCTACTGTAGCATTGTTTGTGTCCGGCGCAAGCGTGCAACATGTTTCTCCTTCATAATGAGTTCCCAGATCCACCTCACGTCGCCTGTGTTATTCTGGTGAAGGTCACAGATGGTTTAACTAATCTTTTAGAACCAGGAGACTTCTTTATTAATGAATACGGAAAAAATGTCAGAAACCAAAATGGTTTGTACGTACCGGAAATGACAATTGCATTCTCCCCTTATTACTATTGCCTTAACTCCTATCTTCCTGGATAAAGTACAACAGCATTTTGCCATGAACATTGTGAACTCCACACCTCATGAGCTGAGGCATACCTGCCTGCTTCCCTCCAGCTCAGGTTGGGATTGCATACTGTGCCGTGTCACTCAGCTCCAACACATTACCGCGACCATAAAAATACATTTAATCAGATGAATTTCACATGAAACAAAGTATAATTTCAAAAAACACTCAGCCTCTCAGCCGATCCCAAGTGAATTTTTTTTGGGGGCGGGGAGGAGGACAAATAATGCCCTCTAATAAAAACCCTGTCTCTTTGGCTCTTGGTTTCATTTTAAGGGTATTTTTTATTGTTCTGCAGACGTGAGTCACACGCATCCACAAAGCAGACTTTGAAAACCCAAACGCTCAGAAAGAAACGCATCTTGCTGCAGCACAGAAATCAGTGCAGACTGGCGGCTGAGGGCGTGGAGCCGGACTTGGGAAGGAGCGCTGGTTTTCAGCTCCTAGTTTTGCATTGTGCTGCATCCATGACAACAGGGTCAAAGGCTGATTTTAATGCTATTATCCTAACATACCCAGAGCAGAATGCTAATGCATCTGTGTGGCTGGAATCAGTGGAAGGATCAGGACGCTGTGAACTATGACCAGTGTGGGTAGAGAGAGGAGCAGCCCTGCTCCGGGAGGCAGGAGCCCAGCCTCTGCCAACACAGCTGGCTGGGCTTCACCCACCCAGCTCTCGCCTCCCTGCCCCACCATGCTGGTGCCAGGGAAGAAGTCAGCTCTGCGCTCTTTCCCAGCGGCTTGGTTGCTTCTGTTTGAGTGTCGTCTTTACTCCGCAAATTATTTCTGTAAGTACAAACACTTGTCAGGCCTGCAGCGTGGTCATTTCTGTTGCCAGATTATACCCAAAGACGCTACAGAACAGACAGTGCAAATTAAAAGGCCAAAGCCTGAACAAAACCACACAGTTTGACATTGTGCAGGCCGGGGCAATCACTTCTACTTCAGTACAAGTGGCAGACACTTCCCAACAATAACATTTGTCAAAGACTTTGCCTACATTTAAGATGTGTCTTATTCCAGTAGAATAAGAAACAGTTGCTCACTTCTGCTCTTCAGTAACAGGTATTTTAAACATTGCGTGTGGACAGAAGTATCCTAAAGCTACACCTTCACATAAGGTGCCTTCCTACAACTAATAGCTAAAGCTGATCTGTCACTGAGTGTACATTTGTCAGCCTGAAAGCCAGAAAATAGCTATGCTTGGTGTAATATATTACAGCACAACCTGATACGCAGTTCAGAGGAATCAGAATTCACGGTAGAGCCTTGCATCTGTATTGTCGATAGGGTGGTGAAGGAGTATTGATAAGATGACGGATGCAGGTGTTTATTCTTTCATGGCCATCAGCAAGACACTATGCAAACCCTAGAAGATAAAAGTACCTTTGCAATCCTCGCGAGTTTTCCACTCTCCTTTGGGAGCCTCTGCCCAATCCTCATCCTGAGAACCCACACCTGCAAATGAGCTCTTTACTTAAATCACTCCTTAATTGAGCCGCACAAGATCCTTGCTTGGCACCTTTGCAAGCTGTTTTTTTTATAATCAAAAGGTTGGATATTTTAAGTTAATTACAAAACCAATGTTAAAAGGCTACCTCCTCCATGTTAAGGAACTGAAAACAATTTGATAGTGAAGGGTGCTCTGGTGGATCAAAACCCAGCAGGCGTGTGGGTGCCCAGAAGCAGGATTGGGCATTAAGGCTACCGTGTGCACTCTTTAAAACTGATGCAGAGGAATGTGCCCCCTAACTGTCAATACTTCTGACATCACCCCCTCTCTCAACAGAGCCCACCGGAGGGCTGTGTTGGGGCTCCCCTCGCCAGCGCAGTGTCCTGCAGGTTTTTTTTTTACCGCCTGTCCTGTGCACGAGTAGTAAACCCACTCGCTTCGCTAATTCAGCCAGCCCGTTCATCCCCCTAACCAGTCGTGGAGAATCTGAAGCTGTTGGGCTGAAGCGCAGCAAGATTCACGGTGTCAGACTGTCATCTGGAAAGAGACGGAGGCGTATCGGGGAGAGCCCCAGGAAGGACAGCGTCAGTAGAGAGGGCCCAGTCTGCGTCTCCTGTCGGCTGCGTTCTGCGCATTAGACACGGCGCAGAGGCGGGAGAGAGGGAAAGCAGGCGAGCAGCACACATCCAGCTGGGGTGACTGACAGCCCCTCTCTCTCTCTCTCTGGAAGCGAGGCGCACCTCGAGCAGCGGCCCGGAGATGGACTGGATCCAGTGGGCCTGGCCGCCCGCCTGCGCGGCTCTGGAGGTGCTGTACCCTCCAGCTGCCGACCCCACCCCACCCCCACCCCGGGAGCGAGCGTGTGCCAGGAAGGCCGGCCTCCCAGCACCAGCCCGGTTTCCTGTACCAGAGGGGCTCAGCCAGCGTTCGAGTGGAAAATGATGTGGGGGTGCGGAACGCCTGCTGTCTGCTCCCCGTCATCTGGCTGGGGCGCCCCTGAAAATAAAGCCTTGGTCTAGGTGGTTCTCTAATAATACGGCAACATCAGACATCAACAACACAGTCACAGGCCAGCCCTGACTTTCCTTTTTCACCTGCTCAATCAGTCCGCTTGTATTTTTAATATTTAGAGCCGATCTCTCTCTCCGGGGACTCGGCCAGAGCCTCCTGCACGTGAGGAGTGGAGGACGGGCACAAGGAAGAACAATTACATCAGGAAGAAGAGTCAGAAATGAATGAAGGATGCAGTTCGCACTGCAAATGAAAGAACCTGGGATTCTGTTCAAAGCTGAAGTAATGCGAAGAGGCCTGTAAATGCGCAGGAAGTGAGACATTACTAAGCAAGGTTACGGGGGGGGGGGCCATGCCAGATGGTTCGCTAAGTAGATAAATCAGACGTGATCAGAGAGAGGCAGCCTTGTGATGATGTGGAGCAGAGACGGTGCTAGCAGGTAGAAGGACAGTTATACAACCCAAGCCCCGCCCCCTCGTACCCTATCAAAAAGTGCTTTCAACCCGCTGGAGAACAAGATAAAAATCCTGATGAGCACCGGGGGACCCCAGACACGACAGGAGGCAAGCCAGAAATCACTTCAAACAAGCCAAGTTTCTAAAGCCCTTTTTTTTCTGCATGCTTATGGAGCAGAGCCAGGGTCCGAAAGGGTTAACGTCCACTTTGTCTCTGCGGAAGTAAATTAATCGCAGGTCCTTCCCGGTAGGAAAAGGAGAGTGAGAGAGTGATGAAATGGAACATCAGCACCTTTAACAAAAGGTTGCACAGGGAACACAGCAGCGGCTGCTCAGAGCCCAGTTCCTGGTGACAAAGGCACAATTACAATGTTCAAGACAATAAAAACAAAACCCAGATGGAAGATAAGTTTCAAAGTTAAGGATTAAAGATTAAAAATTCACTCGGAGCAATCAGTGCCATTTCGAGGCTGTTTCCTCTGATTAACCTTCACCCGACCTGGCCCCAGGCAGGCCTGCATCTAATTGTTCAATTACAGCCGCAGATCCTCAGCGCGTGAGCCCCACACCTGACTCCACAACGACAGAGCGCAGAGCGGGCCGGGCCGGGACAGGACCGGGGCCCAGGGGTGTGCAGAGTGAAGGCCAAGCCCTACACTACACTCACACTCACACTCACACTCACACAACACACACTCACTCACTCACACACATTCACTCACTCACACACACTCACACTACACTTACTCTCACACACACACTCACTCACACTACACACACACTCACTCACACTACACTCTCACACACACACTCACACTCACTCTCACATCCACACTCACACACAAAACACCCACACATCCACACTCACTCACACACAAACTCACACTCACACACACACCCACACACAAACTCACACTCACACACACAATTCGTCCCATTTCCAAGCCACTCTCAATCATGATGAAAAGTACAAAACCTTGTAGAGTGTTGAAAATTGGTTTTGCCTAATTTAGCATCTGATTTGATTTTTACTCCCCCCCAAGGAAATTGATTTTGTTTTAAACACCGGGAAAAGAGAAGCCATCCAATAATAAGACACTGTATTTACAGTTGATGGATTCGTTCGCACGCGTGCTCTAAAACAACGCTACGGCGGAGCTGCCGATCAGCCGCAGTTACACACGGCTGCAGAGTTAACTAGCTGACCACGAAATCCCACACTGCCCTGGCTATCAGAAGCCACTTCCTGCTCAAGGGTTCCACGACCTCCGAGAGACAAATGTGGATCCCCCCCTCTTTTCATTTGTCCAAGTCAAACACGATATTTAAAGAAAAAAAGCATTACCCCACATCAGAGGGAGATAAAAGCAATTCAAAACATTTTCAAAGAGTCTTATGTAAACTTATTATGCTGTATTAAATGTTTCCCATATTTATTATTTCTTAAGATTACCTCCAGATGGAGATACTATTATATCTTTTGCTTAACAAAAAACCCTGGGAGGCCACTCATTGTTTTGGCTCCAAATTCCAGTAGCTCTCGTCTCTAACCTCGTTGCTCGGCTCGTTTTGCACTGGCTGGCGATGCTCTTTTAAAGTTCAGAGGAATGTGCAGAGGCATTCTTCCCACTGCAAGGAAAGAGATTTCATATAGTGCGATTATACTTCATCCAATTCCTGTTGATCTCCGTTGAGTCCCTGCAGATGCCTGGGGCATGACATGGGGCTGGAGAATATGGCAGGCCAGCCCAGGTCCAAGGGTCCTTCCCAATTGAAGTGGACGCCTCTGCATCAACACTGGCGTCTTGTTGCCAGGCACTCGAGCAGATGTTAGCAAGCACTGCCCGGGTAAAGATCCATGGGATGCTTGAAGAAACAGCTGGATGAGCTCCTCTGATCAATCAGCTACTGACAAGCGAAGGAACCTGTTGGGCTGGATGGGCTCTTGTTCTTCGCCCTCTGTGTGTGTGTGTGTCTCATTATTACAGGGTGAGAATGGTACTGCATTGCCACAATCCAGCTCTTGTCTGCTCTTCCTGGTGAAGCCCTGTTCTCCATTCCATCACACACACACACACACGCAAGCATGCAGGGCAGAGACAAGAACAGCACAGCCCAACAAAGACTGCACTGTTGGCCTCTCTTCTCTCTCCCCTCCAGATTAATTGTTTTGCAATCAAGTCAGCGTGGCGCTTGTTTACAATTGCAACAAAAACAGTTCACTGCTCCTGGCATGCTGGGTCACACAGCAATCTGTCTGTCGCTTCTGCGGGGGATACCTTGCCAGCGCTGGTGTACAGCGAGATGTGCGTCTTCACAAGCAGGAGCGGGAAGACTGGGGTCTGTGTTCCACTTTAAGTTCAGGAAGATGGTACAGAGCCCGGCCAAGTGAGGGGGTGAAAACACAACAGTGACAAAGCGGAAAGCTGTGAAACTTTAGCGAATGGAAGTAGGACAATGCAGGGCAGAGGGAAAAAAAAAAAGATCACTTTTTTCCTATTAACTGCTTCTCTAAGTAAGTAATGCCAGGGCTCATTTCTCTAAAACAGAAACGATCCCTGGCAGGCTAAAACCAGAAGGACACCCATGCCCCCCCCCCAAAAAAAAACAAAAACAAATCACAAACAACACCAGGTTTTCCAATGCAGCATCTATATCAGGCCCTGCACAATGCACAAGGCCAGCGTGAATCTGCCCACTTCCCAGCGGGATGCAGATCCGCAGGCAGCCTGGCCCTGCAGGCCGGGAAGCCGGGCAGGCAGGCAGTCAGCCCTCCCTCCCGCACTGCAGTGCCGGCTCTTCCCTGCTCCCCCCTCCGCCAGGTCTACCACAGCCGCCGCGATCAGCCCTCGGTTTATTATTGGGCTCGGTTTTAAAAGGGAATACGCCAAAGTGATCCCTGGACTCCAATCTTTAGGCCTGTTGTCAGGACAAATTAATTTCTGCAAAAACGCACTGCGCCCCTGATACTATCGAGGAAATGTAGGATTAATAGAATCTCTCTATAGCTCCTCTGTTGTGTGTTTGCTGGGGGGGGCGGAAGGGAGGGTGGAGGGGAGGAAAGGGGGGAGGACTACAGCTAAAAAAAAAAACAACAGAAAACAGAAAATGAGAGGAAAAGAAGAGAAGGCGGTACGGGGCCCAGAGGAAACATCTCTGACCTCGCTCTGCCTCGCCGTGCCTCCCCAGGCCTCGCCTCGGAGCCCGCTGCCTCCGCGGAGAGGGCCGGGCGGGCAGGAGAGCTCTCGGAGCGAGGCGTGAAAGTGAACCTAGAGCAAACAGCTGCGGCATTGATTTTAGAACAGGAGAGCGCAGGAAGGGGAGCTGGGCTCTCTGCGCTCGCACATAAATATGCATCAGGGTCTGGGCTGCACATGCCGAAACTCCCCCGCAGCCCCGTGGGGACGGACGGGCGAGAGGCGGCGGCTCTGCGCGCGGGTCATCGGAGGCTTCGCCGAGCCCGAGACACATCCGGCGCGCCGCGTTCGCCCTGCCACCCCTGCGTCAGGGTGACGCAGTGCTGATTCTTAACGCCTTTCATGGAAAGAAAAAGAGAGCACAGAGAAGCAGCGTTCCAGGGTGTCAGGAGAGGAGGAAGAGACGGAGAAGGAGAGCTCTGAGGCACGAGGGATGAGGCTGAGTAGATATCTGTGCACAGTGGCCCCAGCCACCACCGGCGTCATCACTGCCCACACACACACACACCGCGCCGATGACGGAATATCGGAGCGACACAGTACTCAGCTGCACACTCTGACAGCTTCCCATTGATTAAAATCACTAATGACCTTTACCGTTGCCTGCGTTCTTAATTAACGCTGCATGTTTCGCTTGTCTCCGGTTCTGCTGACTGCCTGTCGTTCAGGTGTGCAAAGCAGACAGAGACGGGTTCACTGCTTCTTCTTCTGGGTCTGGGATAGACCTAGCAGATCCACTGTGGTGCTAGGGACAGCGGAAGTATTGTGTCATTCAGACTTCTCCTTTAATAAGATATTTAGATGGAGATGCATGTTGTGGGTAAAAACACAAATATTTTGTAAAAAGTCAGCAAAGTCAGAAAGCTTTTTCTCTCATTTTCCTCTCAGGGGTTGTGGACCGCAGACCAGCCCCCTGCAGGGCAGTGTGACACACAGACCATTTTGTGTCAGCAATCAACACGGCCAGCAGGTCTCTGGGAGCTGGGAAGAAGCTGGATCACCCGGAAAAAACACACACGGACAGGAGAAGAATGAGCGGATTCTACGCAGAAGTGTCCCAGGCCGGAATTGAACCCAGGACTCCGCAAACGCACAAAAAAATGGAGTGTTGATTGACCGTTGGGCTCCAAGGTGCTTGTGTAAATACTCTGAGGCTACTGTCACAGATCCACCGCTACAGAGCAGGACTGCAGGTGATGAGATTGTGACGGTGTTTATTTTTCTCTTTAACGTGCATAGCGCCCTGACTCTCTCCCTTAAACGAAAGGGCAGAGCTTCTTGTTTCAGCGGGGAAAAAAAACTTGAGATCCACTAGAACACGACAACTCACTCTCCCTCTCCCTCAAGTTAAAACAACTCGCATGACAGTCCAGTTTCAGAGCTGTTCCTCACGACTTTAATGGTCAGCTCACACAAACACCTGGGGTTGGATCTCCTCTGCTGTCAGGGCCCCCCGGATCGGAGACCCCACTGGTTAACAGCGACGTACCCGTGAATTGGATCTGAAACACAGCCGGGCAGTGCAGGAGACTCGGACGTGGAGAAAAAAAGACACACAGCACCCCCCTTATAAAACTGCAGGCTGCTTCTCCTCTACCATGGAACAGCAGCCTCCCATAAATTATAATATTCCCAGATTCAAGTGGGTAAGAGATTCTAAATCAAGCCACTGATTGCCACAGATCGTTATCATATATTATTATAGATTTGCTAGTCGTTACCTGAGAGGGCAGGCTAGCAGAGATCAATAAATGGCTAATTGAGCCTACCCAGTTCGCAGTCCACTGGGGCCGTGAACACACACTTGCACGCTTCCAAGAGCTGCATGGGAATATGGGGTGAGAGATTATGTGGAGGGTGCTTGTCAGGGATCAATACCGCCGGAGAGAGAGCGGCTTATTTCAGCACATGGCAACAGAAGCCCAAGTGCCGCCTTCGCTCCCGCGTGAAACGGGCCGATGCGCGGCCCGCGGAGGACCGAGGGGCGCCGGTGCACGTGCACGAAGGACCCCCGCGGAGGCTGGCGTCTCACAGGGCCCGCCAACGGGAATCCAGATCTGGGGGCAGCAATAACCCACCCGTCCATCACCTGGAAGCTGCCTGTGCCTGACTGGGACCAGTCCTGGAAGGACAGAGCACGGGGCAGGACTGCGCCCCGGATTGGGCCACCGGGCCATCGCACACGGGGGACAATTCGCCTCGTCCGCGCGACTTCGAAAAATGGATCCGGAGCGCCCAGAGAGTACCCGCATGACCCTGGTGGGGGCGGGGGCACCATTACAATCCACAAGGAAGGCAGCCCTGTCTGGAGTCCAACCCAGGAAATGAAGACCTGTGAGGCAGAAGCTTGTTTAGGCGTTTTTTTATATTTGTTTCTTCAGGTCAGTCCCGAGTACCTGAAACACCCAACTTCATCGGGGTGTCAGGAACTGGTCCAGGGCTGATACTAACTCTACATCCCATTGAACCCTTTTAAGATATGAAAAGACGTTTACAAATACGCCACAGATGGAAAACTGAAGTCAACGATCCTGTGATTAAGAGGGGAGCTAAACCCAGTGGACAGTGATCCTGCAGCACCAGGGCTGGGAGACACTGAACGAGACTTTAGAGAAGACGGCGATACTTGCACCTCTCACCACAGTGAATGTAGCACACTTTCAAAAACAATAATTTCAAAGAGAAAATTAAACTAAATATCATCACTCGTGATTTATCAGTCACAATAAACTATTTGGATCTTGCCAATTAAGAGTCTTAACAAATGAACATGTACGGACTTTGCTTGGAGGTCACTGTTTTTTTAGACAAGCTGCTTTAAACTACTAGTGCTTTGGACCACACGGAAGGCTGACCGATGAATGGATAAGAAAAAGTTGATTGTGATTAAATGCTCCTTAAATGCATTTTCACAGCCCCTTTGACGCCATAGGATCCCACTGTATTTTGCACACATAGTGAGAGACTTGCACCACTGCATGCAGCCCTGACTGGGTGAGACAGACAGACACAGCCATTGTGCTCCAACAGCATTTCCCCACAGCGGATCAGGACGAGTGAGAAACTTCTTCACTGCCTGAGCACACCGAGTGGAACTGAGCCAGGACATCAGGGTTAACGTCCCGGCTTGCAAACCGTGACAGTGGGCAGTGGTGTGGCGTAGAGCTGAGGGCTCTGGACTCCTCGACTGGAAGGTGGTGGCGGGTTCAAATCCCCAGTGAGGACACAGCTGCCACGGCCTCGAAGCAGGTACTTTACCCAGATTACTCCAGAAAAGAGCCATCTGCTTTGACGGGTGCCCATGTAAAAAAAAAAAAAGGTAATTGCAAATGTTCAATTCCTTTGGGTAAAAAGGATCAGCCAAATTAAACAATTAATGCCCTGTTCCTACACTTCTGATCCAGTGGGAAGAGTGCCACCTACTGCTCTGCCAACACTTCTCACAGCAGTAACCTGGTTTAGGCATGCTGACCCCAGAGCCAGCTGCTGAGTTTATACTTTATTTCTTTGTCCCTGCAGAAGAGGAAAAAGCAGAAATCCCCAAACCTCTCTTTTTTTTTTCGTGCACATGCTGGCTCAGAGTAGAAATCTGCTGAAACACAGCGTCTGGAAAGAGGAGGAAAAATCAGCTCCTGGATATCACACGGCATTTTGGAAGATTTAAATCACATATAACATGTGAATGAGGCCTTGTCAATTAACAGGACAAATGCTGTTTTCACAGTTATTAGCTACCTAAAACGTTTCATTGTGTTACAACCTACAGCAATTAAACCTCTGACGTGTTAATAGAATACAGTAAAACAGAGTAGGGAAAGAAAGCCCTGTGTCCAGACTCAGCCAGCAGATTCTAAAGCACAGTGCACATTCCTGTAGTGCCTTTATAGAGAAAAGCGCCTCAATGAACTAGGCCTGTCAATGCCAAAGGCTAAGGGAATGGATTAGCAAAAATCTGCACACTAGCGATTCAAAACCCCGACAGTCTAATAACCTCAGACAGTGAATTGAACTGGTATGGAGGGGCTTTGTACTATGGATCTATGCTACCTGCAGGTTTTTTAGAGAAGAAAAAGGCAGACATTTAGAAGAGTCAAAAGGCTTTCTTATTAAGCAAAAGGCATGCACACAATCAGACAGGAATTGAAGATTGCTACGCCCTGGATTATTTTATAATTAAAAACTTTCTGAATTCTAAACACTCCTTGAGCCTTTATCTTTGGATTTCAATGTCGTAGATGCAAGCATTTTGTTGTTTTTTTTTTGAGAAACTGTGCAGCACTAGGCCAATCAAATTTCTTTTCTCTTGAGTTCAAGCTGGAATGGAGTCTTTGAAGTTGGCAAGGAATTAGAAACGAGGACCTGGATTATGTGTGCGTTTGTTTTATTTTTTGTACTTTAGAAAGAGGTCCTTATTTAAACGTAGCAGAACTCTGTTAATTATAATTGGCAGATGTGTCCCTTTTGTGTGGTAAGAGAAGAAGGTTTTAGTTGGGCTCTGGTCCATGCAGAAGCTGGATGTTGACCAGAAGGACATTAATATAGCTTTAGCATTTACAGGGCATAACAGGCCATCAGGTTATATTTCCTTGCATGCAAAAGCCATTTGAAATTGAAATAATTATTCAATAGGCTGAAAATTACTACCACATATTTCTATGGCATTCAACAGCAGTGCAAACAATATCAAGAAAAAAAACCAATATTATTTACTTTTACTGCTGCGAGGCAGAATACTTCTCTTCGAAGGTGAAGTCCTTTAAAACAGCTATTACAAAAAAGATGCTTTAGACAGAACGATACCAAGTTAACAGTTTTATTTTGCAGCCCTGACACAACACAGGGAGCCCCATGTTCCACAATGTGGGTTAAGGCTTCACTGCAAGCGAAGGGAAAAAAAACAGGAAACTCTTTCCCCGATGAAGAGATGCTGAAACAGAAACTGCCAGACCCGCGCCCTGATCAGCCCAACAGAAATGTACAATGAAAGAGAGACTTAAGGACCAACAATAACCTTTCAGTATAGCTGCAATAACCTGATTAGATATTTCCTATGAGAGGTCAAAGAAGTCCTATCATGTTATATACAGTAGTCCTGCTTCGCTGTTTTAGTTTTTTTTCTTCCAGACGTCTACTGCCTCCTTAGTGACCTTCGACCTGATCTGAATGTAACACTTTAACCTCTATCGACAGCTGTTGACATCTCCAGGAAGCGAATTATAACATCTACTTTTGACAGCCAGGAAAACGACAAGATTCCCCTAAGAACCCCCTTCTCTTCTGCCCTCCAGGCTCATACTTTCTTTAAAAAAAAACCACATTATTTCTCGACTTAATGAAAAGTACTGTTTGCATTGAGGTTAATTATACCAACACTTCGCAAGCCATTTTTTTGGATGAAATTTAAAAGTAGAATGGTGTGATTATGTATTTGGCAATGTTTCAGTTTAATGATTTATTATTTTGTTTGCCAAGAAAATGCATGTGCACACTCCAGTAGAAGACAATGGGTATACTGCTAATTAATATGTACCACTGTGTACGATCTATATTGTTCCTCGTGTGCAAATGTGATGGGAACAGTAACATTAATGCAGTGACATAGAACATTTAACATATATCCTATAATTTGCCAACACCTTTACAAGGTGCATCATTTTCTCAGTCGTCACTGGGACCAGAGGGTAGAAATATAAATGAAGTGAGAAAAGGTTGTCTAGTAGTATTATAATATTAACTACATAAAACTCATTTCTTCTCTCATTCTTTTGAGAAGTTGGGCAAGGTAGTATTAAAAAGGAACCTTCTTAGCATTTCCTTGTACACATCCAGAGGATTCTGGTGTGTAGAAAAAAAACAACACTATTTCAGGAAATGAAATGAAATGATCCTGTGTAACAGGCCATTAACGTAATTGAACACCGATCACGAAATGGCAGATATTCCTGAAACTCACTGCTGCAACGCCAGGGTTTTAGACAGGATTGGGTTGCAGGCTGTGGTGCCGGGGGTCCCAGCGGAGGGGGAGACAGGGGTACCTCTTGCCTAGAGCAGAGGAGGACGGGAACAGGAACGTGAACCCCTTCACATCCAACAGGCCACACCGACAACAATTCTCCCATGTGCCGAACGCCCCCCAATATATATTGAACAGCTCGCTAAGGCGCAATGCACTAATAGCTTCAAACGTCCTCGCACGATCAGCGAACGGTGATATATAATCAAAAGAAGTCCGATTCAAACGGTGCACCTCATTCCTCTGTATTCACCCTTCTTCGTCCGGACCTCGCAACCTTGAACGGCGCCATTTATTTTTTTTCCCAAGATGCTTTGGGATGGGAAGTTCGCGGCGAGGCGCGCCAGAGTCCTTGAAGAGCACGGGGGGATTGGGTATACTGCTGCACGTGTGAAATTAAAAGAAGTGCAGCACCGCGATGAGCCTCTCTGCACCGATTCGGGTTTTGGCGTTAATGGCGCGATGGCCAAGGCGCCCCAGTACTTCAGAGCCTGGTACTTATTTTAATGAGAAGCCTTTCCCTCCCCCGGGCGGCGGCCATTTGTTTTCTCTGTGCCTGATTATATGTATAAAAATGTGTCTGCTGCTTCCCCCAGTGATTTACAGGTTCACGCGCTCAGTGCAGGGGAGCAGCAGCAGCGCAGCTGAACAGAATGTAATGAAGCTCCGCCGCAGCGCCTGCTTCGGGCCCCCATGAGCGCCGTGCGCCTTCATTTGAATCAGCAATCAAGTGAAAGATTCCACTCGCCCTTCTTAGGGTAGAAAGGAATCGTTAAAAAAAAAATGCAGAAGTATTGAGGCGACAGGCTAAGGCTGCAAGCTCAACGTCATCAGTTCATAGGCTCCAGTCGAACCGCTCTGGAAGCACTGCAGGGATAGAAGGGTTGCATTCGGTCTGAACAACACTCACAGCCAGCTAAATGTTCAGCTCAGGTAGGAAGAAAAGACAGACCCAGAGCAATGCAGTGAAGACTGGAACTAGTTTTGCCTAGTGTAGCAAAATCAACACACACGCACGCACGCACACACACACACACCCCCCCAGCAGGCTCAAAAGCAGTCATTGTCAAACACAGATGCCCAGAGCAACCCATTGTCCATTCTTCTCTTTTATTGGCACAAAAGGAACAAACTCTCAGGCAGTGAACATCATCTGTGAGCGGAAGAGTCGCACATGCTACCTTCGGATATCCACAGCCAGTACCCCGAACCGGCACACCAGCCCAGCAAGCGTGCGGACCCTGGGACCCTGCTCCTCGCGGCGCGCTCCGCTGACAGTGGGCGCGCACAGGCTTCCCGGCCCCCCCCCCCCGGGGGCTGCAGGCTTGTTTGTTTTGCCGTCTAATCCGTCCCATGGAGCCGCAGTCACCCCTCCTCCCCCACCCCCTGATTGGCAGGGGCTCTTTATGTCGTCCTCGGGACAGAGAGACTTTTCACAAAGACAGCTGCTTCCATTGAGTGGGCTCAACCGTGCTGGGCCGTGCGCTACAGAACTTCGGACCCGGCTGAGCTTGTACCAGAAAACGGGGATCTCATACACTGTGCGTGTCGGTTACATATACAGTACGTGTGGTTCCTTTATTTGTCATTTTGGTGGCCTTATACAGAAACAAGCAGACCAGATATTTAACAAACCCAACACCGGTTTCACCTCAGCTCAGTGTAGCCATTTCTGGCCTGGGTTCTTCTTGCCATTTTGTCCTTTCGAAATTGGGAGAGGGGCTGATATTGTTCTCATGGCTAAGCCTCCCAAGGCGCAGAAACACACTGAAATACCGTGTCCTGCAGGTGTCCAGAAGACCCACTCTGGAACAGGCAGGCCAACGGTGAACTAATCTGTGAGGTAGAGAGTTAAACCCCTGCCCGGGAACATTATTCCATTATTGGCTTGTTGATATGCAGTTTATTTTTAAAAAAAATGTTATTTCAGAGACTGCAAACAGGCTTATCGGAAAGATCAACAGGACAAATATATGCCAGTGTCTCCTGCCTGCTGGGCCGCACAGTCCCTGCTTTGCATTGCCCAGAGCCAGAGGAGCTCTCATGAATAACAGGTGCTTTGTAGTTGGCTGGGAGCGCTGTATTATATATCTGCTTTTGAAATGTGGAGAAAGGGAGAAGAAAAAAAAAGACATAACTTGGCAATTCACACGCACTGCTGTCCTTCAGAGAACAAACCAAGACAGCTGCCAATGAAGTGCACGGGGGTATTGACCCAAGGGCCGAGCCTAAACGGTCTTTTAGAAATCCATTTCCTCTCCTCGGGCATGGGGCCTGGCCTCTTCAGGGAGCGCAGCCACAGCGGTGTCACGGTGCTCCAGTTCCCGCCGCCGGGACCGGGCCTCGCCGGAACCAGCCCCGTGCGCTCCGAGGAAACCGCCTGCGAGCACAGCTTGGCCCCCCCGGCGTGGAAGTCGGGGAAGGGCAACCCCAGAAGCCATCACGGTATCAAGACCACACTCGCGTCAGCCTGGCGGGACTGAAACCTGCACGGTGCCCTCCTGTCCTCGCGCTGATCTACCCCCTTTGCCCCAGAGCCGTGAAGGCTTCTCCTCCTGGGTCCTTAGTTAAAAAGCGAAGCTGTACGGCCCAGGTAATTCTACCGTGCAACTGGTGCCCAAGCCGGGTTGCAGAACAGCAAGTGCCAGGGTGGGGTGGGGGGAGGGGGGAGGGAGAGATTGACGTTTAACCATTTAGCTGTACATTAACACACCTCGAACCCACATATACACAGCCCTGCAGGGAGAGGTCGAAAAGGGGGAAGGGGGGCACATAAAAAAAACAGGGAACAGTTTTATGAAACCTGGCGAGGGATTTCCCTGGAAAAAAAAAAGTCCAAGGTAGAGGTCAATGAATAAGTGTGTGCAGGCTGGATCCCGAATCCTCAAGGGTGACTGTAGGCTAATTAATAATTAATGCCAGAGACAGTGTGTTTGAAATGCAGATGCGATAACTGCAGGCTTGGCAGGGCTGTTCAGAGGAAGCAGATTTGGAAGCTACAGGGAATTGGCACTCCCCAGTTAGCTGGCTGTGGTAGAAGACCTGGGTGCAAAGCAAAGGCCGATGGTTTAGATTAGATTCCCTTCAGCTGCTAATTACCTGAACCTACTTTGAAGTTCCTCCCTCTTCAGAGCTGTAGGAGAAAGAGGCTGGTTCAGCCAGGGGACTTGGGGAGAGGATCAAATGCAGAAGTTGGGGGAGAGCAAGAGGAGGAGGACGGGGGGGGGGAGAGAAAGAGGGGGGCGATAGTGGGCACACATAAAGAGAAATATATATTTTTTTTAAACTGGGAATTTGATTTTTTACCTCTTCATCCCCGTACACACCCCCCCTCCACCCATCACTCTCAGCGAAGCAGCACCTACGCAGGTCCACACGTCTCATTTCCAAAATAAAGGAAACTAAAAACGTGCGCAAGACAGTTCTCTTGAAAGACGCTTGTTCCCCCCCAGAAACAGAGAGGCACAGCAGGGGGGGGGGGATGAACCCCACACACAGACGAGAGCGGGAGAGAGCCCACGAGGTGAGCTGGACAACACAAACACCGACAAACAGCACCGACAGCAGAAACGCTGCTTTGTGCTGATGGTTACAAAACGGTTTTGCTCCCAGGCATTTCTGTCAAGAACCTGGGGTGAGATGGAACTCCCCCACCTGCAGAGGCGCTGCCTTCTGAAGAGGCACACGTGGAGAGTGTGTGTCTACCTGGTGCAGACCGAGCCAAGGAGCGAGTGAGAGCACTCTAACTGCTGGGCTTGTTCCAGGAAAGGTACCAGGCTTGCCGAGGAGGAAAGGATCTCTTCAGGCCCTAAAACTCCACTTTCTTAACGTGAAGTTGAAACTGGAGAGGAGGCCACACATTCAAACTCCCTCTCCCCTCTTGATTCAGCGATTTGATTCCAAACCATTGAAAAAAAAAATGCCAATTAGTGGATTGAGATGTGTTTGGTTTTTTATGCGGGTGTTTGTCGGTGCGTGGAAGAAGCACTTAGTCATGTTGTTGAAGCCGATACTCGGGTTTCATTCAAGTTCAGGCTGGATGAGATCCTGGGATCAATTAGTGACCAAAACTGCCTCGTGCGCCAAATGGCCTCCTCTTGATCACTACCACTCTTGCTTCACAATATGCGAGGTCTGGTCCAGAAGCTGACCACAAACTACATTTCCTGTGTGGGACTTTCAAATCCACATGTCTTACAAGCGATATGAGTAACAGCAATGTGAGCAGTAGGAACGTCTGAATCTGAAGATAACCCAGAACACTGGAGAAAAAAACCAGGATTCCAGTGCATTTGAGCAAAAAACACAGTGCGTCAGAATTAAAACATCCTATTCCGCTCCAGGTGGTTGTCCTCAACCTGATAGGCTCAGGTCCTACAGCGAGAGAAGATGCCTCCACTATAGCATCAGCTGTACTGACATCCACCCACCGCTGGATGAGCAGAGGATGGAAGAGAGGCCATGGGTATGAGCACGGTCCCTAAAGGAAATAAACCTGTCGCGCACGATCCCCTGTAAATAAGAAGGAGCTCACGGCCGAATGGTATTCTTGACATGGGTTCAAAGCTAAGCGCTGTATTAGACCGTCACGTGGCACACGCACACTGCCGGGCCCTCCCCACCCCCGGGTGCAGAGGAAGAGAAACGGGTGCCTTGAAAGAGGGGGTGATAAGAAAGGCCAGATACCTTTCATGGTCCGACTGAAGACGCCCGTCCAGCCTCTCCCTCTCACCTTGCGGGGACGAGACGGGGCCCCCCTCCTTTGTGCCGTCCTGGCCCCCAGCTCCAGACCTGGCTCCCAGGGCTTGTACAGAGTGTTTGGTGGAGAGCTCTTGCGGAGGGGATCCATTACAGGGACCTTTTACTGAGTTCAGCTGTCCATTGTGCATGCAAGGGGGAAAAAAAAGATGAGAGCGTGTTTGATGTTAAAGAGATGGTAATGCGATGTGGCATTATAAAGCAGATCGCAACACAAGCGTTTGGATGATCTCACAGGGGCTACTGCATGTGTCTGTAGGCTGGTGCAGAGGGGCTGCATTTAATATGAACAGCTTGTTTTATAAATACAACAAAGAAACGTGAAAAAGGTGGTAAGGCTGATCTACTGGGGCTTTTTTTCCCCAAGAAAGGGGTGGAGCGGGTTTGGGTGGCAGCAAACTTCACGGGGCGCTCAAGTTTGAACGGTTGAATTCGGAGGTCAGTTTGGGAGAGTGCAGAGAGATGTTTCAATAGATGTCATTCTAACACCAACACGAGCAGAACAAAAACTGATCAACTTAAACAAGATCAGTTGGGATCAATTGTTGAGTGTCAGAATTTAAGAGATTCACCAGGGCATTGTGCAAAGAAAACTTTTTTGATTTAGAAAATACTGGTATCGTTGGAAAAATATTTACAATATAGGAGTCATCTTTTCCTTCCAAGGGAACCTATAAATTCACTATTTAGGTTACAGCACTAAACATGAAAAAAGGTAAAAAACGCGTTTCATACATGACCAAACATTTCAATGCATGTTTAGCTTCACTTTTTTCCCCCAAATCATCGGCTAACTATATAAATTTCAAATGCTGCACTTAAGTAATTTAAAGCTTTGTTGGAAATAAATCTTCTGGGTGCTTAAAAAGCCATTGGGCTTCTTTATCTCACCATATAATTGAAGCCCGCGTTGATTTTTTTTTTTATTTACAGGATAATCCCCGATATGCCTGGAGACTCATCAAATCCAAAATTAATCCCACTAAAGACACCAAACCGCGTTCGGCAACGCGAAATCCCGGAAGCATATTGAGGTGGCGGCGCGCGCTAACTGGCAGCGTGTCTGCCAGCAACAAGTCCCGAGCCGCCGCGCGCGGAGTGCGTCGTCCCCTCCCGCTCGCTCGGGCCTTTTCCACATAGTGCGGCCTTGTGTTCAAGGTTTTTTTTTTTTGCAACAACAACAACAAAAAAAAAAACTTTTACAGAGCGTATCTAATTTCATTACATGCGTTGTATTTAAATCTTTTTAATAAGAGAAAGAAGTTTTTATAACGTTAGAAGCGCCAACGAAAACTGCATAAATAACCAATGGAGTAGTGAGCATTGCAATGGAAGCATACTCCCAAATAAAAAGACACTACAGAGGACACCAACTTCGGGTGCCGCAGGGTTGTAGTAGATCACCGTACAGGACCGACCGTCTCGGAAAACCAGCCACTTCGCCCTCTCTGTTAAACCACATTAACACAACCTGTACAATCCCCCACTTAGCCAAAACACGTGATATTAAAACAAATTTAATTCATGTTATTTCGTTACGGAATAATGCATAACGCGTTTAAAGTCCGTCTAAAGAACTACGTGTTTGTTCATTCGGTCACTTACTGTAACAATATGCGGACCATTTCAGTGGGTAAACACAACTGAGTGCTGTTATCTTATTTTAGGGCATTAAACGTGAAGATAGAAAGTACTAATTACCGGCCCAGAAACAAAGACAAACTTTAAAATGTATTTTCATGCATTCAGATACGACACTTAAAATTAAACTCCACATATCATTCCGTGCCATTATTTAAAAATTTAAGCTTCGTATTATTAATATTGATGAAAAATAGCCCACCGCTGAATTTAACAACATTCGGACGCAGTAGTTGGAGAGTAATGTAAATATTTTAACATTAAGGTTACAGCCTGTTTTCGCAAACTTGATTACTGCAACGCGCAGAAATTTCACAAGACTTGCTCAAGCCCCTCAGGGCGCCGCATGTATTATTTACGTCTTTTACATATTTCTGCCAGACATCTCTTCAGTTCAGACCCCGGACTGCAAACGCTCGGTTTAGTTCATACAGACACGAATCCCAAAATTATCAACACAACTCGTGCACTATGTCCAATGCCGACATGCTGGTACAGTATTTGAATCCTCTAATACAGGGGGAGTCCTCTTTTCGTTTATTCATTAAAAAGGCATTTTCAAAAAGTTAAAGGAAAAATAAGCTCCTTTTATTCTACACCTGTTTCCGATCATTTCTGATCTTACATCAGCCGGACATAACTTTCTTTTTTAAAAAAAATGATGTTCTTGTTGGTGTGATTACTGCTACTACAATTATCCCCCCCGACTGGAATGCCCAAGACATGAAAATGTCATGAGTCAATTTCACGAGTCAAAATCTGGGCTGATCGTTGGATCTGCCACTGTCCGGCCGTCGGATCCCGCGGTACTTTGTTCGACAAAGCGCTGTTTGCTCCCGGCTGCTTCATTCGTCCCACCAGGTACGAAGGAGAGCCTGGAGTACAGTAGAATACCTGCTTGTCACTCCCCGCGGCCCCACACCTGCGGGGAGACGCGGAAAACATCACCTGGTCCACACCTATCGACACGCGCTTCACAACCCGGCGCCCGGTGCTGGCTCGGGTAGTTCTGCTCTTTACTTCCAGGTTGGGGATGCTGTTAAGGAGGTGCGACCCGCATCGTAAGATGACATTCCTTCCGTTTTTTTTCTTTATTCAAATATTTTTTTAAAAAAAATGACTGTTAATCGATAAGCTTCCCTGCATTCGAAGTCCATAAAAACTCACGTCATTTTCCAATCGAATTATTTTCAACACGTGGTGCGCAGGAAACGATGCTGGCCGCGCAGTTTAACGTTTCTTCTGATGCTTTGTTTTCATTACTATTAATTAATCTATTGACGTAACGTGTGTCGCCTTTTCACGTTGCTGTTCGGAATATGAGCCGCCGAACTGGGTCCTGGGTCTGGAGTTCCCGTGAAAACACAGAACTCGGTCCGGTTCGAAGGAACACACCTCACAGACATTTCTCACCCACACAACCAAATTACAATGCGTGGGCTGCAGTCACTGTAAACGCATTCTTAAGCGATTTAACTCTCGTCTCTTTGATTTTATAATAATAATAACAACAACAATAAATAAATTAACTTATTTGTATGCTCTTATTTCGTCTAATTTGAAGGCGAATACTGTAACGCTGCGAAATGTTTCAGACTGCGCTCAAAAAAGCGAGGGGAAGCGTGGAGGCATTTTGGCCGAAGAGCTGCTTTAAAAGTAAGAAGGTAGACTCTCTCTCCCGCTTTTCCATCAATTTCCCGAAAGCGGGATGTCAGTTAGCCGCTCAGTTTTGGGGGCGCCGAGGAAGGCAGAGGCTGGGTGTCCTGTCACCGAGAGCGACGAGCCGGGACTCCGCTCAACCAAAGATCCGGACAAACTTTTCGCCCACTTGTTTTTTTAGGTGAAATTATTTTTTTTCGCCCCCGCCCCCAAACGAACATATTTTCCCCTGCACATAATTTAAAAAAATTTAAAAAATAAAATTGAGAGTGGCTGCTCTCAAAATATTGTTATAGGACCTATGGAGTGCGTGAATAAAAGCACAGTCTCCCGTACACAGCGACTCAAGCCAGCGCCGACCGTCACTTCTTAAACCAGGTACTGTAGCCCTTCAAACACACGCCCGGAGAGCAGACCGCTGAAGCACCTTTGTACCTGGTTACACTGTTGGCGGTAAAATCCAAATTAAAAGGGACAGTCTTCTGTGAAGGGATTAAAAACAATTGTCACCGACCGTATTGGGACTCTTTCGTTATATCTTACCTAAGGCGTTTCTGTAAACTGTTTTTACTACTTTTGTACCGTTTTCACCCGACTTTCTCGTCAGCGCAGAAGCGGGAAATCAACGTTTTATCACTCCTATGTGCGTATTACACGACTTGAAGACCGAAAAGATCAATAACGCAGGTGTGCTTTGATTTAGCTCATTTAAAAAAAAAAAAAATCAAACCGCGGTCTGCGCCGATTTATAACACACCTAAAGAATTAAATGGCGTGAAATCTTTCTCGCGTGGCCATAGGCTACAAACATTAACACTCCCGTGTTCTAAGAAATCACCAGCCATTCAATTAGGCCACTCCGGGGAATGTTCCCCCCCAAATAAACCAATCATTCCACACCGCTCAAGTGAACAGACCCCGGCAGCTGATTATCAACAAGCAGACGGCCATGAGACACGTTAACTTCAGACTTCAAAAAAAATAAAATAAAGTCGTTTCGTTAGAGCAAACGAACGGGAGGGGGGGTGGATATTACGCGACAAGGAATAAAAAAAAAAACACAGAATTTAGGAAAATGCCCGAATGCTTACAAGGTACCAAAAGCACGGTCTTAACCCGGACAGCTCTGCTGATTCTATACTCTAAACCCAGGCCTGGGAGCTGTGATGTAATAGGTTGTGTACACGGCCGGAGAGAGACGTGGGTGGCGGTCGGGAGGCGGAGGGGAGACGATCTGACAATTCAACGGATGATGACAGTTCGTGTATCTTTTTATTAGGCTGAAGACGTGCGCGCTGCACAGCCGCACACTCCCGGACGAGTTCAGCGCAGCCCCGTCAAGAACAGGGCAGAGCAACTTTTCACAACTACCACACCCCAGATATCACCGGCGTCGTCTTCGTCACCACCACAGCAACGCGTGCCAAGCAGGCGATAACGCCTGGGAGTCACGATCTGCAAGTCGCTTCATGTGGATGTTAAACTATTTTTATTCTCTGGGGGGGGTGACACGGTCTGAACTGAGAGTGCAGCTCACCGGGCTCACGTAAAATACTCCCAGCGAGGCCAGAAACCAAACCCTCCACCTCCAGCATCCCTGGCGACTCGGGTTGTGGGCTGTGAATGGAGGAACTGGTGTCCCGGCGCGATTTTATTTTTTTCCTTCTCTGGTTGAAATATTTTGGAGTTGCCGGGGGTCGGGAGGGGTTAGGAAATATCTCATTCCGCTCCGAGCCGCGGGGTGTGTGTGTTGCTTGGCTCTGCCCTGTTTGTGCGCTACATTTCCCTCCTGCGTTTCCTCTGCTCGAGCGCGGCTCCCAGCAGCCCCGAGCCCCCGTGCCAAAGCGTCCTCGAGGACCCCCTCACCCCCCCAGGCGCTCGCGCGGGCACCCCCTCGCTCCCAGAGAGCAACATGGTATCAGTCACACACACACACATACGGGGGTAACACTCGTATTTCTTGCAGGGAATTTTAAAATCGTTAACTGTAAAAGGTAGCAAAATTCGTCTTTAGAAACGTCACCGTATTAAAAGTTCGCCCTGTTCATATGAACCCTAAATGCAGGATGTTCGATACGATATCGACAAGACTGAGCGCAGTTCTCACAGATAATGAGACCGACAACTCGAAGCACCAAAACACGAATGTTTATTATTATTACTATTATAAATAATAAATAATAAATAATAAATAATAACAACAGTTTTCCATTTCGCATGTTTGGTTGTTGTACTGTTATCCGAAATTTTGGGGGATATAAGAATTGAAGAAAAAAATCAGGCAGAAAATGTCGACATTTACGTCCGAGGTTAGTGTTTGATGAATGTAAATCATAACGAAAGCAGACGGTTTGTGTGCACGTTTCTCCAGCGAGAACAGCAAAAACCGAGGGTCCTGCCACACAAAAAAGACACAAACCTACAAATACAACGCTAACAATTTAAAGGCGACAAACAATGCCGAGATAACGACTATTCGCGATCACAACTCGTGAATCATTTGGAGGGAAAAAAAAGTCAAAGAGATCATTTTTTAAAATAATCGAAGCACCACTTGTTTTTTTTTTAAAAAGCGTTATCATTTTTAGACTCCCAAATTAAGCGTCTTCCTCCGTAAAGCTGTTCAGCCCAGAAAAGAAAGGCGTTACAACCACTAAGAAAGAAAAATAAATAAATGACAGAAAACGCATTAACAAAAAAGTTATCAGTCTTTTTTTAATAAAGCAAGACCTGTTAACCACACCGCATTTTATGCCTAATTTTTGCGGGTTTTGTACCGTGTTTAACGTGACAGATATATGAATTCTGTTTTAGTAGTAGTAGTAGTAGGAGTTGTTTAAATGAAGTTGCCCCTCTCTCCGGAGTCGCGAGCCGGGCGCGCTGGTCTTTGTGAGAAGGTGCAGGCGCTGCTCGAGAGGTCGTGACACACGAGTGACAGCGGCGGCCGCGAGCTTCACGCCGGATTAAACGCGCGGGGCAGGCCCGTCTTCTAGGTGTCGAGATACGCACAACCGCATCAAATCTGCTGTCACATACCGTACAAAAAAAAAAAAAACCCTACAACTATAAGATGCACCCTTGTGCAAACGGAAGACTGACGTGAGATGCGAGGATAAAGGAAAGTGCGTGTACCGCAAGAGAGACTGATCTCTCAAACGCCCAAATGAGACGTTATTGAATAAAAACAGTGAAGCGTTTCGCGATCCGTTCGACAAGAGCTTTGCTTTCCTCTCCTTTGATGAAAAGGGTGGATAAATATGTTTTCGGAATAAGCCGAGTGTCCTGTCATCCGCATTCTGTGACCTTTTTTGTATCTTTTTAATCAAGTTTATCATTTTGTTGCAGCTTTAAAAAAAATCGGTTTGAGCGCAGTGCAAGCGAGACGGATGAATCGTCCGCGTGTACCCTTTATTTACAAGGGGAACACCTGTAAGATTTGTTGTAGCAAAAATAAGTTCTTGTTGTTGTTGTTGTTTTTGTTTTTAAATAATATCAAACACGCGTTCCGTATACGGGATGCCGACATCCACGCGCGCATTCGTATAAAACATTTTTTTTTTCCACCTAAATGAAAACACCAGCCAAACACGAAACTTTTGGGGGTGACCAGAACACGGCGTCACTCGTGTCCTGCAGCACGGGCGCTGTAACCCGTCTCCAGGCGGCACGGCGATTGTAACAGTTTCAGTGACCTCACAGTGAACGTCAACTCTGTTATGCATATCTCCAATTATACCGTGTTATTGATTGATGTGCGCTGGTTGGGGGGAGAGAGGCCGTGTGAATAACTAACTTTAAACATCGTCGTTTAATTCTCCCGTGGCTCCACGGAAACACGTGGCTCCAAGATTAAACGCGAAATAAAATCTTAAACAAGAAGACTTTTTCCACCCACCCCCCCTCCTGTAAGGTTGCACCGTTTGGAGAAGCTACAAAAATCTCAGTTTCTCGTAACAGTAGCTTCGGAGGTTCTTATTTTGCACCGGGTCTAGCAAGGGCCTCTCTTGAATGGGGCTCTTTCATTCGGCTTGGGACGGCCATTCGTGGCCGCGGTTGTCTTTTATTCTGTTCTCTATGGAAACCCGGATCGTGGGGAGAAAAATGCGGGGCTGAATAAAGCAAATCCGCACAAGGAACGGCTTGAGAGCAGCATCTGTTACACTTGGAAACTTAGACTATCGAGAGAGACCCACAGGAACCCCTCCACACAACAGCCCCGCAGTTTAAACCACATTGCCTGATGAACGCGGCTCGGGGAAGTGCGGTCGTGCTCGCCTTGCACTGAAACAAAAACACAACAACAGCTCTTTACTCTTGTCTCCTGCATCGTCCGATATTAAATTCACTTCTGGAATACCGGTTCCATCTTAGAAATATTGAACATCAACAACACAATCTGTCCGGATGTGCTCGTCATTTCATTTTTTTAAAAAATCACGTTATTTACATTTACACTCGCGCTTCAGTCCTTTGCCATTGTGTCTATCCCTAATGTCGCCTACATATGTCAGAAGTATATTTTTTTTAGAATAGCCTATGTACGTTTCCACGTGCATTCATATACACGCAACTATTTGAAAGTGCATTTTAGCACCCGCAAAAGAAAGGGATGAAAACAGCGCGTTAAGAGGGGAAAAAAAATATTGTCATGTTGGATATCGGTGGAATCCGTTAATTTAAATTCAAGCCTTAATGGTTTCCAAAAACTAAGCGAATTGCGAGCTAAAGGGCAAAAAAATCGTAATATTTTAAATAAAATAAATAGGGGGTTCCGACACTATAGAAAGAAAAAAAGAACCGAGCTTCCTTTCGGTTAAATTAAAAAAAAAATAAAGCTGTGAAGTTAAGCCCCGGGTTTCTTGCTCCTGCGATACAATACAGGCAGCTGCAGTTAAGAACTAAAAGTAAAGATTTCATACAACCACACACAACACACCAAGACCCTCAGCTAAGGTTTGACACGCCGATCAGTGAGCGCTAATTTCACAGAACCCGTTCAACGTATTTTTTTAAAATACCTCCGAAAAATCCTACATCCTCAGTCCATGTTTACTTAATATATTGAATAAATTTATCCCCGTGTCACGCCGTTCCTCGCTCAGACCCGAGCTAGTCGAATCTGTCACTTATAAGCCTTTACAGCGTCAATAAACTACAGTTTCGTATCATCAGTGGTTAGAAAGCTCACCTGTTAGTGTTTGAGCTTCTTTAAAAATGTCTTCTGATCAGTGTCCTTTAGAGAAACCGCAGTCTTTAATGACTTTCTGGTGGCTACTAGCCTTCTTTTATTTCTGCTAAATGTATGAAAATGTATGCAAATTTAAATCAAGCTTAACCTGCGAGCTCTTGCAATATATTTAATGGAATTTCAAACCAATAAGGGGACTCTGATGTAGTCTTCTAATGGCAAATATAATTATGCAGCTAGGTAACCTCTGAAATATGCAGAGGTCTTTTTTCAACTTTCAGCTGTCGAGATTCTTAAGGAAGTGCTCGCCCGTTTGCACAATTTACACAGCAACCACAAAGACGCTTGTTGTCTACAGGCAACACCCGCTTTAAAGAGATGCTCAGTCTGGCGGCTTGAAATCAGCGATGGGCGAACAGGAGGACTCCAGGAGCCGCGGCTCTCGTTGATAAAAGGTGTGCGTGTGGGGAGGAATTTGTGCGTTTTGGGGGAAAAAAAATAGGTTTCATGTCTCGGTGTTTTTACACAGTTAGAAACGCGAATTATGTTTTTTTATATATATATATAATTATGTACTATTAGAAAAAAAAATACCAGGAGCTAACCACGTTTTTATTTTTATTTTGGGGGTAATTTAGCTACCTTCTCATGTTTTGAATTGTTGTCTCTCACGGGCGCAATTCCTTTTTTTTCTCTAAAACAGTTGGATTTGGATGACCTTATCGGCGGCGGCGGCACGTTTGAGCTTTTTGCAATTGAAGAAAAATTCTTAAATAATTCATTCGAGAAAATCCACGTGTTCGTAACAGAGGCCGGTTCTTTTTATTCTTTGACCAGATGTCCAGTTTATTTCCATTCCGCCCGTTATTCCCCTCAGCCATATCGCCCGGCTTCCTTCGCGACCGGCTCTAGACTTACCCAGGAAGGGGCAAGAGCGGACTGCCGGGGGGCGCCTCGGCTTTCTGAACTACCTGCCCAGAAGCACCGCGCTTACACACCTCCAGAACCGGATCGTTTCTGCTTTTAATAACGACCGATGCAATTAGGTGGCGAGTCTCCGGCTGTCTACGGGCTGTCTCGGGGAGAGGAAAAAAAAAACCGAACCGCCACCTGACAAGAAGGATTATGTGCGTTTCTTAAAGGAAAAGAAAATAACGCCAGTAGTAATAACCGTGCTTAAATAAGTTAGGAAATAGTTAATAAGATCTGTGAAGCATGGACAGTCAATTACACAGCGGTACCCAATGGAGCCTGCGGACTGACTCACTTCCTGTTTTGTGTCGAGTTAACTCTTCGCTCCCCGGCAGCCCCCCAGTCTGGCGAGGAAGAGCCCGCCTCCTGCGCTGCGATTGGCCGCAGCCGCAACTCCTGTGTCCGGGCGCCCCGGCGATTGGGCGGCCGGGCTGCCAGTTCGGGACGGGTTTCTGATTTGGCTCCCGAGCCTGGTAGATGTCAAAGGCTGAAGCGGTTCCCTTTGCCACATTATAACTAGTAGGGGATCTACAGCAAGCAAGCATGGCCACAGCTGCCTCGAATCCCTACAGCATTATCAGTTCCAACTCTATGGTTCACACAGATGCACCGGTCATGCAGCAAGGCAGTCCTTTCAGGAACCACCAGAAACTTCTCCAAAGTGAATACCTACAGGGGGTCCCCAGCAATGGGCACCCTCTTGGGCACCAGTGGGTGACCAGCTTAACCGAGGGGAGCCCCTGGGCAACGTCGTTAGCCGCCAGCCCTCTGGAGCAGCAGGACGTGAAACCGGGACGGGAGGATCTCCAACTCGGGGCGATCATTCATCACAGGTCTCCTCATGTCGCCCATCACTCGCCTCATACAAATCACCCAGGTGCGTGGGGAGCGACCGCGGCTCATAACTCATCCATAAACACCGGCGGACAACCTATCAACATCTACGCGCAGCCTGGCTTCACGGTCAACGGTATGCTGGAGCATGGCGGGCTGACGCCTCCCCCGGCATCGGGTCAGACCCAGAGCCTGCACCCGGGGCTGCGAGACACCCCGGAGCACGCCGAGATCGGCGCCCACCACTGCCACGACCACTCGGACGAGGAGACGCCGACCTCGGACGAGCTGGAGCAGTTCGCCAAGCAGTTCAAACAAAGGCGGATCAAGCTGGGGTTCACGCAGGCGGACGTGGGGCTGGCGCTGGGGACCCTGTACGGCAACGTCTTCTCCCAGACCACCATCTGCAGGTTTGAAGCCCTGCAGCTCAGCTTCAAGAACATGTGCAAACTGAAGCCCTTGTTGAACAAGTGGCTGGAGGAGGCGGACTCGTCCACGGGCAGCCCCAGCAGCATCGACAAGATCGCGGCGCAGGGGCGGAAAAGGAAGAAACGGACCTCGATCGAGGTGAGCGTGAAGGGAGTGCTGGAGACCCACTTTCTGAAGTGCCCCAAGCCCGCCGCCCAGGAGATCTCCTCCTTGGCAGACAGCCTACAGCTGGAGAAAGAGGTGGTTCGCGTCTGGTTTTGTAACAGAAGACAAAAGGAGAAGAGGATGACCCCGCCGGGGGAGCCGCAGCAGCACGAGGTGTACTCGCACAGCGCGAGCACGGACAGCTCCTCGTGCCGCGATCTCTGACCGGCAGCCGGGCGCCGGGACTCACCCCGCGAGACTCTTCCACAGCAATGGGAATCTAGTGGCTTTTTCAATTAGGGGCTCTTCTCCTCCCCTCTTCCCGCTCCCTTGGCGGTACGACGGTAAATGAGTAGGGACACTGCGAAAGAAAATAAAAACAAAACCAAGTTTCCCTTTTATTTTCCCCCTCCTCCCTCCTTCCTTTCCTATTCTCCAGCGTTTTTTGGGCAATACACCTTTGCAGACCAATGTTTGTGCGAGTCATGAACGGGACGCCGTTTAGAACAGCAGCAACGACGAAAACGTGTTTATTTTTCAATCGTTTCTACTGCAAGGATTTCGATACAGACGTGTGCCTCTGAATAACCTCCCAGCGCCTTGGTTATCACAACATCAGGTGAATCAGTCACAATTCACAGCCAAATCATTTGATTATTTTAGATCTCTATTTTTTTAATTTTGTCCGTGCGCTGCTCTGCCGTTAGACTCACTGAACTGTTTTTTTTCCCTCTATCTACGCGCCTCTCACGGTGTTGAACCCACACGGAAGAATAATAGGGGGGAAAATGGATCATTTTGTGATTCGAATGTTTTTTTTTTCCCTGCACATTGCTGAGAGAATGAATTCCGTGCGCTGGTGGATACAAACCGCTTCCTCCTCACAGCAGTGTAATGTGAGCACGCAAGACACCTTGATACGGTTAGCTGTACTGTACAAACAACTTAGCGAGATTTAGCACCTGGATATTTTTAAATATATATTTTTTAGGTTCTGCGTTTCAGCATTACACGCACAAGAGCTGCGCAGTTGCTTTCTCACCTGAAGCATCGTGATCCTCGGTGTTCTTTTAAGGTTTACTACCCGGTTTAACACAGGAGAAATACAACAGCTCAAGGGTACCTACCAACGAAGCAACTTTTTTTTAAAAAATAAAACAATTATTTAAGAGAGCAATGCACAGGCGTGCAATGTTTTATGGTTCTTCACGGAAAACGAAAATAGGGATTAGCAGTCCGATAGTATACTCGACCATATTACTGTGTTAAACATTTGGCATTAAAAACAGAACCATAAGATAATTCCCAATACGAAAACGTTGTGTGCCATTATATATTATTTTATTGTACACGCTCAATATCTAAAGTTTTGTAATCTTTAATGTTCCAGCTTTTGATTTGTCTTTAATATTTCTTCCAATATTTGCTATTGTACAGTTTTGTATAATAAACTTTTTTGAAGTTATTAATTTAAACAAAGACCGTTTAGTTTATTCATGCACTTAGTGATGTAAAATAAACGCTATTTTCATTAAAAGTTGAAGTTTTCAGCAATTTTATTCCAAATACTACGGCAGTTCCAGCGATTATTTATTTTCAGTATAAACCTTGTATTATGTTTTGGAAACGAAATGTAAAACCGTTAAAATATGTATGTTGGAATAATAAAAATCGAACTTGTTGTTACATTTTGGGGTGTCCGTTTTTAGTTGAGGGTTTATTGGCAATATATATTTTATTTGTTGTATGAAAAAGGTCAAACCCGTTTAAATAAATGTTTTTTTTTTAAGAAATTAAAACTGTTTGGGGACTTTTCGTATACAGACGATTTAGATAAATATCGAGCTTTATTGTTGAAGTGCTTTAATTATCACGGCACTGAACCTATTTTTATAGGGCAATTTAAGTGGACTTTTAACTGGATTAATATCAATATTCTGCGGCTTCCTCTGTTTTTTTCGGCGTTTTCTTATTAGAGACAGGATTGCTTGTTCCCAAATCGCGGTCGGAGTAACGTGTCATTCTGTATTTTTAAAGGAATCAGGGTAGCGCAGATAAACCTTGAGCAACGTTCTACAGACGATAGATTTGTGCAAATGTATGTTTAAAAGGCTTATATCTAGTGTTTTTATGCCTAAATGAATTTCCTCTACTTATGTACCACAGATGTTATGGTAAAAAGATAATCATCGGATCGTAATGTTTCCCGAGGCTGGTACTGTATGTTGGTGAATTCCTGCGTTATTTTTCTGGGTGTATAAGCTATGAAACGCATACACTCACACACCGAAAATGCTGAAAACAACCGTGTTCAAACAAGAACGTTTTAGGTGTTAACAAAATAACATCTGTATGAGGGCAACATAGGGTATTTGATCCTGACAAAATAAACGGCGTTAACCTGAAATAATAGAACAATAACGTTTATATAATTCACGGTAAAAATAAAATAAAATAAAATCTCACACTCGTACAAAACACAATTAAACCGGTCGTTGCTTTTTTTCCCCCTTTTCATTCTGCCGTTTGGAGAATGCAGAGAAAAAAGATTGACACTCCACCAGGAAGGGCGAATTTAACGTTAAAAGCCGCGTCTAGAATTCTCCTTCCGAGGGGCGCACCGGGCCCGACTGTCTGTTATCGGAAACGCCGGTCGAACACATTCCTGAAGCCTTTCCCTCTTCCAGAGCGCACGTTTCAGGCAAAGGGACACCCTGCGACCGCGGCTCACGCAGGCCTGCGTGGGTGGGGGGGGGAATACTTCTGGTGTAGTTTATTACATGAAAGTATGCGAAGAAAGGACATGTCAATGTGAACTAGTACCTCAGCGTTAACGGCTAAATGAAACCGCCAGCGAATGCCTGCGCAGTTTTTGTGCGGCACCTTCTCGGATGCTCGTCTCTACATTCGGTATAAGGGCAGGACTGGGATCGCCAGAGCCCGGCGTTTTTACAGGCTACGCGCGGGTTTTCCACGGAAAATAAGCGCGCTTCTCGTGGCGTCTGTGCAGTCCGAGCGAGGCCAGACGGAGGGCCACCCGGCGCGTGTGCGTCCTTCAGCAGTCTCGCTCACGCGTGGAAAAGGCCTGCACCGCAAGAGGCACGGCAACACAGCCCCGCTTAGCAGTATGCCGATACTCCGGGCTTCTACCGCACAGGGCCGGCGGCGGCTGAACGGTCACTGCGGCCGTCGAGCCCACCGGAGACAGCGGGATGCTCAGCCCCAAGGCCGCGGCGTGACAAGGCCCACGCCTGTCCTCTCGCCCAGGCCCGACACTGGCGTCCTGCAGCCGCGCGAACACAAAGCCCGTGGTCCGAAAGTAAATACCGGCCGATACAGTATTTCAACTGCTCGTAAAACACGCGCTTATCCGCCATGCGCATATAAACGAAATGAAGTGCAGTACAGAAACTACAGCAGCTCTCTGCGCGGATCCACGTCTAACCCGAGTCTTTTTACCACAATAGTTACACCCTTTGCGTACTTTGTATCGACTCCCAGTAATTCAATAATAATAACGACCATAAAAACAATTATAACAACAATACTAATAATAGCAATGTTCCCCAATTACAGCACTGAGCAGCAAATATTTCCAAAATGAGACATGGAAGGGGAATTGTGTTCTGGGGGTCATAAAGGTGACAGATTACACAGGCCGAAAAGGCGACAAAATAATAGCACCTTAAAACACTGACAGTTTCTGCTCAAGAAGGATACTACTGTACTTGCTATTAAAGTACCTTTTATTCCGCAGCACACGGGTGTACGTGTCTCGGGGTCTGTCGGCCGGCTGGGACCGGGGCAGACAGAGATACAGCGCCTGTCTCGCGTGGTGTGTCGCCTGCGCCCGTCCTCTCGCGCCTTGAAGCCGCAGGAAGCGGCCCCACATCAACACATACAGACTATTACACTATAAATTATGTATGAGCTTCAGAACTCGGCATCTTGCACAGCTAAAGGTTTCTCAGAACGACTCGCTCACTACATATATATAAATGGATATAGGCACTACTCTTTTTTTCAGTTCCGATGCACGCATTGGAAATGTTCAAGCTTTTGAAAATAAGGCACCCCTTATTATTTATTTCACGTGGAGACGGTGTCGGTCAGAGCCGAAGGCGCGCGTGAGCCGGGCCGGGCCGGGCCTGCGGAAAGCAGGGGTCGCCAGGCGGAGCGGAACGCGGAGCGGAAGGGGCTCGGGCCCTGCCTCGAGACCGGGCCCTGACTGGAATACTAATCCGGATAATGTATGCACTGGCGCGAGCCGCCGCCGCCGCACAGGCCTGCGCGCGCTCGGCCGCAAGCGGGAGCGAGACGGAGACAGGGGCACCAGGGACCTGACCCGCTTCGAGAACACCTCGAGACTCGCCCCCCCCGTCGCCCGCCTTGCGGTAGCCCCGCGTTCGCCCGGGATGTTTTCTAAAGAATGCACCCGAGTCACAGGGGGCGTGAATGGCGAGACTGCGTAGCCGCATCAGAAGCACAGTGACAACCGTAGTTCTATCATGTGAATATGCAAGCTGCTTTTATTGATAAAGACTCCACCTGACCACCCGAGTCCTAGGAGATTTCTTCGCCGTTTAAGGAAAAACCGTGCCCGCGTTAGGCGGGGTCCTATACCCTTCCTCAGCCATGAATCGCAAACTTTCAATCTCCCATCCCTATCGCCACGGCGATGCTGGCTGTAGGGGATAAGGTCTCAGTTTCGGCCCCAAACACCAAGAAAGAGACAACACGCTCGCTACCAATCATCTGGGATAGGCCTGGCTTCATCACCAAATGCAATGGCCTAGGAACCAGATGAGGTTTAGACCCGTTGTCCCCCGGCCCTCCATCCCTCTAACTTATTTCCTGCCGTCACATTCCATGAGGATGCTGCAGGGTGCTCCTGGGACAGGGGACATGCACCCTGTACCGGCTCCTGACGCTGTCGTCTGGCAATACAGCAGATTCAGAGTCGCGGGCAAGCCTGCCTATAGCGCCCAGAGGTGTTGCCTCTACAGCAGCGACCACGTGAAGCCTAACAGTCTTCCTTCACTTTTTCACACTCCACCCCAAACTTTTCAACCCACGGTGCCATTTCATTCACGCTCTCGGGATCTCTCTTGCTTCTGGAGAAGGGGGGAACTACCCCAGCCGCGCACTTCTCCAGGTTAAATGAGCTCGGTTTCGGCCGCGGCCATAAAATTAATGGTTTCGCAGCCTGCTCACTCGAGGACGTGAGGCCGTTAACATTTCACAGCGCTCCCCCGTCTCCCAGTTCTCCAGCGCCGGTGACATTTTAAGTTAAGAGACCCGCCACTGCAGGATCTACCTTCCAGAAGGTCAACAGGAGGCAATTTAAATAAGGAAGCGGCTCTCGGGCGTCGATTCCTTTCGCGTCTCGGCCGTTTAACCCCTGGCCGTGCAGCCCCCCGTCACAGCCACTAGGTGTCGCCACACACAGCCCTGGTCTCAAGGCGGACACGCTGTGGCGGTGGGCTTTACCAGCCGGTCGCCACATGACTCGTGAATTTCGAGTGCCTGCGTCGCTACGTCCACATGGAGAATTTTCGTTAGTCGCAAATAACAAGAAACCGCACGTATAACCAGCTTGGCAGAAAAAAAATGTAACTTTTTTTTTTTTAAAGAGCGCCAAACATTGTGAAGCGGTACCAATTCGGTATACATAATGTTTGTCCGTACCGGACAAATATTATAACAATGCATGGTGGTAATAATTGCTTAATTTAACTCTACATATAAAAAGAAAAGGGCAATGCAGTCCCATTACACGGCCTTCATCCCGGACAGGAAATACTCTTCTACTGAGGGGGAAGAGAGCGCACGGCTGGTGCCGAGGTCTGGGTTGAGAAATCACGTCATATATTTCTCCGATAAATACATGCCAACATAAAAGTTTTCAAAGGGAACTCAAGCGCTTAAAATAAATACCTTAAACTATTTATTAAAAAAAAAAACCCAAAACAGCCCGAAATACTTCTGTAAAGGGTAGCCGATGAGGTCAACAGAGCCAGAATTTCCTGCTCATTTCACACTCACTGATTAGAGGCACTGAAAAGAAGAAAAAAAAAAAACATGATCGAGCCTGGAGAAAATTACATCTAGCAAAAATCACAAATGACAGGCGAAAACTAATATACTTATACCAACCAACATCTGAACATTTCACATGACGCACCACGTTTTAATACATGTTAAGAAATGTCGAAGAGCTTTGGAGTAGACCTAGAAAACATCACGGTACAGCAAGACAAACCCTAGTGCCTAAACCCACGCGGTGCCCTTTAAAGACCCCTATAGAAATGCCCACAAACACGTGTCTACAGGTGCCTATAGCCCGACTATGGGGGAATTCCTGTAGGGGCTGAGAATGCCCGGGACGCTCACGTGTTTACAGTTTCTGTACACGAAACGCACTGGGTTCATTCAACCTGTGGGTCTGTTCAGCTACACTGCGGCAACGCGAATCTGTGCGACAATGGAAAACGTTCGCTTGTAAAATAAATATTTCCAAAAAGCGGGCGGAGGAGCTGGCCGGGCGATAACCGAGGAGCCGATCGCGCCGATGAGCGCGGAGGACGAACTTCACTTCTTGACGGCCACAGCGGCGGAGCCTCACAATGATGCAAATTAAAAATTACCGCACTGAAAAGCCTGTGGAAAATTGAGCCTTTTGAGTCCCTCCGGTTTGGACATACTGCATTTATCTCCTCGTTAATGTCCATGGTCTCCTCTGTACATAAATATTCATCCTGTGAAATTTACAAAATTATTCATGGATGTTTGGCGACATTGTGTTCGTGTCGAGCAGAATTGCACTTAACGGGAGCATTGACACAACCGCTGAAGAATAAGACAGCACCGCGCAATGTTTTTTTTTTAATCTTCTCTTTGAAGAATTCATTGTCTTAAAATTTCACCGGAGGAAAATTCGGATGCAACCATAGAAAATAAATTAATAACATTCTATTTCTTCTTCGGGTATAGAAGATCAACTTCGCATTTTTAATTCTTTGAGCAATCCTACAGGGGATTCACGTCCAGTCTCCCGGTGTCAGTCTGAAATGAAACAACAGACTAACCTACAAAGCACTGAAGTAACTCGACCGTCTAGAAAGCAGCAGCGGGATCGTCCGGTACCCCCGTGCGCCTGGCACAAGTGTCATGCTTTCAGGATGCTCAGCTGAGTAGGGCCCTGCAGGACAAAAAATGGCCAGAACACAACTGTGGCACGCGTGCTCTGTTGTGTGCTTGGTGTTGTGTCAGTGGGAGTTTAATGCAGTTATAAAGGGTTGTAATACTGGGGGATTCATTCAGTTCTAACAGGGTGGTAATACTGGAGTTGTCTGCGTGCAAGCAGAGCCTCCACGAGCTCCCGGACTGCAGTTTTGTAATTTATTAAAACTCTTCATTGGTACCATTAGGCAGGAGCAGCTTGTCTGTTGCCTAATTTGACATAGAAACAACAGATAGAGTCGTTACAGGGACACAAGCGATCTCTGGGGCACCACAAATGATCACAATATTGCTCTGTTGCCTGAGCAGCGGCCACAACCTCTGTACCTTGTTATAAGGTTTCCAACCTCACCCGGTCTGGCTCAGATAAACATAAATATTTTTTCCATTTGTTCCTGCCTCCTGATATAAGCTTTAATATCAAACACATGGGCTGCAGCGCTGCAGAAGGAGCTGTTCCGAGTTCGGAAATACTGGGGACTTAGGCTGACTTACGGCAAGAAAAAAAAAACAGCTTTGCATTACTTGCAAAAAAAAAACAGAATCCAATAATCAGATAGTGGGATTGAAGCATGCAATTGACTGGAGGACCTGTGGAGAGGTACCTGCCTCTCTGAAAGAACATCTCTTATAAGGACCCACTGTGGGGGAAGGGGGAGGGGGGGCTGGAGAGAGCAACTCTTGATAAGATTAATTGTGTTACCTAAATCAATTTCACGTTTACGATTCACTTAAGTTCAGGGTAGTACACTCAACAGGCATCTTGCGATCGGAGAAAACTGACTGCTGGCAGGTGGGTGTTGAGCAGGCAGTGCGTCGAGAGAGCAGCTCAGTGTTAAGGGTGTGTTAAGTCTGCCAGGCTGCAGTGTGTCGAGAGAGCAGCTCAGTGTGAACGGTGCGTTAAGGAAGCTGGGCCGTATAGTGTCGAGAGAGCAGCTCAGTGTTAAGGTGTGTTAAAGGCACTGGGCCACAGTGTGTCGAGAGAGCAGCTCAGTGTTAAGGTGTGTTAAAGGCACTGGGCCACAGTGTGTCGAGAGAGCAGCTCAGTGTTAAGGGCACTGGGCCGCAGTGTGTTGAGAGAGCAGCTCAGTGTTAAGGGCACTGGGCCGCAGTGTGTTGAGAGAGCAGCTCAGTTCTAAGGGTGTGTTAAGGGTGCTGGGCCGCAGTGTGTTTAGAGAGCAGCTCAGTGTTAAGGGTGTGTTAAGGACACTGCACCGCCGTGTTTGTCCATGGTCAGCTGATCACCGTTAGAAGTGTTTGCAGGGTGTCAGAGTAGCCCAGCTCACCTCTTGATCCACAGGCTTGCACTTGCAGCGAGGCAGCAGGGTAGCTGTCAGCTCAACTTCAGAGCAGCACCTCTTCTGCTGAAAGTAAAAGCATCAGCATTTTAGCCTGCTCACAGTGCCCAGTATTTTTGGACATGGATCAACTGGGATTTTGGTAGTGCCTCAAGTGATGGCTAGAGAGCTCAGATGAGGCAGCTGCTGAAATCACTATTGCATAAACTAGGGAGCTGGGGAGCTACCCGTAACTTGCCAATGGTATCACTCCCAACAGAAAAAGAGCAGCACCCAACCCACAACAGTTGCACACAAATACCAGTTACGTTACCACACTGGTGCATGCACAACCGCTGGAGTCTGGAGCAGCGCCAGGGAGAAAGCTCGGATCTACAGCGGGGCCAGCAGCACCAATGCCTAAGCCAGAAGAATGTAACACCCCCCCCCCCCCGTTGGAAAAGATGAACTCCAGCTCCAGAGGTCTACCCACCCTACTGGAGCAGCGCAACGTCAACTTCAATCAGTTCCCCACGGTCGCTTTGCAACTGGCACAGCTCGTCATTCGTGGGACTGCCGTTGCAGCAGCAGCAGCAGTAGCTCTGGCCCGCAGCGGTCAATGAGAAATCCTGAACCGTGCAACAACCTGGCCCAGTCACTTTCACAAGCAGCCTGTGCCCTGAGAGCGTGCGCCGTCAAAGACGAGCGGCTCGGATCTTGGGTAAAGTGTCGCAGCAGATCCCCTTTTCCAGAGGGAGAATCTATTATAGAAAGCTTCTGCCGGCTGCGTTTTTCCAAGAGGAAAAAGGAGCTCCCCTTAGGCTACAAAAAATGTAGAAGAAAAATACAATAGAAATTAAAAGCAGTATTAAAAGAAAGGTTCAAACTGCATTAATAATGGCTTACACTCAGCCCAGGCATTTACTCTCCACTTAAGCCTTGACAAGCGCTAATATATGAGAGAAAGGAGAATATTTACCGCAAAGGAAGAAATCTTTTTTAACTAAATGACTACCTCAATGATATCTTCATCTGAGACAGTGGGTTGATCAGTCTCTGTCCTATATGTTCCACATTAACTCATTATCTATGCTGCTCAGTCCATTAATTCTGCTAGTTTTATTAGCCAAGTGTTGTGCCTGTTCCTGTACCAGTGACAAGCATTTCGAAAAGCTAATCTGACAGCTAATGACTTCATTAAGTGTGGCGCACTAATTGGCTTACTTCAGGGGCCTGCAGTTAATTGGAATAAATAAATTCACACCTGAGCATGGTTTCACCCCAGTAACAGAGTATCAAATTAGAAGAAAAAAAAAACAGATCTTGAAAAGCATGCTACTTTCAGGAAAACCAAAAACTTAAAAAAATAATAATTGTGACAGGACACATTGAAGACATTAGAGGTAATTAATGTTCTGAGTACAAAACAAAGAATACTGTGGCAATCTAATTAGTGGTATGTTTACCTCTCTGCGGTGATGTCAGCCTGGCTTTGTGCTCTCTAATTTAATTGAGTTGACAACGAGACAAAAAAATAAACACATGGCTCCCGACGACAACCTGTGCCTTCCTTTCTTCTGTGATATTTACTCTAGCCAGCCCGTGTATGAAGAGGCTGAAAATCAAAACAAAAAAAAAATACACTTTACTACATGCAGCTGGTATAGGAGTTAAACCTCTGTGAAAGGCAACTTCCACCACTTCATCGCTGCCTAAAATCCAGTCCTCCAGGTCTTAAAACCGTCATTTTAGCAGACAGTACTGTAATGTAGTGGTTAGCCCTGCTGCGGCACAGCTCCAGGGTTCACGAGCTTGATTCCAGCTTTGGGTGCCTGTCTGTGTGGAGTTTGCATGTTCTCCTCGGGTTCGTGCCAGGTGACCCCTTATTTTTTTTCTTCTCTCTCACCCATCCAATGACACGCAGGTGAAGTGTGACCGGTTACTCTAAACAGTCCGTACTGAAAACCGAAACAGATGAGCACAGACAGGACCTGTGTAGGACCTGACCTGACCGCATCCTAAATTTACTCTGAAGACAGAGACAAACACCAATATTCAGAAATAACTGAGGGGATAACCTGATCAGAAACAGCCATTATGCCACATGGAGAAATATTTTAATGCAGGCACGAATGATCACCTCTAAACACCCACTCATGGTAGTAATAGTGACCAGGGCTGTACTCGGACTACAACACACTCCTGAAAATCAGCTTGGATTCAGAGTGCAATGGGGGAGACACCTCGTGTGTCCCTTCTTGGGTGTTCTCCGGGGAAAAAAAGGCCTTTTTATATAGGGAATTAAAATGGATACCGATGGGACAGGACCACAGGGATCCCTGCATGAATGGCTTTAACTTGCTACGTCTTATGGCTGGCAGGAGCCGAGCCGATCACAATGCCCGCTGCTTTAAAGCCAAGCAATCGCTGCTTCCTGCCCATTATAATAATCAATTGTATTTGTATAGTGCTTTTCACCCCCAAGAGATCCCAAAGGCACCAAGAGAGTGATTTACAGGGTCTCGCTTCATCCAGCACTGAAGTACAGTTCCTCTGCAATGTGTAAATATACGGTATAACCCTCACACTTCTATAGCACTTTTCTGGACACTCCACTCAAAGAGATTACAGGTAATGGGGATCCCCTCCACCACCACCAGTGCGCAGCCCCACCTGAGTGATGTGACAGCAGCCAGAGTGCGCCAAAACGCTCACCACACACCAGCTCTCAGTGGGGAGGAGAACAGAGTTCAGAGATGGGGATTAATAGGAGGCCTAACTGGTAAAGATCAGAGGGGAATTTGGCCAGGACACCAGGAATAACCCTCCTACTCTTTTCAAGAAACGCCCTGGGATCATTAATGACCACAGAGAGTCAGGACCTCGGTTTTCTAAAGGACGGTGCATTTTTTTTAGTATAGTGTCCCCATCACTCTACTGGGGCATTAGGACCCACACAGACTGCAGGGTGAGCGCCCCCTACTGGGCCCATTAACACCTCTTCCAGCAGCAACCTTAGCTGTATAGCTATTATAGGTGCTATATAGAGACGTATAGCCATGATTGACAACAGCATATATCTAACGCCTCGGGGCTCTGTGCTGTGAGGCACCGCCCACTGCTGCTATTTTACCAGTCTCTTCAGTCTTGAAACTGACCAAAGGAATGGAAATAAGCTTGAACTGTATTTTGAACCACTTCAGATTGCACAGCAGAAGAGCCTGCAGGTTCGTATGACAATACTGGGATTTTTCACACTGGTTAACTTGTCTTCCCCCCCAAACATGGGCTGAAAATGAGTTAAAAAAATGAGCTTTTTCTGCTTCCTTGGGTCAGCTGGTAAGACCTTGTTAAAATCCGAACTGCTGTACAGGAAGATCCCTCCACCCGTCCCTGATCCGCCACCTTTGTTGAAGCCCTGTTTTGTGAAGCTTTCTCCTCACATCTCAATGACACTCAAAGTCACAGGCAGCTGTGGTGGGAACAGAGGGCTCCAGCACAGCAGGCAGCAGAGAGCTCGTGGTGCATCAGCCAGGCTGCTGGCAGCACAGCCCTCACGAGCGGCGCAACACTGCCACCTGGAGCCCGAGGGGCTGCAACTGCACAGGACAGCACAGCGCAGGGGAGGCAAGGGCCAGTGTTGTGAACTGTTTGCGAGAGAGAGAGAGAAAATTAACTACGAACAGCATGTTCTTTTAATTAAAACTGTGCTTCAGGCGCTCAAGTGCTTCTGAGCTTCAATCAAGAGGTTTCATGGATGGAGCAGATCCCCAGGAAAGGCTGGAGCATCTGCAGGGTTACAGTGCAGAAATACACACCACAGGGGTATCCGAACTGCCCAGTCCCACCAGAGAAGTTACCTGCAGGCTGAGGCGACTGCAGCGCATAAAGCACATCTCCCCTCACTGGGAGATGGTTTCTTCTACACTGATGTCGCCCACCTGCACTCACAGCTACTTGACTTCAAAGACATGTACACTGCAAGTCAACTGGAAAGCTCAGCGGAGTACAACAGAGAGGGGGAGACTCCAGACCACCCACTGACTGAAATGGAAAGATACAAGCCCCTCGAAAGAAAATCAGATCCGAGATGTTTTGCAAACATTTTACTGCCAAGTGTTCTCATGAAAATAATAAAAATAATAATAAACTTTATTTTATATAGCACCTTTAAAGGTGGCTTCTCAAAGCGCTTTACAGGATGACAACAACAATAAACAAGAAGAATACACAAGATAAGACACAATTACAATATACAATTACAATAGAGGAGACCAGGGATGGTGGTACTAAGAAGAGCAGAGGGGTGAAGAATGGAACCAGTGAAGTCAAGGCTTTTCTGAAGAAGAGGGTTTTGAGTCTGGATTTGAAGGAGTTTTGAGAAGGTGACTCTCTGAAATCCTTGGGCAAAGAGTTCCAGAGCTTGGGGGCATAACAGGAGAAGGCCCCGTCACCCATACAATGTAGACGGGCTTGGGGGACAGGAAGGAGGGCAGAATTTGAAGAGCGGAGGTTGCGAGGTGGGGAGTAGGGCGATAATAGTTCAGAATGTTCCCCCCACTTGCAAGCAACCACAGATACACAGTCTGCAAGCAGGCTGATGACTCCAGTAACGCAGGACAGCACGGTCTACTTCAGCCCCTTCAGTGCAAAGTGTCTTACAGCAGGGGTGTCCAACCCAGGTCTTGCAAGGTCTGAGTCTCTGCAGGTTTTCCTTCACACTTGGAGCTTCAGCAGGGTTTTGATGTGGGCTGTCCTCAGAACTCTCCCAGACCAGATGATCCCAAGCCCTGCGCAAATTCCAGTGCAACTTCTCCCAAACACATTCTTGCCATTTAATACAGATTTCCATAAGGAATCAAAACGTTGCCATGTTTTCTTTATTATTTACAATTCTCCATGGGCCAAGCCAATTCTCTACTTGTTTTTTCCCCCCAGTGATAAATAACACAACGCAACCACTGAATATAAAGCTGTAAACACATTTCAGTTTTTTTTTCCCCGATAGCCTTTTTCCTAACCGCCTACATTTTTGTTCCTATATAAAACCCCTCCGTACAACTGAAGTACTTGAAGTAATTGAAAACAAACACATCTTTCCGTGTCGCGGTCATCAAAAACACTTGAACTGCCTTCGCAGTTCCAGAGCAAGCAGGAACATCTTGCGAGTCTGTGGGACACGCGTCCCCTTCCAAACAACAAAACAAATGCAGAATAAAATGCTGTCAGAATCAACTCAAAAATAAAGCTAGTGGGAGAGTAGGCGTCTACAGAGATCTAAAAGCTGCTACTAAACCTGTTCGTGGTTGTCCGTATTTATAGCATTCCAACTTTAAAATGCATTTTTTTCAATCGCGTACCCCCAAAGGGAATTAAGAACTTGGGGTTAAACAGAAGGCCTCACAGTACGTGATCTTACCTGCCGCTGTTCCTCTACGGCCGCTCGCCGTTTCGGGATCAATGGAGATGACTTCCGAGGCGAAGCAAGTCGAACGATTTTTCCACTCAAGTTGCTTCTCATTTAAGTTACCGTCCCCCCCGTTACAGCGTTGTTGAACTTTTCATTGGGACACCAACTTTAAATTTTACTCTCGTCAAAGTCTTTCAGACATACCTGTAGCACATAAAAAACCAACAACAACAAAGAAGCTAATTAACGAATTAAAGACACGACTCTTCCCGCCATTACGGAGAGGGAGGGGAGAGACAAAAGTGTCTTCGGTTATTCGATTGGCTCTTTCCGTCCAGTTCCATATACCTCGCACTATGATTGGATAATACGATTTCCCACTGTCCAATCACCGATCGATTTATTGTTAGTGGGGGCGGGCTACTTGCGCCACCCAACGTTGTTCATGCGGTAATTTTGAACCTCCTTTTTCAAACTAGCTGCGTTATTTTAAGGTTTGTGTGCGATTTTTGAGCAACCCCCTTAAGGCTTGCATAGATAACCCGGTTTCGACAGGCGTGTGTGGGCACGGCTGTCCGTCTTGTCGCGATTTTGCCAAAACCCGAATGGAGAGCACCTGTCTTCCGAGTCAGTGTTTAATTAGAGAAGCGGCTAAATGAACCAGTAATTGGGGGAAAAATAGAAACTTTCGACTGTCCAGCACGAAAACGTTGCTGGTCTCGATTAAACCACAACTTTTTTTTAAGCAACGCTGAATATGTGTGGTGCGTCTGCGGGAACACGGGACTTGGTTGATGTGGGTGACCCCTTCGTTGACTCCAAACCTCCGTGGCCTCGGATTACTCTGAATCGGCAAACACGCTTCTGTCCTTTTACATGTTTATATTGAAGTGTAATCGGTTTGATGTAACTAGAGGGAAATTGATGTTTTAGCGCCCCTCTTCGGCCAGCTTCCGATTTTAATATCCAATTGTGATACGTGTAATGTATTTTGATACGAAAATGACTCCCGGTAGATTCCTGTCGGCGGCAGTATTGAGTCATAATCTACTAAAAATTAAAGTGTTCAATTTCAAGTCCGGAGAGAGTTTTTTTTTGTGCGATAGCACTTTTTCTTTTATTTTTATCTCATTTGTTTTTAACAAGTCCCTTAAGGAGGTTTACCATAATGATTTGCTGCAAATAAAAACAAATGGGCTAGTTCCGAATTGATATATTTGCAAACTTTAAACACACACACAGCTGCTGGGTACCTAATCACGAAACCCCCCACCGATTTCCATCACCACAAGCAAGGTAAAAATAACTAAAAGAACATTAAGTATAGCGTCTTTCACGTCACAGTCCTTTGTCAAGTCGCTTCACAATAAAACGCCCCAGTCCTGGTTCTGGAGGGGCGGCGTGTCGGGTTTCCCATGTCTCGTTACAGCACCAGAAGCCGAAGAGCCGGGAGAAGCTGAGAAATGCGTCTAATTAAGCCAATAACGAGCTTATTCAGGTCACTGCGATCCCGTGGACAAGGACTGGGAGACCCCTGATCTAGTGCTACCCTAAATCCATCTCCTGACCTTCAGGTCAAACGATAAGCCGAGCTCACCGCTTTAAAGAGCGATCACTAACATCGGCATCCTGTGAGCTTTAATGCAGTAACATAGTACGTGCCCAACAAGTCTTTTAAGAAATTGTGCTTGTCGATCTACCGGCGGTCCCGATCAGGTTTTGGAGAAAGAGGCGAGCGAGCTTTCGCTCCATGGCTCGTCTTGAACGAGCTGACAGTGGTCACGACCACGTAAAGGAAAGACACGATTGCCACACTAGAGGAGCTAACAAAATGACTGAAAAAACGCTCCAGGATAAGCGTCATTTTCCCCCCGGGTATCCCAATCGCTCCGTTTTTAATCGGCTCAACGAAAATCTTCAAAGAGGTTTTTCTGTGCGAACTTAAACTGAAACTTTAATTCTTTATATAAGATCAGCAAGGTCTTCTCCTTCCGCATCTGTGTGCCTGCGATCCAGAGATGCAGGATTACTGATTAATACTACCTGTATGACAGTCACGCCGCAAGGATTAATATATACACTAAATAACCATGTGTGGGCTTAACATATCCCAGGAAGAGTATTGCGCTTAGCTGTTCCAGAAAGTCCTCTTCAGCGGAGACCATAAACACATAAACGGCCAACCCCCGGCCCGCTGGCAAGGGGCCAAGCGAGGGAGAGAAGAGGACGAGAGGGAGAGAGGGGCTCTCCAGTCTCCACGAACACCGGGGCGAGCAGGAGATCGGACAGCCTCCCCGCCACGCACACGCACGCGTACGCGCCGGGACGGCAGCGCCATGGGGCCCCCAAGTCCCAGCGAGGAAGAGGAGGAGAGTTTAGAGCCGACCCGGGACGGCCCGGCCGCCTGCACCTTCGAGCAGATCCTGGACGCCATCGGGCACTTCGGGGCATACCAGAAGCGGGTCTACCTGGCCCTGTGCTCCCTGACCGTGCCCAGCGCCTGGTACACGCTGTCGCAGGTCTTCCTGTGCGCGCTGCCCGACTATCACTGCAAGGTAGGACACAGCGCCGCGGGACGAGAGTAAGCCTGGTATTGGCGTGTCGAGTACTTCTACCGCTAGGGCTGGTGAAGTCGCTTCTTAGCTCTCCCCTGGCGTGTGCGGCGCAGCGGGGCTGAGGAGCGCCGCCAGGCGGAAGCTGCTCTCCAGCGCACGCAGGCGTGGACGTGGGTCCCTTCCTGTCCGCGGAGCGCGCTGGGCCCACGTGCGAAGAGGAGCACTGCACACGCAAGCCATGGATTTGACTTGTTAATAATAATAACAACAACAACAACAACAACAACAAGGGCACGTCCACCACCAATTCTGGTTAATAATGAAAAGAAGAGTGTTTAAGAACGCCATGCACAGAGTAATAAATGTAATTCCTAAGAAGCAAAAACAACTTTCTCAAAAGATATTGACATGCCACACTTGACATAACAATCACAAAGGGGGACCGTTTTCTTAGTGATTTGTTTGGCTGGTTTTATTTTAGCACCTGTATCAACTCACTGACAGGCTGTATTTATTGTTTTTAAATCTGAAGTTCATAGTGCCTCCTCAATAAGTCACCAATTCTCTGCCATCAGGCAGTGAGTTCTTCACAATAATAACAAACCTTTGGTCTTCCTGGCACACAAACAGCATTACCCTGCAGCCTGCCCTCGTCACACCTCTGGCAACTGGTTACATTTTGCACACCCTAATTCAAACCTTCAAGCCCTTCTCAGCTGGGTCCCAGTCCAGTTAGCGGAACTGGTCAGCTGCGTGTGAAGACGGGGAGCACCTGTATGTCACCAATCAATTCATCATGTAGCCTGTTCAGTGAGGAGAACTCTCCGCCTGGGCTCCTGGGCCTGCAGGTGGAACCAGTCAGATTCCAGGTCCCAAAGAGCTCCGAAACGAGCAAATCACCTGCACTACTGAGCACATTGACATGGCTCTAGATCTCCAGAAGGTGGTTAACGTCTCCACACTAGGAGCTGATTCTGGTCTGTGGTGGAGAGACGCAGGCCTTAATCATACGCAAAATTAAAGTCTCGTTCAAAAGCCGGGTTTTCTTCGGGTGTTGTGTTGAATCAGGGCTGCTGGATCCACAGGTTTTCAGTTCAGCTTAACAGCCCCTCCCAGCTCTCCAGGTGCTGCTGCTTTAAAGAGACCTGGAAAACCCCCAGAGCCACCTGCCCCCAGGATGAGAATGTCACCATCCAGACAAAGGTCCCTAGAGAAGCAGCAGCATGTGATTGTACACCTGTTCAGGTGTCTGCCATCTTACCTCAGGCATGCAGTTGATCCACTGTTGTTGCTTTATTTTGTTAGGAAACATCACATTCCATAGATCAGGCAGACCAGGATGTGAAGGAGGGAGTCTAACTTGACTCCTATAGGTGGCCAGTGATAGGTCAGCACATTGATGTGTAGACGTATTTTACTTGATTATTTTACTTGGCAATCGAAGACACTTTGGCTTTAGAAACCCTACTGTCAAGGTGATCACCAGAAATGCAATAGTGTGCTGAAATTCCCAGGTTGGATTACAACACCCTCGCTGGTTTGAATAAAGTCTGTTGTGCAGAAATGTGTGCAGTGACGTTAATTATTTTCTATCAAGCCAGAAAGATTCAAGACGTGTCTCACGCACAGTGTTCTCAATAGGGATTTCTTGTCTTTAGCGTGAGACACGGTGTTGGGTCCCCCTACTGGAGGAAATCAGAAATGCACCAGGATGACTCGAGAACAGCTCGAGTTATTCCAACCCCAGCAGCCAATCACACAACTGAGCTGATTTTTTCTTTTCACAGGCCCGACTAAATTAAAGATGGAGTTATTTACAGAATATCTTGGAGCCAGTTTAGAAGCACATGCAAAGGAACAGGTAAAGTAGTTCAGGTGGGTAGCTGCATCACCTTGGCCTACTGCCCCATCTTTCTCACACCTGAAGAAGGCTCTACGGCCGAAATGTTGTGTTTTCTTTCTTCTCTTTTCAGCATGGAATAAACCTATTACTTGTTATGGAACAGGTAAAGGTTTACTCCATGCTGCAAGGGAAAGAAAAGAAAAAAACAACATTTGTGGAGCCTTCCAGCAAGAAACAAAACCTTTACCTGTTTCCTTGCAGCCTACGCGTGCTGATGCAGCTCCCTACTTGAGCGTCTTGCATATATGCAGTTATTTAGACCAATCCAGTGAAACAAAATTCAGACACCGGACACCCCTGCGCAACCAGAAAAGACGGGGCTGGCCCTCTTTGAAGTCGTTGTCCTGATATAAATTGCGCGGCACCGAGCCTCCATTTCCATGGCGGGATAAACCGGTGCCTTCATGTCCGATGTGTGGTCCGATGTCGCTCTAGGTGCAGGCTGACGAGATCTCATTGTTCCCCGGAATCACAAACATGAGTGAAGAGCGTCTGTGGAACATCACCGTCCCACAAGACTCCTCCCGCCTGGGAAAATACTCCTGGAGCGAGTGTCACCAATACGACATTGCGCAGGTAACCGACCCAAGCCTGGCTCCCTGTCTCCCAGACTGTTTCCCTCTTCATGTGCATCGAGTTTTCTGTGATGTCTTCTCTTCGCACCCCCCTGCATTTATCTTCTCCCGGGTCCTGGAGAGGCTAAGCTGGTGGAAGTGCTCACACAGAGTACAGGGTGATTCCTACGGTCAAGGTGTGGTTGGTTTGAGCCTGGGTTATGTCCAGAGCTGACTGTACCCAGGATTCCCCAGGTAGTCACACACAACTGGCACTGTGATGGTCAACAAGATCAAGAGCTGGCGATTCTAAACTGAGTGGACGTTAAGTTCTATTATTGCGGATTTTTACATTTTTATACTTATAAGGGTTATGAATCTCCTCCCTTTCCTGTTTTTCTTTCTGAAACACAGGTCAATTTATCTTTCAGTCCAGAGGAGTGGGCTGATCCGGCCAGCAACAATTATTCCCTGGTGCCCTGTCAGTCTTGGTACTATGACAAGTCAGTGTACTTCAGCACCGTGGCGACTGAGGTAAGGTGCAGTACACCTTCCAGAGGATGCTGACCCTTGCATGTTCCAGGAATAATTAACGGCAGCTATCCGTTTGGTGGACACACAGTGGAATTTCCTAGCCAACCACTCATTAAAACTACTGTAACGACTTGTTAATGATTTTTCTGATGCAAACTGGCCTTTCAGAGCTCTGCTACAGTCGTGTCATGTGCTCTACCCCTGTGCTTTAACTTCCACGTATGTCAGAGGTTCCCTGCCTGGGTCTGAAGACCCCCATGCCTGATGAGTTTCATTCCAGCTGAGCTCTCGGCCACATTGACCCAACAAGAGGGCAGGTTTCCACTCTGGAGCTGGTTCCTGTTCCTGAACCAGTTGGGAGTTGTCCTCTTAACTCACGCTTTGAATGCAACTGTGAAATCTCTAACTTTTGAGCCAGAAAAATAAAACGTCCAGAGGTTCCAGTCAAGCAGCTTGCTGGTTCAATTAATGATTCGACTGATTAAAACATTAAAACGCAGCATATGCGTGGGTCTGCAGGCCAGAATGGGGGGGACCCCCTGCCTTATGCATTCAGATGCCAGAGCCCTTAACCCTGCTGGAAATAGACTCTGCAGCAGCAGGCATGCTTTGCAAGACGAAAGGGTCTTGTTAGTGTCTATTGGCTTTGTGAGAAAAGGGGAAAAGCGCAAAGAGGAAATCCGCTTCCTGACACCCGTGGGGATGGGGAGAGTTCAGTGCGTCCCTTCTCTCCCGCAGTGGGACCTGGTGTGTGAGCGCAAGTGGATGAGACAGCTGGACACGGCCTTCTTCATGGCCGGGTGTTTGGTGGGAAGCAGTCCGCTGGGGTGGCTGTCCGACAGGTGAGCCGGTGCATTTCTTCCTGCTCCTGCAGGGACAAATCACAGCCGCAGCTCTGCAGCTCAGGGGGAGAGCAGGCTGCGCAGATGCCGAGCCTAATGGCTCAGCGGGCAGTGTGGTTTCTGTGTAGGGAGCCGGGGGCAGGAAAGCACCCGCGTACGCCAACTGCCCAGACCACGGCAGGGAGAGCGCGGGGTTTTGGGCTGGGCCTGGAATCCTCTCGAGCCCTCGCAGGAGGATCCGATTGGAACTAGTCTTCCACTGGCTCGAGCACCACGCTGGTCTGTAGGCCACGCTAGCCCCAAGTCACACCGCCCGTCGGTTCACAAGTTTGTAGATGTTCGTGTGTGTGTGTGGTTAGCATCCAGTAGCTGTTTTTGTTCAGATTTCAGTCTTGCACCGCACCTTGAACCCCTCAGGCTTTCCCAGACCTGCAGGCTCTGGCGGACAGTATGCTAGTGTTTCACGTGATCACAGAGCAGTCTGCGCCGTTGGGCTCCGAGGGGGCGCACGGGGGCGGGGCTCTGGCTCCGAGGGGGCGTGCGGGGAGCGGGGGGCGGGGCTCTGGCTCCAAGGGGGTGCGCAGGGGGCGGGGCTCTGGCGCCGAGGAGGCATGTGGGGGCGTGGTTATGGCTCTGAAGGGGGCGGGGCTATGGCTCCTAGGGTGGCGTGTGGGGAGTGGGGGGCGGGGCTCTGGCTCCGAGGGGGCGCCGGGCTGTCTCCCTGAGCCCCCAACGCCCGTGTCCCTGCAGGTTCGGCCGGAGGAAGGTGATCCTGCTGGGGTCGCTGCTGCTCAGCCTGCTGACCCTGGGGACGGCGCTCTCGCCAGGGTTCGAGTTCTTCATCGCCACGCGCTTCCTGGTGGGGCTCCTGTCACTGGGCATCTTCAACGTCACCTACACGCTGGGTGAGACGCCGCGGGGGCCGGGGCGCAGGGTCACGAGGGAAGTCCTTTCATGTGCCTCACATCACGCCAGCAGGGACCCCTCGTTGACGTTCACCTCTGTGTGAGCACAGAACTCTGGGCTGTTACACTTTCTGGGGCAGCGAATGGGCTGTGAATGAGTGTCTCCCAGCAGGATCTTTAACAGACAGAAGGCCCCAGCCGTGCGGTGGAACCGAAACCCTGGCTTCTTTCGAGAGACAGCTGGATGAGACCCTGGGTTAATTATCTATTAACTACCAACTACCTCATCTCGCTTGTAAGATTTTTATGTTCTTAGGGTGTTTCTTCAGCAGCGACAATCAGACAGGTGTGATCCTAGCTGCAGGACACTGTGAGTTTCTGTAGTCTTTCATCCGAAGTTAGGAAAACCACCTCTGAGAACACAGACGGAGAGATTAGTGCGATCACGGCCGTCAGAGGTGAGATGAGAAACAGGGGGCTTGGAGAGATCGTTCTCTGAGATGGCCTGGCCTTCCTTGTCCCTCCTCCTGCAGGGATGGAGTTCGTGGGCCCGACTCAGAAGCGCGTGCCCGGGGTGCTCCTGACCTTGTCCTTCATTCTGGGCCACGTGCTGCTGACGGGGCTGGCCTACTGGGTGAAGGGCTGGAGGATGATTCAGCTGACCATCGCTCTGGTCTCCATGGCTTCTGTGCTGTGCTGCTGGTGCGTGTGGCTCCCTGGCCCTTGGCCCCTGGCCCCTGACTGCCTCTCTCCTTCCCTCCTGCTCGTCTAGTTCTAAGGCCTCTGAGCAACAGTCGGCCACTTGAAATGTATTGTGCTTCTCAAATCCACCTTCGCTTATCCCTGTCCTAGACGGCTTTACCTCTCATTCCAGTCTGCCATCAGTCGATGGAAACTGTGCTTAAAACAGCAGAAGACGGTGATGGGGCTACCAGTAAACTGAATCTGCTTAAAACAGCAGAAGACAGTGATGGTTCTCCCAGTACCCAGGTTCTTCTTGTAGGACCTGCGTTTAACAGTTCTGCTACCTCTCCCTTCTCCCTGAAATCCCCCCCCCCCGTGGCCCCAGTATCCTGCCGGAGTCTGCTCGCTGGCTCATCCTGCAGGGCCGGGCCGCGGAGGCCACCGCCATCGTGAGAAAGGCGGCCCGAGTCAACAGGGCCGCCCTGCCGGCCGCCATCACCCTGATCGGCAGCCCGAGCCACAAGGTAGGCCAGCCGCCCTGCAGACACATAATCAGGGCACCAGCAATCATGGCAGCACCGAGCAGCCGGGGGAGCAGGGCAGGGCCTCAGCAACATTCCCACTGTTGTACGGCAATACACAGCAAAGCTTCTACTGCTGGTAATGGTGCCCAATAAGGAAACGAAGGCTAGATATTGTAGCTCACGCCGCCTGGCCAGTTACAGAGGATGCACCGGCCCAGGCCAGCTGTGGAGAGGATATCGAGGAGCTCTCTGCAGCGCTGGGCTGAGCCAGCGTCTTTGTCTGCGCAGCACCCCGGCTCTGAGGAGCAGAAGCGCACAGCGCTGGACCTGCTGAGAAAACCGAACCTGCGCAGGAACACAGTCGTCCTGTGCATCAACTGGTACGTCCTGGGCCGCCGCGTCGGGTCACTTAGGATCCGCAGTAACCAGGCCAAGAAACAGCCTGGCCTGCATTCTTCAAGAAGGTCCCGCTAAAACATGCAGATAACCTGATTATACATATTACACAAAGACTAAAGACATACTGGAGAGAGAGAGGAGATTTGTGACCCGCAGTATGTAACCTTGGATGAGGAAGTGTACCCAATTTTCAGTATAAAATGCTCCTCCAGGCTCTTGCTTGCTCGACCGCACAGGTTTTCCATCTGCTGCGCCTACTACGGCCTGCTCCTCAACACCCAGAACCTGGCCGGGAACTTGTACATCAACTTCCTGCTGATGGGTCTGTGTGAAGTGCCGGCGCAGGTGGGCCTGGCGCTCCTGTTGGACCGGATCAAGAGGAAGTCCCTCCTGCTGGCCTCCCAGCTGCTGGGCGGCGGCGCGTGCCTGGCCGCTGCCTGCTTCGCCTGGCACGGTGAGCACCCCCCCCGGCTGTCGGCCACTGCACAGCCCACCCGTCTCACGCGGAGCAGAAATCCTGAAGCAACCCTGTAGCAGTGGATGGAGGCGCGACAGTCTTGTGTGGCGGACAGGCGAGCCTGAGTCGTCAGTGTGGCACCTGTGCATCCGTTCTGAATCTGTCCTGAGCTCTGCAGATCAGCGACACTTTAAGCCCCTCTAGTGATGCCAGGTGCCTTCCTGACATGTGAGAGCTTTTCCCAGTGATTGCACCTCTGTACAGTAGACTTCCAGGCTCAGAATTCCAGCCGGCCACAGCAGATGTATTTCTTCCTGATGGTTTTGACCACAAAATAATATGTACTTATAGCCCCCCGATTTCCAAACCCATTTCTTTTTTTAATTCAGTGAGAGGGTTTAAAAGTGCAGGACGTGCTGCGCCCCCCCCCCACCTCCCCTCCAAATAGCTGCCCCCTCTACAGCCATGGAGAGAAGAACCATTTCTCTTCTTGCTTACCTCAGGAAATAAAACACACAGCTGACGATAACTTAAAAAGCTGGGAAGCAGGGCTGTCTTGGTTCTGTGGCCAGCAGGAAAATACAGTATACTGCACACACAGCGCTCCCGCCTTGCGTGTCAGGTTAGTGCTGGGCAGCAATAAAGCACCAGGGCTGCAGGTCCATGGGCTTGAGGTCTAATCTGCTTGACTGCTGTTCTTCCAGAGATGGGCTGGCCAACAGTGGGATCTTGCCTGGCCGGACAGTTCCTGATCTCCTCGTCCTTCACCTGCATCTTGCTCTACACAGTGGAGATCTTGCCGACAGCGGTCAGGTAACAGCGGTCTAAGGCCAGAGCTCCCTGTGAGGAGCGCCCTGGCTCACCTGCCTCACTCAGGTGCACCTGCGCTCCTGGCCAATGGAGTGGGACCAGGTTTCCAAGCTGAGATCCGAGTCCAGCTTATACCGAAGTCGGAGAATTCTTTGAATTTCGTTGTTTCGATATAACTTTTTCTGCTTTGTAGCTCGATGCTCGAGAGCATTATTGAAGGTCTGGTTGATTCTAAAAACATCTATTTAAAAAAAACAGCGAGGGGTTTTGTGGAAGAGCTTTTCAGTACTGAATCTGTTACAGTTCCTCATCGACCAGCATGTCGTCTGACACTCTTCTGCGCACGTCCTCTTGTGTGTTCGGCAGGAGCACAGGGGTGGGGCTGTGCAACACCTTCGGGAGGCTGGGCTGTATCGCTTGCCCCTGGGTCATCTTCATGGCCGACGCCTGGAAGCCCGCCCCCTTTGTCCTGTTCGGCACCATGGCGACGGGGGCGAGCCTCTTGGTACTGCGGCTGCCCGAGACCCTGGGCCGGAAGCTGCCCGAGACCCTGGAGGACGGGGAGAAGCTCTAGGAGGTGGGCGTCCAGTGTCCTGGTCCCCGAAACGCGCCGCGTCCGCTTCGTCACCAGCCGAGCTCCCGGTCAGTAGCGTTACTGCTCCAGAAGCCCTCGCTGAGCTTCACGGAACCGCTGATGTCACAAGAGTTTTTTTTCCTGCAAGGTCAATGAAGACCGGACAGGGCTAGTGATCATTCCCATTCCAGATGCTGGGTTTCTGAACCCCTTTCACGCAGGAGTAACAGGTTAATTTAATTTGTAGGAAATTTAACTGGCCGAGCCCGTGCTGCAGGACGATTGCCATGTTTGATGTTTGACGCAGTGCATTTCCCACTTTTGCCCAGACATTAATAATTGTTCATCTACAGCTGTTTGCCAGTATTGCAAGAGTTACCACACGCACAACAGAGTGCTTCTGCAATTATCAGCTGCAGGACAAACTGTTGATCTTACACATTAAAAAGGTTTAATGATTGTTTTGTTAAATATTGTTTTAAGAAAACGCTCCTGCTATGTGACTGGGCTTGGGGGCTCAGAGAGATGGGGAACTGAGAGAAAATATATATTTCTGCCTCTTCAAAACTCAACAAGACCATGATTAGAAGTCAGCCACTGGGATTTGAGGGTTGGGGCTTATAAATTATACCTGAAAATAATGACTTTTTAAGTAAAGTCCTGCATTCAGGGCTTTTGTGCTGCACTCAAGCCAAGCAAATGTTTACAATGTCACCTGGCACAATGCACAGCGTGTTCATATACAGGTGCACTCAACAGAAGCACAGAAACAGACGGGAAAACAGCACATCCATAATGATCTTTAATGTCAATATATACAGACCTTGAAAGAAAAATATATTTTAAAAAATTAAATGAAATAAATACAATATGATACAATTTCCACAATGTCTTCGAAGAGAGATTCGCGATGCTGAAGCAGGCAGGTCCTCTGGACTTCCTGCTCTTCGTATTCACACTGAGGATTCCCTGTATCCCATCATCCCCCCAATTTGTTGACCTTTAACCCCGTGGGATAAAACCGTACCTACAGCCACTTCACCGTGTAACAATTCACACTTCTTGACCTGGTTTTGATTTTTTTTTTTTAAACACCCACATAAGATAACGACAACCTTTTCAAGGCAAGGAAATAAAAAAAAAATCTATATCTCTGAAGCTACAACAAAAATACTCAATACCTCTGTTAAAAAAAAAAAGCAACGCCTCACCTTGTCTGTGTGCAAACCTCAAGACGCAAAAGAAAAGAGTGAGCAACCTTGTAAGTTGTAATAAATAAATATAGATATATCTGGAAAATATTAAACCAAAACTAGGTGCTTCAACATTTTCTGGAAGAAAGAAAAAAAAAAAACATTGCCCTGTATTTATTACATGGGAATCCTCCAAAGCTATACTGCTTCACTGGGAGCAGCTCCTGCGCTGGGATCTTCTCAACAGCGCCAGCTAGGAAGAGACGCACCGTTTTCCCTGTCCGCTCCTGTGGTCTCGGGAACGGAATGCGGGTTACGGGCAATCCGGATATTTCATACCTTTGTAGCTCAGGCCTTGTGCCCGACTAATAATCCTGAATGACGAATGCAAGCGATTACTTTCTTACTGCCGGATGTGGTTTTTCGCCAAGATGCCGCTCGGGTTTTGGGGATGAACTAGCGAGGGACATAGAGAGAGAGAGAGAGTGGGAACCAGGGCAGAAACAGGTGCCTGCCCATGCTCGCTGCCCACCCCTCCCGTACTGAGCACAGCAGGCCCAGGCCCGGCTGCCCCGATCGCTACCGATCTCTCTCAACGCCACACGCAGTTTGCCGAAGGAGCTCCGAGAGTGGCCAATCACAGTGAATGGAAAGTGAGAGCTGGTGTGTTCCTCGGCAAGGAGACGGTGTTGAAAAGAAAAAAGAAAATGGAGATGTTTTTCCCAGCACTATCACATATGCTTGCTCCTTAAAAAAAAAAAAATCAATGCACGGGGATCCCTCTGTGCTGAATGGGAAAGCAGCCTGCCCCGGATCTGATCTCACAGCAGAGGGAGCAGCATGCCCTGCTCGGGAGAGCTCAGACCCCCTGGACGAGCACATGGGCACCAGTTCTGGGTCAGGAGGACAAGTGGGATTTGCAACGGCCGAGTTTAAGGATAGCGGGGTGGGGAAGAAAATAAAGAGATCCGCAACGCCCGCCCATTCTCCCCCCTCCCGCAGAGAAAACAAACACACCCCGGGGTTTTTCACTACAAGTCCGTGGAGGTGAGCTTCTTCATGCTGCGCCGCTGTGCGAGGCTGGAGGCGGCCACAGGCTCCAGCACGGGCTGGCAGGTCTTGTGGTTCAGTGCAGAGTACGTAGCCGCCATGGCGCCCTGCCGGGAGAGGGAGACAACAGCACGGGGTTAAAAAAGGAAAAAAATCCTTACACTTCTATAGCGCTTTTCTGGACCAGCGCTTTACTGGTAATGGGGATCCCCTCCACCACCACCAGTACACTCCCCACACACCAGCTCTCAGTGAGGAGGAGAGCAGAGTGATGAGGCCAGTTCAGAGATGGGGATTATTAGGAGGCCATACTGGTAATGGCCAATGGGAAATTTGGCCAGGAAGCCGGGGGGTAACACCCCTACTCTTTTTGAGAAGCGTCCTGGGATTTTAAATGCTCACAGTCAGGACTTTGGTTTTACGGCTCATCTGAAAGATGGCGCCTTTCTGCATATAGTGTCATTAGGACCCACACAGGCAGCAGGGTGAGCGCCCTCTACTGGTCCAACTCACACCTCTTCCAGCAGCAGCCTGAGCTTTCCCATGAGGTCTCCCATCCAGGTACTGGCCAGGCTCACACGTGCTGAGCTTCAGTGGGCCGCCAGTGGTGAGTTGTAGGGTGATGTAGCTGCTGGTTTATTCGTGGGGCTCGTAGGCTCATTGTGAGATATTTTACTGTCCCTCTTCATTCCCATTTCCTGCTGCTATCTTCAGAAAGGTGGTCTAGGATGCCTGTGGCCAAGGGAAATGTCTACAAGAAATCCTTTGTTGCCTGTGCTGTCGGTACATTAGACTCAGCTAAGTGACTGCTTCCTGTACGGAGCTCTCGGATTATGTGTAATTTGGGCAGAGCAAGATGTGTGTGTGTGTAAACCCACTGCTGCACGGCCGGAGCTACTGGTTTTTCACGTCAGCTGACGTTGCCAAGTTTATTTGTTTTTGTAGCTTTTCATGATGATGCTAAAGACATATCATCACCCTTCTGGAGGGACAAGGTGTATAACAACAACAACAACAACAACAACAACAACAACAACAACAACAACAACAACCACTGCCACCTCTGTGCACAAATCAGAAGAGCGCCGATGGGAGCCGAGAGGGTGCTGTTCGGTTCCAACTGATCCAAGAACCTCAGCCGGCCCTAACTCTGACGGCTGTATGGGTCCGACACCACTGAGACAAGGACCCCATTAAGGCCCGTTCCCCCCCCCCCCCCCCCTGCCGGGCTGGGAGCAGGGCGTGGCAGCTCCTGCCTGTGCTCAGAGGCGGCTGGCGGATGAGGTGTGAACCTACCTTGACCAGGTGTGGGGCGTCGTGCCGTGTGAGCTGGAAGTGGGGCAGCTGGTCCCGGCAGGCAATCCAGGGGTGCTTTAGCACCTGCTCTGCCGTGTACCGCTGGTGTGGATCTACATGAAGCATATGGGACAACAAGTCCTACATTTGAAACAAAATCGTCACAGGTAGGACCAGGGTTAACACTCCGAACCAAGAAGAAACAACGTTATATATATACATACACACACATATCAAAGGAAGAAAAAACAGACTGTAAACATGGCAACATTTCTAACACACTGAGCTCCTGTTCATCTAGAGGGCAAAAACCCTGTTAAAGGCCTTTCAGATTGCATACAAGTAGATTTGTATCAGATTTATATGAGGATGGTTTTATCTCAAACATGCATGACCTTCTGTGCTGACGGAGGACAGGCTGTGCGTCACTATTACTGTGCTCAACTACTGCATACGGGACTGCAGCGACGTTAAATGCCGAGGCCCAAGCAAACGACCCGGACAAGAGTACCGCCAGGACTGAAACACATCAGAGCTAGAACACAGGTAGACTTCCACCCACCATCACCCTTCCAACTACAGGCATACGCCACCAGTGTCCTGCCACACACAGAGGGTATTTACTAAATACGGGTGTGCTTTCCTCTACATTATCTACATGATCAGTTTCATGCATTGAGGTACTCATTGCAGCACCCTTAAAATGAAAAAGTACCCAAGGGGGGAATTTACTCCAAGTGCTTGGTGCAACCCGTCACCGGACCTGGACTAAGATTCCTCTGCGAGACCCCTTAAGGAATTTCAGAGTCGTGAACTGCAGATCAGACACGACCCCTCCGCGGTGAGAGAAGAGAGGGTGAATCTGTCTCGGTGGTTTTAAATAAATCTGGGCGGAGCACGCCCAACTTCATCACGAGGGCAGCAGGAAGTCTGTGTGTATGGATGTGCTCTGCTACTCTTAATGTGGCGATAACATCTGGGAGCTTGTCCCCAGAGAGGGTGAGGGAACTTCCCACTGATTTTATACAGCTAATGGCACCTTCTTTTACAACATATAAGTGCCAAAAGCAGGGGGCACAGCGTGTTCTTGTGTCCACATGCTAACACATCAGCTACTGTTCCAGTGGTGCATCGGGCGGCGCCAATCCGTACCTTGGAGGTCTCCGAAACAGTGTCCCAGTTGCCTCCACTCAGGGAGAACTTCCCACTGCCGATCCGGAGCAGAATCTCCTCCGGCGTGTCGTTGGGGCCGTTGGCGAAGGGCGTGTACCTGGGCAGGAGACAAGGTGGCAGGACTCAGACACCTGGGCGCAGACCAGCGGGCATCCTCGCCCCCATCGGCGCCAGGGAAGCTGGTGCTCGGCTGGTTGGCCACAGGCCTTTCCCTTTGCACTTCGTCGTCCTGTTAAATACACCACCCTCGATTCTAGTATTTACTGGCCTTGTGCGTCTGCCGAGCATTAACCACCTGCTTCCCACTTCAGTCCTTTCTCTTCTCTGCACGTCAACGGCCAGAAGCCAGCTCTACGACCCCCCCCCCACCCCCAGCAAGGACACCAGGGCAACGTCTTGAGAGGACAGCGCGCCCACCCGGGCAGGATCTGGGCAGACTCACCCCGCCAACATGGTGTAGAGTAGCACCCCCAGGCTCCAGATGTCACAGGCAGCGTCATAGCCCTGCCGCATCAACACCTGCCAGGATGACACAGAGGTCAGGGGTCAGATCACTGTCCCTATGGTCATGCGGGAGGCTGATCCTAGCTCACAGCACCCGTCTTGTCCTACTTCTTAGCGATTCAGAGAGATTTCTAATCTTCATTATTTACATCAACACCAAGAGATGATGTGGAGGTATCCATACGACAGAAACGACTTTTTATATCGGGTGAAGGGGTATCTTTTTTCCCCCCGAAATTAAAAATCTCAAAAGGGTCTCGGGATCCTTCTCAGTTTCCTCCTCCTCTTTCGTGAAGCGAGCGACACGAGGCGCAGGCTGGGATGGGGGGGAGAAAACCGACCTCTGGGGCGACGAAGTTGGCGGTGTAGCAGGGGGTGAGCAGCAGGCCGTTCTCCCCACGCAGCTGCTTGGCAAATCCAAAGTCGCAGATCCGGATGGAGTCGGGATTCCCGGAGTCATCCATGTACAGGATGTTGCTGGGCTTCAGATCCCGGTGCACCACCTACGTGGAAGAAGGCGGCAGCTGAACACCCATGGAATCGGCATGCGTTACTCCTGCGCTTGGCTCCACCATTCATCCCGACTGCCTTCTGGGAATGTCCCGTGAGAGCACAGCCCTGTAAGGACCACATGTCCCAGACTCCTCTGGGGGAGCGAGCTGGAAACAGCAGGAAGCAGAGCCATCTCTCATCGCACATCGAGTAACCCCTTACCAGCCGCGGGGGTTACCTTCCCGAAAACCCTCTGGGTACGCAAGGTCCCGTTGGTTAAACTTAAATATGACCAAAGTCGCCCATGAACATTCATTTTTAAACATTCAACTTTTTCCACCTCTAACAAATGAACACAAACAGACCCATTTAAAATACAAGAGATCTCAACAACAACAAAAAAAAAACGTCAAAATCCTAAAAACAAATGGTCAAAATATAGAAAAAATATTTATTTAAATATTCTTATCGATCAGGCATTCGCTTTCAAATTAACCCAGTTTCGGCAGCACCAGAAAACCTGATCAGCTAAATAAACGATGTCTTCCTCAGCACAGCAGGAACACAGGTATGGCTCTTTCCTCTGCTCGTCCTACCTCCCCTGCTAACTCAACTCAAGCCTATCAACTACCCTACGCTGATGAGAAGCCTTCCAGTCTCCCTCTCCAGAACAATCCTCACAAAAAAAAACAGGTAAAGGTTCAATACATGCCAAAATTAAAAGAGACACAACATTTCGGCTGTAGAGCCTTCTTTAAGAGATCAGGCTCCACTGCCGAAAGTCTGCGTCTCTTTTCCTTTCAGCCTGGAATAAACCTCTTTGCAGCCCTCGCATGCTGACACAGCACCCTACTTGAACCGTTTCACTCAATGCTTGTAAGTCTCATCAGCTTGGCCCAGGGAACTGGTTTTAGGAAAGCAAGGAAAAATTCCCCCCTTTAATTTCGAGTTGCACACCTTTTAGTGGCGTGGGTGACACACACACACACACACACCCTGGCGACAGGAAGAAGAGAGCTCTTTAAGGACGAAGGCCTGGCAGACACCACTAAGCGTGGCTGCCCCACTGAAACACCCCCCCCCGCCGCCTCACCCCCTGGCAGTGCAGGTAGTCCACGGTCTTGGCGATGGTGTAGAGCACGGCGCTGGCTTCGCGCTCCGAGAAATACTTCTGCCGCAGGATCTTGTCCAGCAGCTCCCCGCCCTTCATGAGCTCCGTCACCAGGTACACGAACCGCCCCTCGTCGTACGCCTGGGGAGAGAGGGCCGAGAAAGCTCGTCTTCACGCCTCCCACCACAGGTGCGCGCCAGGACCCTAAACACGGCTCTCCTGGAGCAGCTTCGGAGATCTGATCCGGCCTTTCCGCGCAGCGCCTCCCCGTCTCCGCGGAGGTTTAAATTTGCACGGCACACGCACACACACAAAAATCCGATCGGATTTTCCCTTTCACGAATGAGAAGAGGGAGAAGCGCAGAAAAGGGAATAAAGGTTTAACTGAGGAAGCAAATTCTGCTGTAGCTCTAAGGACGTCTGGTATTACAGGCTGCCCGCTTCACAAACACAATGGTGTCAAGAAAAAAAAAAAGGCAGAGAGAGACGACAGATCAAGCACTTCCAAACACAGAGGTAAGGAGACGATGTGCCACAAAGCGCAGGAATAGAAGCCGGCTGTCCCAGGTTGTCAGGGTTTGCAGAGTGGCGTCTCAATTAAGAGCGAAATGAAAGCGATGCCTAGTGAAGGGCTTGTGTTACTGTTGTCGCTTTGTTGTTGTTGTTGTTGGTGGGGGTTTTTTTTGCCGGGGAGAGAGACTGAGGGGAAAAGAAATAAAAAAAAAAATCGGGATATATATATACGCATAATCGGCCCCTGACAGCAGACAAGCGTGTCGACTGAAATGAGACGGCAGCCGCCGGCGCGAGAGAGGGGCACTGGCGACACAGCGGGGGAAGAACAAAGGGGCTCAGCCAGGAGAAAAGGGAGACGCCGACAGCCCGCACGGGCCTGCTCTCCCCACCAGCCGCGCCGGGAGAGGCGGATCGGAGGAAAAAACAGCAGGAAAACCAGCGCAGAGCCCACTTACGTCCTTCAGAGTGATGATGTTCGGGTGCTGGCCGTACCGCATTAAAATCTCAATCTCCTCCGAAGGGTCGCGTTTGCTCTTGTCGATTATCTGGGGGGAGGAGCAAAAAATATTCAACCACCCCTTTGCGAGCACAACAACCTCCATACCCCCGTCATATTAAAACGAGCACAATGGAGACTGTACATACAAGGTAGAGCACTGGCTACGAAAAAGAGCAGACCAGAGTGATCCAGCCTGACCCTGGCCAACCACGCAGGGCCTCATGCAGATGCTGAAGCAGGATGTTGATGCAGATACCGAGCTGAGTATCTGAACCTTTACAGAACTGAACCTTTACAGCCTTGAACAGAGAAGTTGACAAGGAAACCTGACTTCATCGATCAAAAGCCACAGACTAAATCAACCCAGCAGACTTCTTCAGTACCTACAAAACAACATGGACCTCAGAATACAAGTAGCTTATGTGGAACTGCATTTAAAACTGAGAAAACAGGAAGCATGTCTTTACACAAAGGGTTGTGGGTGTCTGGAACAAGCTACTCGGCCATGTTTGTTGAAGCCGATATGCTAAGATGTGCGACAGCCATGTGATTTCTCGGGGGATTCTTGTGTCAGGTCAGGGGGGTCAAGGTTCAGGGTTCAAAGTTTGGACGGAACCCTAATCTAAGCTAGATCTCAATATCTGATGACCTCATGCGTGGTAGGCATGGTGCTGGGATTTATGAATTAGCAATAAAAACCTTCAAAAAGTAAAAAATATATAACAGGGAAGGTCCAGGGTGATATTAGTTAATCATTTTTAAATTTGGGATGCTTTATACTGAGCAGAGAGTGAAAAGCTGAAGTCACATCACAATAATTATTAAAAATCTCTACATAATTGGTCATTAGTACTTATTATTAAGCATGCCTTTCAGCTTACAACCAACAGCACAATTAACAAAAACATAAGCCCTCACAATGGCGATGGTTATGCGTGTATTTGTGTCGCCACCGCAAAACTGAAGAGAATAAATCAAGACTCCTGCATTGGGGAGAATGCCTTCTCCACGCTCATGTGGCCGTCTCATGTGCTCCACGACCTACACAGAATCTGAGTTTGAATCACGTTCCCTATGAAAACCTCTGCAGGACTGAGAATGAGGACAGCAGTACTGGAACAGTGGTAAGAGACCTTGGGTGCCTTCAGAGCACACCTACCTTTAATCCTAAATTACTGCCTCTTTCCGAAGCAGGGCTAACTAAGCAATTCTAAATGAATTCAGAGTCACAGAGGTGAGCTGCAGCTGGGAGCGGAGGTCTGCTCCTGGCTGGACTGACAGAACCAAGGCTGCCATCCCTAGATGAGAGGGGTCACGGAGCACCCCTGCTGGGAAACGACACCACCACCACTTGTACCTTGACAGCGAACTCCATGCCAGTGACCCTGTGGACGCAGCGCTTGCAGATGGAGTAGGAGCCCACGCCAATGTCCTCCTTCAGCTCGTACATGTCGGAGAACTGCGCCGTGCCAGCGTGCAGCTGCTGCAAAGACAGAGGGGGAGGATGATCAGCCCTTTGCCCGTAGGGACAGGGGAGACGCCAGGGCCAGTGGCACCGACAACAGCACCTCCCCGTCGGGCGCCCCGGGGCCCCAGCGTCCCGAGCGCTCTGCGCTCCTCCCCTGAACCAATATCGCGCTCTTTCAACACTTTCTGTCCGCAGCACCTGCGGGCTCCAGATTTCACATTAGAAAACGAAACCAAAATTAACGTGAAAATCTACAGATGCTTCGGTACAGAACACAAGTTAAAGATCTAATTAGCGAAGCAGGCTTTTAATGAATGGCTCAATTAAGGTGCTGAAAGCTCAGAGGGCTTTGGCGTCCTGAGGCTTGCACATCACCTGTAAGCTGGATGCATCATTTTTTCCGAAACCAAAACATGACTGCTGCGTTTCTCTAGCACATTGATTTTTTTCCCCCATTAGAGGTCTTCCAGACGAACGGAACTGGGCGATGTCTGAGGGCATGTCTTGTTAAAATTGCAACCTAACAGCAGGAGAGTATAAAATGAGGCCAGTGACTGCGAGTGCCTTTACAACTCTACAATCACTTTTTTCAGCTACTGTACTGTACTCATCACAGGACAGGAGTTTTTTCACTGGAAAACAAAGAGCTCTTAATTAAATTAAATCATGCTGTCTCGGGACACAGCAGCTCATCCGACCTGAACTAAGAGCTGGATATTTCCCATTTTGGTGCTTTATTCTATGCAATCCCACGCAGACAGACGCAGAACTGAAACCTCGTATCTCCCCCTGCAGCTCCGGCAGGATTCCTAGAGAATCATGCAGCCTGTAAGACCCGAACCAGTTCAGACTGCTCCGCCATGTGGGCGGGCTTCCATTCCTGCAGCGGCACGGAGTTCAGTGTGGAAACCGCAGCGGCACCTGGATCAGGAGCTGCTCCCAGCGGTATGAGGGATGTTTTCCGAGCTGAGCTGTGGTTATCCGTTTCTGGGCATCGGCTGATTACCTTTCCGAGAGCTATAAAGCGCGGAGCAGAGGGGCAGAGGAAGAATCACCTGGACAATCGGGAGGATGTTAACCAGAGAGGCGTTCTTGCTCTCCTCCAGAGCTGCGGGCGCCACAAAGCTGAAGCCCTTGAAGAGCTGGTGGGCGTTGGCACTGGGGGGCACGCCGGGGGAGTCTGTCACAAAACCAAACACAAGGACGGCTAATCAAACCGGAGCCACCTTCACCACAGCAAGGCACAATCAATCAACCAACCAACCAGTCGATCGGTTTTACTCCCGCACAGGACCTTTCAATCCAGAGCATTCTTTACATCAATTATCCTTAAAAACACACCAAAAAATAAATAACAGTAAAGACACGTCTAAACGTAAATGAAAAGAAAGAACTAGCTTATGAACTGAAGGCCACCGGAAAGAAGTCTTGAGATGAGATTTAAAAGCCTCAGACGCTGGCTGTTGAATATGGTCAGGGAGTGTTCCACTTACGAGGGGATGTGGCTGTGAAAGCTCAGTCCCCCGACGTATGACACGCCGTCTCTTGCCTTAAAAGCTGCAGGGCTCTAACGTTAACGGCACTCGTAAAGCAGAAATGCAAACTGTTGAATATTCAAGGTCACGCTGTGCAACTCTGTCCAAAACGGGCAATGGGTTTGAGTTATTAAGCTCTCAGATTATATCAGACCAGCCCTTATCTCCTGAAATGGATCACCCTGAAAGGGATGCACAGGCCCATAATTTGTTTCTTCTTACCCCGCTGAAGGGCCTCGCTCACCTTTTGGCGTTTTGGCAGTGAACTCTGGGTCGAAGCAGAAAGTGTCATCTGGCTTCCCAGCAGCAGGTTTGAAAGGAGGCTGGATCTCTCTCCGATATAGCTTCTAGAGAGCAGGGGGGGGAGAAACGAGAGGTTATTGAAAAAACAAGCTCTGTGAAAACACTTACTCATATACCTTGGGTGATCCTGCAGTAAATGCATTATGGGAAGAGCTGGCCATCAGGCGGAGAGAGAGGGAGGGAGGAAGAGATTAACCTCCCGAACTCTGCATGAGCAGCCGGCTTCCCGTTCACGCTCGATAAACTGCCGCGGGTTTCTAAAAGCCGCACGCAGAGACCATTAGCACAGCTCTCCTCTCCACCTGGCCCACTGCCCGAGCTCCAGGACGGGCAAGGTCTTGAAGCCCAGCGAAGGAGAGAGCTGGCACTGTGGCCGTCAGCAGAGGAAAAAACCCTTTTCTGATGCAGACGGAAGAGAGGCAGGTATGGTCCCCACCAGATATGATCCTTGAGCACGGACAGAAATGGTGCTGCACGTGCATGTGCTCATTTACCTACAGCGTTTAAGGGAGTGTGCAAAACGGTCTAGTCCTACAGCAGGAGCATGGAACTGAAAAAAACGACAACAACAGTCTTGCATTTCCTGGATGGGCAGGACTTACATTCCAGTCTATTGTTGAAAAGAAAGGATGCCTCTTGATTTCTTCCACGCCGTCAGAGCCAGCACCTAGGAGAGACAGAAACGCCATTCAGATCACTGTGGCATGGAAGCCAGACACAGTGCGCTCTCTGGCTCCCCGTCACACTGCAGTTATTATTCCCTGAGACAAGTCCGACTTGTCAGAACACTTCCAGAGTGCGCATGATTCTAACTAGGCTTGCAGAACAAATGTGCATCATGTTCCCTTGGCCTGCACGATAAAGACTGAGGCAAACACGAAATCCGCAGAGTAAACAGAAAGGAAAAAAGAGGTTCGAGATGAGAGGAAACAGCCGGTATAGGCCCTCTCTGTCCCTGGCCTTACAAATACTCAACGTCATCTCCAAAGGAGAAGCATCCACCCATCAGCAAAATCCGACCGAACAGGAGAGGGAAACGGTTGTGGTTGGCTGTTGGTAGAATAAAGACACTACTTACCCAAACGATTTGCAGGGTTCCGTTTGAACAACATTCGCAAAAGACTTTGAGCCTCGAGGCTTAAAAACTGCGGCATGCCCAGCTTTGCCCTGACGGAAGGAAAAAAAACAACAATTAAGTGCATCCTCACCGTGAAATGACGAGAGGCTAAATTAAATGAAAAGGCAGGTACGTGGACACCAAAGGGCAGTGCCAGGAATGCAAAGCAATACAAAAAGTCTTGAAAAGGAAGACATTTAAAAAACCCAGTCTGCTGAGCTTTGATGTTCTTAAAAAAAACGGACATGGCGCAGTAACGGTACAGTGCTCTTCCGCAGTTTCCAGGGAAAGAGGAGGTTCTGAAGTGACAGGCGGATCAAGACGCACTCGAGCGGCACATTCAAGACTCTTGCAATCACCCCCAGGCCCTGCTCTGCTCTCAGAGCTTCCCTCCCTCCACCCCAAAAACACATGCACCCCGGTTCCCAGTTAAGAGCCCGCGCCAGCCTGGCCTGCAAGCAGGACTCGGCCGGCCGCTGGGAGAGGAGCACTTACTTCAGAATCATGTTCATGGTCTCATTCCTGTCCTTGCCCTGGAAGGGCAGCGTACCGGTGAGCATCTCAAACTGGAGGGGGGGAGAGGAAAAGACATTCCGTTAAACAAACGCCCGGCTGCCGAGCAAGCACATCCCCGCCATTTAAAAAAAGATGCAACAGAAAACTCGCTGGACAGGGAGCTCATCCTATGACGACGCCAAGAGAGACGTCAATACCGACACTTTCAGGATGGTCTTGGCAGGCTCACTTGACAAAGACGAGCGGGACTTTTAAAAACTTCAGTCGAGTCCCCTTCCTTAACTACACAGGCGGATATGAAACGGAGACATGCCTGGACAAAACACCTATCGTAAAACCGAGCAGACACTAACACAGAGGTGTCTGGCTCGCTTTAGCCTGGCGCACCACGCTGTGCCGCAAAGACATCTTAACACAGCAGCAAACAGGAGGCACTGCTGGAAAGAAATGGGCGGAGCAAGTCATTGTGACATACCATTAGAACACCTAGCGACCACCAATCGGCACTTTGGGTGTGTCCTCGCCTGTTGACCACCTCAGGTGCCATGTACTCCACAGTGCCGCAGAAGGAGTATGCTTTCTTATCCTGGTCTACAGACTCTTTACTGAGCCCGAAGTCTGCAAGGGAGGGACAAGCGATTAAAGTCGGAGAACAGACACGCCTCCCACCGGGAGGACACAAAGCACGAAATCTGTCGGGCTACATCTTTCAAATGGAAATGAGTTCTTTCACCAATGTATTTCAACATGAAGAAGTCACAGCTTGAATGTAACACCATTATCATCTGCCAGTTCTATCATGACATGATTCGCATTAATTATATTACTTATTAACAAGAAATAAAAAACAAGCACGTGACAGTGGACAAAGTCTTACATCTTTCAACACTAAAATACCATAGAAGAAATAAAAAGTCCAGTGCAAATGAGGTAACTACGTAAGCATGACCAGCTCTTCCATGCAGTTCACTTAAAGAGATTAGACAAAACATTAAGCAAAACTGGAAATTAAATAGAAGAAAGCAACACACATACCTGTTAACTTGATATGTCCTGCTTCATCAAGCAAAATGCTGAAAATTAAAATCACATTCTCCAATACAGGTACACAAATACATTGCACAGAATTACATTCAATGAGAACAACATGTCGAACAGTACTGCCAAGTCACTCGTATCTGCTTGGGTGCCACACAGAAGATGGCAAGCTCAGGAAAACGACAAGGTCTTGTCTTAAAGAACGGGAGAACGACTTCTACGGCTTACGCTGCAGAAATCCAGCTACAAGTCAGAACTTTGCTTCTGGAGATTTGGCAGAACTGCTCGGATTTTATCAACTCAAATTAAAGACGTGATGAAAACCGTTGAAATTCCTCTAATCATAACCTGTATAGCGTATTTACATTATAACATATATGTACAATACATAATCAAGCAAAACTTAGAAATATTGTTCACATTACACAATGAAATGTATGCACTAAGCAGTGCACAAATTATGCTTTTTTTTTTACAAGTGTTTCAGAAGGCCTATGCTGGGCTTTAAGAGGCTAGCTCTACACCTGTGTCTCAACACAGAGAGAGGAAAGGTTGCAAAGGGAGAGGAATACATTACTTTTCAGGCTTCAGGTCTCTGTAAACAATGCCTAGGTTGTGAAGGTGGTCCAGGGCAAGAGCCAGCTCTGCAAGGTAGAATTTCACATCCTCCTCTGTAAACATAACCTAATAAGAACTGGATAGATTTACCTTCTGTTCTCTGTCTTCATGAAAATCAAAAGTCATGATAAGAAAAAAAAAACACACACAGAACAAGAACACAAGCAATTTCATTTCACAAAGAGGAGCTATGAGACATTATTCAAAAAGCACAGCAAAAACAATAAGTGAAGCGTTAAAGCAGCAAATTCCTCAGTGATTCATTCTGTCACAGAAAGTCAGACAACCCCCTCGCCCTCTTCAGGAACACAACGGGGATGGAAGCTATGTGGGGAATGAAGGTTCGTTATTCAGGGAATAGATTCCTTGGAAACTGTTCAAAAAAAGTCTGTAAGGGCTTCCAAACAAAAATGTCAAGGGGAGGGAGAGGGGACTGGCATCAGACGACCCCACATTTTAAACTGGAATTAGTTTCCTGTATGCTGACATGTGCTTCATATACCCTGCTCATAGAAGCCCAGGCCCAATTGCTTTTGCCACAGTGATTTAAAACAGCGAGCCAGCTGGCATTGCTGACCACACACATCAGCGTGGAGATGAGGGGGGTGGGCAGGCAGGGCTTTCACTCCATCAGTAATGCAGAACTCATTAGGATTCCTCTAAAAAACTACACCCCTTCTGTACTCTGGGCCTCCATGCATCTTGCAGGAAAAACATATCTGGGCGACTTAAATTTGCATTAATTAAATTAATTTTCTTCGAATTTCCCCAACCAGGTAAGCAATTCATACAAACAAGGCTCTTAAAGGCAGAGGCAGCATCTCCCACCACCCCTCAAGTCCCAGCTGGGATTTGAACCCCCAATCTTCCAGTTACAAATCTGGACTCCTAAGGGATACTCCCACCTGCTGCCTTAGTCACCCTGAATTGACATGCAGTCTCTTAAGACACTGCAGGTAAAACTCACAAAAAACTCTCGTCTCGCAGTAAGGGAAGAAGACCGGCTTACCTCTTTGGATAAGCGAGTAAACACATCTCCGCCCCTGAGAAAATCCAATATTAAATAGAGTTTCCCTTCTGTCTGAAAGGCTGAGGGGAACAGAGGAGGAAAAGAGGAAGTCAAGGAGGGAGAGAGCTCAGGCCAGGCAGGGATTAGAGCTCTGCAGGGGGCTGGTGTTATCTGCATCTTGAGCACTTGGCAACAATCACAGCTAATCCCTCCCATAACATGAGCTCCAGCGACTCCACAGCCAGCTTCACTTGAAGACAGAGGCACTGACTAATGGCCAGTACAGTGCGTGACAGAGAGGAGAACTAGCTCAGCTGGAGCAGATCCCTGTCCGTTTGCTCAGGAGTGCTTTCTTTAGCCTTTCTCCTGGCGCACTGTGTGGGACTCTTTCAGAAGTGCCTTGCTGGAGTTCCTGGCTAATCAAATTGCTAGCGACCATACGAGCCAGAAGGGCCCCAAACAGCTTCCTTGTGTTCATAACCCTTCTCACATCCCTGGCTAATAGATGCAAGCGTACAGCCCCGTTAGATGTCACGTTACTAATGCACTATTGAGTGGGTGGCTTGGCCAAGGAGATAATAAGGAGCCCTGTGCACAGCACATCAGGACCGATGCATTAGGACGTTTCATCTGTTTTGCAAGTGAGAAAGCACTGCACTGACAACTGTTAAGAGCATTATACGTGGTCATCCATGTTTGCAATATACTGCAGCCCGTATAGGGCACATCGGTACACACAGAAAGGACAGGAGACTCACCATAGTGCAATTTGACTATAAAAGGGTGATTCACTTCCACCAGTATGTCCCGTTCCATTTTCGTGCGAACGCGATCCCTCACTGTCAAAACCAAAAGAAAACGGCGAGTTTATACAGAGACGGCGTTCGGAAGGGGGGAAAGGAGTAAGAGAGACGGGACGTTGAACGTCACTGCACAAAAATCACACCTTCGGGGCACACCCCACGCCAGCCCGATAAAAGCTCAATCTCTGCCCCGCGCGCGCCAGCATGATGCCGAAACCTCCGGAAGCGAGACGACCCCGAACGATCCCCGACAGTTTCACAAATCTCTGCCACATGGAGAGGGAGGCCAGCTCAGAGAGCCCTGCGCCACTCAGGGGGGCACAGCGTCTGCGCCCAGGCCCCCCCACCGCTCTGTGCGTCTCCCACTTCCACTCTTCCACCTGGCTGCGAGTCACCCCGACGCCGAGCTGCGTGGGCGGGCCAGGCCGGAGGCGGATTCCGGGTCCTGCCGCGTCCCCTGCACAGTTCACACACCCTTTCACAACCCAACCCGCACTGACGGCCCAGGAGCCCATTTTTGGGGGGTGGGGCTGTAAGAGCCACTTCTCAAATAAGGTGCCCCTGTTGTCACCCACAATGCACCCGGACAGGACAGCGGCCAACCAGCCCGAACAGGTGGCTGCCAGCCCCGTCACTGGGCACCCCCTTCATCAGCTCTTACAGCCCTTCTGTACTGTATCAGCTGTCCTCACCGACCCATACACCCCGCCCCCCAGGAAGAAAACACAGGTCCGGAGCGTGATCCAACTGCGGGGGTGACTCCGTCCTCCGAACACCTCCGTCTCCCTGCGGAGCCCGACCCCCTCCACAGCCCCCCCGCACTGTGCCACTGTGCAGAACCTGACACGCTGTGGAGGGCCCTGCGTCGTTCGGCGCGCCCTACAGCACGCTCTGCCAGTTTTAAAGAAAAAGGAGCGCACACGATTCACTGCGAGTGAAAACCACACGAGTGTACCCAGAACCTCGTCTGAGGAAAAAAAACAAACACTATTCTTTTAGCGCAGACAATCAGCTTAAGGAGGGGGGAATGACCCGCAATAACCAGGACTAGCGGTCCCAGTTCTCCCTACACGCTTCCGTTTCTGCCGACCTCGCTCGGGACACGAGGCAGGTGTGGCAGAGGAGCCGGACTCTGGACGACACTCCGGCAGCAGACACTGACACCCGGGGGGCTCGGGGCTGCACCTGCAGGCGGCCGAGCACAAACGCAAAGACGTTGCAGGACCCGCCCCAGAATGCACAGAGAGAACCCTGCCCGCGCTCCAGGCCTCCTGGGCAGAGCTTACCTTTCAAAGACGCTTTCTTCAGCACTTTCATGGCGTAGAGCTGCCCGGTGTCGGGACCCAAAATCTTCCTGACCAGAAACACCTGCCAAGACAAGAGGCCGGGACAGAAGCCCAACGTCAAGGGAAGCAGAAAGCTGTCTGGCTGCTTGACCAGAGGCACACAACGGGAGACCCCGAACCCCCAGACTCACACAGCAATGCTACAGCCCCACCCCAAACACCCCAGCGCCGTGTCCTGTCACGCACAGCCCAAGTAAACCCCCCTACTGCAAAAGGTGGTCCCACTGAATTGCACTGAACAAGGTCACCATAACCAAGAACATATTCAGAATACACTCCTATTGACACGTTAATCAACCCCCTGGCCCCTGACTGGGGACCGGCGCGAGGCCAATGGATCTCTGGAGGAACCTTCAATAACGTCACCGACTTGCTGTGGATCATTTTCAGGACAGGTATCGGGGAGCAGGTCACTAAGGTTCAACACAGGTTGAGGCACATGGTCCTACTGGATATGTCGAACACGTGCCCTAATGATCTAAAGCAGCTGAAACTTCAAGGGGAGACGGAAAACAGCCAAAGCTGCAGACCATCATCGCCGGTAATCCCACGGTCTCTGGGCGAGACAGGACTGCAGGTGTCCCCACAGTGAGCGCTGCCCCCAGGAGTAAGGGGAACGGCCTTTCAGCGCACCTGCCACAGGTGCTCTCACCTTTCCAAAGGAGCCCTGGCCGAGAACCTTGAGCAGCTCGAACTGAGAGGGGTCCGCCTTCTCACACCCCTCTTTCACGTGATGAGTGATGGGGATCTCCTTAATGGTGCCCTCGTCCTGCAAAGGGGACACGGGCGTCAAAAAGAGTTCAAGTGACGGCAACCACGCGTCGTCGATATGTTACGGCCCTTGTCTCACAAAGCACATGCATGCAAACCAAGCCCCAGCAGCTCTGGGGTCAATATCTCATCCCCATGTACTAACGGGGGCTTGTGATCGCAGATGAGGAATTTCTCTGAAAGATGGAAACTACTTACAGACAAGGTGAGGGACCATGGGACAAATCAGCAGAACTGTAATAGTAACCAAAGGTATCCAAACACTTCTTCCCCCAAGTTAATAGATATATAAAAGTAATTATGTCAAATTAAGACTCGGGTAGGTCACAGCAATATTATCAAGCTCATCTGCATATCTCAGATGTTTTTTGGGGATAGTTTTGTTTGGAATATGATTGAAAAGAAGGGTGATCAATGATATCATTTGCATCATCATACATGAAAATGTACATATATGAGAATTTAATGCAAGATATGTATACGTGCACAAGACTGTTTTAGAAATCTCTGTAACTTGTTTATGTTGGTGGGCTTGCGAATGGAAAGAAAAAAAATAAAAATTAAGTTGCAAAAAGCTGACCCCCGCTACTGTATCTGGTCAGCACTGTAAAATCATTAAATTCATTTAGCCAGTGCCCCTTTCTGACTTACACCTGCTGGAAAAAGGCTGGAAAGCTGGATATCTTACTGGAGCAGCTCGAGACGCGTGCCTTGCTCAAGAGCACACCAGCGGGGTCCCACGGCCCTCGCCACCAGTTCACTCCGAGGAGCTGCAAACTCATTATTGACGAGCACGAGCACAGCCCGTCCTCCGAGGGGACAGAGCCGGCGTAATGCGTTTCAGAGAGCGGGTCTCCGGGGCTGACCGCTGTAATTAACGCGGCACAGCCAGGGAAAAGGAAACAGGAACCGTGCACCAGTGCAGGGGCGTGAAGAGATGCCGTGATCCAGTTGGGCGGCTTTCAGAATTCCTTACACGTGCTCTTAATTGATTCCTTAGTGCGGAAAAGCCTGGAATCGGCCCCAGAGTCCCACAGACAGCTCCTCGGCTCAAGGCCACTCGGAGCCTGCGAGTCGGAGATAAGTTCAGACAGCCGTCGTATCGATGAACCCGGCACGCAGCCGGGCCTTGAACAAGATGTGTTCAGCTAGATACCAGGCAGGGGAAGATAATTCACTGAATAATTAATCACGCTGTGATCCCTGTACAAGACCCACCGCTGCCGAGAGAGGAGAGAGGAGAGAGGGAGGGGGGAATGAAACTTCAAAGACAGGCTAATCAGCTTAGCAGCATGCCAATCTGCTACACGCTGGCCGGGACATTAGCAGGTAAATTATTAAAAACCTGCAGTCAGTCAGTAGAGCATGGATTGGCTTGTACATGATTTAACACCTACTGGAGAGGTTTTCTCTGCGAAAGCAGAGGGGCACCAGAATATCCGGAAATGTTTTCAGCGTGCTTTTATAAAGAAATGATAAAAACAGCCAATTCTTTCCCAAAGACTCGAACAGGCTCAACCTAGATCAAACTGGCTCTTTGAAAACCTTCTAAATCCCCTCTTAAAAAAAAAAGCACTGAAGAGCTGTACAGTGTTTTACCTCAACCCAGTGTTTCCCCAGCTCCTGTCTGAAGAGGCCTGCTAGCAGCTCAGTTCTTTGATCTAGTCAGCATCTCATCTTGTTTTAACACCTCTGCTACCACTGCCCTGCACTTGCAACGCAGCAACCCCCTGACAGATCAAAACCTCCGAGAAGGACTTTGTTGGCGTCCTGACATTTGCAACCTTCATCAGCTCCTGTAAATCAACCGTAGAAAAACACTCTTGCACCTGCAGTCTCATCACTGTTCTTCCTCATTTTAATCTGGGAGCAGGGGGGATACAAACAGCATCCCAGGATGCACATGGGGTGTCAAGGACAAAGTCAGAGGCTTTGTACTCACACAGTGGGAGATGGATTCTCCTTCTTCCATCGGCTCATCCATGATCTGATGCCCATTGACCTGAAATGACAACACAACCGTGAACAGAAAGACACGTCGCTGGGGACACTCGGTCACTCTGGGGTCCCCGGACGTCCTCGCTCAGTCCTGGATCTTCACCAGCGAGACAGCTGGGGGGGGGGTTTGGATTGGTAGACCTTTGCATCAGCTGCAACCATCAATCTAGTTTCATTAGCAGATCCAACATCTAACACTCCTCCGACGCCGTGCCCGGACAGAACATACTCGTTTACAAGAGAAACTGCCGTAAACCGAAAAGGAATTTTTCAAATTGATGGGCGAACCGAGACTGGATTCTGATGTGGCCAAGTCTTCACTTTTAATGGGACACTTAATTAATTAAGAGGAAAGAGAAAATAAAGCAGTTTACGCAATGCCATCATATATAATATATATTCTGGAGAAGACCCTTAACGAGCTCTTGCCATTTCGCCACTGTGATTGGGGGGGGTGGGGGTCAAGACCAGTTCCTATAATTCCTAGCGACTGGACTGCATCCTCTGTCAACACAACACAAACAGGAGTGGCGCTCCTTGCAAGACGGACAGATCCGTCACAATTTCTTCAGCGCAGCAACCCGGCCGGCTCGCAGAGGTGTTCCTGCGGGCTAACGAGGATCTTCCACACTGCCCGAGGACTCGGAATCACGAGCCGGGTCACAGTCCAGAGGCGCCCACCCGGCCCACCTAGCTCGTTCAGATCCAAGAATCTCAACCCCCGCTGCTTCTTGAAAGACACCTGGTGCCTGCATGGGCTCCCAAGGCACGGCCGGGGTGGCCTGCTCCACACTCCCACAACCCTTGGTGTAAAGGGTCCGGGGTCTCCCCGTCTGGGGGTTTTAAATGCACTTGCAGGTAACTTCCCTGGCCCCCTCTGGGTGGCCCATGATTGCGGATTCTGAGCTCTGCAAGCAGGGCGTGCAGAGCCCCGTCTTCGAAAGAGGAGGGAGGAAAACCTGTTCGCTTTAAACCCACATCCTGCAGCTCGGGAACTTTCTCCCCGTCTTCAGAAATGAAAAACTCCTTCAAGTCCTTCCTGTCGGAGCTGGAAGGCCGGCGCGGTTTTCATCTTCTGCACAAACATCACCCCCACCCCCTCGTCCTTGGCGTCTGGTTACTGTCATTTCGCATCGCCCTCCGGGGTTAAAGCGCCGCCTGCTCACAGGCTTAAAAACCAAAGCGCGACGTCACTCGCGAAATTCCTTTCATGCACGACTCATCTCCGGGCGAGGCGGTTATATAATGAAGGACCTTGCGCACAGTATTATATAACTCCACACAAGCCGTTGCATAAGTCTGCATGCAGCAGGAAGAGATTGAGGTCAAACGCTGCAGCCAGAAGCTCAGGCGGAGACCGGGCATCCTCCACACGGGGCGGCTCCGGCTCCAGAGAGCTTTTCTCGCCCTGGTGCAGACAGCAAACAAAACCAAAACAAGAAAGTCGTCTGTCCCACTTCCCAACGCCCCGCGCACCCCCCACGCCCGTCTGCCCGCAGCCGGCGGTTTCGCCGCGGGGCGTGATCCGGAGCGAAGCTCCTCCAGGGCGGTCAGCGCCACTCCCCGCTGTCCGGCCGCTTCTCTTCCTCCTCTCTGGCCCGCAGCGAGGAAGTCTCCCATCCGGCTCCGCGCTCGGTGCGCAAACCACAGCTGCAATGAAACCCGTTTTCTTCACCCACCCACTCCCCCCACCCCGAGTGTGCGCGCTGTGGGTTTTCCCGAGACCTGCAAGTCCACGGGGATCCGCTTCGTACTTCTCTCGGAAGTAACGGCGCAAAAAAAAAGTTGTCGTTTAACGAAGCGCCAGACGCCAGTGCCGGAAACGGGTCAAACCGAAACCGGGTAACTAAGGGGGGGGGGGGGGGAGGGTCTCCCTGAGGATCTGAACCTTTTTCCTGGAGCCGCGGAGGAGAGACGCCGCTCCCCCCCACCAACCCCCCGGGTTTGAGAGTCGGACTGAAATGTAAACAAAACCGGAAAAGAGGGCGACCGCGGTTACCCGAGCACGCCGCCACAGGGAGGCCCGTATCGTCCTGCGGGCGCAGTATTTATGTCGATGTGTCTGTGCAACACACCCAGAGGAGACAAACAGGCGGCTCGCACCCCCCTGAGCGAGTGAACGATTCCCATCGCTGGCAATGTGCTCAAACCGGCCAAAGCAACGCGCACAAGCACAATGCCGAACGGCACTCCTCTGCACAGTGTACCGGGCACCCCGAGTCACGAGTCGCGGTGCAGCTGTTGATGTACTGGACAGCTCTAGCAAGCACACATCTGGACACACAGAGACACCAGCACGGGGAGCAAGAATATTCAACGGCGACAACTTTTTAACTGCTTTTACTTCAAGATACACCCCTCACATAAAGAACAGCTGATAGTATTAGGTTTTGCCTTCTGTGAAAAAAACACCCGTGTTCATTTTATGTTTTTCATGCTACAGATAAAAACTGGAAAAAGATGAAGTCGTTAAAAATGAATAATATCCTGCATATACAAACAGGCTTTGCAGGGTCAGGTTTCCCCAATATTAACTGAAAGGGGGTCCCAAAGTCGAGGTGCACAGACAGCGAAGGCCCCATCACCCCACGACCTTCAGTGAGATCTCGGGGAAACAGCGGAGCTGAAATAAAGGTGCAAAGTTCAGCGATGAGAGGTCAGGACAAGCCAGTCCAACCCTCGAAAAATACTGGACAGCAGCTGGGCACTTTTGTCTGCTACATCAAGCACTAAGCGTAGCCTGCGCACCCCTAAACACCTGTCCCCTAAATCCTCACACAACCTGAAATGCAATCGCGATGCATGCCTTAAACAAACCAGCTACATCCGATATCACTCTCCGCAAGACGGAAGTGGTCCTGGAGTTCTGCTTTGCTTTGAATAAATCAAAGCAGGATGGGACTGAAAAACCCCACAGCTTCTTAGCCGCCGATGCCACGGGAGATGAGTGGAAGTGGGCGGGCGCGTGGGCTGACGAGCAGCCGCCGAAGTCCCCGATCCACCGCAAGACCGTTTTCGAACCCGGTTGCAGCTGGCGTCCAGGGGCTGTGCTGGAGCACCCAGATATCCGCGGTTGTACTGGGGAGCGCTGTGCAAACAAAACCGCCCTGCCTGCATTCCTGAGGGGGGGGGGTCCGAATTCCCAGTCTCTTCCTCTCCCACTTAACCCGAGCTGCCAGACTTTAAATCAGGACCCCTCAGCTCCAGGGCAGTAGCTGCTGGGGCAGATGGAAGACAAGGCCGGCGTGGACTTTAATACAATAAGAACCGAGCTCGGGGGGGCGCAGCTGACATGCCTCTGCCCCCCCAGGGGCCCGCAGCCCAGGAGAGAACCAAAGACAACAGGAGCTCCTTCGAGGGAAGACGGGCCAACGAGAGTCTCTCCGGGCGAACGAGAACGTCACCAGAGAGACCCCCCTCCTGCAGTGCTGAAGACCGACAAGCTTGCACACGGGGGCACCTGTGTGGCTGAAGGCAGGTTCCGCGATCACGCCCCTGCGAGTTGCTCCGTTAGCCGGTCAGCACTGAGCTCAGCTCCCCGGCGGTCAGCTCGCCTTGCAGTCTTTCCTCAGAGGGTCTCCCCTGCCCCCGGGCAAGGACCGGGAGGGAGATCCCTCGCACAGAAAGCTACCCGCCGAAGGCAGCCGCAATGAAATCAGCAGAACGGGATCCGAGGCACCTCGGCGCGCTCAATCTGCCTGCCTGGCAAGCCCAGCTGCCTCAGCTCCTCCCAGACGGCCCCACACGCTCTCCCGTGAAAGTTAAACACTGTCAGGACACCGCGATCGCATCCATCAGGCCAAGGGAACGCAGGCCGGAAATACATCCCGGGCCGCGAGGTGTCTCCTGTTTTTAAGGATGTCTGCTCGCCTTTCTGACGGAAACCGAAGGCTTCTAAACCAAACCACCTCACTGTACAGAACTGTACGCACACGAAGTCCTTCTGGATTAAGTATTGGCCCAAAAAAAAAAAAACGTACAAGGATGCTTTATGCTGCTTGCACCTGTTCCACGTTCGGCTGACGTCACCGAGATCTCTTTTAAAAAGTGAGGCTCTGCTCTCCTCCCCAGGTGCCCAGGTGTGTGGGGAGCGTTCTGGCGCACCCTGGCTGCCGCTGCATCATCCAGGTGGGGCTGCACACTGGTGGTGGTGGAGGGGATCCCCATTACCTGTACAGCGCTTTGAGTGGAGTGTCCAGAAAAGTGCTTGCTAAGTGTGTGGAATTATTATTTGTATTAGAATGACCTGAAGGACACATAAAGGCACTTATGTATGAGCTGGCGAAGGAGGAAAAGGCCCTGAAGATCAGGCAAGGCGTGAGGGAAAAAGACTTTTATCAGACGCTACTGGGGTGCCACCAGTTTACGACAGGGAGACATTCCCGGGCCCGCCTGCCTGCCTGCTGGCTGCAACCATTCCGACTCGTGCCACGGATATCTCCCGGAGCCGCGGGGCCCACAAAGACCGGGCTTCACCGCCTTCAGTTCCGCGGAAGTGAAGCCCTTCGACAAGGACGCCGAGGAAAGCAAGAGGCGTGGCTCACAGCTCGCCGAACTCTGTTTCTGCTCCGGCCAGCGCCGAGTCGCGCCCAGACCCGCTGCGACCCGGCGGTACAGAACTCCCCCATTCGAGAACGTCACGGGACAAAGGGGCAGCTGCTGGCTAAAGGTCAGAGAGTGTTTTTTTACCCCCACACACAAATGGGGCTATTGTCGCTCCAACAGCAGCTGTGTCCCGGGTATTAACGCACACTAGAAGGCACGGGAATCCAAAGGATAATGGAACCGCAGAAACGGAGGTGGCTACCCATTCAGTCACGTTTCTTCCGTTCACTGAGCCCCGCCTGTTTCCTGACCACGACCACCGTTTTTACGACGAAGCCCCGTAGCGCGGATCAGCGCCTGCCCGGGCCGGCTCTGGCCCGACTCGCCCAACAGGTTCAACTCATCCCCCTCCCGCCGACCCCAGCTTCAGGATACAAACAGAACGTCTGCAATAGAGAAACTGTGGGGTTGGGGGGTGCAATTTCTTCTTCTTCGGCAAAGTTTGACAAATGCACCTGCGCGCAGCATTTATTTTTGTTTGGGGGGGGATGGTGATGGTGACTACCCCCTCCTCGCTTGGGGACAAACGGGTTTGTGTGTCTGTGCTCATCCGTGTTGGGCTCTGCGGGGATGCAGCGTCCTGAACCTCCGTCACCGTCTCTCGCAGATCCCCGGTGCCAGGCGTCCCACAACACAACTGACCCCCCCCCCAGCACCCCACAAATCCCTCCCACGCAGATCTTCTTCCCCCAGTCTGGGGGACGCGCGGACGGGTGTCGGGGGGTGCTGTTCGCGAGCGCGCCCCAGTTCTCCCTCGTTCTCCGATCGTTCCAGCAGCAAAAACAACAACTGTGACGTCGACGGCCGGGCGGGGGGGGTGTGTTGTAATCGCTGGTCAGCACGACACGACTCCCAAAGCGCTCCTCTCCCTTTGCAACCCGCCGCGCAGTTCGGCGCTGTATGCGAACCCACCCCCCGGGTGGAAGAGATTAATGACAACGGGCGAGCCGGGCGGCCGGCAGCTCAGATCCCCCCCAACCCCCTTGTTACAACTCGGGTGTTACCACCGGCAGGGTGGATTAAATCCACGCAGGGATCAATTCAGAGGAAACGTCTTTCTTCGGAGCCGCACCACAACCACGCGTGTGAAGCGCCACTGAATTCTCCACTTACAGTTCAGTTCCTAAGATCGCCAGAAAAGGCACTCCAAAAAAAAAAACTAGAAAGCAAAAAAGGTAATACCTTAACGTTTATTTGACAGCAGGAAAGACAGAAGTCTCTCAGTGGCCCCCGACTTCCTACCCAATAGCAGTTAAGGCATGTACAGTACAACCTCAGCCCCACATACACATAGTTTCACATAAATCAGCACCCTCCGATCCACGAGATCTGAACACCGCAGAGAGAAAGCGGTCAAAAAAACGACCCTGTTTTAAATACGGCACCGTCTGTACAACGCACAATATCTTCAAATAGGCAGATGCGCTGACAGCCACTCGCTAAATCAACCTGAAAAAAAAAAACCCACCAGGAGATTTTCTCGCGTTTAAACGACAGACACAGCCAGGGATTGTGCAAGGGATTCGGCGCTCTCGTCCCACAACCTGCAAAAGTGAACAGGCTGCGCTGTCCCCCCCCATCTGCAACTACGCCCGCCGGAGGAAAATGGAAAGGATCTGTCGGCTGGGGCTTTCAGCTCCGGCGGCTCTTCTTCGCCACAGCACGTTTACGGCAGGAAATGAAACTGTGCCAGTGGACAGTTTAAGGTCTTCGGGCGGACATCGCAGTCCCGAATCCGACAGCCAGCTGTGTTATTGGATGACCGAGGCCACCTCAAGTTTAAGCCCCCCTCGTGAAATTTAAATTTCTAATGACGGCAGACGAACCACACAGGCATGGACTCGTCTTAAATCCCCACTTCAGCCGCTTTGCTACGCTCGATACACATGCAAACTTGATGTAGTGCGGGTCAGCTTCCTAATATAAGCGCACACCGCCGGGGTGACAGTCGCAGGGGAAAAGAGAAGCGGTCTGATTTCTGCCCCTTTCGCTCCACGCAGTGCTCTGCGTGGCCCCGGGGCAGTACTGACAAGACACCCCGAGCTGGGGCCACCCCGATGCGCCGGACTCGGGCGACTCATCCCCGTCCGACAGGCGCGCACCCGCGGCGCAGCCCTCGGTCCTCAAAGTTAAAAAGCTCGGTCTTCATGCTTCAGAATTACAGACCGGAGCCCAGTGAACAGAACTGCCCCGCTTTAGGCCTACCGCAGCCGAGCCGACGCTAACGACACCGAGCCCCATCTCACTCAAGTCCGCCCGTGGCAGTCACCGGCGACACGGCCAAGGGGGGTGCTTCGACCACACGAACGCGTCCGATGCAACCACATACCTCGCTACAAACGCTGTGCACCTCCATTTTGTGCCAGGAATCCTGCGGCTGGGCGAAAGGCATCGTAAGTCACCCTAGCGCCGTGTCTCAGAGAGCATTGCTGGCGCTGCCCGCCCGGGTGTATCCCCCTCCTTCTTCGTCGCTGGAGCGAAAAGGACCACTCTCGCCCGCCTTGCAGTCTTCCGCCCGGTGCTCTGGGAGAGGGGGCCAGACGGCAAACCGGCGCCGGCGAAGGGGTCTGTCGGACTGGCTTAATCCCTGCTCGGCTAAAAAGCCCAGCGCTTTTTTTTTTCTTCCTAGAGATGCGAATATGGCCGCCACTCTATTACCTGAGCAGCATGGAAACACAGCGCCGCGCTGACGTAGCTCTGACGTCACCGTGCTCAGGATTCCCCCCCATCCCAAACAGCGAACATTCGACAGATGATAACAGGAAACAATAGTGACAGCTGATACCGAAATAACCAGAGCTGGACGGGTTTGACTACTAATGCTAAGCTGCGTCGTCTTCTCTGGTATGAAACAAACAAAAAAAAATTCCCCTCCAGGTTTCCGACGATTTAGGGATTCGGAAATGTTTTGTTGTTGTTTTTTTTTTTTAAAAAAGGCAGCGTGCGGGGGCTCAGCTTGTATAATTGAGTCAATTTGAAACAGCCCGCACACCCACGCCCCTAGCTTGAGTTCTCTCATTTGGTAACCGCAAAGATGCGATGGCTATCATACCAAATGACTCATCCTGTGCGAGATGGTGAAGCGTCCCTTTTGTGTTAGCAATTCTTATCACTGCTACCGGGGGAAACAAAAGTACTGTAAATCGATCTTTATGGCTCCAGTTCTAAGAAACCGTCGAAGGCTGAAGTGAAATATATCTTTTATTTACAGAGAGAGGTGCGGGAAACCGGCAGAGTTAGAAGACTTGTTCGGCAGACTAAAAATGCAGATAATCTATTTTCAGGTCAAGGTTCAATCATCAGGGTGCACAGTGGCCCAAGGAGTGCCTGGCAGTGCTGGGGCCCTGGGTTCAATTAATAATAATAATAAAATAATAATAATAATAATAATAATTGCTTACACTTATATAGCACTTTTCTGGACACTCCACTCAAAGCGCTTTACAGGTAATGGGGATCCCCTCCACCACCACCAGTGTGCAGCCCCACCTGGATGATGTGACGGCAGCCATAGTGCGCCAGAACGCTCACCACACATCAGCTCTCAGTGGGGAGGAGAGCAGAGTGATGAAGCCAGTTCAGAGATGGGGATTATTAGGAGGCCATGATTGGTAAGGGCCAATGGGGAATTTGACCAGGGCGCCGGGGTTACACCCCTACTCTTTTCGAGAAACGCCCTGGGATTTTTTATTGACCACAGAGAGTCAGGACCTCGGTTTTACGTCTCATCCGAAGGACGGCGCCTGTTTACAGTATAGCGTCCCTGTCACTATACTAGGGCATTAGGACCCACACAGACTGCAGGGTGAGTGCCCCCTGCTGGCCCCACTATCACCTCTTCCAGCAGCAACCTTAGTTTTTCCCAGGAGGTCTCCCATCCAGGTACTGACCAGGCTCACACCTGCTGAGCTCCAGTGGGCTGCCAGTTGTGAGTTGCAGGGTGATATGGCTGCTGGCAATTCTGGAGCTGGGGTGCTGTCTGCGTGGAGTTTGTATGTCCTCCTTGTGTCTGCTTGGGTTCCCTCCCAGAATCCAAAGATCGGCTGGTCAGTTAATTGGCTTCAGGAAATTGGCCCTGGTGTGTGCGTGTGCGTGTGCGTGTGTGCCTGTCTGTCTGTGTGTGCGCGTGTGTGTCTGTCTGTCTGTGTGTGTGTGTGCATGTCTGTCTGCGTGTGTGTGCATGTCTGTCTGTGTGTGTGCATGTCTGTCTGCGTGTGTGTCTGTGCATGTCTGTCTGCGTGTGTGTGTGTGTGTGTGTGTCTGTGTGTGTCTGTGTGCCCTGCGTCCCGTCCAGGGTGTACCCTGCCTTGCGCCTGTTGCCTGCTGGGATAGGCTCTGGCTCACCCGCAACCCTGAACTGGAAGAAGAGATTAGAAAATGCCCAGATGGGTGGGTCAGCCATCGCCGCCCTGACTGACCAGCTGGATAGCAGTGGGAGTGGCAGCTGGTCTGCATGAGGTATCCTTCCCCTCAGCTTCTTAATTGAACCAATTCCCAATCAGTCTCATCACCCGCATGAGTCTGGTGGTGGGCCATTGTATAAGATGAATAGAAAACCTCCAGGTTTTACTGAGGTTGAGTTAAGCAAGAAGCGAGTTCAATGATGCGATGGAGCCTAAAACTGAGAGCACCGACTGAACAAAAGCAACAGGTGTGTGGGTCCCCTTCCCTCAGCTGATCTGAGGACGGCTGGGAGACTACCTGCACCTCACAACGCCAAACATCTGCAGTCAAACCTCTGCCTCTCAGTGTGCCAGCAGCACTGTTTGTTACCACTTTTGGGGAGCTACAGCTGGGGTACCCAGTGCCAGTCCCAGTTCTGGTCCCGGACAGCTACAGCTGGGGTACCCAGTGCCAGTCCCAGTTCTGGTCCCGGACAGCTACAGCTTGGGTACCCAGTGCCAGTTCCAGTTCTGGTCCCGGACAGCTACAGCTGGGGTACCCAGTGCCAGTCCCAGTTCTGGTCCTGGACAGCTACAGCTGGGGTACCCAGTGCCAGTCCCAGTTCTGGTCCAGGACAGCTACAGCTGGGGTACCCAGTGCCAGTCCCAGTTCTGGTCCAGGACAGCTACAGCTGGGGTACCCAGTGCCAGTCCCAGTTCTGGTCCTGGACAGCTACAGCTGGGGTACCCAGTGCCAGTCCCAGTTCTGGTCCCGGACAGCTACAGCTGGCGTACCCAGTCCCAGTTCTGGTGATGGAGAGCTACAGTCCAGCTTATAGCTGGGGTGGGTCCGCAGTCCTGGTCCTGAGCTGTACCAGGTATCATCAGTCATGGTTTTGGAGGGCTACATCAGGGATGACATCCTCCATCAGCTCATTATTGGTTGAATTTGTCCAGCTGAAGAGCCTGTGTCAGCTCCCCAGGTGCTGCTGTTGTAAAGCAGCGTTTTTCCTCCTGACCTTAAGGTCACACACCTGCCTGCACTGAGCTCTTTGCTTAAATGAATCATTTATTGAGCCGACAGGTTGCTTGCCTGGAACTTTCGCAAGATTTGTTTTTCTCCTCGGAGATTGGAGAGTTTAAATAACGTGAGAAATGGAATGGTTAAAAAACAACCTCCTACACTTTCAGGAACTGAAATCAAATTGAAAAATTCAAATGAAACCTGTTATGAATTCTATTGAGGGTTCCATTATATGATTGAGAGCTCCGACTGAACAGAAAGCAACAGGTGTGTGGGTCCCCAGGATCAGAAGGGGGGCTAGAGGGTTCTTTTCTTATCAAAGCGGACTTACGGTACTCAGGGTGTTACGAGGTCGTTAGTATTTGGGGCTGTCAGGATTTCAGCATGCACACCTGCTAGGACAACAGGGCCAGGTCCCATGGTGTGGCTGTAGTTCTGGGCTTTAGGCTGTATTCACAATACAGGACTTCTCCAATCCTGGGGAATCTGATCTGTCCTCAGAGACTGCTGGGTCTTCGTTCTAGCTGAGCTCTCACCTGCGTGACAGAACCCTTAACTGCAGCGCTGATGCAATTACTTTTAAATGATATAATTGTTGTCTGCGCTTTATCTGCTAGAGATTTCAAGCCATTACATTTTATTAACTGGCAGCTTTGTAGCAGATGCTGAAAATGAAAGTGAACAGTTTCACTTAAGCAAATTATTATTTCCATTTATTGGTTCAGTTGAGTAACTTGGAGCTCAGCTCAAAGGAGAACCAGCAGACACTGGCATCACGAGGATCAGAACAGGAAAGCCCCAACTTTATAAAAGTTGTAATAACGATCTCAATCACCCTTTGTTTTTAAGTTGTTAGCCGTTAAAGATTTCAAATTCTTTCGCTCTGCTAGACTAGTGCACTGCATTGCAAAAAATTCCTCTGACACCTCAAATAAGGGATTTTGGTGCTCCCTGATTATGAATTGATGGAAGAAGATGATCATTCCCAGTTAAACGACTGGTTTTAACAACCTAGTAGAGGGGTCAGCGCTTACCTCCCCCTGCCTTGAGCTGAAAAGATGCCTGGAGGCACAACGTCTTCAAACTGGAGACATGCTGGCCCTGAGCTGAGGAGCACGGAGCCCTCTCTGCTTCCTCCTACCTGCTGTGCCGGGAATAAGAAAGATGCAGAACCACGATGACCCCAGCGAAGTCAGGACAGAAGGGACAGGAATAAGCCTCTTATTTCTTCCAGCACATTTGTTCCAAAGAACATTAGAGACGGGTGTGTGGGAGAGATAAGCTCTGGGATGGAAGGGAAGATTTCTTTTCACCTGCTTTTTTTTTCTCAGTAGCCTCTGCTCCCCGCAGCTGATGTCTCCTCTAATCTTTTCTCTGATGACCTTGAGAGGGGGGGAGGAGGACGTCGGGCATGCCACAACATCTCAGGAAGAGTCCGTGGGAGAGACTGAAGATTAGATCTATTATTAGAAAACAAGAGCAGGGATTTTAGAAATAGATGGCTATAATGGGGCACATCTAGGGGACTCTGAAAGGAACGGAACAAGCTCATATAAGCTGTCAGGTGAGCAGCGCATGACGACAGTGAATGTGAGGAGGAAATGTGCTTCTCTAACAGGGAGCTCTTGCGTGCAAAGACCTTGTTGTCTGGGAAGACAGTACTGTTTACACTTATTAAAATTACTATGTGCACCTATGGTTCTGAGCCTGAATACTGGTACTTTACTTCCAGAAATATATAGTTAATGCATTTCCTGTATCAGCAGCCATATCACCCTACAAGTCACCACTGGCAACCCACTGGAGCTCAGCAGGTGTGAGCCTGGCCAGTACCTGGATGGGAGATTCCTGGGAAAGCTGAGGCTGCTGCTGGAAGAGGTGTGAGTGGGTCTATCTACTGTGGGTCCTAATGCCCCAGTATAGTGACGGGGACACTACACTGTGAAAACGTTCTGTCCTTTGGACGAGACATAAAACTGCTTATTATAATTATTATGATTTGTGAAAAAGTCAGTCAAAAGGACCGTTGTGCCACCTTCTATTCAGAATGAGTTTGTCAAGTGCCAAAATTAGAATTCTGTGCACTGTTAACTTATCCTCATCCCTGGGTCCTGAAGATTGGTGAGGCGTCTGTCCCCGGACCTCATGAGACAACAAACTCAGTCTGAGACCAAAACACTACAGAAAAATAAATGACAGCCAAGAAAACCCAAGACACTGCTCATCACATTGGGCTCCGGTCCCTCACAGAGAGTCTTAAAAGTGTTGTTATTATTATTCAAATGTAAAAAAAAAAAACTGAAACCTTCAGTGTGATCTGCGTGTCAGGGCAGGAACACTGTCTCCCATTATTCACCCCTCGAAACGAAAGACAGAGACCGTGACTTGTGTTTTTCCTTCATCGGTTTATTTTTGCAGAATAAAATATACCCATCAAAACTCAATAACGAAGCTGGCGCCTTCCCTGCTTAACAAGGCAGAGTGATACGCAGCAGGGAAGCGCTCCCAGCACAGTCAGATGTGTCAGCCAGCAGGCACGGTGAGGGACAGGGCGTGACGAGGGGGAGGAGTCACAATGGGCCCGGATCCACCTTCTCCTCTGATACAGAGGAATAGCCCTGGATCATGAGCATAGACCCGCTGGACTCCTCCGGCCCCGGATCCAGCTCCAGGTCTTCTTCGATTTCTTGAGGTAATTTGGATAACAGTTCCTGCAGGGGAGAGACAGACATGGCAGAGTTGAAATAACACGGCCTCAGGTGCGCTTTCCACTTCATTGCTCTATTTAGAAAAGAGCCTGGGTCAAATGGCCCTGTAATGGGGGTCTTCTTTCTTTTATTGGAACGTTTCAAACTTTGTCTTCTCTGTGATGCCCATCATACAGATGCACGATGAAAACAGCACTAGAGGAGAAAGACACTCAATACCGTTGTCTCCTTGTCTTCTACGTCTGTATTTGACTATTCTCCCCAAAAGGCCAAGGTTGTGATGAGTGACCCCAGCTACCCCTCCTTGTCTAACAAATATGAAACATTCTTGCCCGTTTTACCCTCTAATAAAAACAAAACAGTGCAGGAAAGCTGGAAAATAACATGAAAATCATCCAGGCTGGTTTTGGAACCCCTACAGGCAACTGTACAGGCTTTTGATCATCTTATCAACTTACCGGCATGGAAAGGGCTTCTTGAACAGAGCCCTTCCAGCCCGTCTTCCTTACCTGCTGTTTCTCTGTGTTGTTGCTCTTCACAGCGACCAGCAGATTCCGGGTGAAGTTTTGTAGCTCGTAATATTTCTGTTTTTGGTTCTCTAGCTCGTTCTCCAAGAATCTGACCTCTTCGTGCTGAAAATGAAAGGGGAAGGTCTTAGCATCTACCCGTGTTGAATGACTGGACTGTTTTGTTTTTTTTTGCCAGCGTGAGCACCTGAACAAGGATGCAGAAACTACTGCTGAGAACTGGTTCCCCAAAACACAGGAAGTGGGGCACATCACACCATTCCTGCCCTGATCCCATCTCACTGGGTACCAATCACGTATCCATGCATTTATTTTGGAAGTTCATACATATAAATAGCCAGAACAAGAACGTCACACTAAAAGCTGTTAACAATTAACCCATGCAACTCAGTGATTTAAAAAGCTCAGAGCGGAAGTCCCAACACTGAGTTGAGTGGAGACTGAAAACCTCCCACTGCAGTGGACGGTGTCTAGGCCAGCTGGCCACGTCACTGTCCAGCACTATGGCCAGATCAGGTCATCAGGTCACCAGCTCTGGTGATGGCTGCTTTCAGCCTGATCCAGTTCCAGGTCTTTTACTGGCTTACTGTATGAAGAGTCATGTCATCGTAGGCCGCTGACTTAAACAAGAGCCCATGGACACAAGTGGACATTGTGTACAGCAGGAACTGAATGCAGGGGACACCTCCTTGCACAAAAAGGGTTGTGGGTGCTGGGCTCAAGCTCTCCAGCCATGCTGGTATAAGATTCCCTGTGAGCAATTCTAGGAGACAAATGCACGAAATTCCGACATGAATGAGCTACTGGTGTCTGAACAAGCAGTTAAAAGGTCTCCTCTTTCTTTTTGAACTTGTATCGTTTTCCTTAGGATGTGAAATGTTAAGGATTGGAGTTCTTCAGGCTCAAGATGGGGGGTAAGTGGTCTGGGCAACATATGAGGTAAAATAAATATATTATTATAATAATAATAACAACAACAATAATAATAATAATAATAATAATTTCCAATACCATACTTAAAGAGGCATCCATAAAACTGCAGAAGTGAGCCTTTGCATTTGCAGTTAGAAAGCATTAATAGACTTGTTTCATGCTCCTCACTTGAAGAAACAGTAATAACACTGCTGTCTGCAGTCTTTCTCGAAATGGTTCCAAAGCATCTGAGAAAGACTGGCTTCCAGCCTCCGGGACAACAGTGCGTTATGCAGACCCTGCCATACGACTGAGTGTTAATGCTGCTCCACACTTTGTTTGTTTTTAAATGCATGTATCCAACTTCTCCGTGTTTGTCTTTAATGCAGTTTCAGGTCAAACGCAGCTGGACGCATTTCTACACTGTACAAGCCGGAGACTAAATTAGATCTCAACGGGCTTGACGCGTTCATTAAGAGGCAGCTCTGCGCAGAGGCACAGTCTCATGTTATAACTGGGGTAGCTCTGTGAGAGACTGAAGACGGCCATGAATCCATCCGCAGAACAGAGCACATGACACCCCTCCAGCATCCAGTCCTGGACACGGGGGCTTGGTGTGTCTTTTCAATCCAGAAGAAACTCTGGCTTCTAACAACACAGATCAGCCTATTGTTGGTTTGAGTGGGCCGAATGAACAACTCCATCTAGTTCTGAAGGCACCCATGTTTTATAGAAACACTGGTCTTCTGATACCAGGTTAAGACACCTCTGTTATTGTTAGTTGATCTTTAATTAACCTCCTGCTAAAGATCGGTTTACTGATTGAGGACGGACTGGAAAGAGAACTTGCAATGAAATGAGACCGCTTGGGTGGTCCGCCCTTGTCCAGCAGTACCGCACCTTGTAGTCCAGAAGAGTCTGCATCTGCTCCACGTCAGAACCACTCGCGTCTTCTTCGTCCTCCTCTTCCTCCTCGTCGTCTATTATTTCTATTTTCTGTTGAAAAACAAAGGGATTAAAAGAGGACCGAGTGGAGGGTGGAGCGTGGCCAGTGGACGGGCACACTCACACTTGACATGCGGGACCTGCACACGTCCTCGCACACAGCTGGATCTGTGCACTGGACAGGCTGGAGAGTGGGGCGAGAGGAGCTCATTGAGAGGTAGCTGTCAAGTAACATTCTGCCTGGTCCTGTTCTATAGAACTGGGAAACTCCGTGAGAGACAGGTGATGGCTGATCAGTGCTCAAAACAGAAAGGGACACCCATTCCAGGTGGTTAACTGCAGCCACTGACAGCAGGTGAAGCTGGACAATAAGATGTGGAAGGGATGTGCGGAGATAAGGCAGCAGATAGCACTGGCAGGTCTACTAAGGTGAGTGGACAGAAAAGCCATCAATGGCAACTGTGAAATGTTGTGCTTGCAAACCAGTTTTCCCTGTTTTCAGTGCGTGTTGTCCTGCTCTGCAGTTTTCTCCCACTGCAGTCCCTGGCACCGCTACTATCATTGGATTCTACTGTTTCATGGGTCAAACCCATCTTGACTCAACCAGCAACGCCATGACCAGTCCAGGGCCAGGCCCTGTGACTCAGGCTCTTCCTTTCCTGACATGGCAATCTATCCAGCTATCAGTTCTGTCAAACTGATAACTTTCAAGGGAATGGACTGCTAGCTCCCAGAGCCTGAGGGTCTCGGCGGAGTACAGGACAGCGGGAGAGCCGTACCACGTTGTCAGTCAGAGCCGTGCTGTTTGTCTCTCCATCCATGTCCTCCCCTTCCTCTCGCTGGTAGGTGTCACTCACCCCATCTGGAGCAACAGAGAAGCCATCTGGTCACCCACAAAGACACCCAGTGTGAGGAGACCAGTGAGAGCCCGAAACATGTGGTCATTTGATTTACACCTACAGGAAGAAGCTAGACGCACTAGATCAACATGCTTCTATAGAAATGCACCCTCCCTCTCCCACTGACTCCCTCTCTCCCTCTCCCACTAACTCCCTCTTCCTCTCCCTCCTTCTCCCACTGGCTCCCTCTTCCTCCCACTGGCTCTCTCTCCCTCTCCCTCCTTCTCCCTTCTTCCTTTTCCCACTGGCTCCCTCTTCCTCTCCCTCCCTCTTCCCCTCCCTCTCCCACTAACTCCCTCTGACACCTCTCCCTCCATCTCCTGCTCTCTTGCTCCATGGACACAGCGGTATGAGACTCCAGCACAGACCTGGATCTCCAGATCCACTGTGCTTTTTAATTCCATAACAGTTGCATTTTTTCAACTTAACAGCTTAATTTAACCGGTCGAGCAGCAGTAGTGGAAACAATAGGGACATTTTTGTCTGCTGTCTTTGTTTTTAGAGGAATATTAATTAGCCAGATAAAAAGCAACGAGCAAGTAAAAGACAGCGCCAACTGCTCCCTGCAGAAGAGATGTGTGATGAACGTAGGCCATTGTTCCTTTGAGCTTTCGAAAGCTTAATTAATCAGAAATCCTCTGCAGTGCATAATGGAACCAACAGTTATTTTTTCTCCCGCTAGACTTTGGCTAAGGATGTGATGTGTAAGTGTTGATTTTAGTAAATTGTCCCAGGAAGTCTGTATTACTCAAAACAGGCCCAGGAGACAGGAGTTCAGGATTCATGGACAAGATTTCATCAATGGTCTGTTTCTCGACCAATAGAGAGGCGAGGCAGAGCTCACCCAAGTCCAGCTCCTTTCTCCATACCCCAGCAGAATACACAGTAAACCCTGGATGGCCAGCCCTGGTCTGGGAGAGGAGGAACGCTTAGATCATTCATTTCTAAAACATTTAATGCAAAGCCTTGCAGCAATTCTGTTATCAAGCCTATGGCAGGTGATGTGTCCAATAAAAGTAATTTAGATGTCATTAAAATGATCACACAATTATTCTGTTCAGAACCTGGGCCCACTTGACTGTAGTGAACAAATGAAGTTTGTAAACCAGCTGACACTGTACATTTCTGAAAGATTTTCTAAGCAGATGAGAAAGCCACAGAAACCATAGAGAGGTTTAGGGCTCTCTGTACTCAAGGCTGAGAGCCCGTCCAGTATGATCAGGAGACTGGGGGAAGAGGAGCAGGCCCCTGACTGAAATACAGCTCTGGCTAGCAATGGTCTTTCTTTCTTTTAATTGCTTTTGTTAAAATACATGTTACGTTTTTGCCTAATTGGTTGCTGCTGAACAAATCCCAGATGGGTCAAGAGGTACATTTGAGCAGTACATCTGGACCAACATTTCTCACGCCTGGAAAGCAACGTCAGTTTTCAGTTCTCGGTGCGCCTGGGCTCTTAATGGCCTGACTGATTTAGACTCATCTGGTCTAAATCCATGGTTCCCATTCCTGGTCCTGGAGGAACACTGTGTCGCTGCCGTCCCAGCTGAGCTCTAAATCACCAGCGCTAAGCGATGCTTCGAATTGATCTGCTGTCTTGTTTAGACTCCTGCTTTAGTGTTTCCACACAACTTCATCATACAAGTCATTACCCAGTCTGTTCTGAACCGGATTACCTTTATTTGTGACTAAACAGCCATTAACAGGCGAACGGTTTATAATGGACAGGCACAGGTGGGAAGGACAGTTTATTTTACTTGTTACTATTTCAGGCAGCACACCTGAATCACCTCAATGAGGAACTGGGCTGATTCCAATTACAAACAGCAGCCAGCGCTTTAAGGGCTGAACACCAATTTAAAAAGCTGCCCCAGGTGGGAAACTGAAATCCATTAGCCTGGGATTCAGAACTCATTCGGAGCAAAATCCAGCAGACATAGCGGTACCCCAGAACTAGGGCTGGGGTTGGGAACCGATGCTTCCATGACCACTGCTCAAGGTCAGCCTGCAGTGCTGGGTCTCTCACTACAGGATCGATCGGCTTGGGTGAGCGAGCTGGAAGACCGAGTGTCGTAGCAGAGGAAGGCAGAGCAGTCTCACCCTCGGACAGACAGATGGACACCTCGTCATTGTGGTCACTGTCCTCGGCCAGCTCGGGGGTCTTGGCTGTCTCTCCACCGGGGGTCCGCCCCCCCGGCGACCCGGGCTCCGGTTGGTCGGTGAAGTCGGCCGGCCCGCCCTTTGGGGGCGGGATCTCTATGCCCATGAGGCGGTACTTCCTGCGGCGGTTGCCAATCCAAGTCTGCAAAGGCAGCAGAGAGAGAACAGCCCGGGGAGCCGGTCAGTGTGAGCAGCCGAGTCCGCGCTCTCGTCACAGGGCGGCCAGGAGGAGGGGAAAAAGAAGAACGTAAAAGTGCACTTCAGCTAATGCCAGCTCATTCAGCACACTCTATTGAAGTGACCCAGCAGGGGCTTCTTATAAGCACACTCAATGCTAAACCTGCAAGAAACCTAATGACAGCTATCAAAATGTATGAGACACTAGTATGTGGCTTCCAAATCTGATTATGTTAAACAGCGCAAGCCAGCGGGGTGCCTGGATTAATTTATTGATTATTCTGGAGCTCAGAGGAGGGTGCACATTATCTAGATGATTGCGACGGCAGCCTGCTTTCTGAGCTGCGCTTTCAAGGTAAGTCACATCACCTGCCGAGAAGGGCAATTACAGCAATTAAGTGCTTAACCAGGAGAACTGAGCTGATGCTTACCACGTTATAAAGGCTTCAAGGCTTCGCACTTTTATTGAAATTATTCTTAAACGGGCGGAATGGCTTGATTTGACAAAACCCTCCTCGTGGTGGTAAACGATTTTGTTCTTGTTTGATTTCAGCAATCTGTGTCCGTATAATACAGACGCCAGAGCCATTCACAGTGGCAGGTCTATGGACTTCAGCTTCTCGGCTTAGGTCACGGACTGCGTGATTATTCAGGAGCATTCCCACCCTGCCGGACTGAGGCCGAAGCCAGATGTTTCCTGCAGGCGGAGATGGGGAAAAGTGCCAATCTAATGAATTGACACTCTGGGGAATGACATTCGTGCAGCATTCAGCACATATACTCAAGTACAGATGCTCCTTTTCATTTTTGTTTTTGACCAATGGATTGTGCTCCAAAGAGGGGTGCATTTGTAAACTGCACAATTAGGTGTCTTCTCTCAATCCCCCATTGAGAAGTACATAGTTCACTTCCACCCAGTTTCATTAAAGGGCTTGGAAACCCCAACACAGACAGACAGATGGCCCAACGCTGGGAGACACACTGCCAATAAAACATGTGGTCTGGCAGCTGCAATGCAGTAGACAGTCAACCTCTTTATTCATGCAAGAAGAAAAAAGAAACTTTTGCAACTTCTAAACTATGCAACTCTGCTAAAAAGGACACAAATCCTTGATGAGTAAAGTTCTCTATCCCCAGATTCCCAATCAGGGCTTTTAAAATCAGGATTGAGGTGAAACACACCTTTAAGTCACTGGGCACTTCAAACAAATCGATTATTATACTGTAATATCTCATAGTGGAAAACCACAGCCTTCTCTGACCTGACATACATTGACCATGAAAAGGACATATTCTGAAACCAAAGATATTCATTTCTAAAGGAAACTATTCAGAAATGTCTGTATTCAGCAAAGCACCGCTTACACAGGTAAACACAACACAGATGAAAACGAGCTCCCTATTTCTGTCTACAGAAACCATGAACAGTGTTCCAGCACTGTGTTCTCACACAAAACCCCCGGTGTTCAGTAACTAAGTTCCTAGCTACACATTGAATTTGTTTTTATTATTTCGTGATGAATTTGATTCTTGCCTGCCTTCTAACCATGATCTCTCTTAAGAATTTCGCAGGATGGAATTGATTGTTCCCTCAAGAGTTCGCCTTCCTGCCCTGGGGAACTGGCCCTCCTGTGTGTCTATTTTCTCACACAGTACTCAGCTGCCCCACCTGGCTGTGGGGTGCATGCACAAGCTTTCAGACACCCAGAAAGACTCCTTCAGTGCTTACTCCCGCAGATTAACAGGTGCCTGCACCATTCTCCGCCCTGTGCGTATTCCGGGATGAAGGAATTCAAGGGCCACTTAGCAGGTGTGTCACGGCCAGAAGGTGTAACCAAACCCCAGTCGCTGCACATTCACAGAATCCGAAGTCAATTCTATCAGCTCCTCTTGGCCACTGTGGCCAGTGCTCAGATGAGGCCAAACGTGCAACAGCCCAACATGAGCACCAGGGGGAGCCTTCTTAATTAATGTAATGTGCTGTGCTGGGCGCTGGATTTTTTTTTTCTTCTGCACAGGAAATGGCAGGGATGTGTTGTGCTCCATACAAGAGCTCTCTCCAAATAAATCAGAGGGCCAGGATCGCCGGCCTTGTTTTCAGGCAGATTGTATCTTCCTCAAGGAAGGAAGTACTTGGATGACAATGAGGATAAAATCTCCCCCCCCCCTCACCCTTAGTATATGTTTTAGTAGCAAACCTTGTAATGAACAATCAGATAAACTGTGTTTGTCTGAAGGATTATAATGTTCTCCATCAATAAAGCGTGGATCTGGTCAAAATCCATATTTGCCTGCCCAAGCCCTCTGGAATTCAGAAAACTATCCAGAAACTTGTGCTTGAAAAAAAAAAGATTTTTTTTACATTTAACAGACCCTGAAATCCGTAGCATTGTGACATTAAGTATATACAGTATAAAGGACATACTTTGTACATATTTTCATTGACATCTGTAGGAAAATAGAACAGTCTTTTAAAGTCAAGGCAAAGACCCATGGAAGACAGTGTACTGGGGGAGATATTAAGCCGTTTAGCCGAGCTCTGTCAAATTAGTACAGTCAGCCTTGATCTAGAGATAACACAGCTGCAAAAAAATCCCATGCACAATGTGCAGCAGACATAAACATGTCCTGTTGATTGGCACCTTAATCTCCATCACCATGCAAAGTTTGACATAAGAGAAGGCTTTTATCCCAGGGGCATGAGAGTTCTCCTGGCACAAGCCTGCTGTCTGGTACATGTATTGATGCTATTTCATCTCAGTTGACACTGTTCAGACTGCATTCCACTTCACTGGACTTTCTCTGCTGCTTCATGCTCTGTGTACATTTTCAAAAGCTAGTGAGTTTCATCTGATTTTAAATCAGGTTTTTGTAACCATAGAACAAATGACTGCACAAGAAAGTGCAGTTAAAACTGAGAACAGGAAACACTTCTTTGCACCAAGGGCGGTGGGAGTATGGAACAAGCTACCCTGCCATGATATCAAAGAAGATACCCTAACGTCTTTCAAGAAATGACTGGATGAGCTCAATAATGACCTAACTACCAAACAGGCTCAATGGGCCAGATGGCCTCCTTTTATTTTCGTAACAGTTCCTATATTCTTAAATTGCATTGCTTCTATTTCAGCCCTTGTAATAGATCAGGGCCAGGTGTACATATTTCTTTATGCGCAGTCTTCTTTGAAAGACTGTGCTTTATTTTACTGCTAAGTAATTTCAGCCACGGCTGCCTTTTTTTCCTCTCTTCCTTACATTAAAAGTGAACAAGGTCACCTTATGTAAAGCCTCCTTCAGCCTACCCCCCCACTCACAAGGCCATCGGCCTCATTCACTGATGAGCCTCCCCCTGTGTGAATCTCATTTTCTGTGCTGTGTTACAAATCAATACCGCATTGACCCCCAGCACTGTTTAAATAGATATACAGTATGAAGCTGCTCCTGAGGTTTCTCTCTGTTGTACAGCAGTACTGCATCTATTTCTGGGTTCCTCTTCCCCAGAGAAGTGTGCTCTGTCTCTCCAGATTTCCAAACATCCTGTTATTCGAATCAAAGCTGCTGTAGCTATAACCCAGACTCCAAAAACACGAGGGCGGTCAGTTTCAAGAGGCCTTCCAGCATCTAGATGTTTCCATACTCCGCCGTGTCCTCTCCCGATCCCTCTCTCCTCACCCTGCTGATCCCTCTCTCCTCTCCTTGCTCCTTCCTGCTCCCTCTCTCCACTCCAATTCAGGACTTCTCTCCCTGCTCACTGTCTCCTCTCCCCGATCTGTCTCCCCTCCCCACTCCATCTCTCCTCTCTCCTCTCCCCACTCCCTCTCTCCTTTCCCTGATCTCTGTCCCCTCTCCCCACTCCCTCTCTCCTCTCCCTGATCTCTGTCTCCTCTCCCCACTCCCTCTCTCCTTTCCCTGATCTCTGTCTCCTCTCCCCACTCCCTCTCTCCTCTCCCTGATCTCTGTCTCCTCTCCCCACTCCCTCTCTCCTTTCCCTGATCTCTGTCTCCTCTCCCCACTCCCTCTCTCCTCTCCCTGATCCCTGTCTCCTCTCCCCACTCCCTCTCTCCTCTCCCTGATCTCTGTCTCCTCTCCCCACTCCCTCTCTCCTCTCCCTGATCTCTGTCTCCTCTCCCCGCTCCCTCTCTCCTCTCCCTGATCTCTGACTCCTCTCCCCACTCCCTCTCTCCTCTCCCTGATCTCTGTCTCCTCTCCCCACTCCCTCTCTCCTCTCCCTGATCTCTGTCTCCTCTCTCCTGTTCCCGTCTTCTCTCCCTGATCTCTGACTCCTCTGCCTGGTCTTGTTCCTACTTTCCTCTCTGCTCTGTCCTCTTACCTTGATGATTTCGCAGTCCACACTGAGCTCTGCAGCCACAGCTGTGATCTTCTCCCTGCAGATAGAGCCCAGGCTGGTCATCCCATTGTCCCAGAACTTCTTCAGTGTGGCCAGGTCCCTGTCGCTGAACTGAGTCCGGTCCTGCAGCTGCAAGGGACAGACAGAGCTGCTCTCACCTGGGGCACCTCAACTAAACACAGCGTCTTCCAAAACCAAAGAGATGAACATAAGGTTCCCATTGCAAAGCAGTTTGACGTATTTCAAATTCTACAAACTGCAGGTTCTTGTAAAAATCATTATGTAGAAGTCATTCATGGACAACAGAGGAATCTCCATAGTCGTTGATGATGTTATAACTGTACCTCTGTTTTCCTTCCAAAATTATACATGATAACAAAAACCACCTCACACCGATTGGCAGCATACACACACCACAGTGTGCAGCTTGTAAAACCTATAACGGATGAAAGAACTAGGATGACAGAGAGCCTTTACTGCCTGAGAAAGATTTTGTGTTCATCGTTTTGATGTGCAGACCCCCTACCCCCCCAGAGAGCTTCTCACAGTCACGCAGCGGGGGGCTGTGCTGCTCTGTCGGACCCGAGCGTGTCTGACATTCTCACGCACAGATCCCACACCACCCTCGCTCCAGGCTGGGATCAAAGCGACACCTGCTGCCACCCTCCAGCCCCGCCCCTTCGGCACGGCATATGAAAGCCCCCCTAGGGCCCCCCTGGTCTGGCAAACTCCTCGTTCGTGCGGCCGAGCTGCAGATCAATACCCTCCCAGCCCCCACAATCAGCTCGCGCCCACCGCTTCGATCCACTCGGGCCCAACCCTAATCGGAGTCCTACCCCTGCGGGACACAGCTCTTCCTCATGGAGGGCCTTGTACCATCCTCCCAAGTTCAGCCAAGTTCTCAACCAATCAATCAATCAAGATCCCTTATTGATTAATAAAGTCATTGTGTTCAAGTTCAGAGTCGAGTCAAGGTTAGCGCACTCAAAGGAAAACCTTGCACATTACGACCTGGATATAGTCCATTACAGTACAGTACATTGTGCTCATTAAACAATCAGAAGCATGGCACAAAATCACCAACTAACCTCAAAGCCTAACATCAGCTTTACCAACCCCCCCCACCCACACCCACACCCACACCCACACCCACACCCACACATTCCCAGCCACAAGCACAATCAAGCACACAGACTGGTGTTACCATCATCACCATCAGCACGTTCTGGACAGCAGTAATGATATTAACTACATCGCGCTGTGATCCACACTCAAAGTCATGCCAATGCACTCTTAACCACAGCCACAACAACAGCAGCCCGGTCCTGACTGGCACCAAGGGGGCGAACTGTAAATTTAGAGAGAATTTCGGGGTGCACTATGGGGTGGGGAAAGCACTTTTAAATGCTGCCAGTATTCAAGTGACAAGTAGGGGTCAGAAGAAAACTGCTGCCAATCGCCCAGATACAGAGCCAAGTCCAGATTAGTGCATTCAGGCTGAAAGGAAACTGTACCCTCACCACCTGGATACAGTCGGCAGGGCGTTTCCTCTCCAGGCTGTGCCTCTGCAGAATCTTGTTGATTGTTGACTTTATCCTCTACTTCCTGACCCTCACTTCTCCAATTTCTACAGTGCGGAGTTGTATCATTGCACAGCATCGCAACTGCGCGTCGCACAAGCCTGCGATGCTCGGAAAGCAACCTCACACCACAGGCAACCACAGCAGAAGGGCTCGGCCACAAGAGAGATCTCCTGCGCACTAGAGCACACTGCCAACAAGGCGAAGGGGGGCGCGGGGTGACGGGCACTGTTGGCACTTACTGTCCTCTTCCGAGAGTTGCTCGTGATCCAGGGAACGGTTAGATTGCCCGATACCTGCAACCAACACAGAGAGGAGAGGGGCGTAAGACTTCACACCAGGAAGTCATATTCTTCCTGGAATATGCGGGAGACAAATTCACACACAGAACAGGCCGTGGGCAGTCGAAACCACTTCCTGGCACAGTGGTACCAGCTAAAGCCTGGCTCGGCGCCCTCTGCACCCCACACAGCCAGAGCCGCAGTGCCAACTAATACTGCAGCTCGGCCTGGAGAGGCCCTGAATAACAGCAAGGGATGAGGAAGAGGAGGATCACGCCCTGTCAGAGGCGTTTTGAAAAGTGTTCAGGATTCTTATTAAGGCGACACGTTGGCGCTGTGGTTGGCTGGCACTGCTGCCTCTCAGGGCTGGGGTCCGGCGTTCAATTCCAGACCCAGGGTGCTGTCTGTGGGGAGTTTGCATGTTCTCCCTGTGGTCGCATGAGTTTCTTCCAGGTGTTCCCGCTTCCTCCCACAGTCCCAAAACACGCTGGTAGGTTTAATGGCTCCTCTGAAAGGTGGCCCTGGTGTGAGTGTGTTTTTCTCTGTGTCTGTGCGTCTGCCCTGCGATGGACTGGTGTCCCGTCCGTATAAAACAATGCACACCCACACATACAGCACGCTGTGGAGTGGCAAACAGCTGACTTCATCGCATTTTTCAGTCTTTTGTTTTACATTTAGGTGAAGTGGGCGATTTACGATGCTGCTTAACATGTTGCGAGTCTGAAATCCCAAGGCCTTTCCAAAAGCCGGCTCATTCACTAGGAGAGCAGTCTTTCCCCCGTTCCTTCTGCCCTGCCTTAGAGACCTTACGTCCACCCAGCCTGGCCGTGTGATGGCTGCACACATCTCCAGGAGGTCGGAGGCGCCAGCAGATGGTGCTCTCAGGGAGTCCTGGCCGGTTAGCTTGTCAGGCCCGTGGAAGCGCGCCCCGCTCGTGCCTCTCCGCTGGCTCCCAGCCTTGAATGCTGAGCACACGCACACACGCGCCCGGGCACAGGCACGGAGGGGGGGGGGGGGGGCGGCCGCACTCACCTGGTAGTTGCCGACTCTCTGCGGCGAGCCGTGGCTGGGCACGGCGCCGTGGACCTTGCCAGGGTACCCCCCGCGCGGCGCCGTGCTGCTGAAGAGGGCGCTGTGCCCGGGAGGGTAGTGAGAGGAGGTAGATGGGGCCTGGTATCCCCTGCTGCCGGGGTACGGGGCTGTGGGCGATGAGTCCGAGGAAGGAGGGGTGACACCGGCGGTGTTCCCCGCGCCGGCCCCTGCCCCGCTGTGCCCCGGCACCAGCCCCCCGGGACTGTCTCTCTGCCGCAGGGCGCCTGGCTCCGAGCTGCTGCTGCTGCTGCTCCGGCTGCTGCCGCCCCCCGCTGGACAGATCTGCATCTGCGCCCCCATGCTGGCCAGCTCCTCCTCTCGCGCGTACTCGTCGTCCGCGTCCCCGGTTTCCATGGCAATGGAGAAGCAGCTCGTGCTGTCGGGCGCCCGCGTCCGGCAGCCGCCCCCCCGCTGCCCCGCGGGCTTCTGCTGGGGCTCCCCGCCGCCCCTGGGGGCCAGGGTGAACACCTGCTGGATCCTCACGCCGGCCTGCGCCCCGCGGGGCCTGGGGGCAAAGCTGGGGTGCGGAGCTGGGCCAGAGGAGGGGGCGGGGGGGGGCGGCTCGCTCAGGACGCCCCAGGGCTGGTGCTGCGCGGGGAACTGCCTGGCCCAAGTCCGGGGGGCCCCCGCTGGCTCTGCCCCAGGGCTCGCGGCCCCAGGGAAGGACCTCTTGACCTGGCAGTAGGCAGTGCTGGGGGGGCCCGCCTGCAGGCCCTTCCGGGGTGGCACAGCAGGCTTGCTGTAGACAGGGGAGCCGGCGCCCCGCAGGGGGGTGTGCGCGTGCGTCTGCGGCGGGGGCTTGGGCGCCGTCTTGGCGTGCTGGGCGGGCTCCACGCGGCTGGAGGACGGCGCCAGGGTGTAGACCCCCGTCACGATGACGTCGCTGGTGCTGCTGCTGCTGCAGGGCGGGGAGGAGGAGGAGGAGGAGGAGGAGGAGGGGGAGGAGGAGGAGGTGGGGGGCAGGAGGTGCGCCAGCGGCACCCCCCGTTGGATGCCCGACACGCCGCGCATGGCCGCGATCTCGGCCGCCAGCACGGCCCCCGCCATGGCCCCGCCCCCGCCCCCTCCCGCCAGGCCGTGATTGGGCGGGCCCTGCGCCACTCCGTTCTGCTCCGTCTTGGAGGTCAGCTTCCGGCGCTTGTTCCCCACCCAGGTCTGCCGGGAGAAGACAACAGGGATGAGAAAAGTTGTCTCCACACATTGCCACAAACCCCCTTTGTTTCTCTGACCTTCATCCGAGATGTCACTGCTACTGTCCGCATGTCCACTGAGAGAGAACTGCCCAGTCAAAGCAAAAGAACTCGATGGGGAGTTCGTCTCCAGAAAGTTTTATTCTTTCTATGAACTCAAAGGTTGGATCTTCAAACCAAACTCTGAGGCTGCAGGGAGCATTTAGTTAAAGGCTCACTTAAGTCTCACCAGCTAGGTCTTCTGTATCCTAATAATATAAACTCTAGTAAAGTACTACAGAAACAGAAGAGTCTGACCCTCATACTGGTTCTAGTGTGTATGGACTGCACCTCACAGTTGCTACAGTGGACACAGTGAGAGTGCTCAGACAGTGCTACAGTGGACACAGTGAGAGTGCAGGAGTGTGCTCAGACAGTGCTACAGTGCACACAGTGAGAGTGCAGGAGTGTGCTCAGACAGTGCTACAGTGCACACAGTGAGAGTACAAGAGTGTGCTCAGACAATGCTACAGTGCACACAGTGAGAGTACAGGAGTGTGCTCAGACAGTGCTACAGTGCACACAGTGAGAGCGCAGGAGTGTGCTCAGACAGTTGCTACAGTGCACACAGTGAGAGTGCTGTAGTATGCTCAGACAGCACAGCAGTGCACACAGTGAGAGCGCAGGAGTGTGATCAGACAGTGCTACAGTGCACAGAGTGAGAGTCCAGAAGTGCGCTCAGATAAAAAAAATAGTGCACATAGTGAGAAGGCAGTAGTGTTCTTATACAGCATAGCAGTGCACTAGTGATGTGCGGTTGTGAGAAACGAAACCCGCACCCACCTGACCCGATTTAAAATGATAAAAGTACTGACCCGAACCCGGTCAGAACCCGCTCCATTAGAAATTAGACCGAACAACAGGGATGCGGGGGTCGACTTTTTTTTTTTACCTGCACCTGCCCGCGGTTCTGAGAAACGAACCCGCACCCGCCCGACCCGAATTAAAATCTTTTTTTTTTTTTAACCCAAGCCCACCCGACTCGCGGGTAAACCCGCACCTGCCGGTGGATGGGAGTCAGCCCGCGCACCCCTACAGTGCACCCTGTGAGAGGGCAGCAGTGAATTAGGAGTCTTACCCTAACCACACTGAAGTCCAGCTTGGCCTCCTGGGCACACTGCAGGATCAGCTGGAAGCAGCTCTTGCTCTGATTGGTCATTCCATTGTCGTAGTAACGCTGCAGGATACGCTGTTGCTCGGCAGTGAAGACAGAGCGCAAGTTCATCTGCAGGGAGAAGACATGTCTGTGTGGCATCCTCCTAACTCCCAAAGTAAACTGGGGCTGGCCTGCTCTGCACGTGTGTTTTGTCCCTTTGCTTTCTGCAGTGTGACACACTATGACAATACCTCTTCAGGGAGTCGTGCTGAAGGATGCAGGCTACCTACAGCTTCAACACAAACTCAAGTGTAAACTCCCATTCCTTCCCCATTACCGGCTCATCTGCACAAGATGACATTCCTCCTGCACATTGCCAGCTCTTCCCGGGACAAGGATGGGAGTCACCATCCTGCAGCCCCATCAAGCAGTCTTCCAAACCCACATCAGACCCCATCCCGAACACAACGATTCTGAACCCTAACCCTACTCCCGGGAACCCTGCAGCGTTCTTCCCCTTTCAGTCCAAGGGTGTCCAGCTCTAGTCACAGGGCACCACTTTATCTGCAGGTTTTCATTCCAGTTCGGTCTTTCATGACCCAGGTGAACTACATATACACTAGTAATCCCTCTGAAGACTAACAACAGGAAACTGTACCTTGAGTGAAATAAATAGTTTAAGTAATCCACTATAAAGGACCTTGAAAACTCATATATACGTCAAAGAAAATGGCTGTCCATCCTTCCAGAGTACAGCAACACAGCTGACAAATCTTCAACCTCTATGAGGAGAAGAATGAAGAATTTGGAAAGACTTCCCTGCTCTGTAGTATATTGCAAAAATGGTCAAATGGCAACCTTTTTTTAAAAGAATTAAAAGTTTCAGCTCTTGGCTGCAGATAATCCTGAATCAACACAGCGATCTGCAGCACCCGGGATAACTGAGCAATTAAGGATCAGTCCCTGACTTACTGGAAGGTTCAAAGGCTTTTGGGTTACAGACTCCTTAGGCCAAAGGAGGACTGAAAAGCTTGCAAGCATCAGGCTGTCTGATCCTGGACGTGGAGAGGCAGGGTATCTGCAGGAGCTCTGGGGTCTCTGGAAAGCAGCAGCAGCTGAAGAGCCAGAGGCTCTGCTCAGCTGGTGCCCTTAAACCAACAACAAGTGGTTGCAGCTCAGGAGCTACTGTCAGTGGGAAGGGAGACCTGTAGACACACCAGCCCCTCCATGACCGGGACAGAGACCTCGTGTGATCCGCAGATATCGTTCACATTCCACCAGGAGCTGATGGATCTCGTGAGGAGCCGAGTCTCAAGGAAAACGCGCTCTCGGGGGCCACAAGGCCGAGGAAGGAGAGGACAGAGAAAGTCAGGATAAAACAGGGTTCCCGGCCTGGTCGTGGTGACCCCCACCCCTGCTGTTGGCACCCCATTCTGCCCTTCTTAGATCGCTGACGCCCTCCAGGGTCTAAGCAGTTGCTTCATTGGAATATTTACATTTTGTTTCTAGTCACAAGTCTGGGGTTTTATTTCACTGACAAACGACAACAACAAAACAGCTCCCACCCGGGTAAGAGCTGGGACCCCAACAGCGCACATGCATCTTGTTCTCATGAAGTCAACGGAGGGCTCGAAGGTGTCAGTGGAGGCTGGGCTGGAGCTGAGACCCCCAGGTGTGCGGTCAGCCGGACAGGGAGAGGGAGCCCCCGGGATACGACATCGGTATCTGCGGCTTGTTCTGCTTCCACATCGGAAGCGGGGCCTTCAGCCCGCCGGGGCCGAGACAGTGTGGTTATTTATAGCGACCAGTTATCGCCACCTGTCATTCTGTCAGGCTGACGGAACTGCCTCAGAAGGAGGAAATTAAAAGAAAAAAAAACCCCCGCTCCTGTCTGTGTCGTAAAAACTGTGAATAAGACGTAAGTAATCGCAAGCCCGTGCAAAGCTCAAAAAGAAGCCGAGTTTCGAGAGGAGCAGGAGTTTCAACACACATTAATCCTTTCAGGTTGACGTCAAAACAGGAAACGATGCATATTAAATACAATTGGCATGCAAATTTTATTCAAATCCCCCGTGTTTCTGCCGAAGAAAATACACTATTTTGAAACCCTACCTAATGACATAACAATTTTCTTATTTTAAAACTTGGTCTGAAAAACAGCCGATATGTTAATCATCAGAAGGAGAAGAGTACAGAGAGCATCGGTGTTCGTGCATTCCTTTTGGATCGCCAGGAATATTCAGAATTGAGCCAACAAACACAAAAACAAGTGATCTTGCATTTTGAGACGAGGTAATATCAATGCTTTGTGACGCCGAAGACACAAATCGAAACGCGCCGTATCACCAACAGTTCATTTAATTGTCTGAGAAGCTTAATGGCGCTATGGATAGACGGCATCAAGTCAAAAGTCAAATAAACAAGCTATATTTGGTAGAAGCGGTTTCGCAGGCGCCCCCTCAAAAAGACCACTTTCACGGGGGAAAACAACATCGCATTGCCTGGGTAGATTTCTCAGCACCGCGCTTTAGCGATCACAGACGGTAGTTCAAAGCTTACGAAATAGGAAACGTTTACTTTAAAAAAATAAATGCCAGCGAATTCATTAATGACGGAAAAGGCTCAGACAACCCCTCTTCCTGCCCGCGGTCAGGCAAGGAAAGGGTTACGTCATTCCTCGCTGGGCTTTATCTAGCGGCTCAGTGCGCATGGCCGCTGTGCGCGCTATTGATCGCATTACAAAGAGCGCTGATGATGAAGAAAAACACACATCCACCCAGTTCACGACAAGGGCAAAACTGATCGCCGGAATAGAAAGCTCGCACAGGAAACCAGTGCGGTAAACTTTCGAACTTATAGCTCCGGGTGAGGGCGAGCGGCGCGCCGCGACTTCCAAGGCGAAGACTGTGTGGATGGAAAACCGGGCGAGGTGCCGATAAGGAAAACATCGCAAGGCCCTGGAGGCCATGCGCCTGCATGTAACTAAACTTTTTCTTTAAATGTGTTTTTGCGGTTTCCCCGTCCTAAGTTGGGCTGCAGTCTGAGCCCCCTGCTTTTCCCAGGGGGCCGCCTGGCCGCCTGCCGAGAAGTACGGAAAGCGAGGAGATAAATAATTTGCCAGATACCTTTTTTTTTGGTGAGAAATCAAGCGAACGCTCGAATTCAGCAGATTTCTTCCCGACTCCCTGCGCCAGACAATGAAATCAAAACGTCCGATCATCAATTCTAATCATGATTGTGACGTGGCGGCAGACAGGAGCCAATGGCGGCCCGAGATCAGGACTGTGACAGCCGCAGCCGCCTGAAAGCCGAGCGCCCCTAGCCCGCCCACCGTTGACTTTGTCGGGGAGAGAGACAGAGGGAGGGAGAGCGAGGGAGACAATTTGTGGCTGTTTGTAGTTACTGACCCCCCCGGCCCTCTGATTCAGGCCGATCCCTCTTCACCCCCCCTGCAAACCGCGGGAATGATCTCGCAACAAGCTGTAGCTCTGTGTACTAAAAGATGAATGGGGGGGCCCATCGTGTGCTCAAACTGATAACAGTGTGAATGTGCCTGAGGTAGTCTCATAAGGTTACTGGGGGGAGAGGGGATGGAAGTGAGGTTTAAGAAAATGCTCCGATATTTGATTATCCTGCATCAATGGGCAACGCATTGTCTCTGAAGCCTTTTATAATTCTGACCAGTGAATAATCGTTTTTTTTCAGCCTTTTACATAGAGTGGGGCTTTTTATAGGTAACACCCGATCTCCTGTATAGGTTGCATAAGATAATTCTTACCCTCTGTATAAGCAAAAAAAAATGAGAGAATAGTCTTAAACTAAGCCACAAAAAAAAAACCACCACATCAAGAAGAATGTATGGTTTTGCATGTATGCATTAGACTTTAGAACAGGTCAATAAAGGAAAAATCGACATTGGCTACATTTATTTTTTTCACATTCATCAATAGTTCTAGAAGTATATAAAAATAAAGATACCAGTAAAACATTTAAGTTATACCAATGTACAGTGTGTGCAGACAGGTCCTAATTAACCTACCTCCTATGTATTTTGGTATATTTAGATCACTTGATCGATAAATAATTGTTTTTTTAATGTACCGGGGGTTTTATCAAAGTATTGAACTTTGGAATTTATATTTTAATTGATTAATAATGCCCCCTCCCACACAACAGACTGACACAATAACGTTTTAGAGCTTGTGGGAGCTGGCTCAGTGTTTTTCAACTGAAGGCATTTTGCAAACATAAAATGACTTTCTAAAATTGGTAAACGCTGCTGCTCTGTGATGTCTTGTGAAACTGATCGTCACTGACTCCGTTTCACTTCTGAGATGTTGAATCTTACTGACTGTTCACGGTTTTCAATGCAATACTTCCAGTGTAGTTTCTAAATAAGTTTTAGACCTCATTCTGGAGAGGGAAGAGGTGATAAAAATATTATCAGTATTTTTAAGCGCATATGAGCAGAAACAGATTTAAATCCTTTTTATTTATAAAAAGGTTAATAACTATTTATATCCCTTTCCAACATCATGGGTTGTTCATCATGCTGAAAAGCAGAAAGAGAAAAGAAAAACTCACAACGTGTCAGCCACTTCAGGAATCCACAATAACATTATACAATGGTACGTTACTGTTAGAATTCAGAAACTCACCACTGTTCACAGCTCTACCTGGCTCTGGTGGGGTTTAAAACAACAGAGCACACAGCTCTGGGTTCTGAACATATATAAAAGATCTTAATGTGTCTGGGGCTTGACTGTGGCACTGTAGCACTGTTTTGTGTCTCTTATCCTACAAAAATGAAGAGACTGACACTTGTAAGCCCAAATTCTACCAGACTAGTTTAGAAGTAGAGATTGATTTTTTTTTTACTGTGAGCATGTCATTTCTTAACCCATGTGTACCTGTTACAGGGAGACCCTGCACTGGAGCTCTCTAACGTAGATCCTGGAGAGTCCCTGGACTGGTCAGTCTCGTCTGGGCGTTGTTCTACCTGAGCTCTCCGATGCTCTAATTGTTTAATTAAGCGCAGAGCTGCGAATACATCTGACCTGGCTCTGGGGTCTTTTATAAATATCGAAGTTAATGTTTTTAATAATCAGCTGTAACGGATCTTAAAATCCTGTGTATGTCACCTTCTGGAATATAATTAGGTTAATTGCCTACTCAGGTTGGCCCAAGGACCCGAAAGAGCAGTCTTCTCTTCCTCTGGGACACTCCTTGCTTCCCTGGTGTGCTCCTGGGTCATGAACACGCCTCTCAGTGATTTAACTTCTCTCTGCAGGAGATCAACCACATTGATTTACACCTTATTAACACGCGGGAGCCCTGTGACGAGCAGTTTTAATCCTGTCGCTTTTAGCCAAGGTGATTTCCATTTCTACAGCAGTGTCCCACCTGGGCTTTGACCCCACAGCCTGGGAGCTACAGATCCCGAACCCTGACCGTTCCTAGATATCAGCCCTCAGGCGAAAGAGAACCTGTGTGATCTAGTCTAGTGATCATCTAGTTTCCTCGCTGTCCCTATAAACAATGCAAAATATTATTTGTCTTCATTTTCGCATGGGGCGTGGCTTCAGCACTGCATTCTGGGATGGGACACAGTTTGTGAAGGACTTTCAGAGACGTGGCAGCCGCGTCAGAGGCGCAGTGGTCAGAACAACTGCCTGGCGGCCCTGGGGCCCTGGGTCCAATTCCAGACCTGGGGTGCTGTCTGTGTGGAGTTTGCATGTTCTGCCTGTGTTCACGTGGGTTTCCTCCCACAGATCCAAAACTTGTTGGTGGGTTAATGGGCTTCTGGGGAAAATTGGCCGTGGTGTGATTGTCTGTGTCTGTGCCTGTGTGTGCCCTGCGCTGGACTGGTGTCCCATCCAGGATGTAGCCTGCCTTGTGCCTGTTTTTTACCTGGATAAGTCCCAGCTCCCCCGTGACTCCGAATGGGATAAAGCAGTTAAAAAAGGGACAACAGCAGCATTAGTGCTGGGAGACTTCAGTATACCACATAGCTGCTCTGACTAGAAGCAGTGACTGAGCCAGTGGTATGAAGTTAATGCCAAGACTATTAAGAACAGTGTACTAATGATTTAAGCACCCACAGTTGACCTTAATCTACCAAAATACATAGGAGGTAGGTTAATTATGAACTGTATATTGGTATAATTTAAATGTTTTACTGGCATCTTTATTTTTATATACTTATAGAACTATTGATGAATGTATAAAAATAATAATAAAGAGAGTCACTATCGATTTTTCCTTTACTGACTTGTTCTAAGGTCTAATGCATACACTCAAAACCATACATTCTCCTTGATGTGAAGAAGTTTTTTGGTCTTAGTTTAAGATTATTCTTTCTCTTTTGTTTAGTTTTACAGAGGGTAATTATTTTATGCAAACTATACAGGAGATTGGGTGTCTCTTAGCTGTAGATTTACTAAAGATCAGAGAGCATTACAGTTCTGACAGCATGACAGCACCGTGTTTTTTTAGAAGGAATTCTAATTAAATTATATGACGATGCTTTTTTCTCTCCGTTTTTCGGTTTAGATTGTAAACAAGTTTTTAATCAGTCACGGACATTTCAGCAATAAGGTAAATATGAAAGTTAGGAACAACGTGTATAAAATTGCAAAAAACTATCTGGGGTATGTTTTATGTGTTCTTTTAAGATATTGTGAAATTTGTTAGGATTTATTGTTATGTAACAGTTACCAGCAAGTAACATGAAGCAGTATTTTTCGTTCATTGCAGATTTAATGAAGATTTAAAATCAAACCTCGCATCTAGTAGGAGCAGCTACTATACGAGCTATCAGCCTGATGGTCATCGCATTTTCCGAAGGTGTATATTTCTCCAGCAGGGGTCGCTGCAACGTACATTAAGAGGTCCCCGAATGATGCAGTACTTCATAACATCTTTGAAAGAATACCCTGTTATTGTTATTCTTTTTTCACTTTGCTCGCCGGATTAAGATCCATGTTTAACAGTGCGTGTAGCTCTACTTTACGAGCACCAAAAGGAACTGAATTCAATAAAAACACGTTTTTTTTTCCAGTTTCCTGAACTGTAACGCGTCATGATAACGTGTGTGACCCCGAGGGAGGGGACCGGTCGCCTGTGCTCTCCTCTCCTTTTTGGTGAGCTTGGGTGGGCCGTCGGTTTGCTCTTTCACCATCTGCAGGGGGACTGCGTGGTTTCTGCTTCTAGCGGCTCCGGTTTAAACAGAGTGTGGCGTTCACTTCGTAAAAACTATTTCGCGTCGTTTCTCCACCGCGATTACACTGAAAAAAAGAATGGGGAGCTTTAAAAGTAAAAAACAAAGTGAGGACACCATCACACTGGGAACCTGCCTGTAGGAAGAGTATATTCTAAACCCGTCCCTGCAAAAGTGGTAGAACAATTCTATTACAATGCAATCTTATGTATGAGAGCCAGTCGTGACACAAAAAGAGCTGACGCACACGCTGAGACGCCTGATTCACAGACGGCCTTTGGAAAAAGAATAAGAGGGAAGGCCGTGGTAGGGTGATAATTCTACAGATATCGGAACGAATCGATTAAACTTAATTTTATTTCGCAGTGGTGTGCCCTTATCTCATTGCCACATACCTAGACACCCGCTTTGATATTTATTGGTGCTGTACTCAATACTCAGTACGTTTCATAGCTCGAATCAACTCGAGATGAAAGTCACTCATTGGTGGATAATTAGGAATAAACTACAATACGGGGGAAAACATCTTTAAGAGCGCAGACCACTGCCTTAAAGGGCGGTTCTGAGTATTTTGTTACGTTCTCAATTTCTACATTGTCTGGGGGGGCCGGCTCGTCGGAGAAGGGTTTGTTCATATTAAACCGTGAAACACGGGCGACAAGAAGCCAAGGGAAACCACGTGGAGCAGAAGACTGAGAAAGGAGCCAATGTCTTTACCCAAAGGGGTGTGGGAGTGTGGAACAAGCTGCACCGCCATGTCTTCCTTTATAATAATGTTCCTTTATTAGCCCTATAGAATTTCTTGCATTAGGAATTCGTCTTTTCACATAACTCAGCTTTTCTCCACGGAGACACAGCCAGGGAGAGAAGCTTGGGGTCAGAGCACAGGGTCAGCCATTGTACAGCACCCCTGGAGCAGTTGGGGTGAAAGGCCTTGCTCAGGGGGCCCAACAGAGTAGGATTCCTCTGCCGGATTTGAACCGGCAACCTTCCAGTCACAAGCGCTTATCCTGAGCCACAGAACCACCGCTCCGCCTAATGAGACAACAGACAGCTAACTACTGAACGGGCTGGAATGGTCTCTTCTCAGTTCTCCCTGGTGTTATGTTCTCTAAGCAATAGAACAGTTTCGCTGTGCACATACGCTTTACAAAGTAATGTCAGTAAACTGTTACGTCAAAGTAACGACTGGATTTAGTACCGTGTAAAACACTACACTATGAAAAATAAATAGAAACAATAAACTAAAAGGAGCGGCTTAAAAAATGAAAGACCCAGGAGTGGAAATGCATTTTTCAAAGCTTAGAAGCAAAACATAGATACATTAAAAAGAATATTTGGTATCAGTAAACCGTATTTTAATATATAGTACTGTACTTCAGCGTTGCCGTTTTTTGTACTGTATGTGGTCAGTTATAGTGATACTTTAAATACTGTTGATGCTAGACTTGTCTGCAACAATCAATACCAGGACAGGAGAGGGGCAAACTAAATATGTCTGAGACGGGAGAGCATTGCAGAAGACACGTGGCTGCTGGAGCTGAATGAGGGGCAGACGGCCTCCTATCCGTGCGCTTCTGAAATCCGTGGACCGTCTGGTTGGGGGGAAAAACACAAATACACCAGCAGACAGCTATTAGTTCTCGCTACAAAAAGATTTGACGGTTTGTAAATCGTTACTACATGCTAACCTTTCCAATCGCAGACGAAAGGTATTGTTCTCGCGTGTTTGCTTCAACGCTGCTTGGGGCGGGGTAAACTGGCCGGTCTGCCCTGGGGTGTCGTGCGCCCCCGGTCGCCCACAGCGGCGGGGGGGGGGGGGGAGCCCGAGCCCGCGCCCGTCCGCGTGCGCCTCGGCGCTGCAGCGCCACTTCCTCGTTCCCCTCACGCGGGCGGCTGGCTGCGCGGGGTGTGATGCCGTCTCGTGCAGCGGGGAGGTGCTAGACGCGCCCGGCGCTCGCGAGGCGCCTCTCCCCTCATTCCAGCATCGGCGAGCGGGGCGGCAGGCAGGAGGGGACTGAGCCGCGGCGATCCAGTGAGAGAGAGAGAGAGCGAGAGAGAGCGCGTGTGTGTGTGCGCGCGTGGATTGCACCATCACATGCCTTCGCCCAGTGCACCAGCCATGCTTTGAAAGGCTCCAGCTATCTCTGCATTACATGGTTATCTACCCAGAAATCGGCTTCTGCGTCTGAACCGCTTGTTAAACGAAGACGTTCGCTTTGGCGTTTATTCACGAGAACAGTGGCTATCGATTATGGCATTGGTTATGGAACCTATAAGCAAATGGACACCCAAGCAGGTATTGGACTGGATGAAAGGTAATCGAATTTTTAATTATGGTTTCATTTTTCTTAGGATGCTGTTAAATGAATTCCCTCCGATGTATTGTACCGCGCTCGACTGTGATTGCATTTCTGTTTTTCTTTCTTTTTTTCTTTCTTTTTTGTGCACGGTACAGGTGAAAGGTTGTTATTCCCTGGCCAGCTGTGTACAGAGAGACGCGTAGCCCTCACGCTGGCGGGGTTAAATTCAGACCCTCGCACACTATTGTGCGGCGCCCTGCTTGCATTTCGAAGTACATGGTTTTGGCAGTAGTACACCACTATAGTCACTGGCTGGTATACGATTGTGCAAATCAGAGGAGAGAGAGAGAGCGTGTGTGTGTGCGTAGCGTGATTTGGAGTTGTTCGGGGTTCGATCAATGAGCGCCCCTCTCTCCCCGTGAGCGGCAGATCAGGTGGGCTGCTGCGGCGGCTCGCCGGGCTGGGGGAAACGGTGATGAGATCTCGCCAGGAGATGCTCCTTAGTGTGCGTTCATTTCTTTCAACCCATTTACAGAACGAATGGCTTCGTGACAGAGACGCATCTGCAGCTGTTCTGTGTGTGTGTGTTTATACGAAATCTGCTGCTTTGGGCTCATCCGCTTAGTTTGCTGAGCGTATTTCTTCCCTGTCTCTCCCTCTCCCTGCATCTCGCCCTCTCTCTCCCTCCTTTATTGCAATCCTATTTAGCTAAGCCTTAGCACCACGGACAGTGCAGCAGGCTCGCCTTATATGGAAGCCGAGACAGATCATCCTAATTTTCCTATTAGAGGCTTTAGCATTGGGCCACAGACCCAATTAAGCAGCAATTACTCCAGCCTGTCGCTGAAGGATTCAATTACGGCATGTGTGCATTAAAAAGTGTCGACTCCTGCACGACACTCCGCGTTAAAGGAAATAAAATGAGATCGCGGTGCCGGAGTGTTGGGGGGGAACGGCGAGGAGACGGCGTCGTGCTCCTCAACTTGGATGTTTTTAGAAAGCGCAGTTTGCAATCTTCTCTTTCCGCTTGTCTGAAGTCTCGCTCCCTTTCCCCCTCTCGTCTTTCTCGGGGGAACCCCGAACTGGCTGGTCCCCCCCTCCTCCCCTCCCGCTGGCGAACTGTTGCAACGACAGACCGACTCCTTTCGGTTTCGTCGGCTGATTCGAGGTTTTTTTTTTTCAGTCGTGAAGAGGAGAGCGGTCGCCCTCGGCTTTCAGATCGGTCTCAATACACCTTATGCAAAGTAGGTCATATGGTAATGTTGGTGATGATGATCGTAAGATGCTAAAATACTGCGGTCTGGGGGCACACGGTCTTTGCTATTGAACACATTTCTTTACACATGGGGGGTTGGGGGGTGCACACACACCCCGCATCGTGCCCGCGTGCGGTGGGCTCCGGCTCTCGAGTTTCAGCGGCTGACGACGCCTTCGGTAACGAGATTCCGTGTTGATCTGGTTTAAGAGGGATGGCTCTGACGAGATTGTGGTCGCAGGCGCTGTCGTAGTGTCTTAGTGTCTTTTCTCCCTGTCACGCCTGGAGCGCGCGGGGACCCTGGCTCGTGAGCGGAAGTGCACTGCGGCCCGTGAAAATTAAACTGTAACAGAAAATGAAAAGCGTGGGTCGGTGGGGGGGAGTTATAGAAGCATATATTTTCACATACTTGGGTTTGTCGAGATGGATCAGTTGGCTAGGTCAAATGAAACCAGGGAAAGACTTTCTGAGCAGAAAATTACATGGTTGTTGGTCCCAGCTGAAAGATAAATGCCCTTTGCTCGAGTGTGCACACGGAAAGCTGCCTGGCGGAGAAACGGCAGCCCGGTCTGTGTAAATTCTGGCTTTTCAAATCTGCTGAAATGGCTGTTAGGCCTGCGCTGTAGTCCAGCACGCGCAAGCCCTCGAGCTCAACACGCGCCGCTGTTGTCATTTAAATTGGGCAAATTCTCTGACTACGGAGCCTCACTCGCATCTGAACTATAACCCCGGGTGTTATAGTTTTCACATTCCTGTGATTTCCAGAATAAAATCCCTTTTCAGTCCACGGCGTGTGTGTGTGAATGTCATGACGTCGATTTTAGCCAGCGGCGCCAGCGCGCGCAGCTCCAGGGATGCCTACAGTGGATCAGCTGAAGGCAGCCCTGACGTCACAGAAGCAGTCCCGCTTGTGATCCTGTGCACAATGTCACAATCCCAGGGAGGGCTCCTTGATTTCAATCGAACGTTCTAGGCCTAATTTCTGATAGTTTGATCCTTCAGCGTAGGGATCGACGCGATTTCCTTTTATTTTATTAAAACAGTCCCGGTACGAACTGATGAAAGAGCAGCCCAATATTGCCTTCGTTACATTGCACATAGGAACGTTGCAACAGAACTGCTTGCGTGAAGGCACACATGTGTTGGACTAATTGTAGTAAAGCACGTGGGGTGAGACTCCCCCCGGGCAAATGAGAATTAATTACGTCATTCCGTGCCATGGAGACGTCGAGAGTAAGCCAATTTCGTTGTTTTTTTTTCGTGCGTTTGAAAACAGTAACAGTGCTGTTTTGATTCCACACATTTCTCTTCATTAACCCCTTTATTTTAGAAACCACTCATATATGTAATTCCAGCGGTTCCCAATCCTGATCCAGGAGAGATCCTGCCTGGTTTTGTTCCAGAACAGCAGTCAGTTACGCCATTGATCTCCTAACTGACTGCATTTTAGGATTATCTTGAACTGCCGGACCGTTTCCGTCGCGTTTCCTAAGTGACAGAAAATTCCAAACTTTTGGAGTCGAGAAACAAAACCCCAGATGTTCCGGTCGAGCACGCTCGATGGTTCAATTAGGGCTTCAGCTCGAGTCAGGAGGAGAGAGCGGAAGGAGACCCAGTTGGCGGTCAGTCTCGCTCCTCGGAGCCCTACCCTCCAATCGGCACTCGATAAAAGCCGGCACATAGGCTGTGTTTTCATTTCGTCGAAGAAATCGTGAAGGCCTGAGCTGGGGTGAAACCCAGAAACACGTGCTCCCAGATCGGGGGGGTGTCTCCGCCTGGACATGTCTAATCATGATCCCCGGAACCACAGGCCACCCCTCTCGAGGACAGAGTCGAGACAGATCCGCCGTGTTGAAAGAGAAACAGGTGAGGCTTTCACACGGAAGAGCGTTCGCTTTCTCGGCATATCACAGGCCGACGACACGAATTTCAGAAGAAATAAGTGAAAAAAAAAAGATTCATTTTCATACACGTAAATTTAGCACCGATATACAAGCCATTTGAAATTCATGAAGTCGATGATGTTCTATGGTCACAATCTCAGATCTAATTCTGAGCAGAAGACAACGTCACTGTCTTATTAAATCCACACGCATTTAGCAGGCTGTGTTCATGCTTTGAGTTGCCGGGCGAGTAAGGTTCGGTCATCTCTCGGGAGTGAAGCACGATCTGAAAGCGTTAATAAACAGGCGGTGACATTTGCAGGCCGGAATTCTGTTCACACGAGCACGTGTAAATCCGACGAAAAACCCGACGTTCAATTTCAAAAGGCGCCGTTTACTTGACAACCCCGCCGTCGTTCCTCTCTCGTTTGCCTGTTGCTTAAGCCCACGTTCGGGGATTTACCTTCCCCCCCCCGGTGCACGCAGCGGCGCAGCGCGAGGAGCAGCTCTTTTAATTTCCCCTGCTCGCGCGGGAGAGCACTCCTCACGAGCGGAGCGCGCCGCCGCCGGAGCCCGCCTCAGTCACGACGGGAAGGGTGCAGGCCAGCCACCCTCCATATCGTCCTCCAGATGAGATGTAAAACCGGCTCTCTGTGGTCATTAAAAATCGCTGGGTGTTTCTCAAAAAGAGTAGGGGTCTTACCTGGCCACATCCCCCCCTGGCTGTTATCAGTCAAGGCCTCCTAATGACCCCCAGCCCTGAACTGGCTTCATCACTCTGTTTACCTGCAAAGGGCTTTGAGTGGAGTGCCCAGAAAAGTGCTGCAGAAGTTTAAAAACATCCGATTATTATTTAGAAAAGCGGTTCAGATGTTCCTTACTCAGTTCTCATCCCCTCCACAGCAGAAGCCGTGGGGAAGGCTCAACCCACACATGAGCCCGGGAGCCCACAGAGGACCTGGCGGGTGTGCATGACCTCCCGCGCGCGCAAGCACAGAGCCGAGACAGAAAACTAGAGCTGCAGATGTTGTCCCGTTTTTTGGTGGCCCGGTCTCCTCCATCCCTCGCGGCCCAGGTGACAGGAGAACCGGGCAAAGCGCGAAGCTTGTGTCCTAGCGAAGTCCGGATGCACTTCCCTTGACCACTGCTTTCCATTTCCCAGTAGGCGCAGGTTTTAGATTCGCGGGTTCCCGTGAGTCCTTGCCCGAGTACTGATTCCCGAAGAGATACGGGTCCTTTAGTTGCCATGCCGACGGAGCCCCTGATTCCTTAATGGAGTCAAGTCTTCAATTAAGTGGTCCATATCGACCTTATTTCCAGATCTCAAGTCACTAGATATTAAAAGCTGCCCTGTAATCCCTGCAGTACTGAGATAATCCATTCGTGTGCTTTGCAGTCACTGCCCTGTGTTCTTAAAGCAGATGTCATTGCCAGGGACAGAGTATTCTAAAGCTGTGAGCCTCTCATGTCTCCATAATTCAGGCCCAGGTCATATCCCGGATTTAACATGCATGCCAAAAGTTTCCAAAACTGCTGCTCGAAGACAGCTTTCCGTTAGGATCATATCTGGGACACAAGGAGACTTTGGCAAATGAAACACCTCTGGAGTTGCTGTTGGCAGGTGGATCTTGTTTAACCTGAAACCTAACTGAAGTGACCATTTGATTAAATGAGAATACTTTCCTATGTGGGTTCCAGGCAGTTGTGGACCGTGAGATGTTTAAAACAAGGACTTCAGAATTCCGTCCTTTCAAGGAACAAAGCTTCCCATCTCTGTTCTTATCCTCTTTTCTTAGCTTCTGCCTAATTCTTTCGGGAACGCATTGCCTGTCTAGCTCGAACCATATTTGTCTGTTTTTTTTCCTCGTGTTGATGACAGAGCAACAAAGCCGAGCCTCTTGCGACAGAGGCAGGGTGTGAGTTTTTTCCCCCTTCTTCCTGAATGATTTCAATTAGGAGCCATCAGTCTGGCACGGAAGGGACAAGCACTGGAGAGACTCCGTTTGTCAGAAATTGAATTGTATTCCCTGTGACTCATTTGGTGCCAAAGCTCCCAAGAAACACAAGCTCCTGACGAATCTCCAATTAAAATGAAGACCATAACCATGCAAGATGACTCACTGCCCTCTTCCTCTCCCTCCTTCACACACACACACACCTTCAGCCTGGGGTCTGTGATACCCTCACGTCTGTACTCGATGGCACGCTGAGCAACATCACAATTGCAGCCAATTTGAACTCTCAATTGTAACTCCCGTATTTGCAGTTCCTAAACATGTAGGAGGTTCCCTTTTAGCTATTGCGTTTCTTAAGTAAAAAAAATAGCAAAGATTCTAAACCAAGGGACTTTTTAAGTCCAATAAGGATTCATTTACCGTGAGAAAAGAGCTGAGCTATAACAAGAGCCAGCAGGTGGGTAGGTTCCCAGGACCAGGACAGTCCCAGGTCGAATGACATAGCCCAGGGTCAGGCTGACTTCATCCACACTACAGGGCTTCTATACTACTACTATACGTCTAGCGTATGAACATCGTTAATGGCTGAGCTACTAAGAGTGCTGTTTTACCAATATTGAACATGGAGCTAAGCAATATGCGGCCAGCACCTACACAAGACAACTCATCGTCGTGCCCCTGACCCAGCTCCTCCTTTAACACACTGATTATGAGATGGCGAGACTCAAGAACAACAGCACTGGCAGCAGGGCAGCTGCACGAAGGGGTAGCATCAGGTAGAATGGACGCAGATACCCTTGGTGTCGTGGCATAGACGGGTTTTTCTAAAGGTTTTTCAAACAAACGGCGAGGTTGACATCAGACAGGTGAGCATTTGGCGTTAGACCCATTAGCCCCCCACCCCCTGGCTCAAGGTTCGAAAGCTTGATCGTCTGCACTTGGCAGTTCGAAGGGGCCGTTGGAATAGGCCAGCCAGCTGCTGCCCTGGCAGTGGTGAAGCTGCACCTGGATGAGGGGCAGAGCGATGAACATTCGTGCTTCAACACCCTCCTGAGCAGGTGATCGGCAGGAGTTCTGGAATAATTATTTTCCCGGATTCACTCTACGGACACTGTCAAACACAAAGGTACAAAATGCATAGAACTGCTCTAGGACACGTCTTTCGTTGGTCTTAACGTTTGTTTCAAATGAAATATTCTGGGTGGGGAAATCTTATCCATTTTATTTGCAAATGACTATCGAGTCTGAGACTGTATTCTAGTCAATTTGCATGATAAAAAATTGACATCGGGGCTGGTATCACAGACTGAACAGATAAAGGTAGATGAACTAATAATAACTTTCCAGACTTCGCTTTAAGTGGTAGGAGGAATGAGCTGTGTGAGTGCAACCAACCAGCCAACCAATCAATCAATCAATTGTATTCATATATAGCAGCTTTCAATACAGACCATTCTCAAGGCACTTCGAATAAATTAGACGATAAAACCAGTGCCGTATACAGCACGTACTGTACAATACAGGCAGATCCAGAGTAACAGAGGAGGGACAACAAGGCGCTTGTTAATGATGGTGCAGGAGAGGGTGCCAGCTCTGTAATCCCCAGCCGCAGCGATGTCGTCTCGAGTGATCAGCAGGAAGATCACACGGGGCTTCGCTAATCAGATTATCCTGGAGCCGGGCGCGGGGATTGCGGTCGTGGGTCTTTCCTTTTGCAACAGTTTATTAGGCAAGAATTAAAAAGCCATTAGGATACGCATCAGCCTGGCGTGGAAATGCGAGATAAATTTAGTGTGCGTGGCATGGAGGGGGGGGTTTGCGTGGCGGCTGCGAGTGTGAAATTTTGGCGTGAGAAGGGGGGACCTGGTCTCCAGGCTCCCAGTTCAATGAGCCGTACGTGGTCTCCTGCTCTCGGCCTGGTTGACTCTGGATGTACCCAGACTTGCCAAAGTTCAACTGACAGAAAAGAGATAAAAGATCATTGACAAAACGCCCAATATGGTGCCTCCCAGGAAACTCCATTCATTGTTATAGTTCCTTAGGGATACAGACCTTATGAAAACCCCAAATTTAATGTCTCAATTCTTTCCTGCATTTTTCCATTACTGTACTTTTCTCGGCTTTTTAATTTACTCCTGTTCATTTCAAGCATGAGGTGCAAGGTCTGAGGAAATTCATGGAGAGCGGGGCTGAAAGACCTCTGTTATACAGGCATTGCAGCTCTGAAAAGTGTCCTGCTTTTTATGAATACATAAGTGTGCTGCAGAGAAAATGTTCCCTGCAGTCCAGAATGTTTCATTCATGTAAACTTCAGCTTGTGTAAGGACTAAACACAACAGCGATTTAGGATAAACCAAGGTCATTGTAGGCTTTTTGGATCTGCTTGCCCTTGAAAATATTGCTTGGTAGCGGCACAAGGTGACCACAGACCACACGTATACTGCAGAAAAAGATGAAATGGACACTTCAACTTCCAAATCACTGTGTATGCCCAAGGAGAAGGGCCTGTGTCTCTGTGTCTGCCCAGGTCTTCAGAGGCATGCATTTGGCCTAGTGAAACAGGCAAGGTCCTGAGATTCAGAGGAAGGTATATTGCGCTAATTAAAAACTCAATCAAATCAATCAAACCCCACCCGTTTTTCTGCAACATGCAAACAAAATCACTCTGGTTTCAGAGATTATGCCTTAACTAGTATCTATTAGATTAAGTTGTACTCTTACAGGTATTTATTTAAAGGCAAGGGTGCTGTAACTTTAAAAGCTGAGTAAATGGTCTTTGTTGCGTTTCGATTGCGCGTTTAAAGCTTTTATTCAGGGGACTGGGCGAGACTCCTGCTAGAAAATGCTCCCCGCTGCTGGTGTTGCTCCCTCCCAGCTGTCCCACTTCAGAATAACCGCGACCCCAGAACCGTCCCCTTCATTGATAAGCGGCAGACTGGGGCAGTTTGACCCGGGGCGTACTGAATTTTGCTGTAGTATGTCGTATGAAGGCAGATTGAAAATGCAAGTACTGTAAAATAATTGTAAAGGCACAGGAGAGTACGGCGCACTGCGTTAGACTGTGGGAATGCGGAATTAGCGCAGAAACGCAGTGGGCGGATTGAGCTCTCTAAATATTCATGAGCACAACAGCGCTGTGCCCCTCTGGCGCGTCAGGTTGTCCTTTTAAACCGCCCGAGAAGGCTGCGCACCCTGCTCTCTGCGTCAGGGAATCCCCTCGCAGGAGTTTTTTTTTAAAACGTTTCCTCCCGTTACCAAAATATGTGTCGCTTTCACCGGTGGCAAATGAATCCCTGCTATTTTTCTTTAAAAAAAAAAAGTTTTTTTAAGAGAATATTTTTTCCAACAATTTGTATGTCGGCGCCCCCCCCCTCTCTCCCTCGCTTTGGACACATACTTTGAAATATTTCGTAGTGAATATGCAGGCTGTGTCGTCAGAACGCAAGCAAGGCGTTCTATGAACTGTCTTCATCACCCTGCTCTCCTCCCCACTGAGAGCTGGTGTGTGGGGAGCGTCACATCATCCAGGTGGGGCTGCACACTGGTGGTGGTGGAGGGGATCCCCATTACCTGTAAAAGCGCTTTGAGTGGAGTGTCCAGAAAAGCGCTATATAAGTGTAAGCAATTATTATTATTATTATTATTATTAAGGCCTCTCCCGATCGTGCACCTGTCTGACGGTAAACCTCTCGGCCGTGTATGAAAATACACTCAGCGGCAGGCCCGAGGCTGTGGGTGCAGTCCGAGAAATTCGGCGGAGACTGGGATTTTTTTTTCCCTCTGGCACGTTTGGCACTCTGCGGTCTGTGAAGGAAATGTCGCTCTGCAATGAAAGCTAGCGCGGTCTGTAAACGGATTAGTCGAGCGGCGCGGATCTAGTTAAGTGTAATTGCACGTTTAGCCGGAGAGCTCCGCGCCTCTGGATTTGCGCTCGCCGCGGGGTTTGCGCTGTGTAGTGGGAATCCTGGCGATCTCCTTCATATTCACGGCGCGCTGCAAGCCGTGCCTCAAACTCCCCACCCCTTCTTCTCGTTTCCTTCTCTCTCTTTAATCCTGCCATCTCACTGATCTCTCTCTCTCTCTGGCGCGCCTTCATCCCTAGCACGGCCGCTTCAAACAGGATGAGTTCCTCTTTCACAAGAGCACAGAGCCGCACCAGGGCCGTGTTGATAATGCTCTCTAGAATACAACTGTATATTTTACATTGTAAAGGAGAACTCCTAGCCGCCTTCCACTCTAAATGTAGTAAACAGTATAAAAATAAGTGTATCACTTCTCTTCACTGCAAAACGACGCCACTTCGTCAAGAACAGGCGCAAGATTCCTTTGCAAGGAAAGAGTGGCTTCGTCGCAGAAGAGAGTAACATTGTCAAGGTACGAGTGGACACAGTCTTAGTTCATTCTGTTTCTTGACATTGAAATTCAGGCGGACCCGAGTGTCATGTGCAAGGGGCTTTCAGTCCCTCAATCCTCGCAGCGAGAAGGACTTCCCTGGTCTTTCGTGCGCGCAGAAAACAGACGCGTCGCTCCCAAACTCTCCACGGACTTCAGCCTGATGAACAGGACCGATTCTCAGTCTGTTCGCAATGGAGTCTGGAGTCTCGCAGGTCTGGTTAGGGTTAGGCTAACTCCCGGGCCTGAAGGAGTGACTACTCCACGTCTCAGAGGTCTGGAGGTGAGGAGATCACGAAGGTTAGGGTAGTTTTCGTTTAGTTTCGTTGTTGAAATAGAACTAAGGTATGTGCGATATTACCAGATCAACCGGCGATAAAAACTATGAACAAGAGCCGCGCATTCGTGTTTTTAATTTTTTTTTTATGACGTCTGTGTGCGCGCTAATTAGGCAGCGGCGGACTGTGATTTTACACCCCTGGTAGCAAAGGAGCGTGCTCCTCTGTGAGTTACGTAACGTGAGAACGGAAGCGATTTCTCAGCTGACATCGGCGAGCCGGCGCGCCCGCACGAGAAAAGAGAACAGCTCGGCCCGTGATCGTGGAACGAGCCTTTGTGGACCGGGTTCGGAATTCGAATCCTTACCGTCCGGATGATTCCAGTTTCCTTCCTTCCAGACGAGTCTAGTAGGACCGTGTCGGTGTTAAAATAGAGGCCTTTTTCCCCCCCTGGCTGCACACAGTACGTGCCCTCTGCCCCCTCTTATTTTCCTGTTCAGGTGCGGCTCGGTTATTTTTCTGCCTTTCCTGGTGCAGCCCCAGCGGCCTGTGCCTCTCACGCCTCTCCCCTCTCCTAGCGCGGCTCTGCCGGGTCGCCGCGGCCCCTGGTGTAAGTTATACTTGTTGTGACAGCGTCGCTGACCAGGTGCTGTCGCAGTGTGGTCAAGGACGGGGATCCCAGTTGCCGATATGCCTCTGACACCTGTTGGCAGAATCGTTTACCGAAGCTCGGAGGTGTGACTCCCGGTGCCTCTCTGACTTCAGTTCGTCAAGTAAGGAAATGTTTAGCGACATATAGAAGAAAGCCTGTCGTCTAATACCTGTTTTTATGAAACGCGCAAACGTCCTTTCATGACTGATATACTAAGACGGTCAAACAAATCTATCAGTGTTACCCACTGGGAGGTTTTGTTGCGAATGCATGCCCATTAACTCATCAGATTTATAGTAGGTTAACATACAGCAGTGTTCCGCTTGATTAAACCTCCCTTAATTGAAATTATACAACTAGATTCAAAATACAATGATGAAACGGTAAACTTATTTTAGAAGATGAGGACTGGTTTTACTGTAGGTACCCATTTGCTGAAATCCCCTCGGGGTGAGAATCATCCTGGGCTGAAACTCGTTTAATTCATTTTAACTCAGATTATCCCCTTCGGACAACCCCGCACGCGCCTGCAACACCGGCCACCCGCACGCACTTTGCCCGCTGTCAGTGATATACAGTGCAAACAGATATTGCGGTGATGAAAATAGAGACCCCCCCCCCCCCTTTTTTTTGAGCTTGCAATCCTGCGGACGCGCAGTGGCGCGAGGGCGACCACCCGCCCGGGAGAAAAGCCCGTCACGCGAACAGCAGACGTCACGGTCACCGGGCGCGGGGGCTGCCCCCCGATTCCCGAGGAACGGGAGCGCCGCCGAGAAGCGGCTGCCTTTCCTCCGGATTGCTAAGCAACCGTTGCCAAGCAGTCTGGCCGAATGCCGTGGAGTTAAGAGAAGCCCCCAGGTAGGGCCCGACTCGCGTCTGGATTACCGCCGCTCGGCGCGACGGCGAAGCCAGGGTGACAGACGCCCCACAGCAACGTCACGGCGGGAGGGTCTCCATCACCCTTGACCGGTTTACAGTGAGGGGGCGCCCGCGGACGCACAGGACACAGGATGCAAAGTCCTGCGCACCAGCAAAGATGACGAGAGTCGCGCTCCGAGCCCCTCCAGTATAAAGAAGGCAGAAACAAGACGCGACGCTGCGGTTTTAATGGGATGATTGAATGGGTTTTATCGTTGAGGAAGCTGCTAATGGGATGATTTGTCAAAGGCTGTTCACCCCCAGCAGTCAGCCCCTCGGACCTCAGAGACCGGGCTGGAATTCCAGTATCATCCAGTGTAGATCCAGACTGGTACCAGGGCAAGCCGATGTGGCCGCGAGCAGCACACTGCCGTGGGGGTCCTGGTGGCGTCCTGTGGCACGGGCTGCCCGCTGGTCTCTGCTGTGGTGAAAATAAATGCGCTCCACTTTTAGAACGTAAAAAAAACGCAAACCGAGGGAGGGCAAGATTTCCCAGACTCCCCCCAAGTGTCACGCCCTCTGCAGCCAGAGGGCGCTCCTTCTCTGTCCTGTCCCTAGTTTCCGGTCTGCTGTCCTTCCGGTCTTTCTCTTTCCCTTGGGCTATATATTTCCGGGTCTTGCACTCTGTCCTCGCTCAGCATTGACGTTCGGATGTCCTGAGACCCGCCTAGCACCAGGGCGCCCCACGTCCGCTCCCTGAGGGCATAGGTTTCTATACGGCATTCCTGAACTCTTTGCACTACGAGCCCGGGCCTTTTTCCCGTCTCGCCGCTACGCATATGGGTCTTTTTCCGCTCTCCTGCTCCCCACGGTTAGTCCCTTTGGACGTCCGTGACACCAAGAAGCACAAACGCAAGACCCGCCAGGAAACGTGGCTCTGGAGCAGCCGGGACAATGGAGCGCGCTGCAGTCTGACAGCAAATCAGTCTGCGGAGCTAGGGCAGGGAGATCCCATCTCAAGGGCTGTCTGGATAATACAGAGCAGTTACCCTGGCAGCACTGGCCCAGCAAGGAGCTGAGCGACTGGCTCCTGGAGATGAAGCCGCCTGTAATGGGTGGATGTTTATATATATTTTTTTTAAATTAGTCTCTTTATTGCACGTCCTATTGGGGAGACTGCAGCTAGGCATCGGCAAGGGGAGCCAGGAGAGGCGTGGCTCTAAATGAATTCTGGGTATACATGGAGGTACACTGGCGGCACCGACCAGCCCTGAGCAGTCGGCAGGAAGAAAGACTGGAAGGGTGCAAGAATGAAAGGGATACGCACGCACCCGCTTTCTAACCTCTTCTTCCGAAATAGGGTATCCCAGCAAGCAACAGACACAGGGCAGGGAAGGCAGAGAAGGCGAGAGAGAGAGATATGGAGGCAGGAGGATATAGCAACCGAAAACAGGGGCGGAGCGGTGGCTCTGTGGCTCAGGATCCGCGCCTGTGGCTGGAAAGTTGTGGGTTCAAATCCCGCGGCTGGCAGAGGAATCCTACTCCGCTGGGCCCCTGAGCAAGGCCCTGAACCCCAGCTGCTCCAGGGGCGCCGTTTGTGTCTCTTGGAGAGCAAGCTGGGGTCGGCGAAAAGACAAATTCCTAATGCAAGAAATTGTATACGGCCAATCAAGTGATCTTAGCTCTTATCTTGATCTTTCTCATGTGGGAAGGAGAGGACTCTCAGGTGGCTCTGGGTGCAGCCCTGGGTTCGATCCCTCCCACCTTCCTCCACAGGCAAGCTGCCTGGGTTAATTGCGATCCCTGAACTGTCCCTGTGTGCTTGCTCTGGCTCTTGTGTCTGAGTGTGCACGCCCCCCGGGACACAGGAGGGTCGCGTCCTGGCTGTGCTCCCAGAATGGGCTCTGGATTGCTGCATCCCTTACTGGGAATAAGCAAGGATGATGGAGTTTCTGATGGAGGGATTACTTTGCATTAACTGCGACTGTTAACTCACCACGTAACACATAGGGTTTTGTTTCACAGACAGACATGTAAAAAGGCAAAGCGGACATAAAATGCAACAGGATATTTTGTTTTTTAGCGTAGCGGCCATGTTTTTGTTGTTGTTGTTTTTTAAATGTCAGCGCTGTTAAAAACAGCCCAGAGTGATGCACTCATCAGTGTTGTGTCACCCCCCTGCCCACCCCACCGCCGCCATCCCTGCGAAACAAGCTGCTCCGCAAAATATCTTTCACTTCAGATCTTCTGATACCAGCAGCAAAGGACTCATCTGCTCTGCCCCCCCTCCCCAGCTCTGACTAATCCCCAGCCTGGTAGATTTCTGCCCGGGCCGTGCTGTGCACCCCCCCTCTGGCTGTTCCCCCGGTCGGCTGCCCCCTTTCTCGCTCATCCTGTCCGGGACAGCAGTGCTCTGACCAGAGTCGTGGAGTGGGGAGCCCTAGGACACTGCGGTTTTCCGGGAATCTTTTTAGGGTTCAGATGGTTTAAATGACCAAATCTAGCATTTAGCTGCTGAGGATTTTAGATTTGAAATCCCGGTGAAGAGCAGAGAAAAGCTTCAGACTCTGCGTTCCAGATGTGCTTCTCCGACACGCCCGCCTGCCAGACCCAGTCATGCTAATGCAACACGGCGACTTGTGGGAGATTGAGCAATGATTGGAGGAGTGGGGAGCGGCACCCCCTCCGGACTTGGGGTACTCTCTGCGTGGGGTTTGTGTGTTCTCCCCATGTTTCGCATGGGTTTCCTCTGACTGCTTCAGCTTCCTCCCACAGTCCAAAAATATATCCGAGTAGGTTATTCATGCTGGTTAAATATACTGGTAGTTAATTTGGATACTGCAAAGAGATGGCCCCTAGTTTGAGTGTGTGTGTCTGTGTGTCTGCCCTGTGATGGACTGGTGTCCCGTCCCGGGTGTGCCCTGCCTTGTGCCTGTTGCTTGCTGGGATAGGCTCCGGCTCCATCGCGACCCTGTGTTGGATGAAGTGACGTCACTGCAAGTCTGCCAGGCACTGGACAAAGGTTCCAGGAGTCTGGGATGCTCTGGTCCCAACTTTTCCTGATGACATTGTGCCACGCGTGTGGAATTTCCTGGGCTCCCTGGTCTTACACAGCTAGTGACGTGAAAAGGCTTCAAACCAGCAACACCTGGGCCATAGAGCTGAACCTGCTCCCCAGGTGAGCGTCTTTACTGGGGGAGACATGAAGGATCCCCCAAACTAGTGAGGACTGCTGTGTTACCTACAGTAGTACCTGTGGCTTACCAGGGACTGTGATAGCAAGCACTGGCATATGTTGAAGCAAAATTAATACAGATAAAAATAATCCCAGATTGGCTTCCCTTGGTTTTTACACAAACAAAAGATTATTTTTGATCTTCAAGGACTAAAAAGACCCTTTGCATTTCTTAAAATGCCATTGTGTTCTTAGTCATGATTATGAAATGACTTGGCAGTTACACAAGTATTAAAAATGGCCACATGCACCAAACTCCAGTCATTTATCCTGCTGTCCCGGTTGCTACCCAGCCCCCCTCGTAATTATTACATTATCAGAGCAGGCACGCTGCACGCAGAGAGACAGAGCGACACGAACTCTGGCACAGACGGCGCTAATAGGAAATTTAGCTGTAAACACACAAGCTGAGCTTCAAAGACCCTGCCGCATTAACCACAGAGACACAACGGTTAAAAGCTAAACCACTGTTTGGAGCCAAGAAATTCCAAGTGAATGATAGATCTAGCCAGCCAATAGAGTCACCAATACTCCCAAAGTAGGAAGTTTAATCTGAGTGCACTGCTTCCAAGTGAGACGTGGATAGTTAGGCATCTTGCACAGCCAGGTTAACAGAGGATCTGCCCGGATGTAGCAGGTCTTTTCTGAACAGTCCTCCTCCTGCAGGGTTATCGGACCTTCAGAGTTTCAGTCCTCCTGTGCTGAACAAATGAATCAGTATTTCTGAGTTTTTGCGCAGAAGGTGATGAAAGAGATCTAGACATCATGACCTGGGGGACTCCTGTTGTTAGTGCAGAGGATGAGACCTGGGCGGCTGTGTAATTCTGCTGAGCCTCGGCGGACTGAGCTTCTTAAATGCAGGCGGTCTCTCTGTCTCCAGGGGCGAACTGGGCTGCAGTAGTACATCCCCACGTGGAAGGTTACAGATCTTGTCCTGTGTTTTGTCTCGTTTAATTTCGAGCTGTGAAACCCGTGTGAAATTGAATCTGTTAAATCGCATCTGGGGCCACAGGACTGTCTCGCAGTCCTGTGGCCCTGGGTATGATCTGGGGTCCTGTCTGTGTTGAGTTTATATTTTCTCCCTGTGTTCGCTTGGGTTTCCTTCAGGTGTTTCATTTTCCTGGAATTCCCACAGTCCCACGCATACTGGTATGTTAAATGGCTTCTGGGTGTGTCTGCTCAGCGATGGACTGGTGTCCCATCCAGGGTGTACCCTGCCTTGTGCCCGTCACTTGCTGGGATAGGCACCACCTGTACAGGATAAAGTGGGTAGAAAATGGATGGAAATTGACTCTGTTTGGTGAGGGACAGTGAGAGAAGGCACGGGTGTTGCATGAGGAGATTGTTGCTGTTGCTGATTGCTGGTATCGCTGGGACATCCAGCTTTGAGGCCACATGGACATGGTCCCTGTGACCTCTGCCATGCGATGGCATTGATCCACTTGGAAATATCACTACGTCTGAGTCACTTGCCCTTCTGAGACTTATTGGCAGACTGATCTAACTGCCCGTCGATAAACATTTCCGCCTGAACTCTGCTTCTCTCACCCTTTCCCGATGGCCAATATCTTGGTGGCGCTGACGTCACTGTGCCCTGCTGAGTCGATCCAGAGACGGCAATCAGAGCTGACGTGCCCGCGTGGCAGGGAAACATCTGGGCGCAGTGTTGGCACTGCAAAAGGCCTGGCTGGGAGCTGAGGAGGAGAGCAGATGTTGTTCAGACTGCACGTCACAGCAGAGCCCGCAGGCAGCAGCAGGCAGCAGCGGCTGACAGTTTGGGAGGACTCGCTGTCAGCAGGCAGGGAGGGCTGGAGGCCCTGGTGTCAGTGAAGGACTCCACACTGGACACAGACATGAAGGAGTGCACACTGGACACACAGACATGAAGGAGTGCACACTGGACACACAGACATGAAGGAGTGCATACTGGACACACAGATATGAAGGACTGCATACTGGACACACAGATATGAAGGACTGCACACTGGACACACAGACATGAAGGACATGAAGGACTGCACACTGGACACATAGACATGAAGGACTGCACACTGGACAGACAGACATGAAGGACTGCACACTGGACACACAGACTGACATGAAGGACTGCACACTGGACAGACAGACATGAAGGACTGCACATTGGACAGACATGATCAAAATTACAAATAAAATAGAACTGATTGCATGACAAAATAGATACTATTAAAAGGGTGACTTGAAGAAAAAGAATTAGAGATATTAACAGACTACAGCAAAGTGTCACATGAATGATTTATTTTTTTATTGTCTGGCTGTTGGGGTGGTTTTGAGAACAGTGTTGTTGTTTTTTTTACAGAGAACTGATTTATTTAAAACACGATTACATTCTTTCAAAGCGATGTGGAAAGTGCCAGACGCAGAAGTGCACGAATCAGGGGGCGATGACACTATCCCTGTACCCCCCACCCTGGCCTCCCGCCTTCTCAGGGAGCAGACCCAACTGAGCTTGACCTGACAGAGGGAGACAAGGGACTGAGGGGGGGATCCTGGGCTGCCCCTTATTCTGACATCTGCTGGTTGAGCAGCGCTGATTTCTCCTTTCACGTTAATCAGAGAGCAGCAGGGTGCTTCCACAGTGTCCCCACGGCCGTTTTCTCGGATTCCTGTCTTTGTTTTCCCCTGAGCTCTTAGTTCACCTGATCAGCTGCTTTGATCGTGCGCAGCTTAACCCTGTCCCCCACGTCCTTCAGCTGCTCGCCGTGAGAAGACTGCAGGGCGAGCGTCTCTCATCCCCGATCCACACGCTGCGAGGCCCGGATCACTCAGTACCTCTCCCCCTCCCTGTGCGGATTGTTTCCTCCGCGCTGCTCACTCACGCATGGCGTCTGGCCCTCCCAGAGTCCCCCGGCTCTCCTGGCTGCTGCCAGGCCGGCGCGCCTGTACGGCGGGACCAGCCTGGCTGGGCCACGTCTGCTCCGCGCGGGTCGGCCGCTCCTGCAGAGAAGGATCGCGGCACGTCTTTGAGTCATCCCCCCTCAGGGCCAGCCCCCCTCCCCCCCCCGTCAAGTCCTTTCACAGCCCCAGCTGTCAGCCGATCGTTGGTGTTAACGAAGATAATTGACGTGGGAGAGGCGTCTTCTTGGAGGGCTGACTCTCCATCCTCTCAAATGTGAGCTCAAAGTGACAGCGCCATGGAAACGAGCTGCGCTGCTGGGAAAGGGCCTTGCCTTGCACCCTGGCGTCATCTTGCAATCATTTCTGGGTGGCATGATGGCACGGCCCTGGGGCCCCGGGTTCAATTCTGGACCTGGGGTGCTGTCTGTGTGGAGTCTGCATGTTCTCCCCGTGCTCGTGTGGTCTTCCTCCAGGTGCTCTGGTTTCTCCCACGGTCCAAAGGCATACTGGTGGGTTGGCTATCTTCTGGAGTGAGCGTGCCTGTGTGTTTGAGTCTGCCCTGCAGCGGACTGGCGTCCCCTCCAGAGTGTATCCCACCTTGCGCCCACTGATTCCCCAGGATAGACTCCAGCTCTCCTGCGACCCTAGTTTGGAAGATGCAGTTAGAAAATAGATGGATGATGCCTTGTTTCTCATAGACAGTGGACAGCTGTCCGAACGGTACTTGATATGTATTTGATGGCACATCAAATGTCACACTGTGTCAATGTTTGGACAGCTTTCAGAGCTTCGGCACAGCACCAGCCATTACAGAGAGGAGCTGTGCAACAGTAATTCTTGACTGAATACAGACCAAGAATGCAGCACAGGTGAGCAGCTCCCCATAGGAAGATCATCCCATCCTTTTTGGTACAGGAGCTACAATCTAATTAAGTGATTAAGCTCATTAGCTCTCATAAATAAATGACTAAGGAGCCAGTGGTTAAAGGTATCCAGCATTTGAGTGGATTAGAAATCGCCTTTTCACAAGTGCCTCTTTGGCAGTGTGTTGTAGGCACTTCAGGTTTTACAATATGCAGTAGGTAAAGAAATAATAGCACAGTGCCATTTTTGCACAAGTTTTTTTTGGTGTGGAAGCAAAAACAAATATTATTTTTACTGACTGCACATAACTTATCAGAAGATATGGTAAGCTGACTTAGTGTCTTAGGAGATTTATGTGAAATTCCATGATAAGACCAGCTGGTTTTCCTATTTGCAATTAAAACTTGTGCAAAAAAAGGAGAACGTGCAAAATTAGTACCGTGCTGGAAGTCACAAGAACTCCAGACCTGTCGGAGAAGGTGATCGTCTCTTGGGTGGTTAGCGAGATAAAACTCAAAATTGTTGGGCTGAGTTTCTGCCGCATTCTTTGTACGTGAGCACGAGCGTATCATTCTTGTGACCAAGTGCTGTGCCTCGGTATCAGGTGTCTTTGTCAATGACAACCCTGGTCTATTTTTATGCATGTGCAGGGCACTCCGTCATGTCTAAAATAGCAACTTCGAGCAGGGTGGGGGACTGATATTTCTCCCAGTGCTCCACATTTAGACTGGAAACTGCGATTACAGCTTGACCTGATTCTGTAGAGGCCCATATTTCCATCTTCCATCATAGATGAGGGGCTGATTTAATTAAAATTAATGCTCCGTCTGCTCGATCTACGTAAGGCCGCACTGAAGAAGAAGAAAGAGTGAGAGCTCTCCAGTCTAAGGGGCTGCTGAAACTACAATCCAGGCATTGACCCAGTTTCACTCCAGTTTGACAAGAAAGAACTGTTTGACAAGGGTCATAAACGAGAGAAGGCCTTTCAGCCCATCAAACCTATTTGGTGGACACGCGATCCATGGATATTATCCAGCCATTTCCTGATAGCAGCCAGGGTATCGGATTCAGCAGCTTGGCCGACTCTCACAACCCCTCTGGGTAAAGAGACTCCTGTTCTCAATCTGAAGTGCACGTCCACATGCTTTACACCTCATTCTTCAACACTTTTACCTACAAACTAGTCTCTTAACGGTCATCAATCTGTCTGGCTTCTGCACACACTTCCCATACAGCATTAAGACCCTTACAAAGCAATTTCAATTTGTCTTTTCGGAACCAAAGGCAAATTACCTGCTAAAGGGCCATTGACTGGCAAGTTGGTAGAGACATTCCCTCGGGCAAAGTTTTTAACTTTTGTCGTTCTTTTGGTTTGCAATGAAAAAGAAAGGATTTTGATCTCTTGAGGTAGCAGCACTGATGGGACTGACTTTTAATTGGCACTGAGATGGTGCTTGAAACCGACTTCAGCAGTCAAACCTATTAGACGAAAGATAATTTACTGCATTTGCTGCAAGTACTGTACCACCGGGCCGTAAATCAATTTGTTTTTTTAAGGTTCTATGTATTTGCTTTGTGCAAAGAAATTGTGGGTTAGGGGACCACACAGAGGGCACACTGGTTTGCTGAAACACAAGACTTGTTTTTTCAATCTATTGCAATAAATATTAGTTATTTGTTTCTTTTCAAACAGCATAGAAAAATAACAGGCAGCGGAGGAGATTGAAATGCACGAACAGTGGCGAAGACCTACATTCACAGGACAGTAAATTTCCTGCTCCTGTTGAGATACAGGCTGTATAAATCCTGGGTTAGTTATTTCCAGAGCTCTCAGGGCCTCTTAGCAAGATGGATTGATTAAGAGGTCCCTTACCCACCATCAAGGCACTATATCTCGAGCATCTCATGAATCTGTACCGTGACGGTGTGGGCTTTCTGGGAAGAGGAGAGGTGAAGGTGGGTTTTAATGGACTGGTTACGCATGATGCCTGACATCTGCAAGTTGTGCTTAAATGGCTTCAGTGCTCATGAGGGCAAAGGGCCAGCATGCTATACAGCAGGGTGGAGGAGCGGCCAGGGGTCTGGACTTGTAACTGGGGCATTGTGGGTTAAAATCCCAGGTGAGGCACTGCTGCTGTACCTGGAGCAAGGCACTTCACTCAAACTGCTCCAGTACAATAACCAGCCCTAGAAATGGGTGCAAACGTAAGTTGCTTTGGATAAAAGTGTCAGCAAAATAAGTGAGTGATCAAGAACTAGTGATTGCATTGACCATCACAGCCTTGTCACGCCACCAATGCATCCACACTCTGCAGTGTGCACAGACTAGAAAGCCCAGCCAGCTGACTGCAAAACCAGTTAGATCCAATACACAACAAGAGAAAAGTCTCTAATAAGAGATGTGCATGTTCCTGGGTCCAAATGACCACATACACATGTCTAATTTACCAAGCACATATGGAATGTGTTGGCTAACTAGGACGCTCCAGCTTGGTTCAGACTCATCCCCCTTGCAGATATCTTTATATCTTCTTTATCTCCTTTAACAAAGGAGAAACTTCACGTGCGCCAAAAGAGGCCTTTTTTCCACGGCTCGAGCTCTTCGGCAGTGAGTGCCTCGCCTTCCTCACCGGCCGCGTGCTGAGTGCCTCGTGATGGAGCAGGACTCCTCACTATCCTGTCCTGGGACAGCTGGGAGCTGCGAGGCAGCAGGCACGCAGCCTGACTGATGTCACACATGGGGATCTCTTAATGACTATGCAGAGGCCCGGCGCTCATTACTGCCTGTACCTAGGCCGCCCCTCTGGATACTGGGACACAAAGACTTGCTGGCTTTCAAACATTGAGTGAGGACCTGCTAGCTGCTTGGCACTTCGTGCAGTCTTTTATAATGCTGACGTCCTTTTTCGTTGGCTGTTGAGAGCAGGTCGGCCGGATCTTGGCCGGAAGAAATATTTTAAATTGCCCTCATATATTTCCTATCCCACATTAAAAGTGGGGTTGGATGTTTTTCCCTTTTTGGGGCAAAGAGAGGGCCCCAGCGTGAGATTTTATTGAACCGGTGAGTGAAAACAAAACAAGAGCAGCCCGGCACTGGTGTCCTGCGGGATGCTGGGAAGGCAGCTGGGGTGGCTGGATGAGTTATTATTAGAGGGAGCTGGAGGCAAGGGATCCAGTCCCCATTCTTCATGTGGTGACAACTCTCTGCACCACATGGACCTCTGCAGCTGATGTGCTGAAGAATCAATTCTGCATCTGGGCGGTGAGGAGGTGTGTGCGTGTGTGTGTGTGCGTGTGTGTTTGTCTGTGTGTATATATATGTGTGTATACACGTGTATGCACATGTATGTGCGTGTCTGCAGGTGTGTGTGTATGTGCGTTTGTCTGTGCACGCGTGCATGTGTGTGTGGGGGGGGTGTTCATGTGTGTGCATGTGTCTGTGCACGCGCGCGTGTGGGTGTGTGTCTGTATGTGTGCACGTGTACATCTGTGCGCAGGCAGGGGGTAGAGAGATACTGGGTCGAGCACTGCCTGTGATGGCCTGAGACAGCTTGTGCAATGACACGGTAATAGAGTATTGATTCTCATACCCTGACATAACAGAAAAGGAACAAAACGTGAGGATAAGCAGAGAGCCTGTATTTTGGGATTATTTCATTTGAAGCTCGTTTGCGAAAACCTGACTGATTAAATCGAAATCGAGAAGTCACTGCGGATGCCAGGGGTCTGGGCATCTCCTTAATTTGTTGTTAGATGGCATTTGAGCGAGGAAGTTGTAACTACTGCAGTATAGGGATGGCCACCCCAGAGGTGCTGTGTGGGATGAATTCAATTGGGTGCATGCACACCAATTAATGAATTTAAATTAAAGTTGAAGAATGATAATGTAGTTAACATATCCATGAGATCAATATTTGATATTTGGAGTGGTCATGCTTGCTGCTGGAGAGCAGGTTTTTCATAAGTCTCTCTTAAGCTGCTGTAAAGGCATGCATTCAAGGTCCTTTAAAGTGTACATTTTGCAACTCTCCAGGGCCAGCGTTATCCACTCCTGAAGAAAGTCAACAAATTTGCCCAGTTGATCAAAAACCTGTATTTCCTGGGTTATATGCCAGCTGATGTTGAAGAGTGACGGCCTGTGTTGAGGCTCTTCTGGATCAGGAATGGCCACTCCTGAATTGCAGTGTAGAACAAATTAATGTGTCTGCACACACCATCACTCCACCAGGTGGCGCTGTGCACACTAAGAGAAGTGTGATAAAGTAGGACCCAAAAATGATTGATTGTTTAGGCAAAGCAAGCTGGAATTTAAAATTGCATGCTTTCAGAAATTTGAACTAGGATTGTAAAAAAGTGTACATGTCAAACACAGCAGCCAGCCTGGAGTTTCAGTATATGAGAAACAACTTTTTGAAACAGGAACATAAACTGATTTCATTGCATTCTGTACAATTTTATGAACCCCCCTCCCACACACACATAGTCCTCTCCAAACTTTTTCATTGAAGTTGCAGAGGGAAATCCGATTTGGTAAGGAGCACAACTGTGTAATGCACTTGTGTGCGCATTTCTTCAGTTATTCAGTGATTATTCGGATTGGCAGTAAGGTACGTGTAACATTGTAAAAGCACCCTTTTACAACAGAGAGGTCTTCAAAATGTGCTCCAAAGTTTAAAAAATAAATCGAAACCAGCAAAAAAGTTCAGCTGTATTAAATAATTTTGCTATTCAGTGCCTTATAGTGCTGCAGAAATACTGTCTGGCTCATATAAAGTAGTTAAAGCAATGCATCTATACTGTAGTGTGGTAAAAACTTGGAACAAAGCACAAGGCCTATCAGACCTATCCTTAGAACAGCACAAATGCCATTGAAATAAAGCACCACGAGTCACAGCAAACCAAGGCTAGAAATGTGAGAAAACTACCAGCTAATTGGGCTGTGTAGGATGTTTGAATGTTCATCACATCTAGTGACACAAAAACATGTTAAACTCAACACTGGGAAGATCAGGGATATTCACGCAGAGTAAGAAATGCACCACAAACAGCCAATCAGTGTGCGCAGGCTTTGTCTTTTGTTAACAGTAAGCAGAAGTGCCTGAGCTCACGAAAACTGCTCTGCTGCAGTGCTACAGTTTCACCGACGATGATGCAGTCCTGCCGTCTCGAAACGCCACCCACCACGAAGCACAAAACCGAGCAGGAACCAACACCACATTCCCCTCGTGTATGATGCAGGACCTGGTTAAAAAGGGGGGTTGCTTTATGACACCCCGCTAGACGCGGCGTCGGTGTGGGAGACGGTGACCGCCCTCCAGGGGGAGGGTTCATGGACGAGCCCCTTGCTGGCGAGTGAGAGGTGGGCGTGAGTCGGTGCAGAGCCCAGGGGAAGGAGCCAACTCTGGCAGCAGTGATGTGTGTGAGCCTGGCAGGAGTGTGCTCTGTGATCAAAGGCAAGCGGGGAGCGACAGAGAGATGGGAGAGGGAGGGTAACAGGAAATGATGTTTCTTTACGACTCCACAGCATGCCTCTGTGAGCCCTCTCTAGGTTCAGCTGCAGATCTCTCTGGGTTTTTTCACTACTGAATTATAGAGGACGATCAAAGAAAAGCTTTTATTCCAGCTCTCTCACTTTTTTTCCATTTTGCATATTGACTTGATCCGTGTTCAGCCTACATTTTGAGGGAGAATTACTTTAACATTTCAATTGAAGATCGATAAAGATATCCTAAGTGTAAAAAATCTGCTTTTACTGTAATGGAAGTATCTTATCATTGCCAGAATCTTTTCTCTTCCCTTCCTAAACTCTTTCAAGATCGCTTTTAAGTTTTGGGGGAATTGGGCACCGTCTGTATCCAAACTTCATCAACACATCAGCAGATGTATTGAAACCTTTTCTATGAAAAGATTTTATTATGAGGCAGAAAGGGTTCATAATGCTGAGTATGGTTCTATGACGACACATGAAGTTAACTGCTGAAGTTTTTTATTAGCTACATCGTCATGAAAAAGCTGAAAAGTCAGATGGAGCTATGCCTTGGTTTTTTGGATGTGAATGCCATTCACGGATCACCTTAAATATCAAGGGTCACGCAGCCTCTAGATTGGTACCTTTAACTGAATTTAACTTTTATTATCTATTTCCCGGGGAAAAACCTGGGATTCTTGGAAGCAATCCGGATTGTTTTTGTTTACAAGCACAAGTTTCTTCCTGTAGTTTGTTTTACCATGCAGATAATTGGGTTATCTGGAGTGTGAAAAGGTGCAATTAATCTCAGCTGCTCCAGAAATGCCCTCTTCAGATACCAAGACTGATTGCCTATTGAATTTAATATAGTAGTGTATTTGCATTGACTTTTTTTTTCTGCAAGATGCATCATTATTATCGCAGAACAGATCTTGGCAGGACTGGAGTGCTGTGACAGTTAGGAGGATGCAGGTTACAGCACTGCTGCTAACCAGGGAGGAGAAAAACTACACGGATGTAGTGGTATCATTTTCACCTACAAAAGACATGCTGATTCAGCTCACCACGTGAACGTTCCATGGGATTTCAAACTGCACTTTTTTTTTTTGCACACAGCTCTGCATCTCTGGTCCAAGAGCCTCATCCTTTCTCTTGCTGCAATTTCCCGCAAAGCTCCAGAGGTAGAAAACAAATAATATAAAAAACCTGAGAGCACCTCAACCCTAGAGCTCCCTTAATTTACAATACATCATCAATATATACAAAGTGGAATCTGACGTCTGTTAGGGACTGTTTTGTTTTCTAACCTTGTAAAATGCCGAGAACTAATTAATAGCTACATTCCCATAATTCACAGCAAACGCACCATAAATCTGAGAGGCGTTCCTTTTAAGAGAGAGAGCAACATCAGTTTCACTGGTCAGAGCTAGCTCTGGCGCACTCATGAGCATCGATAAGAGCTCGGTTGAATCACCTGTGCTGGGCTGTGGAGTTGGACTACATATACGCAAAGCAGAATTCGATTTTCAGAGTGGTGAAAAGGTGAGAACGAATTAATATTTATGCTCCCATAATGCAGATAAAGATATACAGTTTATAGTGACACCTTGTGAGGGGAGGTTCTGGTCACTATGGGAAAATGCTTTCACTTATCCTTCAGTATGAAAGAGGAGTTAAGATCCAAGTCTGGGGGAGTCTCATGTAAAAAGGTTAACAAATTGTGAAAGAATGGTAATCCTTGGAGTGGAGTTCCTTTCTGAACTCCTTTCTGACACGTACCGCAAGTCTTAACTACCAGCCAGTAGGCTAATTCCCTTCACTGACCAAAACAATGTTTTACTTTCATTGAGGGTGTTCGGCTCTTTTCCTTTGGTCTGTAAACGTCTCCGTTGCTTTTGCCTTTTCACCAACCTGCGCCCAAGTATACTGGTCTGCTGGACTGTTATACTGGGACCCTCGGGGATACTGGAAAACACCTGCATTAAAGCAGCCCACAGCTTCCTGGTGCAGCACTTGTGGCAGCAGCTGCAGTCTGTAGCTGAGAACTACAAATCATGTCTCATGGCAAGGCTATAAGTGTAAATGTTTCCACACCCTGGCCCATAGTATTTAGTACCTTTATTGTCCTGCTGCTACCGGAGGTGATTCTGAGCTTTACTCTAATGTTTTCTGGAGAGCTGATTAATGGTTGCATCGGTCCAGAGTTGATTACTCATTGAACAAATGGGGTAATGCAGTTATGCCGCACTAGTTGGTAGCTGAAAGCATACAGGCGTGGGCTCTCATGCCCCAAAACATGGGTGAAAATCACGGCCAGCAAGCAAAGACTTCTCCTAAAGGAGAAGGAGGCTGGAATCAGGGGGGGCTTTGACACATTTAACTCTGGGCAGACAGGGCTGGGCTTTTAAAAACAAGTGCAAACAATGCTGTTTCTATACCAGCCTCCAGAACGTGACAGAGCATTTGAAGGTACAGGGCAGCCTTACAGGGGGGGGTTTCTGCTCTAAAACAGGCTGAAAGTTCTTGAAAAGGCTGAAAGTTCTTCGGGGGCCCTGCATGAAAGAGAAGGGTGGTGACAGGGTTCCACTTTCCATGCTTTATGCAAAAGTAATAATTATAATAATAATTCCTTACACTTATATAGCGCTTTTCTGGACACTCCACTCAAAGCGCTTTACAGGTAATGGGGATCCCCTCCACCCCCACCAGTGTACAGCCCCACCTGGATGATGCGCCAGTCCACTCCCCACACACCAGCTCTCAGTGGGGAGAAGAACAGTGGTGGAGCCAGTTCAGAGGGAGATTATTAGGAGGCCATGATGGGTAAAGGCCAGGGGGAAATTTGGCCTTTACCCATCATGGCCTCCTAATAATCTCCATCTCTGAACTGGCTCCATCACAGATGAGGGTAACACCCCTACTCTTTTTCGAAAAACACCCTGGGATTTTTAATGACCACAGAGAGTCAGGACTTTGGTTTGTGCGTCTCATTACAGTAGAGTGTCCCCGTCACTATCCTGGGGCTTTAGGACACACACAGACCGCAGGGTGAGCGCCCCCTGCTGGCCGAAGTGATGTGATGCCCAGGGAGGGGAATGGGGGCCTTGCATGGGGACCCTAGGACACCGCAGAAAAGGACAGTGCAGCAGGCAGGGTACAATCCAATCCAAACAGCACCCTAAGCGTCACTACTGATTAGGGAACTACCCTGAGCCCTACAGTACCTGCGGGGCTCGGTCAGCGGTCCGTACGCGAGTCCCACGGCCGGGCCTGCGTCTGCTCCTCCGGCTGCATGGCGGTCCAGGGTTTCAGCTGTGCTCTCCCTCTCTCCTGCAGGGCTGGACGACTGCCTCCAGCAGTACATCAAGAACTTCGAGAGGGAGAAGATCAACGGCGAACAGCTGCTTCACATCACGCACCAGGAGCTGGAGGAGCTGGGCGTCACGCGCATCGGGCACCAGGAGCTCATCCTGGAAGCAGTGGACCTCCTCTGTGCCCTGGTCAGTGTCGCGCGCCACGCGTAAGACGGCCTTTTCTTGGCGCTGCACTCGCGCCGCGCTGCCGGCGGCAAACCGTGCAGTTAAGCCCACTTTCTTCCATCTGTGTACTCCAGAGCTGTCCCCTGTCCATGCCCTACTGGCTCAGAAACCCTGAAGTGAGACCACCACTATCCACGCAGGCACTGCAATGCTCCTGCATACTGTGCCATGTGACTTGGCACAAATACTGTAGCTGCACCATCCAATACAGTGGTTTCACTGACCTACTAAACAAGCCAGACCAAGCCCAGTATTGGGAGGTTAAGACTGTCATAGGGCTCTCCTTGGGAACATCTTGGTCTCCAATCTGGCATCATGCAGGTCAGATGGACTCTTAGGTGGCCGCCATGAGTCCCTGGTGACTCAGACTGACTGTGCTCTGCTGCGCTTGCTGCCCCATGAACACTGATGCCCATAAATTCACCAGAGCCTCTCATTCTGCCAGCATATGTGTCCAACAGATATTGCCAGGCTGAATTTACTGTTCCTATTTACTCATTTATAAAGCACTTTCATTCAGGTTTGGCATAATACATGGCATTTAAATGCAAAGTCTTATTTTTAGTTGCTGTTTGAAGGAGGAAGCCATACTGTCAGGCTGCCGAGCTGATGAGCTCATCTCTGCCTCTCTCTCTCGCTTTCTCAAAGGCATTGAAGCAAAACGAACACTGGTCCGTCAAAACAGAAAGCTTTAACTCCAGGTTTATTCAGTCGTGTCTTGGGGACAAAGAAAATGTTGGAATTACCCGAACATGTCCTGCAATAAGCAGAAAACCATCCACAGCGCATAAATATACATGAATACAGAGGACAGTATACGTACAAGAATATTGCATATCACGTATGAATAAGTTTACTGAACAGCAAAGACCTGACCAAAATTGCTTCTGACTTCTAGGAATTTTACTGTAAATGTTAACACAGTTAGTTCATCAGTGTAAAAATAAAAAAAATAAAAACCTGTGCCACACCACTGAACAATGAATCCCAGAGGTAACATATAGACGGTAATTAAGTGCTAGTGTAAAAGTGTACATGCATAATTATCTGAGCGTGCAGATGTTCATTTCTAACCCTGTCAGTTCTTCCTGAAGCCAGAACCCAAGCCCATTCCACATGAGAGGATAAACACAGCCAGCTGTGCGAGCAGATCGTTTCAAACTGCAGCTTCTCCCACCGAGAGAGCTCTGCTGGGTGTCTGGAATAAACAGCCCAGTTGAGTTTATTAGACTGGATGCCATTCTGGAGTCAAGGTCCTTCTAGAAACCAAAGAAGCGAAATAAGCTGAGTGGCCTTGCTTTTTGTTTACTAATTTGATGACAGTATGCTGATGTGATTCTGGATGTTGATCGGGGGACCTGCAATCGCCTCTTGTGAAGTTACGCCACAGGACAGCGATCTATGAAAAACCGTGACACCCCATGATTTTTCCCCTTTACTGCATCTGCTTCATTGTCATCTCTCACCCAGTGAGGGCCCACTCCCTGTGCAGACAGTGCAGACCCAGAGGTTGGTTTTACACTTGAGCTTCCCAAGCCAACAGCAGCTCAAGAGGGCTGTAGATGAGCAAGAGGAGCAGTAGGGAAGTCAGGGGAGCAGGATCTCAGCGTGGCTTGTCCTGGGGTATAGGCCTGCTGAGAGGAGACATGTACACGGCGGAGCTGCTGGGTGGGGTGGCAGGAAACAACCCTGTGATCCAAGGAGGAGAAGAACAGCTCTGGGATTTATCTCCCGGGTGGGGCTGAGACCATGGGAGGCAACAAAGCCTGGATTTTTCTGGGGGGGGGGATCCCCTGGAGGGTCTCTGAGCACCCCAAACTGAGAATCTAGTGGTCAGATCAGAGAAAATGCAAGGCGTTATAACCAAAGAGGGGGGGAGGAGAAAATGTACTTTGGGGTTCAGAGGTGAGAGAGAGATGTGGCGTCTTTGTGAATTTGGTGGTTCAGAAGGTAGGAGTGCTGGAGGGACTGGAGCTGAACTCATATTACAGTAAGAATCCGGTTCTCTGCTGCTCCTGGCTTAGCTCGCCACCAGCCGGTAAACAGTTTCTAGGTGTTAAAGTGCAGGCATCCGTAAGGATGATGTTGGAAGGTGTCTACGGGGGACAGAAAACGGAAATGGAAGGCGGGATGAAAGAAACAATTCCCACAGCGTAAACCAACTTCCCCCCGAACTGTCACGTCGCAAAGCGTCCCTCACACCCGCCTGCCGTCTCCTCGGCTCCTCGGCTTCTCGGCTGCCGGCTCGCAGTGCAGGCAGCACAACGGCAGGAGCTACGAGACTCCGGCGCGTTCCTTTCTGCCTCTCCGTGACAGACAGCCCCGCTGCGGAGCCCGATCAGGAGGGGGGACGGGGCTGCGGCGTGCCCCGACTGGCCAACAGGCTGCGGGACAGAGCCGGGGCGGCGCGCGCACGCCAGGAATGTCCGAAAGCCCTTCCGTCATCTGAGGTGCCACGATAAAGAAGGGGGAAGGGATGGTTTCAGCAGCTGTTTCACTGAATTTGGCTTATTTTCCAAGCTGTCTTGAATCTCCCGCTCTGAAAGCCTAAATATTGAGAGGCCCACGAGCTGACGAAGACCAAGCCCGCTTCATGACTGTGGCTTAGCCACCGAGGTGAAAGAAACGTCTCTGTGGAGGGAGCTGCTGTCAGGTGTGACAGGGTTCTGCTGTTTGAGGGAGTGCGGAAAGATGACCCAGGTCTGTGGCCGTCTGCGTGTGTCTGCAGGGCCAGAGCACAGAGGAGAACCAGGCAGATCGATGGCACTGGACGAAGGTCACCTCTGCAGCGTCCTCTTATCTCCTGAGTAGGTGGGAAGCAGACAGACAGCTGATTTCCTGTGGGCCGAGTCGTTCTGCTCCCAAACGCACTGGGATTCCTCTGCATTTAGATTCCCAGTCCCAGTCTTCCCAGTCTTGTTATTCCTGCTGGCCCACGGAAACTCATCCCGGTTTTTTTCCAGGTTTGGATCTGTGCTCTTTAAGGTACCCTCTGGGAACTGGTCATGAGTGACCTGCCTCTCTTAAGAAAGCCTCTTCCTGTGCGAACGGGCGAGAGTGACTGTGTTGTTAAACATCAATTTTGACATCCTTCCGGAATGCCTAACTCCAGATGACATCCCTTCTTCCAGTCCTCGACTTCGACCGAGTTGTAATCATCTGAGACTCTTGTCCCTTATGCTGCACGTTAATCCCCAATTAACATGGGACTGACACCTCGTGTTCTTCATGGACATTTTGAGTAGAGCTCTGTGCACTGCTATTAGGAATGACTGATCTGAGCAATGTATCGTACAAACAAATACTAGGATTTTACCCTCCATTTATTTGCTCAGATCTTATGTACAGTAGGCTGCACCATGCATCTGAGTGGTCAGCCATGCAGCATTTGGGTTTGGACGGGCCTCTCAGGGCATCCTTGTGATCTGGAGCACGGCAGCGTCTTCAGACTCCCCGATTCCTGCCATGACTCATGCCCGGCCGCTTACAAAGCCCTTATCGATTTGCACAGAGCGTTTCAAAGTCAGATCATGTAGAGGCATTACGTCATTCCGGCAGGAGGGCTGACATGAGTAATTGCTGCGCTGGGGAAAGGGCGCGCCTGTCAGCGTGGCCGGGGGAAGGATGCGCGGAGCGCCCGGCGAGCGAGGAGGGTGACGGGCAGGGCCCGGCCGCCTGGGCAGCGAGGGCTGGAGCTGGCTGAGCCACAGGTCTCTCGCTCTGTCTCTCGCTCAGCGCCCCTGTGCACTGAAGTCAGAGGGAAAACAAGAGGGAGCTTGAGCTGCTGGCTCTGTTAAACACACGCTGAGCCCCGGCAAGAGAATGGCTCACTGTTCAGGGAGTGCACCGTGCCAGTCACAGCTTGTTGGTGTTGGACGTTTAAGAGGAGTGGAAGACACACAGAGAAAGGCACGAAACTGGGCATGTTTCACCTATGCGGACTATACAATACAGGCGGTCACATGGACTAGAATAGTCCATGGGATAACACTTGTCAGTGCTATTTCACTGCTCTGTTGTGGGAGAAATGCAGGCAGGGTTGTGCCTATTTGCACTGTGATCCCAGAGTGGACACAGCAGAGTTACAGGTACAGTATGTGCCAGGTGGAGGACAGAAACCGCTGCCACTGATGCCTCTCTGAATCTCCATGAACGGGGCGCATGACATGTTATGAAGGATTAATGTTCGGTCTCATAATTTAAATTAGCATCAGGGCCTTCAATCTGGAGCTGTCACCTCATGAGGGAGACATGCATGGCCTTTGCTAAAGAGAGGACTCCCAAGGGATTGTAGCTGGTGGGTTTGTATGAGGGCTTTGCCACCTGTGGCTTTATAATAATCCATTGTTGCACAGCAGGCCTAGGATCCCTGATCGGACTGTTTTCCCTGCAGGTTCAGTGGGTTAGTGCTGGGAAGTCTTGAGTGATTGTAACCTGGCTCTAGGCCATAACCCGAAAGTGACAGAGCCTGGACATGCGACTGCCGTCTCTGCAGGACGCTTCAGGGTTTGCAGTTCTGAAGCGATCAAGGCTGGGGTGAAAGCCATGCAGAGGCTACGCCAAAGTGCTCTGGATTAATACGCTGAATCGGATTCAAAGGCAGCGGGATTTCCTTCTTATAGGCTGGGCTCACGTTTCTTTTTTTTCATGAAAATCCCACACAGAAATCTTTGCATTTCGCATGTGCCAGGCTGAAAATCAACGCACAATTCCTGTATCTGCCACCAGTGGACTTCTGCTTGTCCCCTGAATTGCTGAGACGGAAGAGCTCAGGAGCCCCCCGTGCAGGACAGAGGGGAAGCCCTCTGTTCTCCCCCTGAGGTGAATAGAAGCCAATCGGCAAATCAGAAAAATGGATTGCTTCCGATTCTTGATGATTTTCAGTCTCATTAGCCATTTTTAATTTCTTCTTGGATACCCAGGTGGCGAAGGCATCTGGGAAATCCAATGTGGGGGTAGGCGATGGGGTACTTGTTCCGCCAGCAGGAGCTGGAGGGCTCAGCATGGCCCGCGGTGCAGAGGGAGCCAGTGGCGCTATCTCAGCGCTGCACATGGCAGGATTAGCTGCTGTACCGCGAGTTACGTCAAGCCTGACGCTTCCTCCTGCTCTCGGCAGCCATAGGGGAGTCTGGGACCAAGCGGAGGGAGGGTGGGGAGGCGATCAGTACAGACAGCGAGTGTGTCACAGCTAGGCCGGGAGAGGCTCAAACTGGATGGGCTGCAGCCGAGGAAGAAGAAGTCATTATTGCATGCGTTTAACACTTTTCACAAAGGATAGCAAAGTGCTGTCCATTCAGGAGGAAGTCCACTTCTCCCACCCCTCTCTGGAGGAGAGGTGAGAAATGGCTTGGCGTGTCGAGTTTAGAGAGGCCAGACTGTGCAAACCCAGAGAGAAAATGAACCAGCATGCACCAGGGAGAGCACCTCTACTCTTACGAACTGTGCCTCAGGATATATCACGACCTCAGTGGGGACAGCACCTCCCATAGGGATAGCATCCTTGGTCACCAGACTAGGGCACCCGACTGGAAGTTATTGGCCAGAGGTGAAGAGCGCCACCTACTGGTCCACCAACACCACTGATCTAGCTAAAGTTCACACACGTTAACGCAAACAGAACAATTAGGATACATTAGGGTGGCTTGTTGTAAAAATTCACTGTGGACTTTCCATCAGCATACGACTTTTTTTTTGCTTTCCCTTTGTTTGGCATTTAATGTTGAAACACTTCGTCTTCTCGGTCTTTCTGGTCACCATCCTCTTCAGCCCCTGGCACCTCACCGCGAGCAGCACTGGGGATTGGTACCCCAGAAATGTCTCTTCCTGCTTGCTGAGCCCTCTTGCTCTCTGCGGCAAAGAAAGGCCGTCAGAACCAAGACCCCACCCTGGAGTTCGGCAGGTAACGCCCTGACATTCTGAGCGAAGGAGAAGATGACGAGGAAGGATCCGGGAGAGACGAGCGGAGAGGCTGAGTCATCAGCCTTGTCGCCCTCAAGCCCGGCGTGCAGAAAGTAGAAGGTTACCACGGCAACCTGCAACACAGGCCGACACGCACGTTAATGGAGAAGACAAAAGAGCATCCTTCTTCCTGGGCTGACTGACAGAGGGCGGTGTCTGGCGGTGTGGGGTGGCCCAGGTGAGGGGTAGGCTGTCCCCCACTGGCAATAACCCCTCAACAGCCCGCGCCCAGCTCCACCCTGCCCACTGCACCCACCCCACAGGTGGGGAGGAAGTGGTGAAGAGGTGAACTGTGGGAACTTTGCAAAACCACCGAAGCTTCAGAGCTTGACGTGCATTGATCTCAGCTCCCTTGCTGTGGAACACTCCACCGTCTCGCACCTCTCTGCCCATACCGCCTCTCAGCTGTACCCATTAGTTTCTCCCCAGCAGGGGGAGCTACAGTTAAGACTCCTTAAGGACCCCGGAGTCTAAGGAGCTCAGGAAGCGTGCTCTCCAGAATGAAGCTCACAGGGCCCAGAACTCCGCACGGGGACTGTCGATGAGGAAGAGAATTTGTGGCTAAATTGAATACATGCATATTAATCCACTGCACAGCACAGCTCACTTCAAGAGCAGTGTGTCTGCTCAGGGAGTTTCCATGAGCCACAGCAGCTCTTCAGGGTGAGAGCTCACGCAGGTTTCGGGGGTGATAAGCAGACAGGAGAGCATAAGACTCCCCCACCTGGGCAAGACAGGAGTCAATTGCAGGGGTCACCCCCCAGTAATGCTGCTTCCATTCATACAGCAACTCACCCAGGCGCAACAGCAGTGTCTGCCCACTTACCCACTACACTACACTGCCCCTGGATTAATTGGATCAAGTCTAAATGATTCTTTTGGAGTAGCCTTGTTTAACAGAGAGAGAGAGAATTTCCTGGGTTCGAACTGGCTCTTTCTCTCAGCTGTCTATAGCCAGGAAGACAAAAGTCAAGATCTTTATTACTTAGTGTTTCCTTGCAGTGTGTTTTTTTTCCCAGAATGCACTTTGCTTGCTGGCTAAGGCCTTTGACGGAGCAATTCATCAACATTTGGCAGTTTGCAGAGATGCCACACGTGCTGAGGAAGTGGGACACTGAGGAGGGGATGGAGAGGGCCTGTTGGGGGGCGAGGAGGTGTCTGACTAGCGTGGCAGGTGTCAGCGGGAATCAGTCACTGCTGGGGTGCTGTGTCTGGAGGTGCAGTTTGTAGTTGAGCGGGATGCCTGTCACTCTGTCAGAGCCGCTCTGTCAGTCTGCTCGGTGTGAAGCAGCAGAGCACTAACATAAGGGCATTGCACAGCAATTCATCTGGCTACTGCAAGCTCTCAGCTCTCCCTGCTGGGCTTTGAGCTCCACTCTTCCTCTTATTTAGATATATCTGTGCACGATGCTGCAATGAAATTCCTCATACATAAAAGTGGTACCATGCAATGCAGGTTTGCATGGGCAATGACAGAGGACATCACGGACAAAGCTGGTGGGCACTGCCATCGTGCACAGGAATAATTCTCTCCTGGCTCCACTTGTACCTGCACCAAGTGCAGTTGTGTGAATAAAGTCAGGTAGCTTCAGGAACACCCAGTGATGAGTTTTAGGCTCATGGTGAAACGGGCCGGGCAACAGGATGACAGTGCCGCCAAACAAGCAGGCATAGCTGAGACGCTCCGAGCACCAGGACGTGAATCTCTCCGTCGGCATTCACCAGCCCGACTAGCGCGCGCTCCCATGCTCCCACAATGCCGAGCTGCACCCTCCGCTGGCGCTGCAGGCGTTGGCGTCTGTGTGCATCCTCCTGGGGGGGGAGTGGCAGTGGGGGGGGGGCTGCGTTAGGAGGGCAGAGGGTGCCCTGAAGTGGACTGTCAAACTCATCGGATCATTCCTGCTGCCTTGGGTGGGGGTGGGTGATGCCAGCTGTGCCCGAGTGACCGTATCGGTGTAAGACCGTTCACTATCTGGAAGGTACCACTTTAACTGCTAGCATATCGCGCCGCTGCTAACAGTATCACGATGCTTCAAGTGTATCTTCAAGTGCCTCTCCAGCTCTCTCGGCTCGGCTCAGCTCGGGGTTTTCGTGGCCAGAGCTGCGCCCTCCCGCCACACGGACAGGGTAGCGCTTGCCACCGGCACTCTGAACGCAGCACGGCACTTTCCCTCTGCCGGCTGGAAAGTTTGCGCTGACTGTCCGGTTGCTTGGCAACGAGTGGTTAAGAAAACACATGAATAAATCTAGAAACAAATAATCGTATAAAACTGCCGCTTTGAGAGTTCATGACTCACCAGTCTGTTTGAGTCTTAAATTAAAAACATTGAAGTTATCCATTATCTGCTGTTCTGACCTCCCCTGTGCTACACACGCTAAATACAGAATTGTGCCTGGCTGGTTTATTGCAGCCTCTTATAGGAAAGCTCCAGTGCTGCTATGAAGCCTAGGCGATGAAGGGAATTAAATAGACTTAACATTAAAGTAGATTTTGTTGTGCTTGAGCTCTCCGGGCTTTTGCGGGAAAATCTGAGGCTTATCTGGACACCTCGCTGTTCATTCTAGTCATTCATCGCACCAGTTATAAATACAAAAACGCCAATTCACTAGTTTTGAGCAGAGGCTCGCCTGTATCCGGGGTGTAATACTGCAACATGATTTAAGCAGGAACTGTAGTCCTTCGGACACACGTTGAACAAACTCTGCCTGTGCAAGATCTCTCCGTGTGTCAGGTGGATTAAAACAGGGAGTAATCTGGGTAAACACCTGTCGAGGTGTGGTAAAACCTTGCACGTCATGGTAAAACATGACGCAACAAAGCATATGCAAGAGTGAAATCTTCTGGAAACATGAACAATTGCCCTGCACAATTAACAAGATAAATCCTCACAGGAGATGCATGATCTGAAGAATGGAGGTGAACACCTGCTTAGGTATTAAGACTGTGCTAGAATATTCAAGCACTGAAACCCTGTGTCTTGGTGCATCGGAGATTTCTGGGCATCTGGCTGTCCTCTGCCGTTCACAGCGCCCGCCTCACTCTGTGTTTCATGTCGGTGTTTCTGACGGGTCTTTTTTTAAGTCATTCCCACTAATCCCCTCCTGCACACTCCTGTTTCAGAACTATGGCCTGGAGACGGAGAACCTGCGCACCCTGTCCCACAAGCTCAACGCCTCGGCCAAGAACCTGCAGAACTTCATCACCGGCCGGCGCCGCGGCGGCCACTACGACGGGCGCACCTCCCGCCGGCTGCCCAACGACTTCCTCACCTCCGTGGTCGACCTCATCGGGGCAGCGAAGAACCTGCTGGCGTGGCTGGACAGGTACTGGACCAGCCACCTGTCCCTCTGGCCACGTACTCCTCCGTCAGTAGACCAGTGCTGATCAGGCCTCGGCAGCCCTGGCCCCTGAGAGCCCCAGCCCCGCTCTCCTCACAGGTCACCCTCCATCGCCTGCTGTCGGGAGACGAGGAACACTTGTATACCCACGACTGATGGACTCAACAAGCAATGCTTCTGCTTCAGTGAAATGGACACCCGAGCTTTGTTCCAAATGTTCTCTGAATTACGTAATTCAATGGCCTGTTTAGTTGATCGTAGGTTGTTCCAGGCCTTTGGAAATCAAGGATCTAAGAGCTACTTTGAAACCTGCTGGACTGGGGCTCTCTGGGGCCAGGGCTGGAGAGGCCTGTCGATCTGTGTCTGTGTGTAGAATTGTATGTCTCTGTGTGGATTGTGGATGGTCATGTCCATTCACTAGTCTCTGTTGTTTTTCATCGCTCGGCTTCCTTCTGTCAATCTAAATGTGTTTGCTGATTTTTACATTTGGTATACATTCATTTCTTGTGTGGTTGTTGCTGAGCCGGACTCCGGCTCTCTGGCTAAGGATCTGTGCCTGTGGCTGGAAGGTTGCTGGTTTGTATCCTGCGGACGGCAGAGGAACCCTACTCCGTTGGGCCCCTGAGCAAGGCTCTTAACCTCAGCTGCTCCAGGGGCGCCGTATAAATGTCTGACCCTGCGCTCTGACCCCAAGCTTCTCTCTCTGTCTGTGTGTCTCATGGAGAGCAAGCTGGGGTATTTCTTGTGTTCCTAATACAAGAAATTGTATATGGCCAATAAAGTGAAAAAACAAACAAACAATACATTAGAGGTACTGCAGTAGGATACATAAGTATTGGGTGTCCCTGGATAATCTTTGCCTAGGCCATGCTAAGATGGCTATTTTTTTTAAATTAAAGAGTCAGGAGAGGATGTTGATGACAGGGGATGTGCTTTTAATTTACGGTTTCAGAATTTAAAAACCAGTACACCCACTGCACATGTTTAAGTGGGTTTGGAAAGAGGAGAGGTGGCGTGCTCTGCAACTTGGAGATGATGTTATTGATGAATTGGTGAAAGTATTTTGTGTATAGGTGTTTTTTTTTAAATAGTTGTATAGGCAGGTATTCCTGTTTGACATGGTAGTGTATTAACGTATCAATATGGATGCGTTATAGGTTATGAATGTATCGTTTGAGGAGAATGAAAACAAAAGATCAGTGTAAAATCTGTTCATCTGTCTGCCATTGTGGAGTGTCATAGGCGAGAAGAAATTGTTCTGTATTGCAGCGTGGGCTAGTGGTCGATGCTATTGCGCTGGGAGAGGTTGTGGGACAGAGTTTCTCTGTGTGTTTGTTTTTATCTATACAGAACAGGGCCCTGGGAAGAATAAGTGAAAACAATCTGTGGACTGTAGGAATAGATATGCAGTATTTCTGGTAGCCCCTCCTTTAGATTAATTAGTCCATTAGGACCATTAGTGACTGGCTGTATTGTGAGTCTCCCGTTGAAGCAGCGATGGATGAGGTCATCTAATAACCCTTTTGTTCTTCTCTGCCAGGTCTCCATTTGTCAGCGTGACAGAGTACTCGCTACTCAAAAACAATATCGTTCAACTGTGCCTGGAATTAACAACAATGGTGCAACAGGTAGGTGTCAGAAAGACAAAGTTTTTTTTTTTATCAAGGCTGCTGAGAGGCAACCTCGTTGTGCGTGTACGTTTACACGAGCAGTCAATATAATGTGATTTAGAGTGCTAGGTTACAGGAAATTGCCTTTTTATCCAGAGATTACAAATCCGCTCTTTGCCGATCAGGGATCAGTGCACCGATGATGGTAGTTAGGATCCACTGTCCGACCGGCATGGCTATCCAAAGATTCTTTTCTTTTTTCGATTCTCCACATAAATCCAGCAACATTCACCAAGGTCCCGTTGAAGCGAACAACATGTATATTTTAGCACTCTTTTCCAAGCTGACATCGTCTCTTGCCATTTTTAAACATCACTGGGAGAAAATGGAGATCAGGTTTTCCCTTTGCCATGGGAAAGTTTTAATTCCCCGGTCCCAGTTTTCCGCAACTCCTGGGCCTCTTATGCAGATCGGATGTCGTGAGAGGGAGCAGTGATTCTCCTGATTCTCCAGAGGCTGGGATTCCCTGCTCAATGCTCAGTGACACGCAGGGAGAGCTGGGTGCAGGCAGCACACGCGGAGCCTGGCTCGTGAGTCAGTCCCCTGCGCTATGCCCTGCAGCTCTGTGTCAGGAGGACCATGGAGGCTGGAGAGCTGCTCTGTGGGAGCCGAGAGGTGGTGCAATCTGCAAACGTAATCGTGCTCTGGGGGCCAGCAATTTGGAAACCAACACAATCCCAAATAAAAAAGGGAAAAATAACTTTACAGGAGGGTGGAAGGAGAGTGGCATGTTGGACCTTTGGTTCCGGGCCACAGCTCCTTCTGCATGGAGTCTGTGTGTTTCCCCGGGGTCCATGTGGGTTTTCTCCGGTAAACTGAATTAATCTAGGCTAACTGGTGTTAATCAGGGCGTACCCCCACTGGCGCTGCAGGCTGAAGAGGTTATGGAGGAGGAGGAGGAGGGGGAGGGGGGAGGTTGTGGTTTTATTTTTCTCGCGGGGCCGAGCCCACAGAAGAAGAGAAAGGAGAGCGATCCCTCTCGCCGTGCGGAGAAATTCAGCGGGGGGATTAGGGACAGGAGCTGACTTCATGTTTCACCTTCATGCTCAATTATTTTGATAACAACCCGCTTTGATGTTGCTTCTGAATTCATCCCGAAGAGAATTCGGCTACAAAAGAATAGCGTTTCATTCCAGGGGCCCAGGGCTCAATTCCTCTCCCTGGTTTCATGTGTTTATTTGATTCTACTTAAAGGAACAGCCCTCCTTTCATCCGGGTTTGCCTTCGCTGAGAGAGCAGGTCCTGCCTGCTGTCCAGGCGCACACGCAGACGCACACGCCTGTGCCCCCACCCAGAGGCGCAGGGCTCTCGTTAGCGTCTCCCGTGGTGCCGCAACTCTCCAGAGATCCAAGGGCAGAGATCCAGAGATCCGCTGTTTCCTCCGAGCGGCCCGCCAGGTTGGCGATGTGGAGAGAGGCAGTGTGAGGCTGGGGGCTGCCCAGCTAATCTAAGCAAGAGGCACTGCGCCCGGACTCTGGGCGCTCTGCACAGCAACTTTATTAAATGACACCGCAGCACACCGGCCAAAAGGCAGGCTGGCCTGCAACTGTAGTGTGCACTTAAGACATAATAATATTTTCAATCGAATACGATATTTATTTGAGTCTTTTCAAAAAGATTTTTTTTTAATTACACAAAGCTATTAGCTTTGATATTTGGCCTTAGGTCTGGCGAGACCTAGTTCATCTATTTTACATGATTGACTTCGTACGACACTTACAGTGCTGGGTTGGTACCTGGTGTGTGTTTGTCAGATGCTCTATAACCGGATGCACGTGTTTCTAGTGAACTATTCCAGGTACAAGCGTGCACTAGGCTGTTTCGTAAACACTGAAACCTCAGCAAGGGAGCATTTCGCACTGTAAGAGCCAAACAGCGTATCTCTCTCTTTTTTGATCCGTGCTTTAACATGATGGGACGTGGTGCACGCTCATGTCTGACGTGAGTGGATCGGACTCGCTGGACTCTCCCTGCTTCCTGCAGAGAGAGAGGCAAGATCGGACCGGCTCTACTCGTCCTCTTCCTCCACCTCCGAGGGGCTGCGTGAAAAAGAGCATTTACCCACAGAAAGAATAACAAAAGAAGGCTCTCTGCATGAAATAAGAACACGTTTAATTATATATCCTTGCATGTCCCACTTATAACAGACTTTGCATTATAATACTATTCATGTAGTGTATTATAATAATAGATGTCCCGTGGTGTTTCCTGGTATGTTAGACACGAAACATTTTGACTTTTCCTGTCAAATGTAAATATTTTTTTCTCTCTCCCCCCCAGTTTTTGATTTAGTCCACAATACTCTCCGTGCCTGTTGGTAGATTGAGAAATGGAGGTTTAGAATACACTTGACTGGCTTCTGTCAGCGACCCACCAGCCTTGAAAAGCCACCCATGTGGTCAGACGGCAGCGCGCACAGGATAACTCGGTGCCAATGAACTCGAAGGGTGTTGATAGACCCCGACTTGATTCTGCACCGAGAGAAGCGACAGGGCCCTGTGGCTGCCCCCCTCTCTGCTGTTATTTCAAATCAGGGAGGAGTGAGCCTCGGTGCTTTTCCCCCACCTCTAATGTTTCTCAAACAGAGCTCGCAGGGAGCCAGTCATGTTTTTTCCCTTCCCCTTCCCACTCAAACGCGAAGCTCGGAGGCCAGACAGCGCTGTGTTACCGGCAAAGCCCGGAAACTCATTTCCTCGAAGAGGCTCCCGAGATTCGTACTGAAATCTACATTGAGGACCTTGTGCTCTTCAAGTTCTACGGATCGCCCGAGCAAAAAAAAACGGAACACATTTTGTTTTCTATGCCAAGATGTATCTGCAAATGAGTTGGGTGAAATACTACGTTCGGTTTTAAGGTTGCATGCATTAGTAGAAAGGAAAACGAAGCTTCCACTGGCCGGTTATCAAACTTTATTGGGACAAATAAAGAAAAAAAAACACAGTTGAACAGAGGACGGCACCGTGTGGACGCGTCCTCTTGACTTGTGCTCCACGCTACACTTGTCCACACACCACAGCACTTCCGCTTGGGTCAGAGGTCAACTAAAGCTTTTCTGATGCTACAAAAAAATATCACTGTAAAAAAATAAACCTGCGTATTAACATAAATACAAAAATGCCGCATGGCAAAATGTCAACTCAGGTTAAATACTCCATTTGAAATTAGCACACATTAAATACACATGGTTTCACAGTTGTGTCGGGGATTTCTGTATATAAGATAATATTTTGGACATTAGCAACATAGAAAATGGGAACGTTAAATTTTACAGCACCTAGGGTTTCGTTGGTTTTCTGTGGTAATTGGTTTTTTTTATGTGCGGTATTACTTTTCTTTCAACGCAAAGCATGATAGCCGAGGTACCTGTTGTTGAAGCTCAGGTGAAATACTAACGGACTGCACAACTGTTTGTTTTTTTTGGTTTTAGAAGCAGGTCGGTTTGTTTTCGAAAGTCTCCTCACTCTCTTTCTCTGTGAAGATGCTGCTGTAATTAGCGTCTGAATTTGCCTATGTTCTCTCTCAGGATTGTACCGTCTACGAAACGGAAAACAAGATTCTTCATGTGGTAAGTTGCTGTTCTGTCTATCACAAGATATATAACACATTTTCTCGTCATGAATGGTATGAAGTTGATTTAACTTGTTTGTTTGTTTAGCGGTGCCGTCCAAACAGCTTTCTGAAATATTCCTTGATGTAAATTTTTATTCACCCCGGATTTTTTTTTTAATAAGTGTAGCAGGATTTGATTGTCAATTAAGTCTGAGCATCAACAGGTTATAATGTATTATTAGTGCAAAATCCGAGGTTCTGTTTAAGGTTGCAGGCATTTATATAAAGGGAAACAGAGCTTTTACTAGCCGATGATCAAACTTCATTGGGAAAAGTAAAGAAAAAAAAGTATTGTGCCGTTCTCTCCTCTACCTGTTCACATACAGTACAACAACACTTCCGGCTAGGTCAGAGGTCAACTAAAACTTTTCTCCTACTGAGCAAAATACCGCAATAAAAACAAACCCCATGCAGTAGCCTGTTGCACGCAATCAATTTGCACAGCTCTATTAATTTATTGAGAAGCGAGCTCCTCGGTGCTTCCAGTCCCAAGCGGAACACTCATTTCTTCTCGTCATCAAAGCTCTCTGGCTAATGAGAAGAAATAAAAAGCAAAGTGTCTTAATGGAAAGTAAAATTCCATCTCAGCCCCGTGCTACACATGCACGTAAAAAAAAACAACAGCAATCATGCGCTGCCCGTTATAAGGGGGTTCTAGAGAAAGGTGCCTTGCTCACCACCTCCTGCTGTTTCTGTCTCTGTGATGCAGTCCTTGTTTTTGCTCACCCTCTCTCCTCGGCGTGCCCACCTGATCCCCATCTCCCGCACAGAGAGAGGCCAGCTGAGACCTGACCCAGTTTACCGAACTGTCCCCCACCTCGCTGCGCCGGCACCCCAGCCCTGTGCCGCTCTGCGCCCGGGAATCTGAAGCGCGTTGGTCGGGGGCTAAACCTCGGAGCCATGCTGCTGGCCGTGGGGGGTGGGATCTCACATATGCCTCTTTCTTTAGGAGAACTTTGTGCTGGAGTGCCCTTCAGCGTTGCCTAAGAGCAGCATTGCTATTCCCCATTGGTAGAGAAAGGACCCTGTGGGAGCGTTAAACTGTTCGGCACTAAGATGACAGCTTTTAAAGGAGCTGTGTAAAAATATAGTGTATTATAATTACTACATGCTGTGTGGCATTACATAAGTATCTGTGATGGTGTCTTTGTGCCACGCATTTTAAATTTTTCCAGCCGTTGCGCAAATCTGTTTAAAAAAATTCCCTGTGAAGCCCACTAATCAGCGGAGTTTTTTTTTTTAATCCTTCGTGCACGTTCACGGAGAAGGGGGCTTTCTTTTGTTTTTGCAAGCCGAGCCTAATAGCACTGACGATCGCCCTTCACGTCAGGCCACGCGTTCTCGATGTAACATTCGGCCTGGCCTTCGCGGGCGCGTTTGCCCAGGTGAGCAAGGAAGTGTGCCGGAACAAGAGGAAGGCACTTCTCCCCGTCAGCTGGGCTCTCACTGGCACACGGAGCCTGATGCGATCTGCTCTCTGAAGCGCGCTGAATGGGGGTACATGGGATATTTATTAGAGCCCGGCTACGCGTTTCTTTAAAACTGCATTTTTAAGCTCTTCCGTTGGCAGTTGGTGTTCAATAATGCAAAACCGCGCTGCTGTTTCCCATCCCTCTGAGGAGTCCTGCCTGCAGCAGTCGGATGAAGAGTGGGAAGGACGGGGAATCGCAGGAGAGAGGGAGGGAGGGAGGGATAGTGAGACTCCCCAGGTCCCGTGATCCTTTCCCGGTGTGTCTGGTTTTCCCTGAGCTTTTGTTCCCTGCACGTACTGTATGGGAGACATCCTCCCCTCTCTCCAGGATCAGCTAGACTATTGCTGACCATTACTGAAAGTAAGAGGGGTGACATCTCTGATAGGGTTAGTCCTACGATAAGTGATGAAATATCAGGTCAGATTTCCAGGTAATATCACACGGCACTCTTGTCACCCTGTTGCAAGAAGACTAAGAAAAGCACAGCAGTGGCATTTTTATCATCCCTTTCTAATGTGGGAAAGGCTGTTGCCTTTGCTGATAAACCACACTCATTGCAAGCGTCAGAAAATTGAGCTACTTCACAGATACACTCGGCGGGGGGAGCAGGGGCTGTATCCAGAGGGTTATCTTTTATTTGTTTTTATAGCTTGTGTTAAGAGTGTCTGAAGAGAATGGTTACAAATGAGAAGTGCCCATTCAGCCCACCGGTTAGGAACTAATTGATCCAAGATCCTCACCCTGTTGTTCCTTGAAGTAAGCCAGGGTATTGGCTTCAACATCATGCCTGGGTAGCTTGTGGCAGACTCCTGCAATCCTCTGGGTAAAGACATTCCAGCTGTTCTCAGTGACCAACGCACTTCTGTACATTTTCAGCCTCTGTCCTCTGCTTCGTGTGTCTCTGTTCATTCTGAAGACATCTGCTGGGTTAACTGTGCAGATGCCTTTGAGAAGGGTGATTCCTAGAGCGGCAATGTATTTTCTAGAACGTGGTGAATAAGATTACACACTCTATTTAAAATGGGACCTTACAAGAAAGTTGCTTAACTCTTTACCAGTGTAGCTTCTGGCTCTGTGCACCATCATTTTCTCACTTTTAGAAGCATGCTGTATCGATTTAAACAACGTTCTGAAGAGTGTGGCAAATGAGCTCAGTGTTGCTGTAAGTCTCACCTTCTCTCCTTCCAGTGCAAGACCCTGTCTGGAATCTGTGACCACATCATCTCTCTCTCCTCCGATTCGCTCGTCTCGCAGTCTGCCCATCTGGAGGTGGTGCATCTGACCAATGTCATGCCCAGCGAAGGGCTGGTAAGAGCAACTATCACAACTTGCTCCCCCAACAGACCCCAGCACCCATTCGCAGCAAGAAACGTGTGTCAGGCAGGGTATAGCCCGGATGGGACACCTGTTCATCACAACGCACGCAGGCACGCAGGCACTCAGGCACGCAGGCACGCCAGGGCCAGTCCATCACAGGAGACACACACACCCACCTCTGGGACATGGATTTGATGTTTGTGTGGGGCATCTGTGTGTCTGGAGCCTGCATGTAATGTTCAATTTGTGGATTGGTTTTTCAGGGAAAGAATAATAGGACTTGGTACCATATACAATAATGAATAAATCATTATTATTATCATCATTAACAATCATCATGGCATGAAAGACTTGGTACCTAAACAAACTGTGTAAATCTAACAGTAATATAAAGAGTCCGCCTGTTTGTGTGGGTTTTCATAGGGTGCTTCAGTTTCCGTCCTTGTCCCGGCGACAGGCACTTTAGGTTTTGTCGGCCTGAAGTGTCTCAATTGTCTCTCTCCCGAGAATGTGAAATATATTTGTCTGTTTACGCAGTGCTCATCCATGTCCGTTGATTACAAATTGGAAGATGCGCGTGTTGGAAGTATTGTGGAGAGCTGATTAAAATTTAAAATAAATGATTGATGTCTCGCACAGGGGGTTGGAATAAAATGTGGTCTGTTAAAGGAGTTGGGGAGAGGACTGAATGCTCACTTCTCACTTCAAGCCCCCAGTTGTCCTCTGCATTATGACCATAGATTTTGCACTCTGTAGGTATCCCTTCGGGTTGATCTAAATGCTAAGTAAGTAAATGAAAATATCTGGTGTTTGCGTGGGTGTGCTTTTCCCAGGTGACAAGTTCATCATGCTGACCATGACCACTAAGTTTGGACAAAGAACCATCGCAGTCCAATAAGGCAATTTGCTAATGTCATTCATTTTTAAATAACACTACAACTATAGCATATGACCAGCTGTTGTGCCATGCTGATGCCCATGCTTTTTCTCCTCCTTTTCTCCTCGCCTGACCAGGGGATGTACATCAAGTCGACCTATGATGGTCTCCACGTCATCACAGGGACGACGGAGAATGTAAGTCTCTGCTTATCGACGTTTTGTGGTGGGAATCTCTCTTTTTTTTTTTTTTTTAGAACAACAAGCTGGCAAGTTCTATCTCTAAGCTTAACCCTGAGTCTTCGGTGGAGTCATAGCCCAGAAGGTTAGGTTTAGGGATAGGTAGATGAGTAGAGGGCCCTGATCAAGGCTTAAGGACAAGCGATGTTGTTCAAATTAGGGTTTTAGAGTGAAGGCTAGGGCTGCACTTAGTGTTATACATTTCGTATTGTAATAATACAAACTAGGGATTTAGGTGTCTGAAGAGTCTTGTGTGGTTTAAGTAAAATGTTGTGCAAAACTGTTTTTTAAGCTTTTAGAGATGTAGGTCAGGATTTACACAATGTTATGTAGAGTCCTTCCTGGGTCTGTTTGTCCTGTTTGAGAATCAGACTTTCAAGTGTCTTGTTTAAGTCAGATTCTTGTTTTGCATGCTAGACAAACTGCGCTGAAACCCGGTTGTCTCACCTGCCAGCTGGGCAGGTCTATTCCCTCTGACCCTTCCCTTTTCATTAGAGTTTCGTAGTTGTGCCGTTTTCTTGCAGCTCCTTCTCTGCTAGCCGCAGGATCAGCCTGTGTGGAAGTACATTCGGCGTGCTCTTGCAGAGCCCAGCCTGAGCCCCATGTCTCTCTCCTGTAAGGACAATGCACCTCTCAGTTCCCCTCTGGTGTTGGCAGACGACCTCTCATTGTATCACATTTTCACAGCCAGCGCTTCCTGCCAGTCTTTCAGTGTAGCCACGCATGTCGTGCTGGCTCATGAAAGGGCTGGTTTTGCCAGGAAACCTCTCCAGTTTTGTCTGAAGACTGCCATGCCGGGGATCTCCCTGCATTTTGCGCGTGGGCACCGATAGTAGCGCTGGCAGGTGTGCAGCACGCAGCAGCGACATTTAAAAGTGTCTGCCGGTGTGCCGCTGGTGCTCTCCTGTGCGTTAGGAAGGCTGGCCGTCCTGTCAGTAAGAGCAAGTTAATCTGTTAATCTGCAGTGCCAGTCTGTGTTCTGCCTTGCTCTTTCCTCGTCGGCAGCTTCAGAGACGATCCGACAAGCTAGAACGTGCTATATAGCAGGCGGTTTCATAAGGAGAGAACGTGCTGACGTTAATAAATCAAGCACACAGCAATAAAACACTGAGAGGATCCAAACCAGTTAAAATGCAGTAAAAATGAGGATAGCATTGTAAAAGTTCTGTCTTTTTTTTTAAATTTATTGTTAGGGAATCGTTACATTCAACTTTTTTTTTTTCTTAACAGCAGTGATCAGAAGGTGATGAGTTTGCCTCTATATCTTCTGATTTCTCCCAGTAAAGCACAGCCAGCACATCATTGCAGGCTGTGTTTTCCTCCACCCAGGCAACCTGGGTCTAGGGGTGAGGATGCTGCAGGGACGCAAGAGTGACTCCTGTTGCGTAGCACTTAGCTCCAGGATGCCACTGGAGATTTCGGGCATTTTAGGTGTGTGTAGATCAGCATCGATGGACACCCGGAGTTGAAATAACATGAAACGCTCTGGTATATGCTTGATACTCTGAATCGTCCATATGTATTGCACAGCTCTCTGACTCCTACAAGGTCTGAAGTGAGTCCTTGCAGTGCTGGGCAGTGTGGTCCCAGCCAGCTTCCCTGGTTTGTAGGTAGCTTGAACACATGAAGCTCCTTGCTTCCCCCTTCCTCTTGTGGCAATTTGGTATTTTCTGACGAACGTGATGGACTGTACCTGGATCACTGACAGAAAAGAACCAAATTCCCCCCCCCCCCCTCTCCATGCTGTCCACCTCTCCTTCACCATTGAGGGAACTCAGCTGCTGCTTCCCTGGTGATCCTGATTGGATGTGAAAGCGACTCCTGTTGCTATGCAACTCTGCCGTTACCTGGGAGACTGAACCCCTTGCAGTGACTGGGCAGAGGAGGCGAAGGGACGGAGAGAGGAAGAGTCGAAGGGAATGGGAAACGCAAGTGTGGCGGTGGTGGGGGGGTAGTTTGTGCCTGTACCACCAGGCACCTCTGTCCCTGAAGCCTCCTGCCAGAGGAGCTTGTCCTGTGGGGCAGGCCAGCGATGGGAGTCGCTCTCCGGCACCCACGGAGGCTGGAGCACACCTGGGGTGTGTCATCTCCAGCAGCGCGTGAGCAATGAGCCACCGACGGTGTGGAGATGCTTCCGGTGTCACGCGCTGGATAGGAAGGGCACAACTGGCTCCAACGTGTTGCAAGAACAGATCCCGACAGTCCCCAGTCCCCCCAGACCCCTGGACAGAAATGGGGGGGCATCAGAGATAAAGTATATGTGCCTCATCCCAGCAAGACAAAACCTTGCCAAGAATTCAGTGTGGTGGTGGCGGCAAACTCATTGTCCAAGCATGTCGTGCCAAGACCAGGAGTCCTTTCTTATCTCAGTTCATAGCTGGATGCGGAGCTCTTTAAGTGGGGCAGTGCGCTGGCCCACCTCTCTCACTTTCGGATCCTTCCAGTTCTGCTTCGATATGCTGCCTCGCGAAGCCTCCTGCCCCATTTCCCAGGGCCAGCCCCAGTCCCCTTGCCCCTCCTGCTCTCTCTCCCTTTCCCGAGCTGGCTTGAAGGCCCTGCGGCCGTGCCGTTCAGATCCCTGCAGCGACAATCTGTCCCTCTCTGTGTGCCTTTGCAAGCTCTGTATTGCTCTGTTTGGCTTTGGCCGGCACTGGGCCAAGAGGAAGCCTCTAAACTAGTTTTTTTTTTTTTTTTTTTTTTTTTGGTGAAGCATCCAATTAATCTTAAAACGGGGTCCCTTCTAATTGGTGGCTTTGTGGTTATTAAGCTCCAGGACTGCCACCAAGATTGCAGAGGAAGGTTGCCTAATTGCAGATGGTGGCGCTTTGTGTTTTCCCCTTCAATTAGATATTTTTCAAAGCTAGGAGAGCGGTTTGTTTGCTTTCTTCGGTTCTTTTTTTCTCCTTGCAGCATTTTATGGTCATGCAAGCTGAACTTTAGCCAGGAAAGCACTCCAGCATGTGGGTTTTCATGATTTAAACTTTTTTTGTGTGTGTGTGCAGTCTTCTGTCCTGTTTGTACTAGAGGCTGCCTTTTGAGTAGGTTTGCTTTCCTGTGAGGCTCTGTATTCACGCTGTGGATATCCGAGCGAAGAGTTATTTATGCAAGGCTGCCCCTGTGTGCTGTCGGTAGTCATGCAGTGTCCACTGGAGTGATACAGGAGGCTGTCAGCTCCTCTTAGCTTCTGCTTGGTTTGTACTGTGGCAAGTAACCTGGAAACCTCTGCTTCTGTACACCTCCAGAATAATAGCTTTCTCATTAGTCACAAGTAAAATGAACTGAGCTATTAGATGCACGGACATGTGCTGCCTCACTGTTGACTCTAGTCATTGGAGAGTGAGCAACCTTGCACCAGAAGTGCAGTTTGCAGCCCACGATAATTCTGTGCAAAGTTCATGAAGATCTGCTGCCTGCACCAGGTTCAGCCTCCATCCCTCCAATGAGCCTGCCAATTTTGAACACTGTGGATCTCTCAGTAGTGAAGACTGCTGCACACAGATCCAGCTGTGCATGCAGTGATTCCAGATCACCGCGTTCCAATGGGCTCTGAATACAAAAGCGAACGTCGGAACACGTGTCCTGGTAAAGAAATACGTCTGTCATGTGGTTCAGCTGCAGAGCACCAGACTATGTTACATATACCTTTTTCAGGTCCCTGATTAGTTTTTCTAAAGCTTCCTTAATATTTTAAGTTCTTTTGAAAAAACATTTAAAAAAATCTAATTTTAAAAAAAGAGAAATTGGACTGGAGTTTCACATTTCATAAATTAGTAAAGCTGGAAATTTCTCCAGCTAATTTTACAACTGTCATTTTTTTATTTTTTCTGCACATCAGAAATAATTATGCAAAAGCCCCTGTGGTTACTGGCTCCAAGAATATAAAGGTTACATTCTTTATATAGGGAGGCCATTCGATCCCTTTAGCTCGTTTGGATGGTAGTTACTAATTGATCTGGGGGTCTCATCCAGTCATTTCTTAAAAGAAGCCAGGGAATCAGCTTCAGCAACATGGGTAGCTTGTTCCAGATTTCTATAACCCTTTGGGTAAAAAAACATCTCCTGTTCTGTGTTTTTAATGTGTTTGTTTCCACTTGTGTCCTCTGGTTCAATGTTTAACTTTTGATTCTATAGCAATAATTGGGTTGGCCTTGTTGATGCCTTTGTGGATTTTGAATACATGAATCAGGTCCCATCGTGGTCTTCTCTGTTCAACACTAAAAAAATACACAGTACAGTAGTTCTTTAAGCATGTCAGTGTAGGTCATCCCTCTGAGTCCAGGAAATCATCTTTTTTTCCTCTGTGTTCTTGACTGATTCCATCACAGTTGCACCGTTTTGGTAACAGGGTTGCCAAGTTGTACGTCATATATAAGGAATAAAAAAAAGATAAAAAGACATTTTGCTACAAAGAAAGCAAGAGTCATTGGTTTACATTCTGCACCTTTAGCTTCATAACCCACCAGTCTGTAAATGCTTGTTAAATGACAGTGTTCTTTGTTATAAGAGGGAGGTTAGATGGACTATTCTGTGTGGTCTGCTTGGGCATTTCAAGGTTCCTTTGTATAGAGTGACCGCTAGGACATTCCCCCCTCTTTCATGCGTAGGTCTGTGGTCTGTCCAGTGTCCTGCGCCCTGCCTGTCTGACATGTCCTCCGTTTCTCTCTCTGCATGTCTGCAGTCCCCTGCTGACCAGTGCAAGAAGATTCATGCTGGGGACGAGGTTATCCAGGTCAATCATCAGACAGTGGTGAGTCTGCCTCCACACGCCCCCCCCATGCACCCCCGACTGCAAGATCTGGGTCTGGTCTGCTCTGCTTATTAACCACCCTTTTCCCGATGTGTCACACCCGACACGCCCCCCAGGATCGCTTCACGGGTGCTTTAAGTCCTGATTCGATTGCGCGGGGCACCTTGTAGTATCTGTCCAAAAGACAATCAAGTTTTGCAAAGATAAAACAGCCCTTTCCCAGCCCTGGCTGAGAATTTCTTTTCTCCCCCTGAGGAACCAAGTGCCTGACCGCAGGTCCAGCAGCGGCGTGTCCTGCTGGAGGGACCCCAGCAAACTTGGGCTCAGCCGGAGGGCTGCATGCTGTAGTTCGTTACTTGTTCCGTGTCTCTTTTTCACGACTATGAGAAACAGATTCTTTTTTTTTTTTTTAAATGATGCAAGACTGATGTAAGAGTCTGCACAAAAGGAAAAAAAAGTGTTGACTTAAAATAGTCTAAAGAAATGCTCAGCATGAATTACCCTTTTGTGTTTCATGGTTGCTATTAAATCTTTGAACAGCCACTGTAGAAATTTACACAGTACCACTGAGGGGTAAGTACCTTTTATTAAAAAAAGCTCTATGGAAAGAAATGATTTAGCGTTAGCTCTGAACACAAAACACATTTTCTCTGTCCTGCCTCAGCCCCTTTCTGCTGTTAAATGGCAGGTATTCTGAATGGGATGGAACCCATTATTGTCTTTCATTTCATGCTGGGTTGCTGTGTATACAGGTCTCTTCTGGTTTACAAAGAAGGAACTACGTGGTTGTGACCCTTGAGCCAGCTCGTTCAGAGTTACTATAAGGCAAACAAAAAACAATCTGTTGGGAGATGAAATTAGATGTCATTTTTTTGTAGCTGCTGCAGAGGATATGCTACACCAGGCACCTGCTCAGCACTGCACAGTCCACAGCTTTTCTGTCAGCGTTGTTAAAGAGTTTGTTGATGAGGAAGCTGTTTGTAAGCAAAGTGACAGAAGCGATCGCTGTATTGAAACAGAGTGAGTCTATCAAATCTGCCTTGTGCCCAGCTCCTTTTAAGTGGGTTGTTTTAATTATGTTGCAAAAGAAGGAACAAATATTTGCTTTGGTAATGAGTTGGACAGGTGGCTGGTTAGTCAGACAGATTTCTTGAACAATCTGTGTAACTTTGTGTAAATTATTATAACTTCAAATATCTTTACATGGAAGCAGTTTTTAAATAGGTGTTTTTTTTTTGTTGCGTGTCTGAGATGTCGTTTATATTTACTTGAGGATGGAGGGTTTTTAAAGGAATTATATTATTCTGTTATGATGAAAGCATGTTATTATATTGCATAGAAATACATGTTAAGCCCAATGGTGCAATATGAATGGGAGTTACTGGGTAGTTTTTCCATGCTGGCTTGTGATGTGCTACTGCAAAGCCTGTAATCGCAAGCACACAAGCGCTAAGGCGTTGTGGTGCTCCTGTCTGTATGTACATTTTCATTGGATTCCCTAGAGGCTCGAAAGAATGGTTCCAATCTCAGCTGGACAGCCTTTAGCTCACCTTCTCTGTGTCCTGTAGCACAACTGCACGACACCTGCGGCTTCACTGGTGTTCAGGCCACTGGCTCTTTCAATGTCCCGGTCCGCTCCGAGAAGATTCAAAGGCGGATGAGCACTCTCGCTGTCCCACTGTCCCGGTGCCCTTGCGCGACGCCATAGCCTCCTGACAATAAGACACCCAGTACTAGCGAGCCGGGTGAAAAGGCAGATCCGAAGGCAAATGGCCTTCTCGGACTTCAGGAGCCAAATTTTCCAAATGTTATAGGAAGTGACACAAGAGCAACTGGCTGTGCTCCCGTCCCACAAATACTGGACATTTAAATCGGGAAAATTTCTCGTTGATGTTTTCTCATGAAATTGACCGTGCTTATAGCAAAGGTCGTTTTTCCAAAGCATGTAGAATCCCACTGTTGAACCAGTAGTACAGTGTTGTAATATGCTTGGGTGTACGGGAATTCCTCTTTCGTGCGTGATGGGTAAACAGCAGATGTTGACCTGACTTTATCAGATACCCAGATGCATTGGATACTGGGGCTGAAGTGGGAGGTGTCGGGACGGAATTTGCTAAGTTTTTTAGGGAGAGTTCTGCAAGGCTGGGGCTGGAGCAGCCGAAGGAGGCAGTGATGATGTAATTAAGAGCCTGGTGAGTTTGCAATTAACTCTCATTACAGTACATTCAAGAAAATGTCACTTCATGTAAACAAAACAAAACGTGTGATGAGTTTGTCTGGGGGAGGATAATAAATTACTTTTGTCATGTAAGATGTAGGATCCTTTCATCCTTACATCCTTACCTAGTTGCAAGCAGTGAGTAGAGACTCTTGGAAATCATGGAGAACAAAGGACTGATTTTTTCCATTGAAAGTTCTCTTTCGAAATTTTGTTTTTGTAACTCGCAGAGGGATGCAGTGTGTATGCAAAGTGCACATTTTTCATTCGTGAGTCATTTAAAATGATGCACGTCACTACATAGGCCACATGTCTGTTGTGAGTTTTTACTCATTTACTTTGCATGGTGCTAATTGCTTGGAATTAAATTACAGGTCTTGTAGCTCCCCTCCAGAAGAAAGTAATGCTATTTTACCTTGGGCCTTCCTTTGGAAATCGTGTTTCATTTGGTCCTGAAGCAGATGTATGTCGTCCACTAAATTCTGGTCTCATTGTCTGTGCTGAACATGTCACTCAGGCATGGTATCGCTTCTTGTAATGCACAAGGACACGTGGCTGTACACTACCTGTGCACAGACCATAGTTCTACAGTACGTACTGTATGTGAGTGTTTCTTAGAAAGGGAAAAATTATTGAAAACCTATGGTTTTGTGTTTTTTCGTTTCTGTGCTAATGTTAGCCTTTTAAGATTGTTGAATATTGCATTGCTTAGGTTTACTTATTTAAAGCTGCCAGGCATCTGACTGCTGCTGGTATTACAGTACAGTATATAGAGCTTGCTCTACAGAAGGCAGAAAAACATTTTTAGTGCCGGGGGTGCTTCTGCACATCATTAAAAAGGCTGTATATTGTGCTGCTGAGCTCGTGTCAACTCTCCATTTACTCCAGTTCTTGAGAATGGCCGCCCGCTCTGCCTGTGTGTCACTGTGATATTCATCCTCTCACTCCTTAATGCGCCAGGCACAGCATACTGCTGCTTCTGCTGGGTTTGCACCTCCCCCCGATGTCCTGACCTCTTCAATTGCACTGGCGCGGGGTCAATGAGTAGAGTAGAGGAGTTCATTGCCATACTGTATTTACACGTACACTGGAATTCTTATCCGCTCTGATCTCTCTGGACACACACAGTGCAGCAGGCAACACCACACAGTGTAGACATGATACATAATAACAACCAGAACAGCCAGTATGGAGTAGTGAAAGACTAAGCATGGTAGACCATGTGAAAAGTGTGTAGTGCAGACACGCACCGACTCTGAGGCATTGCAGTTACCTGTTAAGGATGTGTACTGGAGTAAGGTAGAATGGGATAATTAATTAGGTTAATAATAGGGTTAATAGGGTTAATTAAGAAGAAGGGTGCCACTTGTCTGCATGGGGGGGTTTGGGGGTTGGAGATAGGGTCTCTCACTGCCTGTGCTAATGCAGGGCTCAGTGGATCAGGTATCCCCGGAGAATAGCAATCAATCTCAAAGACTTAAATCGGCCATTGAGTTCGTTAGCTCCGAGCGGGTCCAGTGTCTTTAGCTCGGTCAGGACTCTCGGATACGCACGGTGGATTGCAATGAAATTTCAGTGTCTTCACAGAGAGAACCTGACATAACTGAGGAGTACCGCAGAGCAAAAAAGACCATTCTGTGCTGGATAATATAAAAAAACATCTTATCTTGGTTTCGTTGCCCTTTTTTATTCCACCTTCTGGATGAGATCCTCAGATCGATTAGTGGCTAACGACCAAATGAGCTAGATCGGCCGAACGGCTTCTCCTCTTTAGTGACCTTTATGTTCTTTCTGTCTTTTTTTTCAGTTTTAGCTCAAAACTTAAATCAAATTTTAATCTCTTTCTCAGGGTACAACAGTCCTGGGCGCTTTGCCGCTCTGTAGCTCGGACTTGAAAACTGATCTATTTATCGATTGTTCTCTGCCGGAGCTGCCTCTCGACTCAACCCAGCCATGCTGAAGAACATGTGCAATCGATCAGCTCACTCTGGAGAGTCACTCAGACGCGCGTGTCCGCCCAGACATAGGGGCTCACTCGCCAGTTTCCAGGACACCCTTCTTCAATGAGTCCTTGATCCCAGCTGCCTCTCTCCCCTCAGACAATAAACAAATTAATTAACCACATAACAAAATGAATACTATTTGCTGAAGCAAAGGGAAAGGAGATGAAGACAGGGGAGGCACAGACACATAAATGAAACAAAGCAATAAGGAAAATGTACATTTTTGCAGGCTGTTTTGCAACAACCCTGTCTTCAGTATTTCATGGTGTGTGTGGTCAGGATTTCCGTTTTACGTCTCGTCTGAAGGACAACGCCTTTTTTTTATAGTATAGTGTCCCCATCACTGTTCCGGGGCATTAGGACCGAAACAGACCACACGATGAGCGCCCCCTACTGGCTCCACTATCACCACTTCTTGCAGCAACCTTAGGTTTTTCCCAGGAGGTCTCCCATCCAGGCACTGGCCAGGCTCACACCTGCTGGGCTTCAGTGGGCCGCCAGTGGTGGGTTGCAGGGCGATATGGCTGCTGGCTCAATAACGCAGATATTAATAATGAAAGCGCAGGCTCAAGACGCAAAGTATTCCACAATGCGTTCCCTGTCAGTGGCTTCTGATCAGGGCCAAGGGACGGTAGAAATGTAGCTCTGGCACACTCCTGGCCACTGTGCTGGCCGTGATGACGACACAGAGGGTTTTTTTCCCCTCTGAAGTGCGAAGCTAACGGATCCCCCTTCTTTATTATGAAGAGCCTGTGTTGATGTCGTATAAAAGCATGGGTGTCTCAGCGACCCAGGAACAGTGCATTAGTGCAAGTGGGGCTGAGAGAATGAGGGGGATGGGGGATGTGGGGTGGGGGGGGGGGGCTGATAGTCTGTATTGAATCCCACCTGCCCATTCGATCTAGCTTGCAGATAAAATTTCGAAACTGACAAAACATCTCCTCCGGGAAGATGACGGTGCTTTCGATGGGCTCCTCAGGGATTTCTCATCTTGTCTATGCTGTAGCTTTGGGGAGGGCAGCACAGGATCTGATCTGTAACAATAAACTCATATAAATCAGACTCCCATTCGCAGAGCATTTGGAGCCGTTTCAGATTTTCATGATGTTCTCGGCTCTTGTACAGGCAATATTTGTTGTGGAGCAGAACGGCTTTTATAATGTGATCTTACTCAGATCTAGTCAACAAAAGGTAACAAATGTACAGTATCCACCATCTGTTGTTGTATTACTTACAAAAGCCCACAGCTCTCCAGACTCTCAGCATCTTGAACTGCTATGCGACTGGACTTGTTTCCACCCCTGGAAATCTCTGTTTTTTTTTTTCAGGAGCTATTAGACTCAAGAAGGCACTCATGGGCTGCACTCTTCAAGACCCTGAAACCGTGGTCGGTTTCAGACCTCACTGAGCTGATGTGTTATGTTTTGAATGGGATATGTCAGCAAGGGCTTTTAGCTGCTGTCAGGAGGGTTGTTTCCTCGAAACTATATTGGATACATATGAGTTTGTGTCTTAACTGGTGTCTGTTACTCGTGCAGACAATGTTTAAATGCTCTGCTGTTCATCTGTCAGCCGAGTTTTCTGGTCCCACTGGAATTATTTTATTGGATTTCACATTGATTGGATAATGCTCTTCCCAGTTCATATTTGGATGGATGAGTGGATGGATGTATAGACAGAGAGACAGGCGAGTTCTTCATATAGAGCTATCATTTATAACCACCTCCGTGAGCACTTAATACTTGCAGCATTTTTTTTCCCATTTTAAATGGATCCTTTATAAATTAGGGGACTTCATGCTAGACTGTGGCAGTCCAGGGACTTAAAAGTCCCTCAGTGCTGATGGGGGAGAAAAAAATAGAAGAGGCTCAGTATTAATTCTGTGGCTGGCTTACGCAGTTATATATCATACGAACTGGTGTCAGTACACTGGGTTTGTTCCTCGTCACCTCCCATCCCCTGGTATCATGTGAGTGTAGTGATGAGCCACGCATCACTGGAGCAGCCCTGCAATCGAGCCCCCACTGTGCAGCACTGGGCCTTGTCCATAGAACCATGCTGACAGTAGGCGGGCATAGTGCGTCGCGTGAGCTGGGGTTCATGATGGCTGGCACGCCAGGAGTTCACAGTTCATACTGCAGTATTACACTCCTTTGGACAGCTTGGATCGCCTTCCCTCCTTCCTTTTAAGTTTGCGCTGGCTTCTGGCTCTGTCAATATTCAATCCATGTAATGTCTCTCCAAGTGGGGCCTGATCTGGATAGGGGCAGCATCTGTATCCAGCTCCACGTGCAGGATACGTTGTCGAGTCTGTAGCTGTGCTTTCTGTGTGAGCTCATGAGGGAGTCTTCACTGTGTGAATGTGAGGATTTAAGCACCTCTTGGCACCTATTGAATTGACACAGGTTCAGTACACAAGTGCAGAGCTTCATTTTTCACGTGTTCGGGCTGCGTTTTGAAAATACATTTCATTCCATTCATTTTGTCAGCAGTCTGCACTTAACAGGATGGACATGGGTTATGCTGTGCTTTAGTCCGTTGAAGATTTTTTTTTCCCAGGTATCTGATGAGATGAGTGTTCCTGTGTTTAACTTTGCTCTGCTGGTTAAATTACACAACTTAGGAGAGCAGCAAGAGACCTCTTCACCTGCTTTTGACATGTGCTGGGGATTGAATCAAAGTGTTTGAAGTCCCTACACTCTGCAGTAATTAGAAAACATATAAAAGTATACAAACAAAAATACAGGAGGTAGATACAGATTTTCTTTTCAGAAACTCTCAAGAGTGCAGGAGCAGTGACAAAAAAAAAATCTAATTAGGCTGATTTTAATTATTCTGCAAATAAAACCGCATTCATACATACATTATACAATCGAAAAAGTAACAACGCACCCATGCATAATTAATTTTGTCTTAGAAATAATCAGGACCTTGGGGGATTGCTCTCACTTCAGAAGGAGAGATTTTTCAGTCCTCAGTGGCCATCACTGCAGCAAGCACTCACACGTTATGCTGAACGGCCCTGATAATTGTTGGTTGTCCATCTATCCAGTGATGGCTTCGTGCTTGGATGACCAATAATTATTTCTGTGCAGAGGTCCATGGAGATGACTGTCATCAACGCGTTTTGCGTGGGGAAGTTGGGTCATTCCATTATGCTGGGAGATGCTCATCCTGACGTGACCTCTCTGTTGTTCCTTTTAAGGGGGCACGTCGTGACGCATTGGTGGTATTTAACACTGAGCCTCTTTCATAGATGGCAGATAGTTAGATATACAGCTCAGTCCTTTATAGTTTTTTTTTCTTTTCGTATCCCGTACCTTCCAAGAGACTCACCCGTGTGAGGAACAAAAAAAAAGAGGTTTCAGGAGCTGACTGGACGCAGAGGTGAAATGCTCTGTCACAGCTTCTTAGGAAGTTTCCATCGGCTGTCGTCAAGCGACTGATCTGTTTACAGCTGCTGTTTCACAAATCATCTCCCTTCCATCGACTTCCACGCCAAGCTGTCGCACCCTGGGACCGGTCGTGTCACATCAGACTGAACAGATGAACTCCCAGTCAGCAGGCCTCAGTGTGCATATATATATGTAGCTCTGTCTGCCTGCTTTGATGATGGAGCCTGGCACGTCTGACCCGGGTGATAGCTGATCAGCCTTTGAACTGCAGGGTCAGACTGGACACAAATACCCCCCACGGCTCTCCAAGATGTATTCTTAAGTTTTAAAGAGCCCCCACATCTCTCCTTCGGCTCCTCCAAGATGTTCTGCACAGCTGAACCCCTGTTCCCGAGAGACAGAAATGCGCGTGCCTTTGTTTTTCCTCTCCCTTTGCCCTGTGTGGTTACGGTTTTTGCATTCACAAAGGCTCTGCAATGTGTTTTGTCCTGACCTCTCCACTGCCTGAAGAAAGAGGGGGTGTGCAAGAGGGAGCCGAATTATTGCAGCGAGTTAGAAAACCAGATCATTGCTGAGTGCTTGGATGGCATCTGAGTCCATCATATTTAGTGCAGTCTGCCAGGGACAAAGGGCAGTCCTTGCATAGGCCTTGGCCTCTTCCTCCAGCAGAAAGATACAGGAAATGCGGTAGCTCTTCTGCAAAAGCTAAATGACCAGATGACTAGAATATTTCAGTTCGTGCACATCTTATAATCAGGTGGCATCTGACTAGACAAGGCATACCTGCGGTAGTGAGGATAGTGTCAGTTAATCACAGCTGTTTGTCAATGTCTAAGCTGAGTGCCACTCTGCCTGGCGTCTGGGGCTGATGAGTTAACAATAGCTCTGCTTATGAGGTGTGCTTCATGCTGCTTGGCAAGTGAACTGTAGAGCAAATAACAAAATTGCTGCACTGTGCTTCAGTGCATTCGAACAGCAGTGCCAGACCTGTGCTGCAAAGGTGCATGAGTGTAAGATGACTGACCTCCGGTCTGAAATTCCTGTTTGTTGCAGAGACAAAACTGTTGTTTTTGGCCTTTTTCTTGGTGGCGAGATTCATTGCCATGTGTGGGGAGTAAAACCAGACTGGTGGCAACTGTTTATGGACTCGTTTATTAGCTGCTAAGGGTCGATTAATTGAAACAATCCGCTGTAGACTTTAAAAAGCTGTTGGAATTTTGAGTGGCAAAAATGTTCATACAAACCTGGGGAAAACAATGCAGTTATACATCCTGCGGACTTTAAAATAGACCTTTTAGATGATGTCACTACAGCTTCGTCCCTAAGCGCCTGCTGGAGCTGAGTGCTTTCTCTCTGACTGTAACCTTGTTTGTCATTTCCTGTCTGCCATGTAGAGTGCTATCTCATTTCGCTTAGGTGGGCTTTGGTAAGCGGAGGCTGGGGCCAATTTGAAAAATTTGAAAACGGAAAAGGTTCTCGATTTCTCAGTGGCAGCTGGAGACAAGACGGCGTTCTTGCCTTCCAGTAAAGATAATGAACAACTGAACCGAAATGCTTCCTCTTTGTTTGTGAGGTTCAGTGGCGGACGTCCTATAATCCCCCAGGTGGAGGGGGGCTCTGTGTGATCCTGAGTGTGACTGGGCTGAGTCTGTGTGTCTTTATACTTGTATTCACCTCGGTTTTAATTTCAGTGCCCCAGCCATGAGAGGCACTGCACAGAATAAAGATAATTCTTATTATTGATTGGCAACCCAGCACCAGTGGCATAGTGGTTAGCAGATGTTTTTGCAAGCTGGAAAAGAAAAGCAGTCACATGGCACGGTGTAAACCAGAGTGTGGGGGCTGGGCGTGCCTGTGGCTCATAGTCAAGAGTTTCGCGTCCAGTGCGAACACCCCCTGATTGCACGCCACGCTCTGCATGCCGGAGGTGAATAGGAGTACAGTCTGTGTTTTTTGTGGCCTGTGTCTGTGCTCCCTAGGTGGGCTGGCAGCTGAAGAACCTGGTGAACGCCCTGAGAGAGGACCCTGGCGGAGTCATCCTCACGCTGAAGAAGAGACCGCAGAATACCTTGACCTCCGCCCCCGCCCTGCTCAAGAATGTGCGGTGGAAACCCCTCGCCCTGCAGGTAACCCCCCCCACTCCCTGATCCACCAAGCGACCCCCCCACCCAAAAAAAAAATGTATCCCCTATCCCACCTTCTTTCTCTGCGCTCCTTGTGAATGGCCACCAGCCTCTCCAGAGTGCAGGAACAAGATGCACGTTTCAGGTCTCTTCATGATTTCAGCGGCTCCTTTTTCCGGCTGGAATCCACCACTTAAACACTGCAGGCACACCCAGCTTTCAGAAGGGTAAAATTAAAACAGCAATAAAATGAATACAATTTACATCCAGGTTAATGGGCAGATATCAAGAACTAAACTCAATTTAATTCAATACACATGGCAATTTCTGCTAGCAGGCAAAATGTCTCATATAATGTAGTGAGCAGGACTGCCTGCAATATTGCAGAGAGAGTCTGGGAGATAATTGATATTTATTAAGTGCAGTGCAGGCTGAAACCATTATTTACAGCACTCATCTCTATTTTTCCGTTTGATCACTGAAGGCCAGTTGAAAAAATATGTCCATCTGCTTCTTTGCTCCAATTAATAAATCCTGAAGATTTTATGACTGGGAAGTAATCAGCTGTTCACTTCTGAAAACTTTCTGCCATTTTACCAATAGATAAATATGAAGTAGATTATCACTGACTGTCAAGATCTGCTTAAGCCATCCTTTACATACTGCCCAGATATTTTTGGTCTTCATCCTTTGAGTCTCTCCAGGGCTGAGATGTTGAGGTGTTTGTGAAAATTTGTACATGTATGTACTATATATAAAAAATGTATGCATATAATTTATATGAACTATATGCAATGACAGGCATTGAATAATCCACCAAATGTAAGAAAAAACACATCACACATAGAACTAGTATTATATATATATACATTTTATTTGTGGCAGTATATTTCTTAATTGTGACAGACAGCCGTTTCATAAAAAGCATTCGAAAGTTAAACTTGGAATATCGGATTCACTTTCAAATACAGTACATGTTTGTACAGCGCAGTGTACCATATGATTTATGTTTCTTAAAAAAAAGATCTACGAGATAATGGAACCTAACGCGCTTAAGGTAAATCGTACAGGGCTTAGATGTGGGTCAGCTGGTCGTGCGTAATGTTACTTTCATCTCAAATATCGGCAGAGCAGCCAAGAAGGCAGGAGAAACCCCATCTCCCATCTCCCATCTTCATCCCACGCTGTCTGCCCGGTCGTGTTCCCTAATTTTCCGAAGTCTTCCTCCGCCAAGTAGTTCCTCCCTGCTGCATGTGAGGAAGAGCACGGTTCTCCCAGCATGCCTTTCTCATGCCTGGCAGCTTGCTCTCAGGCTGCTTAACCATAAGAGGAAGGGCAGCTGCTCTCAGGGTTTGTCTCCTTAAAACCGCAAACAGAAACGTCGGTAGGTACTGTGTGAGAAATGACGGATGACTTGGTCGTTAATAAAAATGTGCTCATTGCATTCCGGATTCCCACGATTCATGCTGACAAAGTCAGTATTTGCAAGAGATGTGGGAAGAGAAACCCATCCAGAACCTTAGCTGGTTCTCGATGTATCCGAGAACCATGAAACTCGTTTCACTCGTCACTGCTGCCAGCATCGTCTTCTTCCTCGACCCAGGCCAGAGCTGGTGTGGATTTGCCTCATGCTTTGGCCAGACTCCTCCTAGGGAAGCTTTTTGTACAGCACGATTCTAAGCTCTGAGGCCTTTGGTCTTTGCAGTGCTTTGTCATTTTATTAATATTTTTCCAATTCATTCCTGATTAGCCATGGTGCTGTTTTTAGATGTTATTGAAATCACACCTAGGAGAAGTAAAAGTAAGTTGCTCTACCGGTTTTGGTGGTTAGCAGTAGTTCATCTGCCCTTCAGTACCGCTGATGAGCAATTTCATTTTGCAAGCCATAGAGGAAATCCTGTGTTGGGGCTCGTGCCCTGTGCTGACAGAGCCCGTTCTACTGGCTTGCTCATGGCGTGACTCAGCTACTCCACTGACGGTGATCTGATCGGCCCTGATCGCTGGAGGGCGTGGCATGATCAAGTGGGCTCCTCACCCCATCACTCCTCTGCCGCCTGCCACCCGCCACCCCCTGTCCTTCGAACCCATTCCCATCCCAGTCCTGAGCCACACTCTGGCACCCCTGGCTTCAGTCGGGTCAAAACACCTTAACAGGATTGTGTGTGAGAATGAGAGAGAGAATGTGTGCTCTTAAGCTGTACTTTTGGCCTTTGTTAACAAGCGGCATACAGTTTGGGAGAGGGGACCGAATCCTGGACTCACAATAAACCTTGTGAGATAACTCTCCTGCTTTGTCACGAGGCGATTGGGTTTTTTTTTCACGAGAGACAGGGGCAATAATAGCAGAGGTGTGTGTGTGTGTGTGGGGGGGTTCCCTAAAATCCTAAGCGCCCTGTTATCTCAACCCCCGAACCGCTGGAGCCGGGGGGGTGTAACGGGCTGGACACGAAGCAGTGGGCTGCGGTCCAGAGAATTGTGGGAGGTGGGGCAGGGTTGCCGCTCTGCTGAAGGGAGCTGTGTGGTTTGCCGTTCGGGGAGCCCTCGATTGCACAGCTGCGTCTATTTTTAGTAGTGTATTAAGGCTAATTCATTTTCATGCGGCACGCCTGCCTGCCTTGATGTGGCAAAGCACTCTCTTGTTCCATTTCTGAAGCATCAACAGAAAAATCCATATGCGCACAGAATATTAAGTGCATGCCTTACACAGTGCCTGAGCTGTTGTGTGCATACCCATAGACTTCGGTACAGAAAAAAAAAACATGGACTGCATTGCTTTTGCATAGTTGTATTTGCATTTACAGCTGTATGCATTAGTCACATCTTGTATTGAGTAATGTGTATGCGTATTTGGATGATAAGTGATGGCTTCTTTTTATTATGCGTTCAGCTTTTTCATGGTTCATCTGGTGTGTATTGTGTGTCTGTACACACAGCATCCTGATGTTGACTTGCTCTGTACTAGTGCTGTGTACTTTAATATTTTCCTCAATACCCAGTACTTAGTGAATGAGGACTGTAAAAAAAGAAAAAACAGTAAAATGCAAAGGAAGAAGCTGCCATCTGTTCTCTGTTCTTTACACTGGCAAAGCAATCGCAGGTGCCAAACCTCCCCCTTTTACCTTTCCAGGATTTGGATCTGAATGAGACGATGAAAGGTTCCCAGACTGTTACAACAGCCAAGTAAAAAATCTCGATATATTTGTTTCCATTTTTTTTAAGTGTGTGTGTAGCTGGCGCTGGTGATGTTAAAACTAGTAACGGTGTTGCTGAGAATTTTGTTAATTTGATTAAATCAGTAGCCTCTTTTAAATACTGGCTTTTGTAAATATTTGCCTTGGTATATTACCTTTTTTCCTCATGTTGCTGGCCCAAGTAAACACACAGAAAGTCTGAAACTGCCCACTGTCCAATCTCTCCTTTGGTGGCGTGGGGGGTTTTAAGTGTGAAGATTGTGACAGATAAGAGTTTCAGTACTGAAGGTACAAAAACCACAACTCACATGTGCTTCATTCTGTTGGGGTACATGGGCGGTCTTTGGGCTGTGTGTGTCTCACATTGGATCAATTCAGTAGCGAAGGCGTTTGTCTGCCAAATGCAAATTGCACAGTTGGGAAACCTTGGGGAAAGACTCTGGTTGTCCCCTCTGTCTCATATACAGCTGTGACGATATCTCTGTGGTGAAGAGACATTTGTCCAAGCTCCGATGAAAGCCATCTGAATGCACAGGCATGCATGTTGTCTGTTTTTGCACGAGTAAATAGCCTTTCGCATTTTTTATTTGTTTTTTACTTGTAATTAGCTGGGCCAGGAATGAGGAGCGTTTTGAAACAGAGCCACGTCAGATTTCGGGAACTGCAGTTTCTGAATTGGCAGATGTTTCGGAAGCACAAAGTGTGAAGCTGTTTTCGTTCAAGACTTTTTTTTTTAAATGAAAGAGGGTCTGGTAATTAATGTAGAAACAATGACACTGTACATGTACGTCTGTAGCAGTCTGGATGTCTGAAGAACTCCTGACTCGGTAGGTTTTGTTTTGGTGGCTGATGCTCTGAGTACTTTCTAATTTTGATGTAAGTCTGCGAGCTGTTGCAGGGGCCTCTGGGTCTTTGAAAGGGGACCGATTTCGTTTTGAAGCCGGTTTTGGTTTTCGTTTCACGGAAAGCTCTCTCAATGAACAGTTTGGTCAAATTGGCCCTTCCTGTGAAAAAGCTGATGGTTTTTTTGCTTCGCTTTGCTCATGTACCCAAGCGTGTTGACTGCATCTTGTACCTCCTGCATCTCTGCTGCTGCAGAAGGAGGCGTTGGTCCAACAAGACGCGAAGGGTGTCTTTATCTCCCGCCCTGGTCTTTCGGAAGCTCAGCTTACAGAGCTGCAGGGCTGAGGAAAGTGGGAGCCCTGGTGTTGAGTGGGAGAGGAGCCCCCCACAGTGCAGAGCAGAAAGTGAACACCCAAAGCCAGAGCAGAACTGAAAGATGGGAGATTGCGCACATCACAGCCCGGAGTCACATCGCGAGGAAATACCTGGAGTATCGCTCGAGTTCCCTTTGTCTTTTTTTCTAAATGCTGTTTTATCTCAATAAAATTACTATCCTGCCAGCTCTTTGTTCCCGAGCTCCTCTCAGTTGCGTTCAGCGTGTAATCTTGCTGTCAGAGCTGCTTGCCTACTGTCAGGGCTGAGGAGGCGACAAAGACAGGAAGGCGGCTGTGATAATTAGCAAATTACTGTTTTCACTCATTAGATGTCATAATTCTGGGAGGCTGGGAGCACTTTCTTCTCTCTCTCTTTTTCATTTGCTGCAAGCCCCTCACTGGATTAAGGACATGGGCAAAAAGTGTGTCAGAGGCAATTATTGGGGCAAATAATGATACCTGGACAGCAGTTGAAAGGTCATGGGGGTCTAAAGTGGGTATTTTGAGGTTTCAAAACAGCTGACCCCATTCTTTTCCCTTTTCTGTGGAATGAGCGTCATCAAATAGAAGGTATCCACCACACAGAGTCCGCACAGGTCTTTCTAAGCTGTTCCATTTGCTTTGTGATGAGCAGCGTTTTTCGTCAGTACCAGGGAGCCACAGTGCAGCCAACTTCAGCTCAGCTGTTCCTTGGGTTTGGAACTGAGTCTTAAACTGGTTGCACAGTCTCTTTACAGGTTAGATTAATCCCAAGACTGGCCCAAGACCGGGCAAGCTGAGCACCAGCCTGTTTTTGGTTGTTTTTCAGAGCACCACAGTGTTTTTCACCTGTCAGCACAGTGAAAGGAGAAGCGTGTTTAGGTATGAGATCAACCCCAATTCTTAGGATATTGCCAATTAGGCACACTAGATCTTCGCACCTTTACGCATGACACCACTGTTATTCATTCCTGGTGCTGGAGGTCTGGGTTTCTTCCCGGTTTCATTCTACCCTGAGTCCCTAATGACCTTTCTAGATTCAGTTGTGCGCTTAATTGTTTCCATGTTTGGACTCGTTAAGGCTTGCAAATGGCCTGTAAAAACCTGGTGGACTGCAGCCCCCCAGGAGGGAGGGCTGAACATCAAAGGCATATAGTGCATTTAAAACCCGGGACGGGAAGCAGAGGGCTGTGGGAATGTGTAACAAGCTATGCAGCCGTGTGGCTGAAGCTGAGGCCCTGGCATCCTTCAAGAAACAGCTGCCCGAGGTGCTTGGATCAATGTGCTAGCTGGGCCGGATGACCTCACCTGAAAGTTAACTGTGCATCCTATGTTCTGAAACGGTTAGAACTGGTGCAGAATGAGTGACTTTAAGTAGGCAAGAGATCCATAGCACCGCACTTCTATAACATCAGTAATTCTTTCTCGCTTTTCAGCTGCTCAGGAACAAATTATCCATCTCTTTCGAACAACTGGTACTCCATTTAAAAAATACCCAGTGTACAAAATAAAAGGTGGAGGGGGCACTCATAGAAAGCAAATCGAAATTTGCACGTTGCTTTTTACTGAACACACATTTCTGTTGCAGCGCCCACAACCAGAGGGCTATGAAACGTTATCAAACAGAATGAAGAGTTCAACATGAAGATGAATGCATTTTATTGTCTTTTTTATTACATTTTAATGTCTTTAATATCTTTGTCTGATTCCCACATGGTCTCCAGACCCATGGATGCAAGTGCAGTATACCAGCTGAACATCAGGCCCTGAAACAAATTTCTTACACTTGTACAGCGCTTTTCTGGACACTCCACTCAAAGCGCTTCACAGGTCGTGGGGATCCCCTCCACCACCACCAGTGTGCAGCCCCACCTGGGTGATGCGACAGCAGCCAGAGTACGTCAGTACACTCCCCACACACCAGCTCTCAGTGGGGAGGAGAGCAGAGTGATGAAGCCAGTTCAGAGATGGGGGTTATTAGGAGGTCGTGATTGGTAAAGGCCAGGGGGAAATGTGGCCAGGACACCGGGGTAACACCCCTACTCTTTTCGAGAAACCCCCTGGAACTTTAATGACTACAGAGAGTCAGGCCCTCGGTTTTACGTCACATCCAAAGCACGGCCCCTTTTTACAGTATAGTGTGCCAGCCACTATACTGGGGGATTATGACCCACACAGACTGCAGGGTGAGCGCCCCCTGCTGGCCCCACTATCACCTCTTCCAGCAGCAGCCTTAGCTTTTCCAGGAGGTCTCCCATCCAGGTATTGGCCAGGCTCTGTAGCTGCTGGCAGTATAGGGTTTAATAGGGGTTTTCATTCTTCCAGCGCTGTTAGAAGTACCACAGGTATGTTTTTATTCTTTCTTCCTCTGATCTGGTCCTGGAGCTCTTCATTCAGTTTTATATACAAACAATGTGCCTTTAGGTTTCACTGTGGCAGTCATTACCCAGTGTGGCTGGTTTTAAAAGGATTCTTTTAGCTTAAAAAAAAATGTCAGAACCCCCATTTTGGCTAATGTAACATCCCCAGAGACAGCGATAATTGATCTGAGTTAAGTCATTAAGAGCGATACAGAAGCTGGGAAGGCCCGAGACTCTCTGGGGTACAAGGGAACATTCCTGCTCTAAAATGCTTTCTTCTGCTTTTCCTGGTCAGCATGTGGTGCGAGGTTCAGTCATCACCTTTCTAATGTGCACAATAAAGGTGCACCAAAAGCTGCAGACTGTAATACTCATTAGAAGGACTTGAGATGTAACACGGTCTTGGTCTCTGTGAAGTTGCTTCAGTCAGAAGGGGATTCTTGACAATCTCTGATTCTCTTTGGTTGCTAGGGAGGCTGGTTAACAGTACCCCCTCCCCCCCCAACTGTTGTCACTATGAGACCTCGGTGAAGTGTTTCCTTGTTGCTAAGGACCTGTGCTTAGATGCTAAGAGAAGATGCCACGTTAGATAAATACAATGTTGCAGGAGGGAAGCAGGCTGCGCATCAGGTTGTGGGGTGGGGGGAGGCTAGGAGCCCCCAAAGTAAGGTGTACCCCTGTCTTAAGGAAACTGGCATTGATTTATGAACAGCGCTAAATGTTATTCTGAGCTCAGATGGAAACTTGGATGTTTGCTGTCCATTTGAGTTTAGCTACTGCTTTTGCTGAAATAGAGCAATGCACTGATGTTTGTGGTAATTCCCGATAAAGACAATTTCATTTTTTTTAACAGTTAATCATCTTTTGAAACCCTCAGGAGGATGCAAATTCTTAGAATAATAATAATAATAATAATAATAATCCAGTTTCTGTTGCATAACAGTTGGATCCATTTCAGGTTTCAGGTTCACTTTGCAGTGATGAAGCAGGAACATGTGATTTGCATGAGGTGAATAAAATCAGACTGATTAACCCTAAAATGTCAGCGCCAGCTTGTGACCTGTAGTACGCTACTGTATATACATGACCCTGAGGTCATTGAATGTGAGCTGCTATGCAAAGGATCATCCCTGGAAAGGGTCACGCTCTGTTGGCCAGTGTCCCTGATGGCCTGACCAGTCACACTCTCATGGACACACATCCTGCGCATTTTTTTTTTTCATTTTTGGTGGAGCAGGATGCTGTGCAACACCCTAACCCGTTGGGCTCCATGTCTCCACAGCCAATTCCAACCAGCCCCACCAGCAACTCTACCACACCAACCAGTACCATGGGCCTGTCTTCCAAGATGGACAGTTCCAACATGCACGATGTCTTCATCCTGTCGCCCGTCTCTGGACTCTATGGACCCAGGTAATGACCCGCTGATGACCACAGCACTGGTGCATCCCCCAGTCACTGGTTCACACATTATGCTTGTGCATCTGTTGATCAATCCACCAGGTTCTATCCATCAGCATTTGCTCATCAATTTCTCAAGGCTTGGGGCCATGCTTTTATTAAAGATCATTCATACCAAAAATCTAAAAACTCCTCCTTTTCACCCTCAGACACCAGAGTTCCACTTATCAAACATCTTGCTCAACTTGTCAGTAACTTTCAGGGTTTTGCCCAGTCTTTAGAAGCAGTTCCTATAGGATGACCAGTAGCAGTTACCGGATTAAGGCTCTGCAGGCCCAGGGCTGGAGATTCCTGGTTAAATTGACCTCATACCTCCGAGGATCATGGGTGTGTCTCCCCTTGAAGCACACGTTAAAACTGTGTCTGTTGTCCTCCCCCTCCTGTCACACGCGTGCAGGGACGAGATGGGCATCATGTCCTGCGATGACATCAGCAAGTACAATATGGGGAAGTCGGGCATGAAAGGCTCCGAGTCCCCCAGCTACTTCCTGGACCACGAGAGTGGGAAGTACTACACGCTGATGGAAGGGGAGGGGGTGCCCCTGGGCCCCGAGTACGAGAGGGGCCGCTCGACCGGGGTGCGCCGGAGAGAGAAGACGCCCACGCACGGTGAGTCCGGACGCCAGCCTGCACCGCCGTCCACCACTGCCCTCGGCAGCGCCGCCTTTTCATCCCGCCCCTTCTTAAACACGTCTGGCGTCGGCGTGGGTTTGTGCGTGAGCGGGTGGTGCCCCTGAAAAATCTCGGCACTGCACCCCATTCGCACGGGGGTCCCCCCACTGCAGCACGACGATCGCTTCTCCGGGAAGCAAAATTCCAAGTATACGTTATTATGGAAGCATAGATAAAAAACCCTTCGTTTTGAACAGACAGGAAGCTCTTCCTCGTGTCTGCGTGCTCTGAGCACATGGTCAGTTAGCACTCTCCTTCCCTTCCTTTAACGCGGAATGGAGAAAATGGACATCGCACACTGTTGGGCCCAGTCCTGGCATGCTTACTGTCCTCGAAAGATGAATAAAGGGCGCGTTGGTTTCCTCCCCTGGCTGGGGATGGACTTCCTCCTGGAGTGAACGAGCCTGCTGGTGGAGATAAAGCACTGGCCACTGAAGCCAGAGCATTTTCCACAGTAACAGTCTGCCAGGGAATTAGTGGTGGAAGGATTCCAGTGCAGTAATTGCTTCGGCTTTGCTTATCTGATCTGTGGGAAGCATGTTGTGCAGCAGAACAGACCCCCCCCCCCCGGCACCCTCCCTCTGTTCTTACATGGCGGCTGATGTGCTCCTCGGGCTTCTTTCCAGGTGACCTAAGGCCGGTTTCCATGCCAACGGAGTACAGCTGGATGGGTGAGACCAAGGAGCCCAACATGTACAAGAGGGGGAGCAGAGGTGGGTTCCCCGTTAACAGAGGTGGTACGATCCAAAAGCCGTTGGCTTCAGAGGACGAGCTTCCATTAAAGATGTATTTTTCCACTGTTGTATTTACGCTGTGGGAAATAACTTTCTCAATTCAGCATTACCATGTAAAGGAGATATGTTTAATTCTGAGAGGTGTCGGCTGACTCATTTGCAACGGTGATCACATTTTTTTTTTGCGTATTCCTTCAGTTACAGTCCAGGTCTCTGTGGTGTGACCATTTGTCTGCAGAACAGTGTTCTTGGGTCTGGCATGCTTTTGAAATGGAAATAAACTTTCTGTTACTTGCTGATTGTAGTGCTTTGAGCTGAACAGCTGAACCACAGGCCTAAAGAGAATTAATCAGCTTTCCTTCAGTATTGTGAAGCAGCTCGGACTACCTGGCTAACAATTTCTAATGCCCCAGTCATGACACTAAAATATTTGTTTAAAAAATGGCCCAGCCTCTCGAGAGAGTGGGTATCCTCCTGCCATTATCAAATGCGTGCTGTGGTGAGCAGTTCAGCTGCTGAGTCTCCTGCTATGTTGATTCCTCTTCTGAGCCTTTCCTGTGCTGGGAGTAGAGAAGCAAGGGCTGTCTAACTGGCAGAGACTGCTGCAGGTGCTCCCAAAACCCTTTCCTTGTCTTTGGGGGACTTCTATGTCCACTGCTGGGACATTGTTGAAATTACAGCAGCTTTTGCACCCTCAGCTTGGTCAAAAGTAGTCCAAAACGCAAGGTTCATGACCTGTGAATGGTGAAGCAAATTTGTGCACAGGGATCGGAATTGCTGCTGCTCTGAAACCCTGTTCCAGCAGTGCCTGTGTTTGCTGAGAAGCGTGTGTGTGTAGGGATTTGAATGTTCAGTAGGTGTGATGCAAAGAGGCAAAGAGAGAAAGATTGATCAGCCAGTGTCTCAGAAAAGCATCCATCAACCTGCTTGTCATCAGTCTCCGGCTCCCCCCTCGGTTGTAATATCTAGCCTATCTGTCTACTGAGTGACACTGAGCTGAAACAGACAGAGTGCATTAATCAGAAAGAGGAGAGGGAGCACCTGCTCGAAAATTGGGGGAAATTTCAGAGATGAATTAAATGCTTTGACTGTACACAAGACTACAAGTCACACATTGGAAAGATACTGTAGGGAGACGGAGACGGCAGAAGAGAGAGAGAAATGTAGACAATTCACTAAATATTTCAGTGCGATTTTATTCTGAGTTGTTTTTTTTAGTCACCCTCTTAACTTTCCTGATTGTGATAGATAGATATAGATAGATATTTTAGGATGTAGACCAATGAGGAACCAGGAATTGACACGGAAAAGAAATGCAGCGTGACTCTTCCCCAGTTCCGCAAGATTATGAAGCACAAATATCTTGCTCAAAGGAGCTTGGGAATTCTGGCGATAGTGACGTCAAAGCATCTTGGCACAGCTGTTCACTCGGCTTTTTCCGATGAATTCCTCTTCAGGTCCTGCTGAGGCTCTGGGTTTCTGTCCTGCAGATCACACCAGCATCGATTCTGGGAAGGAATATCTCCCCTGTTATCTCAGCCTCTGGTGTTTTTCTTCAAGCCGTTTCAGAAATTGCTCACACAAGCGAAGCGGTCTAAAAATAGTCCCTCGAAATCTATATTTAATGTTTTTCTAGCTCCCCACTTTTAACCACTTCCTGGCAGGCCTGCGTGGGTTTCTTTCCGCGGCATGCTTGTGCAGAGACACACAAGACGGCCTCACCCTCACGGGCTCAGCCAGCGTGTCACAATCGCCTCACACCATCTACACACCCGCCTCTCTAACGGGGCGATGCAAATGAGCCCGGACCTGCTCCACTGCTGTGGGGTTATTGTCATCGGCCTGCAGGAGTCTGACACAAACCCCAGTGGGGGAATCCCCAGTAAAGATGAATGCCACATACACTAAATCCGACAAAAATGGATCTTTTTTCGAGTGTTGTCGGTCTTCTTCTTGATATCCAACCTTATTGGCAGTTACTGCTTTTATCCTGGCTAAACGTGATCAGGGTACGTTTTTTTCCCATTATGGGCTTTTTGCAGTGTTCAGACCCACGTTGGACTGGAATCCTTTCCTTGGTTCCTGCTCATATTCTGTTTCATGTTGTGTGGCACTGACGACACAACTGCGAGTAAATTCGAGAATTGTTGAACTGCACGCCCCCAGTGCAGCTGATGCTCCCTTCACCCACTGGTACACACCCTCCCCACGACACAACGGCGTGCAATCTGCTGCACAAGCACACAGCTGTGCAGCTCATCTTTGCACTCCTGCCTTTGGGCAGCGGGAGGGGGGGGAGGCCTCCATTGACTCTCATTCTATTTTGGGATTTATTTCTTATTTATACTTATTTCCTGTGCTACGCTCCGCCAAAAATGAAAAAGCACACAGGTGTGTGCCAAAAATCTTAATTAAATATTTGAAGTACATGGGTTTAGAAAAAATTATGTTCTTTCATTTTTTTTTAAATAGTCTTCATCATTGTAGTTACCTCTTCGGCACATGTGCTGCTCCACAAGCAACTGGACACACACACGTTGAACATGACAAATTCATAGATGGATTCATGATTCATTGTTTGCTTCGCTTTTTGTCCCTCATGCTTATTTATTAGATGTATCCTGTGTTCACTAAACTAAATATAAATAATTAAATCCACGTTTTTTGACATCTTGCCTGGCAGTCGTGCTTGCTGTATAGCAGTACTTAGTCAGTCAAGGTGCCCCAGAGATCAGAGTTCGTATACAGTGTGTGAGCAAAATACAGCACCTGATCAGGCATCAGTGGATAGTACATTCATTTGGAATTTGATGGTATATTAGTTTCAGGATGACTAGTGGGTTTCCAGTATTTTTTGCAGGTTAAGGGGAAGGGTTCTTAGTTGCTTTCTTCTCTTTATACATCCTAGTTTCTGGCAGTAAAAGTAAAACCAGGAAACCGCACAGTTACAAAATAGCACCCCAGTGGCATATGATACCCTAGATAACACAGGATGTGTTTTTATATGTGCACAAGGGTGCTAATTATTTAATCAATTAAACACACCTCTGTAACGTTTCCTAATAACCAGTATTTATCATTCTAGAGCAGATAGCATGTGAGAAGCCAAAAGGTTGTTGTTATAATTGTACGAATGTAGCCACCGCATCCCGAGACGATACACACACATTCACAGAGTCCTCCGCTCTGAAAGCTTTCCTCCACTGCAGAGCCCCCTGATTTGTATTCAGTTGGCACAGGCATGTCGGCAGCGGAGAGCCATCGTGAAAAGCCCATGAATAGCATTAAAGAAAGTGATTCCTGTTGGATGTGTGGGGGCGATTGCGCCGCACTCCCACGCACAGGAGCTAAATATAGAGGCCGCCCACCTAAGAGGGAGCAGCGCTGGTCTCTGCCGGCAGCCATGCTCTCCCCTCGACGGCCCCGGGCAGCTGCCCGCAGCGAGAGAGACGGCCAGTGTTTTCAGCCTTGCGCAGCCCTCAGCCTGCTTCGCTCCCCTCTGTTTGCGCCGCCACTGTAATCGCCTGGAAGAGATCCCCCTTCAAACAAAATGAGCTTGCTCTGACAGCTCTGAAGGCCGGCGCATGTTCTACTGAGAAACATTTAGGGAGACCTCTCTGTCCAATGGGCCGGCCAGGTCTGCTGTTCTTAGAACCAGATGCATGGGAATCATTTGGTTACTCAGTGCATTGGCAGTGTGGCTTGTTGACAAGGTTGATTCGAGAGATGCACCGCGTCTGATTGTTACTTGTTACTGGAATCATTGCTGTCTCTGACTGTAAATTAAGTTTAGCCCATGACATTATTGAAATTTAGACTGTCTCCAAATAGCCTCAGCAACAAGATACAGACACATATTGCCTGTGAGCAATGGTGAAACAAGGAACATTTGCCCCTTTAATTATTTCATGTGCCTTCAATTCTAGTTCTCAGAGATTATAATCCAACGTCACGTGGGTCAAAATTATTATTATTTACTCTTTTCTTCAGAGGTCTTCAGCGGCCGGTAACTTGAAAAAGCCTGAAAACCTCCCAGATTGTGGCCTGTAGGGATTTGGATTAGGAAAGGCCATATGAGCTGCTCAAAGATCGATGCTTACAAGAGAGCTTCATGCTGGAGCTGATCAATTAATTAATGAGGCAATGTCTCACTTCTTTGCCTGCTCTGCTGTGCAGTGCAGTTGCCCTGTGTCACGCAGGTAAGAACAGCACTAGGAGGTGAAATTGGTCCCCTCCTCTATGTGAAGCAGTTTGGATGAAAGGTGCTGTATAAATGTAATCTATCCATTGATAGGTTGTTTATTAAAATTAACAAATGAATACAGTTTCAACTTTCCTCTTCCCTTGTCTGATACAGATTATTTGTGGTTTATCTGCAGATGGTGGTCAAGTGTGACCATGGTGAACTGCACCAGTAGACCTGGTTCTGCTTCATGAAAACACAGTATTGCCTGCACTCTGTAGCTTTCCAACACGTCTCCCAGCTTCCCTCTGTTTCTCTGGGAGCTACCCTGAACGTAATGCACTGCACTAGCATTTTATCATCATTTTGTAAATGATAGGTGTTTGTTTTCATATCCTCTCGTTGATACTGGATTCCAGTACTCTGGCTATTTTCTGGGAACAATGTGTGGGTGAGTGCAGTCTTGGACCTGCTCTGTAACAAAAGAAACACAGCGGTGTAGTAGATTAAATGTCAGTTTCCTATAGGAGTTATAAAGTTGCTCCTTCAAGAGAGTTACATCCTGTCCTTTAAGAATGATCAGGTTTCCGACCAGTGTCAGTGATTAGTTTATTGCCAGATTTTTCTAGTAATTCCGATGAAACCAGTCTCCTGGGCTTTTGTCGGGAGATTCTGGTTTCCCGGCCCCAGAGCGACGGTGAGGTTAACCTCCTCCCCCTTCTCTGTCTCCCCCAGACTCGGAAAACTCCCTCCTCCGCTACCTGAGCGACGACAAGATCCTGGTGATCCAGGAGGAGCCGGAGACGCAGCGGGAGTGCAAGAGGGACACGGGGCGGCGGTCCCGGAAGAAGGGCAAGAATCCCAGCAGCCCCAGCTATCCCATCAGCCCCAACTCCCTGCTGGCCCCCACTGTCAGGATGGACTCGGGTCCCCCTGAGAGCCTGCCCTTCCCGCTGCCCGAGAGCAACACCGTGCCGCTGTACCACGTGAGCGCTCTCTTCCTCTACCTGCTTCCAGCGGCGGCCTGCCTGCCCAATAGCTGGAAGTCCCTGTAAAAGTGTCAAGCTGCAGAACCGCAAAGGAGCGGAGCGATTTTATTCTGCCCCTGAACGTGGGTTTAAAAATTTAGCCTGATGTGACCATTTAAAAAAAAAAAAAGCAGAGTGATTATTTTTTAAAAGACTTTGAAAGCTGCCCCATGATAGTTGCCCCGTAGTTAGATGTGTCTTAATCAGGTTCAGGTAATTTGATTAATCGGGGTTTGCTTGTGCATGAAGGGGATTGCTGTTGCCCAACATTAGCAATGACTGACCGCTAGAATGGTCAGTTGACCGAGGGGGTTAATGGGTTGAATTCTTTTCCTGCTTTGAGTCTAGTTCTGAGGTCTGCTGACCACTGTTTCTTTGAGCTGCAAGCCAGATTTTTTCAGAGCTCACCTGTGAGCTCATCTCCATTGCTGCTGCACTCCGTTCAGGGCAGTGTCCCACGGTTGAGCTTTCGGCCAGGCCTGGGCCCTGCAGGAGAAAGCGAGACCTTTAACTGGCGTCCGCGTGACCTAAACGGAAATGGACGGTTGTGTCAGTCTCGCCCTTGTCCACTCTCTAACTCAAAGATGCGTTTGATACTGGTTAGACCCTGGTTGTGCTGTGAGAGCTGCTAGTCTGCGGGTTTGCTCTTGCAAGAGCTGAGGGGGGTGGGCCGCTGCCTGTGTGTGAAACTAGAAAGTGTTTTCTGAGTCAGGCTGCTTTCCATCAACCGCTGTCGTGCCGTCTTTGTCTCCCAGCAAAATAGACGTCATTTCAGGATTCTTTACTACGGCGTGCGAGCCTAAAATCACTGTTTTCTTTCTAGTATTTGGTGTACCCCTGCTCCCCCTTCCACCATTCCTCCCTCTACAAAAACACACATTGTTACAGAGTAATTTTCCCTCCTGACTCATCGCAGTCAGGGGTGGTGAAATTACCGTTTTCGCATGTCAGCTCTGCACAGGGGCCCGGGGAAGCTCCTTGCTGGCTCCTGATTCGTTGATTATGGCTTCCAGCCTCCAGCCTGGCGCTGACAGGCACGGGGACGAGTGGGCAGCTCCAGAGCTGTGCCAGGGACACTGGCGCATCCTCTGCCGGCAGGAGCTGTTTCCTTCTGGGCCAAAGCACAGAAAGGATGAAGAGATCCGAGTAGGGAGCTGCATCGGCACGTGTAGGCTACAAAGGAACGGGTAATGGTCCCAGGACACACCTGGAGGCTCCACTGCCAAAGCGCTGTGTCTCTTTTCCTTTCAGCATGGAATATACCCTTACTTGTTCCTAGGATGAAGACAGGTTAGCTGTGTGTGCCCTCAATCTATCTGCACTCATTGTTTGACAGAAACCTGTAATCATAACATGGTGTTCGGTCATTTACATCAGCAGTGACAGGGAGCTTAAATTCTAAAGGAAGGATCTGGACTTTCTACTTTTAGATGTCTGCATGCATATCTGTGTTTTTCTGACTGTCTCCATCCCTCGCTGTGCACCGTTTTCTTCAAAGATTGGAAAGTGCATGGGGGGGATTGCGTTGATATATCTTAGGCTTCATATCTAGGCGATGCAAAGTGTTTTCTTGAAAAAAAGTGCTGTGAATCTATAGGAGAGGGGAGCATTTCAGACATCGTTCTCCAACAAGATCAAGCTCATGGTTTATACTGTATGTGTCTTTGCATCATCCCCAAGAAGGAGACCCTTCTGTCATCCCTAGACGCGCGTGTTCAAAATGAAAGTCTTCCATCGATCTCCTCGTAGGGCAGTAATGTAAAGACTACAGTACAGAGTTCAGCGTGCACAGGGAAACATTTCAGGAGAAGCTCAGTTTTCCAGAATTCCGATTAAGAGAGTCTTCTTCAAACGACAGTGCTGCTCTAGTTTATTGTGATCCTGAAGCTGCCAGCATTTCTGAGACCCAGAAGCCCAAGGTGAGCTTGTCAAGGGAAATTACATTTGACGAGACATCAAGGAAGTTAGAGATAAAGAAGGAAATCTGAATTCATAATGAGTGTCATCATTTATTCATCAACATTGTGAGATAAGGCCTATAAATAAGCACTTGGTCTCTGAGGTGCAAACCTTTTGGATTCATTAATAATGGATGTAAAAATGAGATTGTTTTACTCTGAGAGCAGTACTGAGCCGACAATGTGCTCATGGGCAAAGCACACCTATGTAATAACCTTACTGTAATCACTTATTTCTGTGTCACTGGCTGTGGAAATGCAGGACTGGGTGCTTGGCATGGCTCAGCCATGCAAGGCAGGGACTCCCAGCTGAGAAGGCCTGACAGTGGGGGTTTCCTAATGCCGTGCAGCCACATGGTGGCTTTGGTACAACCAGTGATTGCGAGGCAACGAGTAATTGATTAACGAGGGGGAGAGCTCAGAGGAGGAATGGGTGAGAACTAAAAGGAGGTCTTCCCCCCCTTCCCCCCCAAGTGGAATCCCCCAGTTTTAACACAGCACCCTGTGGCATAAATATGAGCCTCCTGCGTGATCGTCTGTGTATGGCCCCACATGGTGCAAGTTCCACACCTTGCCGTGAGCTATCTGGGAGGTTTTGATGCATCCCAGGGGTTGAACAACCATGGAAGAAAACTCTGTGACCTGGAAGTGAAGGTTACTCGTTCTTACTCCTCCTAATAGAACCAGGAAATGCAGGAGGCATGCAGAGGGGTGGGGTGTGGATGGCAGGAGCTTGTAAGTTGGGCATTTCTGGCTTTATATTTGTAACAGGAGAGTGCAGCTCTGGTCTATTCCAGTGATGCTCCCTTCTGCCACACCCCCTTTCCCTGCTCAGAGCACATTGCCAGACAAGCAGGGAGCCTACGTTTAGGCTGTGGAGCCTTCTTCGTGGAATAAACCTTTACCTTTAATAACAAGTAAGGAAACAGATGAACTGAGCCAAAGAGCCTCCCGTTCCTCTCCACTATGACCTAATAACTTTAAAACGAACAGGCAGAGGAGCAGAGCAATCTCCCGCACTCTTCATATAAATATTTCAGGCCACGAGATAGCGGGGTGACTGGGGCAGCCCCAGGGGTGACACTCAGCTGGCAGAGGGCGACGAGAACAAGAGAAAAGTTAGAAAAAGGTGTCTCTCCTGGCCTCAGTGTTAAGTGAACTTCCAAGCAGTTTCTGCTTGTGTCCTCTGGAAACTGTTTCAGGGTCGATCCTTAAGAAGTCCAGTGGGATGTGAGTCAAGGCCTTTTGACTTAAAGGATTTTGAGTAGTTGAATCAAAGTGCCCTCATAGTCTTTTCTGTTGAGCGCAGCTCATTCAGTTCTTTTAATCTTAAAACAAAGTGTAGGCCTTTAAGCCCTTTAATATATCTGATGGCTCTTCTCCGGACTCATCCCAGAACAGCAATATCTTACCAAAACTTGCACACAATATTCTAAATTATTTCTTGCTTTGACATCAGCTCTGCAGGCTGGGGGTGATTGCAGGCATGCTCGCAGGGTAACTAGGGGTCTTTTTAAATCTTATTCAAAGTAATGGAGAAAATCGAGACAACTGCTTTCGTGCCCTCGAAACGTCTGGGTCCTGTCTTCCAGGTCTCTCGGCACCCAGAGAGAACAGTCTCACAAAGGTGTGAGTAACGAAGGCACAGACAGCTGAGCTTTGAGCTAGTTCATTTCTAACTGCTGTTTGTTCTGAGTAAGTAAATGTAGTCCTACTTTAAATATTGAATAGCAGGCCTGATCCACGGTGAGGTCTGGAGACACTGATGCAAGCCCAGCAGGCAGAGGCTTCCAGAATGTTAACTGGCTTAGAGAGGAGGGAGCTGTCTGCCTTGTGCTCTGGATTCGTCCTCCTTTAAATTTTAATCACTCCCCATCAGCACTTCTGACGCCTGCGTCGTGTTAGGGACCGGGCCGGGAATCGTTCTCCCCGGCGGGGAGCCGAGATGGCGTCACGGAGGTCTCGGCCTCGGCTGTCTTCCCGGGCCGCCGTGTGTGCCCCCCTCCTCGCAGCTGGGGCTCAGGTTCCGCATGGCAGGCCTATCGCTTTGTGCAGCATCATCCCCCGAAGCTCAGGAAGCACTCGCAGTCCTGTGTCACTGTCCGGAGCCCTAAACTGGTGAGGGGTGGAGAAGGGAGAAAGTGGTCTAGTCGCTTCTGCTAAACTAGTTCTGCTCCATAGTCCTTCGGCATGGCCTTGTGCCCCGTGAGCACCACTTTAATCTCCCAAAGGGAGGGAATTATCATTAATATCACTATATATATAGTGATACGTGTCAGAGAACACGTCAGAGCTGTGAAGATTAAAGATCTCTCCAAGCCCATTGTTTCTCATTTCAGCTCTGACGGCCACGACCACTCTAATCTCTCCGTCTGTGTTCTCAAAGACGGTTTTCCGAACTCATACATCAGAAAGACCACCGAAACTAAAATTATTCTGCAGCTAGGATCACACATTCTCCCTTCCCTTAACGACAGATTACTGTTCTTTTAAATTTTCTCCATTCATTGGAAGTTTCATTTCACACCTCTCTGCACCCATTCTGACTTCACACCTCTTGATTGGCCTCTCTTTCTGTCCCCTGCTCCTGCCTCTCACTCCTCCTCCCTCCCAACCTTTGTTGTGATTTTTAAAAATGTGATTTTTATTCATGAACGTCGCCATTGGCTTCACACACCGAGCAATAACTCCCACAACAGGGAATGGAACATCCTGTTTTCTTTCCAGTGTGGCCTCAGCGCCTTTTTGTCATGGGCAGGGAGTGGCTGAGCCAGTCTGCTGCCCGATGAGTCCCCCGCCTGGTGGGCACTGGCGTCGGAGTAAGATTCGACCTGGCACCCCACCGCCGGTCTGGGCCCCCCCGAGAACTGCTGAGTGCGCTGGGGCAAGATGTGGAGCGAGCGAAAAGTTACCGGATGGGTTTTGAACGCTGTCGGCACGCGTCACGCTTGAAGCCACCAGGCTTCGGTTTCCATAAGCTGCTCCCGCACAGCTCCGTTTCTGACCCGGCCCCGCCCCCTTCGGAAGAGCCGGGAAAATGGGCCGCGCTCGTTTCAGGGTTCAGCCCCTGTCGGTCGGGGTCGGTCTGCCGCAGGGGTGAGGCCCCTGGATCAGGGTAAGGCCCCTCATCTTTGCCCACAGTGGGGTCACAGCGAACCACTGCTTCAAGCCTCTAGAGAGAAGCAGGGAAAAAGTCGGAATGGCAGCGTCAGAATACAGTAAACCCTTGGTTTAACGGACTCATCGAGCGGAAGAGTTTTCTCGGGCAGTATTTTCAGCCCAAACGCAAAATATTACCCATCCCAGCCATTGTCTTACCGCTTCAACCAGTTCCGGGTCGCAGGGGTGCCAGAGCCTGTCCCAGCAAGCAACAGTCACAAGGCAGGGTACACCTTGGGCAAGGACACCAGTCCATCACAGGGCACACGCTGACACACACACTCACGCTTGTGACCGTTTTCCCAGAAGCCGGTTAACCTACCTGTATGACTTTGGGCTGTGGGAAGAATCCACACAGACAGCACCCCAGGACCAGAACGGTACCCAGGTCTCCAGCGCTGAGGGGCTGCAGTGCTCACCATTGCACCACTTGTCCACCCACACAATATTTTTATGCTTAAACATATATGTACTGTATATGAGCTTTATGGATCTCTTAACATATTTAACAATGGTTATTACCACACTCAATTGAAATTGTTTCTGTGCCTTTTTTGTCATAAATATACAAGTTGCTTATTTCATGCGTTGTAAAAACACCCTATAAAATTAACTCAAGGATACAAAATGCAACAAAGACCCATTGTAAGAAATTGACCTGCCGGTTCAGGGCACCATTGAAATCCCTGAATTTTAAACCCATGTAGTCGTTCTTTTTACCTTGTTTTAATTGGCGCATTTCCCCATTACTGCAGGGAAAAAAATGTCACATTTTAGAGAGAAAAATCCCCTTTAGCAGAATTTCTCCGTTAATTCTGAAGTCCGTGAAACCAAGGGCTGCTGTGCTGAAGAGTGTAAGAGAAACAGTGATGCAGGCTATCAGTAAAGCCGTTCTCGGCGGGGCTGATGCACACATCCCTCTGTGGGGGCCAGATTTCTCGGCAGCACAGAATTATTTCCCGCAGCCACCAGCTTTGATTCATTGCTGAGCTGCTGTGTGTTTTCAGTAGACTGGCTGGAGGGATGGACTCCTGGTGCAGCTCTGGGGAGACTGGCTCCCCCAGAGCCCTCCGGGACACTGGGAGATTCCCGACAATGGGAGTTCAGTGAACGGAGGAAGTGTGGGAGGCATTCTGGGTAAGGCAGCAGTCACGCTCCTCAGGCGGAAATAATTGCTTGGTTCATGTTTTCCCCTTGTGCCTTTCACGAGTCGGCAGTCAAAGATTTGGAGATGCATGCAATACGTTTTGAAAGGACTTGATCAGTGCATCCACTCTCTGTATTCCTGGTTGGGCACAAAGCAGAATGGGACATTAAAATGATATCAGGATATTTGTCTCTGAATCACTGAGTGTTTCCCATACCTTTAAAGGGAGAAGTTTTTGTGATGTACACAGACTTGAGCTTTTTAGATTAGATAGATTTTTGTTAGATTTTCTTTGTCAAAATGTACATTTCAAGACATTTTGGACAGAATTCTTCTAGCTGTTGAGAAGGAAATGTACCCAGTCTACAACAAACCCGTTGCTCAGAATGTTGTGCATGATTATTTGATGGTGTCATAATAGAATATTTATTCCAAGGGGTTTCGAAGCCCCGGGTCAAAGGTCCGGGTCATTCTACTGATAACAATGTATACAGCAGTGTGACTATTGATATTGAAGTGTCAGGCATCTGGAAGTACTGTGGCATTCATTTGAATGCTTTGTAAAGAATATGTTCCACAAAGTGATCAGCTAATCATCTTTTAGTTTCTCCAGTACGCCCTTGCATTTGCACATAGAGGCCTGGTAAATGACAGCTCATGATTTAGGGCGTCTGATCCTTGCACAGGTATTGATGTATTTGCTGATGGTACATCTTGGTCTAATGCATGATAAAGTGCCTTTCCAGAATGATAAATGTTGCTACAGACTAAGTATTACTTTAGTTTCTTGTCCCTTCTGTATGAAATTAGCTGTGGAGTTTTAAACAATTGGTGCTTTAGAATTTTGAAGCTCCTCTGCACAATCTGTGTATTTTTATGTTGGTGTATTAGTGATTAAAGGAAATTTGCTGTCTGTAAGTTTCTTCCTGTTGGTTAAAGCTGTTTACTGTTACAGTACTCAGAATTATGTCTGTGCACAACCACAATTTACAAAAGCGGCAACACATATCCTCACCTTTGCTTCGAAAGTCTTTATTTTCACTGCAATGACATCTGAGTCTTAAAAGCTGAGAATAAGGAAATGTGGAATTTCCTGGAGAGCCCCTGGGTAGGAGGCATTTTTACTGGAATAAATACAGTAAATGACAATAATGAGTCATAATAAATGAAAATAATGAAATTAATTAAAATAAAGAGTACTGGTAGATTTGTAATGGGATGGGGTGTTAATAGTGGAACTTGAAACTGTGATGGAAATGGTATGTTCTTGCCTGTTTCTGAAATGGTTTTTAAAAACGGTGTTCCTTGTGAGAGACGTATACCTTTTATAACACATATATGTGCTGTACCTACTATTATTTGTCACCTGAATTTAGAGGTTCGTTATGCAGTAACCTCATTATGACTAAATCATTGTGAATCCAGTTTTGGAGGTGGAACGAATCGACTTGACAATTTTCTCTCATTTCTGCTTTATGAGTGATGGAAATCTTGCACTAATGGAAACTTTAGGCTGTGGTGGCCGTTAGGCCATGCATGAATACACATGCTTACTGTAGCATGTACGAAATGCTTTTCCCTGTAGGTTTCCGCTGTGTTTTAAATAGGGCAGTGCGGTGGTATTTGGGAGGATACATGGTTGTTATGTAACCCGCTGGGTCCCGGCACGACGACCAGCAGAACAACGCGAATGCTCCAGGCTGTTAAGGAGGGCTATTTTAAGACCCCGGCTTTAAGAAGTCGTTTACTCTGCTCCACACAGCTGGAGAGGGCTGGCTGAGGTGGGAGTCTGGTGCGGACCCCCCGGCTGCCAGCCTCTCTTCATCTGCAGGTCGTGGAGAGAGATCAGAGGGCGTGCAGTTTCTGAATTATTCAGAAGCGGAATCATACTGACCTGGAGCCACCCATCCAATAAATAGCACATACATACAGTACTAAAAAAACACACAGTATGAGACATACTGAGAACGTAATAATAGCATATCAGTACTATACAGTATTACAATATGTATTGTATTATATAGAGGCATTTTTCCAGATTTGGATGTCATAAACCCTGTGTGTCTCTTAGATCATGGGTCTCAAGCTCATTTCCTGGAAGGCCTAGTATCTTCTGCATAGTCAATTAGACAACTAACTTTCTTATTTTCTTCTTTAGACAAGATTTTTCCCAATATACCTTGCAGCAGACTACTCACTTCATTAGAAATACAGTTACCAATAGTATTTTATGATTATGCGGTTAATTAAATAATTAGACTAACTCTTTCACTGAAAGCTTGGCTGGAACAAAAATCAGAAGACCCTGATTAGCTCCCCCAGGAACTCAGCCCGAGACCCCGGCTTTAGGAGCGCCTGCTCTTCTGTGTGAAATAAGCGCGGTAGTCTCTCTGCGCTGATAGCTCATGTCCGTTGTTAGCTTTCTCAGAGGTTCCTGCCTCAGGGGGGAGAAGCCCGGAGCCGTCTTCAGTGTGAAGCGACTTTCAGGCTGACAGGACTTGACCCTTCGTTTAAAGATCACTGCTCTGTGCTCTACTTGAGCACTTTTTATATTCCTACTGGATGGCAGGGATATTGGGCCATCATTGCTGCCTCGCTGCGCCAGGGCCCTGGGTTCAGTTCACAGAATGCCATCTGTGTGGAGTTTGCATGTTCCCCTCGTGTTTTTTGTGGGTTTCCTCCAGTTGCCCTGGTTTCCTCCCACTGTCCAAAACCATGCTGGTAGGCTTTTGGGAAAATTGGGCCTGGTGTGAATGTGCGAGATCCGTGCGTCTTCCCTGTGATGGACTGGCGTCCCATCCAGGGTGTACCCTGCCTTTGCGCCCGTTGCTGGCTGGGATAGACGCCAGCTCAACCCCGCGACCCTGAATTGGACTGGAAGTTGGATGGGGGGGGGGTAGTGATCAGATGGAAATGTTGCTTGCACACTGATAGCTTTTTGTTTACTCGTCACTTATTGGCGTGGAAGTTACCGAGGTGTTCCGAAAACCACCCCTTCTCATGCTCCCCACCACCCCCACCCCCGCGGTTAAATAACAGGCCCCCCAGCTGCCTGCGACGGGGCTGTTCCTGCTGCACTACTGGCACCGCCACCCATCTCTTTGCTCACCACATCCCCGGTGTCAGAGTGACATCACTCCCCTGCGCGCCGAGAGGCAGGAAGTGTGGGCTTGCTCGCGTTCCGTGACCCGACTGCCACCCCAGTCTCGGCCTCCCTTCATCCTCTGCTCTGTCTTTTTTTTTTATTTTCGCAGAGAGCCGGGGACACGCTGCGCGCAGGGGAATCGGACAGGTGAGCGCGCCTCTTTTTCGGGGGTCCTCTCTGAGTGAGAACGGGGGGCATGGAAGCAGTCAGACAGAAGGAGGGGGCTCGTCAGCCCGGACAGAGCTCGTGACAGATCTGATCAACCTCTTGAGAACCCACTGTGAATTGCAGCTGGCTCGAGTTGGTTTGCGGTGCTTCTCTGCGGTATTGAACATATTTTTATTAGCTGTAGAATGGGGACAGACTGGAATAGAACCAGTTGCAAGTGTGGCTGATGGAGTGTTATTAAAAGCTATACAGTCCAACAAATTCAAATGTGTTGATATGCAGTAAGTGTGTTATTTTACAAAAGTTAGCCAGAATATTATCTCCCTTTTTTTCAGGCAGAAATAAACCCCCCCCAAAATGTTGAATCTTGTCCTTAAAAAGTAAGGCAACAAAAAGGTTTTTCTTTTGATATCATTAAAGGAAAACAGGAGGGTGTTTCTCTGTAACCATCTTTATTCATTTCCGTTTGAGTCAGGCCGAGCTTGTGCATAGTGCTTGTTCGTTTATGACTAACCCGAGGCTTGAGGTCTGTTCATCTGGCTGAGCCCAGTCATTTTTGAAGAGAGACTTGAATGGATGTTTTAATCTGAATATGTTGTGAGATGTACAGTCTGGATGAGACACTGATATTACACTGACTGATGTTGTCATTAGTGTCCAAGGCACCAGCGAGAGGACAGTGACACTGATGTGAGAGTGTGCTGTGCTGTGAGGATTCAGGCTTACAGTTGGTGTGTGGACTTCTAAACCTTTGTGCACCTGAATGAATTTTTCTATCCCTTTTCTGTTCTCTGAATGTAATCTAGAAACACATCTGCCAACAGAGTGAAAATTGGACAGATAAACAATATTTGTGTTCTCATAAGAATGTATTTGAAAATTTCTGCTGAAAATCCATTTTGGCGGAAAAAACTGTGATAGGTTTTGCAAAAAATGAAAGCTTTGAAAAACAATCTGTCGGATGTCTTTTGTGGGGTTACCTTTGCTAATCCTTGAAATAACCCCTGCTAATTCTCTCCTGCCAGGAACTGAGATCAAATATTGGTGTCTGGAGGTCATACTCCAGAGAAACACAGTAATTCTCTTTTTTCAGCATGCTTGTTTCCTGTCAGCATGGTGGCTGAGTCACACTGAGCTGCTGACACACTGAAAGGTGATCACAGCAATCTGTGGCCCCTGGTCTCTCGTCAGCTCTGTGCGCAAGACTTTGCTCTTGTCCGATCAAATGTCTTAAATGACATTTGATCGGACAAGAGCCGATTGATGAACCGAAAATCATCTGACCACAGAGACTGGAATAAGACAGTTAATGACCAAGAAACTGGATATATACAGCATGTAGTGACAGTCCTTAAAAATGCAACAAAAAAAAAGATGTTGGATTCCAATGTTCATGTGTTGCATTTTCAATGTCTCTCAGTGTATATAGACATCGAGAGTAGGGACAAAGAAGTTGATAAGACAGATGAGGCATCCTGGAAGGTTACAGCTATGAAAATACAATTGGTTTTATGGTGAGCAAGGAAAATAAAGGATGTTCTCCTAGACGTAATTAGGTGTTCCTCTGAGCTTTTGGATGTCCTCTTGGGGTATTGCTTTTAAAAAAACTTGACAGCTATTTTGACAGCGATGGCGGGTGCTAAGGTCAAGGAGGCTCGTGACTGTCTCTCTCAGCGCAGTATCCTCATCTCCTTGAGTCTTCTGTCTGTGGCTGAAAAAGCTGCCTCTTGCTTCCTGTCACCCTCTGTGGGTTTTGCTGGGCTCCTAAGAGAATTAACCATGATAACCACTTTATCGTTTCCAACGTGGGTTCTCCTGAATGTCATTTTTGGAGTTTTTTTTCCCTTTTTGTTGCAACTTTGACTTTGTTCAGTTTCCACCAGAGCAGCACAAACAACACAAAGCGAGGAACGTTTTCCTTTTTCAACAAAAATAGAAAAGCGAATGATGTCATGTTGGCTGGGGAGGAAACAAGCAGTTTTGAAGGGTTTCCTACGTGCCATAAGCCCTTTATTTCTAATTCACAGCTTTCCAAAGAGGTCTTTTTTAAATCATTAAAGTATTTCCTTTTTTTTGTTTTTTTTTAATGTTTTTTCTTCTGATGGCATTTCATTTCATTCCAAGGTTGCAATGATCTTAAATAAGAGATCTTATCCTTTTGATTGCACCTTTATACTGTAACACTCGTCATACCACTGGATTCCAAAGCCCTTTGGATATTGAAGAGAGATATAGAACCAAGAGGTTGTAGAGGTTGTTGCATGTCTGTCTGTGTGCAGATTCAGAGGTTAAATGGATCCTGTTTCAGTTTTTTCTCCATACTGTGGCTAATGACTATTCTTATCTCAATACGCTGTCTTAATAAATAATTAGAATGAGAATTGCTTGTATTTGCCTAGTGATTTTCATCCTAAAGGACCCCCCCCAAGCACTGTACAGTGCATATAGGAAGGGACCCATTTCCTCCAGCACTGCAGAGGAGCCCCCACCTGGGTGACACAGTGGACATTGTGCCCCAGCAGCCCCAGTGCACTCCAGTTCAGGTGGAGGAGTGAGACACTCCTTCTCCAGTTGAGTTAAGGGGGAACTGTGTGCAAGCTCAGAGCAGAATTTAATCACCAGGGGTCGCAGCCCCACTCTTCTAAACACTATGATCAGATCAACCACTAATAAATCAGTGTAATGCCCCAGTGTGTTCTCACACCATTGTGGGGTCACCGGTTCGGGAATTCCCCTTCAGAGGTAAGAGTGCCCCCTACTTGTCCGCCTGTGGCATTCGAGTTTGCCGAGGCTGGCTCAGCTGGATCTCAGCGCAGGCCCTCCAGAGGTGCTGGCAAGGAGCAGGCCTGGCCTGGCAGGGCGGGAATGAATGTTTCCGATATCCCCCCGGGAGAGAATTCCAGGGATCGGCGGCGGGACCGAGGAAGCGAGGCAGCAGCCTTCGCCCGGCGCGAGGCGGGGGGATCCGAAACAGCGCGCTTCTCTCTCTTGTTTGCGCTCTGGAGGCGGTGAGAGGCACGGGGCAGAGGAATCGCTGCCAGTGTGCCAGTCCCACAGAGTTAATGGAGTGATGTGTTAGAGAGATTACCACAGCATCCTCGCAAAACAGGAGAGAAGCCATCTGTCTGGCATCTAATTGGACACCAAGCCTCTCTGCTGCAACAGTCCCTGGAAAGACGAGCGCCGATAAATACGTTTGTATTTGCTTTATTTTACAGCGCTCCGGCTCAGGCTGTTCGCGATCAAGGCTTGTTGTGTGCGCCGTGTGTTCTGATAGGAAACTGAGAGGAGGGCTCATTTCAAGGGAGCTTTTTTTTTTTTCCTGACCCCTGTTCGTTCTGAGAAGAATTTCACTGATTGTTGGTACCGAACGCGATTTCCAAAGAGAGAGAGAGAGAGGCTTAAAAATCTGGGTGTCACTCCACAACAAAACGCATCCCCTGCTATAAAAACTTTAAAGGTTACAGCTAAAAAAAAAAAAAAAACATACCTAGGTCAGGATAAGAAAAAAGTGTTTTTTTATTTCTGTTCTGTTCACTGGTTGTGCTTAAACTAGCACATCTGTCCTCCGGCCAAATTCCAGATGTGTCTCCCGGTAGCAGCACCCAGAGGTTACTTTCATCTGTCCAAAAGCACTGTCTCGGGGTTTCGTTCTGCAGGGAGGGGGTGGGTCGAAACGCGGTGCTCTGCGTTTGTCTGTCTGGCAGCCTCTAGCGTTCTCCTCCTCTCTTTTGACCTGTCTCCCTTTTCCATGCTCTCCGCAGGTATGCTAGTTCTGGCGTAGAGCGACAAGGAGGTACATCCATGAGGAAGGTGAGCTCTCTTCCCGCGCTGGCATTCACAGTGCAGGGACCAGCTGAGCTGAGTGTTGAGCTTATGCCTTGTAGACTCCCGGAAAGGTCTTGTTTTACTCGGATTTGCTTCTGACCAGCACAAAGCCAAGCGTTCACTGAAAACAGACACTTGACAACCACTCGCTGTCAAAGGAGCCTTGCAGCTTCATATTTAGTGGACCAGAATTCCTTTTTTAACAGAAATTCAGAAAAATGCAGAAGGAATGTAACAAATATCAACAAAGAAAAGATCATTAGACCATCAGCTATGAAGGGGCGGAGCAGTGGCTCTGTGGCTCAGGATCTGCGCCTGTGGCTGGAAGTTTACTGGTTCAAATCCCGCGGCCGGCAGAGGAATCTTACTCCGTTGGGCCCCTGAGCAAGGCCCTTCACCCCAACTGCTCCAGGGGTGCTGTACAATGGCTGACCCTGCGCTCTGACCCCAAGCTTCTCTCTCCCTGTCTGTGTGTCTGTGTCTCATGGAGAGCAAGCTGGGGTATGCGAAGAGACAAATTCCTAATGCAAGAAATTGTACAGAGCTAATAAAGTGATCTTATCTTATTATATCTTTAAAATTTACATAATAGTAAGATATTGAAATGCTTCAAGAGCCCAGCAGGCAGGCAACCTGAAAAGCAATTGTTTCGTCTTTTAAAAAGCACTTGCTTGAGAGGACAGGCGGACATGCACTCGTTGTCCGGTTTATTCCTTGCCCTGGCCTGCGGTTAGAGAGCCGTGCAGTTCGGATAAGCAACGAGTAGGTTTGATCACAGATGCCAGCCAAGGTTGGCTTAACATCCCACTCAGCCCAAACCTTATTAAACCCTTTAATTGGCTGTTGAGGCTGGACCCTGGTGATGCTGAAGAGAAGTAAGGGGAGAGGGGTCTCTGGGGGTCTCTGCCTGTATCGTAATGACTCCTCACTCTGCGTTGCTCTCCTGTGCTGGTCTAATGGGCTCTGAGCTCGCAGGGGGAGGAGAAAAAAGGGGTTTTAAGCTGACGAGTGAAAAATCTGAAACCAGCTCCATCATATGCACATAGCTGTAGCTACGCAGGGCAGTCTCAGCGTCCTGGAGAATGCATTCAGTCAGCTGCATTCACAGCATCGAGCCCAGGCTGTATGTTGGAAATCAGATGAACAACATGAACAGGAGTTTTGTCCAGGGTCTTGTAAAAAAAAAACCCGCAGAGACGGAAGTATACCCCCTGCCCCCCCACACCCAGCCCAGTGTGGTAACTGTGCAGTGGCCTGTTTTGCTAGAACACTCACTACAAGTACAAAAGTAGGGCATGGAAAATACTGCTTGGTGTGGCAGTGCCAGGGATGCTTGGCAGCCGGCAGGCTTCTGGAGTCCAGCGGATATCGTCCATGATCTGCAGGGTGGCAGAGCCTGACTACAAAATCTCTGCCTTTGGCTCAAGTGAATAACTCGTCTCTCTCTCTCTCTCTCTCTTTTTTTCTTCTTCTCCCTTCTGTCTCCAGTCATTTCACTACGCCTCCTTAAGGACTAAAACCAAAAAGAGGACAAAAGGTACGCGAGAGTGGGGGGCTTCTGAGAGCCCCCCGTGTGTCTGTGGCAGTGTGAGTGTGTGACCGAGGCTCTGCTGGGCGGGGAGGGTGATGTCTGTCTCGGGTATAACCAAGGGAAGTGGGGGGGGCAGGCTGAAAGAGCGGAGATTGTGGGGGCCCTGCAGGGCTGCAGGGGGGTGGGGGTATGTGTCTTAGGTATAACCCAGGAAGCTGCAGCCCAGCAGCACATTGATTGTGGGGGCCATGCAGGGGTGTGTGTGTGTCTCAGCATGGAGAGCTGAGAGACCAGGAGGAACCCAGGTCCTGGTGCTGGGAGCTGGGTTCGACAGAGGAGAAAGTGGCTGTTCCGGGTTCGGCCATTTCTCATAGTTTACAGTCTCTCCCCCACCACAAGCAGGCTCTCTGACCAGCGGGAGCCGCCGGAGGATCTCCTGCAAGGACCTGGGGCATGGAGACTGCGAGGGCTGGCTCTGGAAGAAGAAGGATGCCAAGGGCTACTTCACGCAGAAGTGGAAGAAGTACTGGTTCATCCTGAAGGACTCCTCTCTCTACTGGTACACCAACCAGAACGTGAGTCCGCCCACCTGACCCTGACTGCGGTTCCCCGCTGGGGGCAAACTGGAGACAAACCTGCCCATCAGCTTTGTTTCCCTAAGGTTTGAAGATAAGGGCACAGGGGTCCTGACTCTTCCTCAGGGGCCACTCACTTCTCCTCAGTTCAGTTTAGCTCTCAACTACGACTAAATTAATTACTAAATTGCTTGATCTCTAATCATGTTTGCTGGGGATGCTTTATAAAGGCTGGAGCGGGCAGCTGTGTCAGCTATACACGTGTAAGAACATGTAAGGATTCGGCCATTGAGCCTTCTTGCTCACACCTGGGGACACACCTGCTGTTGAGTTTCTTCTGTCTGCTTTTGCTTTCAGCAAGTTCAGATCCTTCAGCAAGTACTTGTTCCTTTGCATGATTCAAGAAGAGCTCTCAGTGCTGGAGGGCTCAGTTCGGGGAGGAGCAGATTCATGCACAGGGGATCTGTGGCTACACCGGCTATGTCGGTGACACTCTCTCTTCCCAGACCACAGAGACTGAGCTGTGCGTGGTTTTCTTTACTCCATGATCAAGCCCTACTCACAGGGGAGAAAAAACAACTGGCACCTGTGGTTTGGAATATCATGAGACCTGGGAAGAAGCTAATGCTTTTGAGAATTATTGTATGATGAAGGAAGTCTGGCTGCACAACACTGCCCATCAGATACCAATACTAAGCGCCTTGCGGCTTTTGGTGCGGTCAAGGAATCTGAAAGTTCCTGTGATGCAAAAGAACAGATGCGCTCCCTTTCTGCTTTAGACCCTTTTTAACCCTGTCGCTCTTCGTTTCTCTCCCCCTTCCCCAGGACGAGAAGGCTGAAGGGTTCATCAGCCTGCCGGAGTTCAGGATAGACAGAGCAATAGAATGCAGACGGAAATTGTAAGTATTCTGGGGCCTTTTGTTTATTGATGTAGAATATACAGTACAGTACAGGACAGTTGGTTTTGTTTAACGAGACTCTGCCCTACTTGTATACATCCCTCTGAAAGGGTTATCTAGAGGCTTGCTTCACCTTTCTTGCCTTGGCTGTCTCAGAGGGCTGTAAGCGCAGGAGTATTTCAGAGAGAAGATCAGACAGGCTTTTCTTTTTTTTTTTTTTATTTTGTGATGAGCGCTAAATATAGTATTTGCTTATTTTGGTAAGAGAGCTGTGTTCTCCCGGAGTGATCTTTCCACCTGAGAGGTTGCATTAAAAGCTGTGTTTCGGGTCAGTTTGCAGACAGATGGGCAGAGTGCACTGTCTCCCTGGCAGGAGCAGGCAGACTCAGCTGTGGCGCCGATTGGCGGCTGTTTAACCAGAAACACAAGAGCAGCTGGCCGTGGGGTTGAGGGCCAGTGCTGACGTCAGAGCCTGAATGGCAGGGCACTCACAGAGCGTGCCTTTCTCTGCTCTGTGTTTGAGGGACTTTGGCACAGGGACGTCTCGAGCAAGAAGGTTAAAACGTTATACCTGTTCAGTTTCTAGAGATTAGAAAGACATAGACGTCTTTGCTTCGGCTTATGGTCTAATAGATTCCTGTGGCTGTTATCAGGAGCAGTGAAGTTGTAGAATAAGCAGGGATGGTGCGACAGAGGAAGAACACATTGGCTCAAAACCTTTTGAGTGGGGATACATGTTATGAAAGCAGGGTGATGTAAAAGAAGGACAATGCTTTTTTTTTATTAACGTGCCCCTCTTTGATTCTCTCTCTCCTTCTCGTCCTCCTCTGCAGTGCCTTTAAAGCCTGTCATCCCAAAATCAAGAGTTTCTTTTTCGCCACCGACTGCCTGGAGGAGATGAACAGGTGAGGCTGTGCTCTTCCTTCCCTTAATTCCCAGACAGGAGAGTGGAATTCAGGAAAAACTGCTGCAGATCTGCTCTGTTTCACCACCAACATATAAAAAAAGGAGAGATCACTCTTGTTAAAAGTCATGACATCTCTGTAGTATCGTTTACAATGGAGGTGGTCCTATACAAAGAGTGTCCATTCCCCTGTAGATTTTTAATTCATTTAGCTCCTGGATGGTGCCATGTCTATACCTGAAAGGCACAGTGATAGGCGTCTGAAGTGATGTTCAGTGAAATGACTTCTGTGAGAGACAGAAGATTGGGTTTCCTGCTGGGATACTTTTCCATGATTGGCAGATGCCAAAGAGCCATGAGAGGACTTGGCTCCCCGCTGTCTCCAGAAGGAAGGCTGAGTCAGTGCTGACTGCCCACTTAATTTCAACTATCCCATGTCGAACCAGTTTCCTCAACTCAGCAGGTATGAGTGTTGAAAAAATCTGCAGCAGTGGGACAATAGGCACCGAACTCCAGTGTGTTGCAAACCTAAAACACCCATGGCCATTCGGGAACAGTGCCCCCTTCTGGCAGAGCTGCTGTAGTTCAACGGGACACATCCTGATGCCACAGCTGTGCTGCCCCAGCACTCCAGTCGCAGTACCCTCGCAGGGTGCACTCTCTTCCATCCGCAGGCTGTGGAAAACCTGCTGCAAAATTAACGCTCAGCCTGGGAGCACATGTGCACAGTGCTCCCGAGGCCAGAGGAAAAACAACTGACAAGCAAATAATAATTTATTTCTATACACCCTGCTTTGCAGAGCACTGTTCAGCTAGGTGAATACCTGAGAGGATCGAAAACAAACACTTAAATTACAATTACATCACTGCATGGTGTTTTTCAGCTCCCTCTGCTTCACAGCTCACAGGTAAAGTACAGAAAGACAGATTATATTCCTGTTTGCGGCTGTGCTGATGGCTTTTGAAAGTCTGTCCTCTAAGCCAGCAGTTACATTATTGTCTTGTGATAAAACAGCTCATTCTGAAATGCAGGGGAGTTTGTATTCTGGTGTGGACGCCTGCCTTGTTGTGCACACAAGCATGTGATGGCTCGTTAATATTGCAATAAAGTAAAGCCATCAGACAAACACCGTTTACATGACACCCCCTCTCATCCTCACCTCCCCCACTGGGAACGTCTCACAATGTCTAAGAAGAGGTCAGGGGCTGCGATCGGGACCCTGGTCCCCATTACAGATCTCTTCAATCTTTAATAAATACTTTTTAAAAACCATTAAAAGAAGTGGGATTGTTGCAGGTCCAGGTAAACTCTCATTAGCAGTGCGAGGAGAAGTATTCAGCAGCACGTGTGAGAAGTAATAGGTTCGATTCCCTCTTCGTGCTCTCCCGTTCCCTCGTGATCCCTCACAGCAGTGCCCTCTATTCCAACAAGCTCGTGAATCTTCCGTGTAACCTGTGGCTTAGCCCGTCCAAGGGGAACAAACTCTGCTTCCGGAAGATCTTTGAAGATTGTGACACGAAAGATTAATTTCGGGCTTAGCGCTCCAGGAAAATAAAACTCGGAGAGTGCTTTGACGCTCCATCCCGGTCTTGTCTGCCTCGGAGCTCCTGCAGATCTGGGCAGGCCCTCCGGACTTCCTGTGAGCAAAGTCGATACTGCAGCACACTCTCCGAGAGCCCCATGTTTTCCCGTTGGCATTAAGTGCTCTGAGCCTGAGCCGTAAACCCGATAAACCAGCTTCAGCCAAAGGAGATTGCACACTCTCTCCTCCACAGTTACGATTTTTGCTCCCTGTTCTGCCTGCCCGTGGCGCGTGGAGCTCTCCGCGGTGCTGAAATCAGAAAAGAAGACATTCCCTGCCCACCAGCACACGCTCAGCCACGTTTTCGAGTGCTGACAGCTACAGCAGCTCTGTGTATCCGTGTGGTGAAGTTTAGAAGGATAACAATCTGGTACAAATGATATTGTTTCATGTCTGTTCATGACAGCAGGCTAATCGACCTTTATGTATTTTTTTTTTACATTTTCCTTCGGCGGTGACATTGAAACTGAAAGCTGTGAGAGGTACAAGAATGTATCTGGTTCTCAGCAGAGGTGTTTTCTTCATTAAAAAAAAAAATCATTTTTTAGTGTGACTGCAGATCAAGCCAGGCTTGAAAGTGGTTGAGCAGAGTAGAGAGGGAAAGAGAGAGACTTCATTATCCCCAGGGGGCAATTTGTTTTGCAGCAGCTGACAATATAAAGAAGACCACACAACAAATAAACATTACATACACGGTATACATGCACAAGGGGATCCTCTGCCGAGCAGGGTTATGGCTGCAGGTATGAATGAGAACTTAAGTATGTTTGTTTTTAGATCGCGAAGTCTGTATCTGTTCTGATGGGAGAAATTGGAAATCATTAAACAAAGGGTGTGAAGGGTCCTCTAAGATGGAATAGACTTTACGTAAGACTCATAGTTCAGAGACGTGGGGCAGACGAGAAAGATCAGCACAAATGACTTCCTGGTATACCTAGACAAGACAACCCTGTTTGTACTTGCTCCTCGGATTCAAGCCCTTCCCGAACCAGCAGATCAGGGCAAATGTTCAGGCAGACTCGGTGAAAGACTGATAAAACATGATCATCAGTGAATTAGCCATCTTAAATGGCTTGAGCTTCCTTAAGAAAAATTGATTGTGTTGCCCTTTTTCGAACATAGAATCAACGTTTGCCTGAAAATTGAAATTAAAAAAAGGGCAAGAGCATCTTTTTGTTTGTGCCAGTAGTGATGAACTGTAAGGTACGGTTAAAAATGAGAGGTGGGGGGGGGGAGTTCATAATGGAAAGAAATACTACAGGGTGTTTGGACCTTAAATAAAGCATATTTCATTAAGTATGTTGTTTCTCACTCGGGTGGAGGTTTAACAACCTAGTCAGTCTTCAAAAACCCAAGACAATTCAGTCCTCGAGTATACTTCAGATTTTCCAAACAAATCCTGTCCATCTCCACTTCAAAGTCGGGCATTTTTTTAACTTTCCTTTTCATGTTAATCAATATGGCTTCAAATCAAAAATGTGCTCCAGTGTAGTAAAGGAGCCGGCTGCTCGGTCTGCCCTGGCTGACAAACAGGCCTCCATCCGGGCACGTCGTACCATGAAATCTTCACCTGTCCCTTGCAGCTGGAAACAGCTGGCATTCCTCCTGTTGTGATTCCTTCTCTCCTCTCATTCCTTCCCTTTACCGGTGGATGATCAGCGCCGTAGCTGAGCACTCTTTTATGAAGGGGGAAAAAAGTCGACGAGCAGACTATCTTGCCGAATGATTTACTCAATCCCTTTCAGTAGCTGCTTCGCCGATGCTTTTTTTCCTACCGTTTTTGTTTCCCATTAATGGGAATTTTACGCGCTTGCTTTAGAACCAGAGGACACAAGCAGAAACTACGTGGAAGTGCTCTTTTAACCAAGAACAGGAGGCATGTCTTTGCACCAAGAGTTGTGGGAGTATGGATCAAGCTACCCAGCCATGTGGTTGAAGTCAATCCCCCAGCTTCTTTGAAGAATTGGCTGTGTACTGTCTACCACATGAGCTAGATAAGCTGAATGGCCTATTCTTTCCCTCCCTTTGGCTGATATCTGTTCTCACGAGTGTTTAAGGTGCAGTACAGCACTACTGTTCCAGGGGTCATCATCACTTTCTCCCAGAAAAGCAGGTCTCCCCAGATTGCTGCTGGGAGCGTGCCTTCTCTCCACACTCCATCTTTCCATCTTCAAATGAATATAAAATCAAAAGCAGAGTTCTTTTGATGCCGCTCTGCAAAGATATGATTGCAAAGAACAGTGCAAGAAAAAAACAGAAATGGAAAAAATCATTTAGGTCAGCAGTTACGATTTTGTGCGTGCACATTTCTCTGTTTTACTCTTTCTTTTTGCTCTAATTGAGTCCTTTTCTTGCTTTATAATTTATGGATTTCTCCTCATTACTGCGTTGCCGTACCGTGTTTGGGTTGATGAAGAATTCCCTTTGTTCTGTCATACTGAGGGAGAGACGGAAGGAGGCCGAGGAATAACTGACGAGGAAAGAGGAGAGGATGGGAGAGGGTAAAGAGATGTGTTGTGAGAGGAGCTAGTTTAGCAGAAGAAATGTGATTTTCCCCTTGTTTCTGATGTTCTCTGTGATGGAGCAGCCTTACAGCGCACGTTCTAAACAAACTTCTCTTTGTTCACAGTGCAGTAGCCAAGAGCAGTGCCTCGTAATAATTACCTGGCTTCCTCAGCTGGACATACAGGTGCTGGAGGCATGGGCTGGTCTGTCTTGCTTTCTTTAGAGCCCCATCACGCTAACACTCCGAACAGTCTGTGCAGGTCAACATGCCGGTGCAGTTATCATAAAGAACAGACAAGTTAATAATGAAGAGTTGCAGGCTTGAAGAAATTGACTCCCCCTGCTCTGGTGTGCCCACAGACACATCAGGAGTGGGCGTCCCTTAATAAACATCAGAAATTTGGCATCCTGGCCAAATGTTTCCCTCTGGCCTTTACCAGACATGGCCTCCTAATAACCCCCATCTCTGAACTGGCTTCATCGCTCTGTTCTCCTCCCCACTGTGAATGGTGAGAATACTGGCACACTCTGGCTGTTGTCACATCACCCAGGTGGGGCTGCACACTGGTAGTGGAGGAGGGGAGTCCCCATTACCTGTAAAGCGCTTTGAGTGGAGTGTCCATAAAAGCACTACCAAAAGTGTAAGGAATTATTATTAGTTAAATGGGCTCTGACCCTTAATCACCGTGTGGCCGCTGTCAGGCCACCAAACGGGGTGTCGGATCCAGCCTCTGCAGCTGGGGGGCGTCAGAGAGCTGTGCCAGCGGGAAGGAGGGGTGGCTGGTACAGCAGAGCGCTCCTGACTGTTCAGCAGTGCAGCACGGCAGACATCCGGGAGCCTCATTCCAGCCGCGGGAGGGGAATGAGTGTTTGTGTTCCCTCGGCAGTGAAACGCGGTGGCCTGCTGCTGTCTCTGTGACTGTGAGCGGCGCTGAAAAACTCCACGCTTGTCCTCACTTAATCACACCATTACCGATGTTTCCCACAGCTTTGACAGGGCTGTTGTTTCTCATTATTTCACTGTTGAAGGGGCTTTTGGAAGCTCCTGTCCCCGACCCGCCTGTGACAGAAACCCCACCTCCCAGGAACCTCGGGGGGGTTCTGAATGCGGCTCACCTGTCGAACCCTTTCCTCACAGGTGGATGAACCGGCTGGGCCTGGCGGCGATCGGCTACACCCCCGACGACAAAGTCCCACGGCCCGATGAAGGTGAGCACTGCGTGAGACGAACCGGGGATTGAAAATCGCCCCCCCCCCCCAAGCCCCCCAAAAAACCTCAGTTCTGTTATGGATAAAGAGGTTAGAAAATGGATGGGTGGATGTTCTATATATGCTGCGAGTTCTGATTAGCCTGAGGTGTTTGAGAAATGTCCTGATGTTTCACCCTGCTGCTGGCGGCCCGACTCCTTTCTCGGTGGCTCACCGCTGTCATTCCTGAACCCTGTGTTCCAGATTACTGGAGTGAGAGCGACCAGGACGACATCGATGGGTCCCTCACCCTCAAACAGGAGGGGCCCTCCTCCCTGTGCGACACCTATCACCGCACGTCCTCTGTGAGTGCCACTCACGCCTCACGCACAAGCACACACAGCTGGGGTCCGAATAAGGGTTTGCACCCTGGCGTTTAATGTAATGTAGCAAGTGTATAAAAGACATTGCAGATATTGCATATTATATTTACATATATGAGGCTGGCATTGTATCCATAGCTGCTTCCGTTTGTATTTATCTACTCGGCTGGGTATTTCACTGGATCAGTTCAGGTGAAGTGCCTTGCTCAGAGGTACAACAGCAGTGTCTCACCTGCGGCATGAATACAGAACACAGAATCTCCCCCTTATGGTTCCAGTACTCTGCTCCACACCGCAGCCCATATGTTTGTGTCTGAACATAAACACACGGACGCACAGGTGCACAGAGACTCACTACTTCACAGTATGGCACAGCGTATCAGCTGTTCTGCTAGAAAAGTTGAAATTCAGATTTTTATTATTTATTATGTAATGCTTTCAGCTTGATAAGGGCATACGGCATGGGAGCGTGATATGTACTTTTTTTCCAGCTTTTGTTCCAATCATCTGATAATCCAAAAGCGCTTGCAGCTTTTAGCTTGAATAAAACATCTTGGTCAGTCTATCTGCCTACCCTGTTTTTAACCTACTTGCAATCTGTAGATGTTTTGGGCATCTATACCACTAGATGGTGCTGTATGACCAGTGAGAGTGAGGACTAATCTGGTGTACTGAAGTAAAACATAAATATCGATAGAGAAAAACGTTCCATCTTTTCACAGACAAACTCATGAAAAATATTTTACACACATACTGAATCTATTTCCTGTGTTTCTCACACTAGAGGCATGAGATCATATCAGATCTTAGATGCAAAGCAAAGTTGTGTCTGGTCAGTCCTGGAAAGAGAGACCGCTAAGGAAAAAATAGGTTGTTGCTGTGGACCAGTAGGTGGCGCACTTTCGTCTTGACAAGCATATTGTGATCCCTGGGGATGAAAAGACCGTACACATGCTAGAACTATCATTTAACTGTAAAGGCAATAACTCAGACATCCTGGCTGAATTCCACTCAGGAATTGTTTAGTCTGGCCTCCTTAAATTTCTTCCTAAATTCCACGTATGTATGAAATAATTCCTGTTGTGTATTTAGTGCTGTTCATCAGTGGTTGGTGAAGTGGGTCCCTCCTATATGTGAAGCGTATTGTGATCCTTGTTGATGAAAAGACCGTACACATGATAGAACTATCATTTAAATGATTGCTGTCTGTTCCTGGGTGCCTTTAACAGCAATATTTTCAGGTTTGGCTCTAAAGCAGTGGATCCCAGTCCCAGCCCGGGTGACACACACACACACACACACACACAAACACACACACACACACGCGCTTGCTGGTTTATGTTCCAGCAGAGCCCGGGGTGACACAATCAAGCCCTTCGTGGACTTAAGAGTTTATCAATAAGACGAGCTTTAACCGTGGCATTGAAATAAGACCCTGGACTTGCAACCAGAAACAAAACACAACATTCAGGCGAAGTGGCTTCTTAGACCCGTTGAGGCCTCGGCTGTCTGCCCAAGGTGCTGGGGTCAGAGCTGGGAGCCCCCCGCCGCAGGGCTGAGCAGACCTCTCGCTCCCCCCCCGGCCAGGTGAACTCGTCCAGCCCGTTCCCCGAGCCCAAGCACGGCCGCCACTTCTCCAGCGAATCCACGTACTCGCACTCCTCGACGGAGGAGGGCAGCCGGTCCTCGCACCGCGAGCGGCGCTCCTGGCAGGACCTGATCGAGACGCCGCTCACCAGCTCCGGCCTGCACTTCCTGCAGACGGTCCCGGCGGAGGCGGAGGGCGGCTACGGCGCGGGCCGGCCGGCCGTGTCCCCCGAGCGCCGGCGCCAGGCCACGCTGCCCGTCCAGCGGCGCCACCGCCACGACCGCGACGGGCCCTTCCCCCTGGCGGACAGCGAGCGCGGGCTGCAGCCCCACCGGCGCGCCCACAAGCAGCGCAGCCAGAGCCTGCCGCGCAACCGCGAGGTGCAGGCCAAGGGCAGCCTGCGCCCGGGCGGGCCCTCCGAGGAGAGGTCCGAGGACGACGAGGTGCCCTTCCCCCAGCACAGCTGCGGCGAGATGCAGGGTGAGCGCCGCCTCTCTCCCGTCGGTCCTGCGGGGCCCGGCCCGGCCCGGCCCGGCCCGGCCCGCTCTTCATGCCGGACTTCTTTCAGGAAGGCTGACGGGTGGATCAGCTACACGAAGCCGGTGGGCCAGATCCGCCGTTTGCAGATCGTCTTGTGTGCCGATCGTTCAGTCAGTCAGATGGTCAGTTGGCCAGGCAGTCAGTCAGATGGTCAGTTGGCCAGGCAGTCAGCCGGTCAGTCGGCCAGGCAGTCAATCAGATGGTCAGTCGGCCAGGCAGTCAATCAGATGGTCAGTTGGCCAGGCAGTCAGCCGGTCAGTCGGCCAGGCAGTCAATCAGATGGTCAGTCGGCCAGGCAGTCAGTCAGATGGTCAGTTGGCCAGGCAGTCAGCCGGCCAGGCAGGCGGTCAGTTGGCCAGGCAGGGGGTCGGTCAGTTGGCCAGGCAGTCAGCCGGTCAGTTGGCCAGTCAGGCGGTCGGTCAGCTGGCCAGGCAGGTGGTCAGCCAGGCGGTCGGTCAAGTTGGCCAGGCAGGTGTTCAGCCGGCCAGTCGGTCAGTTGGCCAGGCAGGTGTTCAGCCGGCCAGTCGGTCAGTTGGCCAGGCAGGTGTTCAGCCAGTCAGTCAGTTGGCCAGTCAGGCAGTCGGTCAGCCAGGCGGTCGGTCAAGTTGGCCAGGCAGGTGGTCAGCCGGCCAGTCGGTCAGTTGGCCAGGCAGGTGGTCAGCCAGCCAGTCGGTCAGTTGGCCAGTCATGCGGTCAACCGGTCAGTCAGTTGGCCAGTCATGCGGTCAACCGGTCAGCCGGTCGGGGCAATAACTCCAGACGCCAGTGCCGTCAGAGCTGAATCCCCCGCCCGCGTGTCCGACTCCTCTCGTTCTGCCCCTGCCAGAGAGCCGGCGCGAGGGGGAGACCGGCGACGAGCTGCAGGAGCTCTACCGCACGCTGGAGCAGGCCAGCCTGTCCGCCTTCGGAGAGCAGCGCCCCTCCACCAGGCAGGAGTTCCGCCGCTCCTTCGTCAAGCGCTGCAACGACCCCGTCATTAACGACAAGCTGCACCGCGTCCGCGCCCTGCGGAGCACGCTGAAGGTAAGGCTCTGGGCGTGGGGGGCCGGGGGGCCGGGGGGCCGGAGGGGGGGGGGACACACCAGCTCGACATGCGGACCCCAAAGAGGGGCTTGTTTCCCATCGGTGGGTCAAATCGCCCGCCCTGTACTCAGACTGGCAGCAAAGAGCTGCGTACGGAAATATCTGAAGTTAAAACTACTGCAAGCAAGTGGCTTTTCAGTTTTGATCAGCTACAGTTGAAAACAAAATAGCCGCAAGAGCTCCTGTAAGAGAGAGCTAGGTTATCTGTAAGTCTCAGTGGGGCCGTACCCAAACAACTGTGCTCCTGCAAGTACAGCTGACGCTGCAGGATGCCCCTGCTTACTGAGGATGTCTCTGTTTGAAAACGACGCATTTGGCAATAAGTACCTCGGGCTCCGAATCTGTAGTTCCTGCAGAAAAAGCCAATGTCTAGCTAGCTAGTATACATTTTTTAATTAGGTATAAGGCTCCTGCACGTGTCTCCTGTCCACTGAAAGAAACTTAAATTCTCCCTTTATGTGCTCACCAGTCTTGAGATATGTCAGCGCAGGTGGGCGCGGTGGGATATTGACCTGTTTTATCGGTGTCCACCTCTCTGTCCTGTCAGGCGAAGGAGGGCGACCTGGCCATCGTCAGCCAAGTCCTGGACGACCCCCACCTGACCTCCAAGAAGTTCCGCGAGTGGAAGCAACGGCACCACGAACTGTTCATGGACATCTGCGAGTTCAGCTCGGCGCCGCCCCGGGACGGCCACGAGGGGGCGCCGGAGCTGTCGCCGCTGAGCCTGCTGGTGACGCACACGCACTCCTTCATCGAGACGCACGTCTGAGGCACCTCCGGGAGGGGAGAGGGGGTCACCGGGCCTGCTGCCAGCTCCCAGACAACGCCACCAAACCCCCTAACAAACCCCCCACCCCCACCTAGCTCCTGCTCCTCAACACCCCCAGAACACCCCCTCCCCCGAGAGAAACTGAAAAGACCAACGAACACCCCCCAACCCCCAACCCCCCCACACCAGGCTGACCGACCAAGCAACCACTGTAATATTTGTAAATAATGTATTCAGAACAAACAGGAAAAAAAAAAGTTATTCTGTAAATAGGTTGGAGATAAATCGCGCCACAGGATGCCTACTGCATGCTTGAAGAGAAAGTATTATCCTCCCTTTTGTCTTCTGAAGAAAGGAACAAAAAAGTACTTTTTATTTCGGTTCTGCTGTTGTGTAGCACTATGTGCATTTTTTTTTTCAATTTTCTTCAGTTTCTGTTATTTATTTTTTTTTAATCAGTATTTTTTTAGCTGTAGAAGAGAGGGAGCAATGTAGCAGCAATACAGAAGGGAGTCTCTCCTGCCACGTCACTGTACCACTGTACTAAAGCTTGCAGTTCAACAGCTCTCACCAACTAAGACAGATTTTTATATATATATTTATACAATTCCGACTGCTAGGATTCATTGTTTTTAAATACTGTAGACAGAAATGAGAGATGGCCCAGTGTGAAAAGCAAGGGGGTGCAGGTTTCAAGGGAGCAGCAGGGCTCCGAGGATCCCTAGAGTTACCACCTTATCTGCTGGACAGCTTTCTGAAGTAAAATAAAACATTTCAAAGTAATGCATGAAACGAGCACCACAGGGGGACAAAATATAACTACACAAGAGAGGGGGGGGGGAGTGTTATTTTTATTTGCCTTTAAGCATCTCTTTAAAACTGTGAACTACCCTTGTGAATGCAATCTTCAGATTCTGGTGGAATCCTTAAAAAAAAAAAACTTTTTACAAAATCTGGAGGAAAAAAACATAACAACAAAAAAAAACATAACACTGTATTGCCTGAAAGGTCACTGTTGCTTCTGCCTGTGCATTGCGCTAGGGGGCGCCCTCCTGGCCTCAGCCTGAACTCCGGACTCAGGTTTGGGTTCTGTGGAGACAACTTCGCGTTCTTCCGTTTTTAGGGATTTGGTTGTTTTTTTTTTGGCCGAGGTCCTCCCCGGTGGGGCTGAACCCCACCTGGATTCGGAGAAATTTAGGAGTTAAAAAAAAATTGAAGCACCGTGGAAGACAAGTAGTTGAGCGTTGTGCAGTTCCTTCGGAGTCGGGCGGGGGCTGGCTGTGGAGGAGCGGTCTGTCCAGTGATGTTCGGCACGGCTTTGAACGCACTCAGAAAGCTGAGGGGAGCAGAAGCCAGTCTCACTTCCTTCTCTGAGCCACGGAAAATATGGGCACCCCCCCCCCAGTTACTTCCCAGTCAACAGTCTCACACACTTAGGGTCCCCTCCGCTGAATGAGGAAGGAGAACTCGGGGGACCCCCTTTGACGAATAAGCACACGCGCTCGGACACAGGGTCCTGCTTATTCGCTTGCCTGGTTCTTTTTCCTCTGACCTCCGCTGAGGTGTCATTTCTGGGGCAAGGCTACAGCCCTGTGGTGAAACAGGGGTAGTGCTTTAGACAGGTTTATCGTTATGTTAATCAGTAGTTTGAATAAGTGCAAGAGACTTAACCCTATTTCCGTCTTGTCCGATTCATATTTTCTGCAGTACAAGCGCCAGAAAGGCAGGGGTTAGGAACTGACCGTGCGAGTACTACGGTGCATTAGCAAGATTTTGGATTCAGACAATAGCTGCAGCTTTAAAATATACATGTACAGTATATCTCGACCTATAATATATGTGTATATATGTGAAAATGTATACCACTGTGATGCCAAGAGAGCTGGAGTGCACTTTTGCTGAAGAACGGTTTAACGCGTCATTCATTACGGCCTGAAAAAAACAGGAACAGGAGCAGGAAGAGGCTAATGTCTCAGCACATGGATGGGTTTGGCTACAGCCTCAGCCTCAGGGTCCAAAAAAGCTCTGATGTCCTCGGTGCCGCAGTTAACGAAAAGCCCTTCTTGTCTTTGCACAAGCCACAGCTGGCTCCGCTGCTTGTCTGGGCCTGCGCCGGCCCGCGTTTCACTCGCTCGGGCTCGAGGCTCCTGGCGAGCTGCTGCCGCGCTGCAGGACTCCACCGTGAGGGCTAGGGGCCCCTAGGCGCAAGCAGCCAATCTTAAAAGAACAGCTTAAGGGGACAATGAGCATTCCTCTGTGAGCGTCCACCACCACCCCCCTCCAGGCCTTGGGCGAGAAGTTTCCCAGACCCTGAGGCTGCTCAGCTGTAGAGAAGAAGAAACGGAGGTGTGCTTTTGAGCCTCCTTTCAACCTTCAGCCTCCTTCTTCTCCAGCCGGCTCTTCCCACCCCCTGCAGGTGTAGCTAGGAAGCCGATCAGACATCAGACATCAGACGGGAAGGAGGATGACAGGGAGCGCACACTGGACCTTGAAGGCCCCGCCAGCCCTGGACGGGCCAGCAACACGGCCCAAAACCGCAGGGCTCGTTCTGTGGTCCTCTGACCCGCCGAACGAGCTTTCGTGTTCCAGCTCAGCCTTGCTGAGAACATGGAAAGGTAAATGAAGACTCTGCTCACCTGATAACTGGGACCCTGTCGGCAACCGAGGCGGAGATTGCCCTCTGTGGACTGCGCGCCCGCTGCTTGTTTTTGGGGGGGGTGGGGGGGCTGCGTTGCTACGCCCGTTTCAATCCACTTACTTCCCTCCCCCCCCCCCAGCCCTGACATCCCTCCATCCCAACCCAGAAGCCAGTAGCGCTGCCGTAACCGGCCCGGAGCTTAGAGCATGCCAATCAGAAAAGGAAACCTCCCTGCTATAGTGATCGGCACACGTCCTGCATTTGTAGAGATCTCAATTTCTCCCCCCCCCAATATAAATAGTGACATTCTATTTTTCCTTTTTTAAAAGACGATCTATTAAAGGCATAGATTTGCATTTTAGGCGCAGACTGTCCCGTTCTTCCTCTCTGTCTGTGTGTCTTAGGAAACTGTCCGAAAGGGACTCCACTGTGTGCTATTTCCAGGGTATACACCTCATGGTACATTGCACAGATGTGTAAGATGTAAGTTGCACTGCGACATTAAAAAAAAAGGAACATATTGCTCTTTTTTCAAAGATATTAACTGTTATTCTGTACATTAACTGATTTCAAAAAAAGAGAGAGAAAGTAAATGACATTTATTCTTCCTAAAATTTAAAAGTAGCCTTCTTTTGTTTTCAGAAATATTTAAGAATAAATTACAGATTGTAAAACTTCGGTTGTAAACTTTGACTTCGACAAACAATTCTCTGCACTAATAAAACTGAAACGAACGGCCAGTTGTTATTATTCAAGGTGCGTTTCAATCACTGAAGCTGCGGGAGGAACTACTGGGAAAAAAACACTCAACACCTGTTTTCGAAATATAAACTCCCAACATTTTCACACTCTTGTGTGAATATCATGTGGCATTAGGCACATCTGATAGGTTATAGACTTTGTTATATTGATGTTGTACTGTAACGCCTAGTATATTGTACAGAAAATATGCAAAGTCTTACAAACTATTAGTTCAGAACTATAAACATACCATCATCAAAAACAAATATAACTTTTTTTAGTTTCCAATGCGCTTGCCTGCCAGTAAATGGATTTTAAGCTCTACCACTGTGAAAGCTGGCTTCTTGCAGAACTGAGAGGTGACAGTGGGCGTTATTGATCAGCATAACATTTTCTTCTAGATATTAAATGTTTCAGAATGTACAAAGACCCAATAAATGCAAAGGGTTATACTGGTCTACTGGAACACGTTGGGGCGCCCATTGTATTGTAAATGAGATTACTTCAGAACTCAAGACATGACACTCCATAAAATAGTCTATTCATGAGCCTTGGATATTTCCAAAAGTTTTTGTTTAATAAAATACAAGATATTTCTTAAGTGCAATGTGTGCTGTACAGAACGGTCAGTAGCCAAATGCCTACAAAAGCCAGCAGCAGTCACAAACAGTGGAATAACACTTAAGAGTGAGCTACACCCTCACACACAAAGGATCACAAACACAAACTGAACAAAACATCAGATGATGCTAGACATCACACTTGGGTGAAAGTGCTATTAATAAAACAAAACTAAATGTTTTTATTACATCTTTTTAGTGTCAAATTACAGTCTTTTCTCCTCTTGGTCACCAGGCTAAACAAACAGCTGGACTGCTAAATGGCTGCCAAGAACATCTGGCCTTTGTCAGCAAGGTTTGCAGCTGTGCTTGGCTCCAGTTAGCTGGCAGGTCACAGACCATACCTGCATACAACCCTGCTGCTACACAAACATCTTGGACACTGTGCACACTCCCTTCGCCTGCGCTGCACAGACACAACTCAATGTTGACTCTCTCCTGACGTGCCAGTCAGCTTGTTCTAAGCCAGCAGTAGCTTTTATCTTTATGGAGGCACCGGGGAGGAACACCTGACAACGATTCAATCAGCCCTGCCGGGTGAATGAGATGACTCGGGGGTCACTACACTCATTCACCACTCGCGTGTGGGTTCAATTCAGCTGGTGAGGTCAGGTTTTGGGAGCTTCTGATAAATGCGCATTAAAGATTCCTAAATGACAAGATTGTAATCTTTTCTCCCAAACGAATCAACAGATTTGGCATTAATATCAAAGCTGTTGTAATAGAGAATGATCGCAAGGGCTTCAAGCATATTTGCATTGCTCAGTTAACCTACGCGTGTTGCAGTTTCCTGTAGACGGTGTCTCAGATGTTTGCATGGCAGCATGTGTAGGGACACATTCAACACAAGGACAGATTGCCCTGGGAGCCCAAGACACACCCATGAAGTTAAGAGCCGCTCAGCAGCCCAGGAAAAGGAACAAGGTTGCCCAGAACTGGCAGGATTTACCACACAGCAGCCTGTGTGCAGTAATGGCACTTCAGAGCAACACCTGTGCGCCCCACGGGGAGACTCCAAGGGCCAGAGCTGAACGTCCTAGACACCCCTTTTCCTCTCCCCTGACCCCCCTCCCCACCACCACCAACACATTGTACAGAATAATGTCGCAGGGTTACACGATTTCTGGACACCACTCATTTTGTGTGATTTTTCTCTCCTAAGACATGCTAAGGAGCTCTAGCACTGAAACCCTCAAAATGCCTCTCTGCTGGCCAATATCACGAATTCCTTCTAGTTCACACCACATGTTCAGAACATACCAGATCTACCATTTTCACAGTACCACTGAGAAAGCCAAGAGGGAGAAGAGCGCTACATTTCCCAGATACAGTCAATTTTTTTACTTTTTACCTTTTTTACTGACACACAGTAGAGACAACCGGCATGTAATTCCTAAGCATGTCCACAAGGGGGACTGCTGCACACTACAGGCTCGACCCGGGAGGACTTTAGCAACATGCAATTCCCCAGAACTACCACTAGATGGCCATATAGCAAAACAGCAATTCTGGTTGGTTAACCTCAAAGAGCACATATATTACTATAGTACTAAAGTATTATTAGTCAGTATTAGTCCTGAGCCTGAAGAACAGCAGGAGCTGAATTAATGTGCAACTTCACTGGTCAAAATCACAGCTGTTTTCAGGCCTTTAACCCTCAGGGCTCTCCAGAACCAGCAGAGAGACACATTGTTAGAAAATGGACATACTGTCCATCCATTTTTTGGGGGAGGGGGGAAGTGCCTACATGCACTTTCACAGAATTCCCATGAGGGGGGGACGTCTTTGCAACACAACCAGAGGGCTGTTCCACTCCTTCCTACCACTGGAGGGCAGGATAGAGCATTTCTCAGGGCAGAAAACCGTGCACATGATGACAGATACAATCCCAACACCAGCTCCCAGACCCCTACCGTTTTTAGTCCTTTCTGCTCACTAGACACCTCTGCCTGTGCGGTGAGCAGTGAGCAGCGAGGGAGACAGCGGGCGGAGAATCGACTGTACGACGCCAGCGCTCTTCTCTCGTGCTCCAGCCAGCCCGTTCAGCTGCACGCCAGGCCGGGCGCGGGGGGCGCGGGGCCCGGCGTCAGCTCGCCAGGGCAGGGGCCAGTGTTGGACACCTCCTGTGCCAGCTGCAGCAGTGTGGGCAGAATGTCCTCCTCCTCGCAGCCCTCCTGCGGGGCTCCGTACTGCACCATCTCCGCTAGGAGAGAGAGCACCAGCAGAGCAGGATTTCAGAACTCCATCCCCTTCCTATCGCTGCCTTATCTCGTCCACTCGGCTTCGAGCCCGATTGGTGCTTATCGACCACGCTCTTTTCCCATGCTTGTGCAATTCAGATGGTAGAGATCTGACTCTGTCCTGAGGTCGTTACTCCTGACCTGGCTGCAGGCAGTTTAAACAAACGCCTGCTGTTGTCTGTGTCGCCTCAGGAAGAGCCACTGGGCCACAAGTGGATAAACACCCATTCATGCCAATAACATGGCTGGACTCAGACTAAAAACCCTCTATAACACAGCTGTAATTCAGGGCTCTGTGGGAAATACACCTTGCGTGTGTCTCCTTCAGTTACAATTCAGTTTTCTTTACAATTAAAACTCATTTCCAACCTTCGCTGGACTGTGCTGCGAATCCATGCGAACATGATTTCTTTTAACAATAAATAAAATCTAATACTTTGGTTCAAACCAATCAAAAACATACCAAGTGACCCCAGCTGAAACAAACACAACAAAAGGTCTGGTCTGGGTCTGCGTCAATCAGAAAGCGACTGTCTCGCAGCCCCAGGCTGAAGACCAGAGTTAAACTCCGTTACCTTTGATCTTCTGCGGCCGTGAGTGACCACGGTCCTCCTCTGCACTCTCAGAGCATCTCTGGGGAAAGGAAACACTGGGGTCAGGGGGCTGCCCATGCGGACCACTAGCACAGACTCTCCTCCTGTCCTCAGCTCCGTGCAGTGCAGTGTAGTACTCAACTGTGTGCCATTCTTACACAGCAAAGCCAAGACCGCTCCCACCCTGGACAACACAGTGCTCTCCCCAGCCCGCGCAGCGGTTAAGATCGGGAACAGCAGGAGCAGTCTTGCTGCAGTGTGGGAATCCTTTAACCCTTTAATGACCGCAGACGCTCAGGTCAAGGGTACAGCAGACTGAGAAGTGACTGAGCCGGTCTTTTGCCAGGCGAGCGATAATCCCTCTTTCCTGTACAGCAGTTCCCAGGAGCGGGGACCACCTGGGCGAGCCGTACCCCGCACTCACCTTGAGGAGCTGGTCTTCCTCTGCGTCCAGGTAGGCCGAGCTCAGGAAGGACGTGGGGCTGAAGAGCTGAGGGGATGGGAAGAGAAAAGAATAAATCCTCATGCTGCTGTAAAATGATCACCTCGCGTTGAACAGCATTTGGAAAAAAGCAAGCGCCAGTTTTAATCTTAACCAAAGTGGCAGTCTTTTGTCTTCTGAAACGGAAAACCACACAGAGGCCCAGCTATCATGAGAAGCCTACGAGTTTAAAGCATGCTTTCCGAGGAGAATTTATCAGACTGGAAGTTTAAAACTATTTCATTAATAAGGGTATCAAGAAACTAGAACAGCCAGTCATCCAGAGCAATGGCACGGTGATTTAGGGGTCAGTCTTGTAATTCAGGTGCTGGTGGACTGAAGTAACACAGTGGGCAAAGCCTGGCAGAGCTAGTCAGGGCGATAGCCATTTGTCCATTTGCAAAAACCCGCACAGATCCTGAGACTCCAGGCCACGGATCAGTAGGTCTTCTGCGCGAACAGCCACACAGGCGCGCCGTTTTTACACAGGAGAGCCGAACTTGCCTCTCGGAGCAGATCCAGGCTGGGGCGCGAGGCGTCGGGGGAGGAGGGGACCTGCGGCTGGCTGGAGTCGATCGCGTCCAGGGCATCGGTCAGCTCGGCCCTGGAGAGGTCAGGGGGAGGAGAGCAGAGCACAGAGTCACACCCGCCACCCTCTGGGCATCTCTGCAGAAGGCTGGATTAGTATTCGCACGACTGCAGGTTAAAATCCCAGTCTCGCGTAGGCCCGTTTCTGAAATTCCTAAATTTGCCCGGCATTCTGCTCCGTCCCACGCTCAAGATGCGAGTCCAAAACATCTGAAGAATTTGAAAAACGTGGGTGCGTGTGTGACCGTCGGGGTTCGGCGCGGGCTCATGCCCTCGCCGCTTGGTCCCGCAACACCTGGGCGCGAACCCGGGTCTCCGGCGTAACGCAACAGGCAACCAGCCGAGTGAGCTGAAGGGAGACCTCCCCCAGCCCAGGCGGCTGAGGTCCCTGCCACATGCAGGGAGGGCGATGACGTCACCGTGTCCAAACCAGCTCTGCTACATGTGATTAGACAACAGACATTCCCAGATGGAGAGTTAAGATGAGAGCAAGAAAGGCTCTCTTTACGTGAAGGGAAGTGGGAGTGTGGCACAAGCTGCCCAGGATGGATCCTTTCAATAAAAGGTTCAATTAGCTACTAACTACCGAATGGGACAGACGGCCTCGTCTTGTTTGCAACGGTGCTGTTCTTAGTGGCTTGTGGGTTAGAATAAGGCGGATACTCTGACCTGTGTGACAGAATCTTCATATTAGCCACGACAGACTTGTCTGCTCTCCCAGGAAAACAACCTCCATTTTTTTAGCAGTTTGGGCAGCGGAGATGAAAAGGAGCATGCCTACCTCTCGCTGGCACTCTCCTCTGGCCCACCAGGCATGCAGTCGTCCAGCAGCGCACTGCAGAGGTCCACAGGATTGAGGGGCGACAGCGGGGTGCTGTCCAAGCCCTCTAGGACAATGGCCTCCGTCAGCAAGGGCCTGTGGCTCACGTGTAGGGGGCTGTCCGCACAGCGGAGGGAGGAGAGACATATAAAAACACAGCCACAACACTCAAGGCACACTTCCACATGCACACCTTGGTTGAAGGCCAGGTGAGCACAGGAAAAGCAAGACAAACCCCTCTGTGGATGGGCATGGAGCAGGAAAACATGTAAGAACGTGCCTAGGAAACCTATAACAGCTTCCTGGCCACAGTCTTTCAGTGGAGACCTGCACGCCATCAGCATGATTTACAAGTTTCCTGATGAAGCAGCTCTTGCTATGACAGAATCAGAGAAACTTCTAAGGACTCCTAAGAGCTTTTGAAGTGAATTATACAATACCTGGTTTCAATCCACAAAGATCTGACCCCCCTGTGATCATGTTACAAGTTCTTACGTCATACATCTCACCCCCCTGCCACCCACCAACATTAGTGACACAGTCCTTGTTGACATCATCAGCTTACCACAGAATGACCAGAATTACACCACGCTACCTTAACACAGCCCCCTTGTGAAGACATGACACGACAGTCCCTAACCGAGAGAAGCTCGGAACGTGTGCAATTTCAGTACCCAGGATCAGGAAGAGAATGAGGTTGCGGTTTTAGTTGTGTTAAGTAGGGAACTATAGGATCTGGGATAGGATATAGGATAAGGGAGACCAGCAGAGAGCATTAAGGAATTCAAGGGAAATGTAACAGAAATCCACACTGTATATAGGTTCACACAAAAAAACACAGAACCAGCATCAGCACAGGGGTGAAAAGCAGCAGAGGCCTGAGGCAGACATGACTGTTATGCTGTGGCTGGAGGAATCTGCTCTAAGCACTCCCAAGACTCCCCAGTGTACACAGGACAGGACTGGTTTTTGGCACACACAAAAAACGATATAAAATGTTTTAACACTGAAGCAGTGGAGCAGGCAAGTGTACACAGGACAGCTGCTGCCCAGTTCCACTGTTCTCATCCCAGTTGTACAGGTGTGGAAAAGGTCTTTCAAATGGAAAAGAAATCAACATGGGCATGGACTGCCCCAGCTGCCCCCGATGGAGAACTCTCCAGATTCCCACAAAGCCCTGTCCAGATCACCCTTCCCATGATGCACTGGATGGTTTTCAGCAGCTGCAGCGACAGGAAGAATTCACGGCCTGGTTTCTGGGTCTCCCTTTGAAAGCACTGGGAGGAAAGCCCTTAACAAGATCGGGGAGAAGAACTGAAAACCCACTTACCACATCAGGACGACTCTTCGAAAGGAATGAGCGCAGGAAAAAAGGGGGCTTATCTACACAGCTGTTTTCTCACTGTTAGCCTTTAAATCTTTTACTTTATGTCTGACACTGGAAAATAAACGGAGTTATACTCCCAAGGCCGCAGAGGTTGGTTTTCAGTAGCAAGCACGCATAAACACACACACACACATAAGGACAAAAGGCAGCAATGCAGAAAGCACACCAAATATGAACCTGGTGATGGTGAATTTCCCAAGATAGCAATACCATATTGCGCACTGGTGGTGACCTTCAACATCATCTCCCAGATCTGCAGACTTTCATGGGCGGCACTAGAACCCAGGCAGAGCTGCACTTGGGTGACGTAGCCTTGCTCTTGGACTGTAAACTCGGGTGACCTGGTTCTGCGTGTTTGGCTCAGGGAGAAACACAGACAGAACTGCTGTGTGGCTGCAGAAAAACCTCACGCACCCACCTAAACCTCAGAGACCAAGACTCAGGGAAGACTAAGGGGCAGATCCCGGTGGTGTCCCTGAGCGCACATGCACAGAGCAAGTACAGTGGGAGCAGGAAAGCCACCCCAGACAATCCGACCAGGACTGGGGCCAGATGCAAGACGAACAAGCACTGCGGGGAGGGCAGGAGGCACGCCTTTACACTGAGAGAGGGGAGTGCATGGAGCAAATCTCCAGGCCCTGCTACAGACGCAGCTGCTGATTTCTGCTGCGAAAAAGAAGTCAGAATTCCTTAAAGCTCCTGGAGAGAACAGAGGAAGCTCTTAACAACCCGACAAAAGGGAGGAAACCATCCCTATCCTCGGCCCTCTTCCACAACCCCGGCACCACTGCAAGAGTCAGACTGCCTGCCTGCAGGCGATCACACCTCCCTCGTCTCAGATTTTTACATCTAGTCCGGAACAACAGGACTGCAGCGGTATAAGGGCCTATCAGGCTTCTCTTCCCTCTCCTTTCACACTGAATGCAGTGTCTTGGAATATAACCAAGTTATTAACCAGGGTAAAGTCATTCATTGACTTCAGAAGGACTTCGTTCGAGCACAGCTTAGATCACTTTTAGATCAATGAACAAATAATGTGCTGTTACAGGTTTATCTTTTTTTTTTTTTAATTTTGCCCACAAGCTGTAGAGCTCTGAATTATTAAAGAACAGGGGTGTGAATAGCTGTGCAATCATGTTCAGACACGTTTTTTAATTCAAGGCTCTGCTGAAAATCCAGCACCCCCAAAGACACCCACAGACACCCACAGACACCCACAGACACCCACAGACACCCACAGACACCCACAGACACCCACAGACACCATCTCTCCTGTTACCTGCTGCCCCCGGGAGAAGACCCCTGGCACAAATCAGCTTCCCGCTGCTCCAGCAGGTCTGTGATGTCCGAGATGACCATGCCATTCGGATACACGCTGCCATTTTCAAAGGGTCCCAGGGTCTTGGAGCCCAGCTGGGGACACAACCCACAGGGAACTGAGCCCATGAGTCTGCTAACCACACAGAGCACACAAAGCAAAGACCCCGCCCACCAGCCACGCCCCCTCGCATCTCATTTACAAGACACTGCACGCTGTGTCATGGACTCTTTGGAGAATGTGACAAGTATTTTGCTATTAAATAAAACTTAACTAAGCATCAGGAAGAGATCTGTGCCTGAAAATTACATTTTTCAAATCTGTGATATTAATGTCTCTCCGAGGAATACCACTGGGGTATGTTTTACTTAAATAATGGATAGCGTGCCTGACCTAACAAGAAAGCACATCTTTAAAATAACACTATCATTGTTCATTAAAATCAACTATTATAATGATTAATTCACGTTTTTTTTTTAAAGTAGAAGACACCCTCACACAGAGAAGACTGAAACAAGGATGGGACGAGGTGTTTTAGCATTTAACTCTTATAGATCAAAGGTCAGCAAATTCCCGAGATGTTTTGTGCTCAATAAGTTTGAACAAGTGCATAAGACGTAGACAGCAGCCTAAGACACCAGATATTGTATTCCTGGGGTTGAAAATGCTCACGTTGAACACTGAACAACCAATGCTTGTCAACTCCAGAGAAGTCTGTGTCCCCACTCACCGGAATCCCGTGGAAAACTGAGGTCTCCTGGCTGGAGTCCATGGTGATTGGCCGGCTGTACTTGGGATGGGAGTGGGACAGTCCGGAATTGTCGATCATTAAAGGACTGCGGTAGAGAGGCAGACAAGTCACACAGGGCTGCTCAGGTTCAATGAAACAAAGCCACAGAAGATACTTCTTTCAGCATGGCTACATTGTCTACATTATCCCGGCAAGCAGGGGGCTCTTCTTGATCAGAGGAACATGCACACCTCGCTCGATCCAGAGAGCACACGCCCAGACAGAGCCGCAACGCGCACGGAGGTCAGGTATGAGGTGAAGATACGTACAGCTTCCTCTTTCTGCCTGTGATGCCTTTGGACTGGGCCATGCTGGCAATGAAATGAATAATCTAACAAAAGAAAAGAGAGAACCATTGGTGCCTCATCACTCCGTGCACGTGAAGTGCCTGGTGAAACTATCCAGCCCTTTCCTGTGGTGTCCCTTTTGGTGGCATTACAAATGAAGTATACACTTTTTTACAGAGAATAATTTTAATCAGATGTTGAACGCATAAGCTGAACACTTGTATATTGTTACGGTACAGAAAAGTAAAGGTAGTTAGCGATTCATTTTTTTTTTTGTATTTACAAATTTACAATAACCACAAAAGAAAAATAAAATAATTATAATAACCAATAATACTTATGATGAGTAAAAAAACAACAACAACTACAACAACAACAAAGGTTCGCGTATCTAAGGCTTTTGTCCATTAATGCACTTCCGTGACTTTTCAGTAGATTAAGCTGTTCTTATGATTTCCTTTTCAATTTGTGAAATTTCACCAAAGCGAAGTAACACCAGTGGCCAAGTTCGATGGCCAAAGTCCCTCGACGAACGGTAAATCCGAATATGAATCTGATCTATAAGTGAGGTGATCTAAAAAGAGTACTGAATCCCTCTTCTCTGCTCTCTCTCTCTTTCTTTACTCTTCCCGCCAATCAGTCGATCCCCCTTTTCTATACCTGGATCGAGTCTAGAAACTTCTAGACACCTCATGTGACCGTTCTAGAATATTCCAGTCAATAGTAGTAATTATTTACAGAAAGTTATATGAATTAGAAATGACAAACGTTCTGGCAAATACGCAAAGAATTATCCGTAACACTCCCCCTCTTGAAGAAAAGTAAGTTATTGTCAAGAAAACTTACATAAACCATAAACCAAAATGAAAGGATATGCAAGAACAAAACAAAATATACATGAGACTATCATATCGTACGCAGTGTGCAATCTGACAACATGAACAAATGATATTCTAGAGAGAGTCGGTAATTAAATTGTCTTTCCCATTAGTATGCCTTATGTCCAGATTATATTCCTGGAATATCAAACTCCACCTCAAAAATCTTTGGTTCTTATCTTCCAATTTATCAATAAACACGAGGGGGTTTTGAGCACTAAAGACAGTGATGGGTAGACTTGAAGAGGTAACGTTCACCTCAAAGTGCTGCAAGGCTAGAATCAGAGATCCACATTCTTTTTCAATGGTAGTCATTTCTCCGATTGTTGTTGAAAGTAAGATTGTTCGTGAAAAGTAACAAATCGGATGATCCACCCCTTCTTTGCCTTCTTGCAACAGAAGGGCACCAGCCGGAGCGTCCCTTGCATCAGCAGCTATTTTGAATTGTGAATTGAAATTTGGTGCTGACAAAACTGGAGCGCTTTTCAGAATGGCTCCAAGTTCTCCGAACGCCCTTTCACGTTCTCCTGACCACACAAGTGTAATATTTTTTCTTCGTGAGTCAGAGGCTCAGTAATAGAAGAGAAATTTGGACAAAGTTTTCTGTAATAACCAGCCATACCAAGAAAGCGCAGCAGTTGTTTCTTACCCTCAGGACTAGGGAAAACAGAAATAGTACAGACCTTAGCATCAGTAGGTTTAACCTGACCCTGGCCGACAATAATCCCGTCCTAAATAATTTAAACCGGCACATCCAAATTCACTCTTGGTGAGGTTGATCGTAAGCCTGGTGTCACTCGGTCGTTCGAGAATCCTCCGAGATCACTTCTCACGTATGACTGTAAAGCAGTACGTCTGCAATGTAGGCTTCACAACCACTGAGACCAGAAATGATGTTGTTGGCGAGACGTTGAAATGTTGCCGGTGCATTTTTCATGCCAAACGGCATCACTTTATACTGGAAGAGTCCATCTGGTGTAACCAAAACTGAGATTTCTTTAGCACAGTCCGTAAGAGGAACTTGCCAAAATCCTTTGAGTAAATCAAATTTGGTTACAAATTTGGCATTCCCCATCTTATCAATACAGTCATCGATGCGAGGGATTGGAAATGTGTCTGTCTTAGTCAAACTGTTAACGTTCCTGTAGTTGGTACACATCCGGTAGCTTCTATCAGGTTTTGGTACAATGATGCACAGAGAGCTCCAATTGCTTTTGATAGGTTCAATTAGGTAATTGTCAGAAAGATACTGAATTTCATCATGTACCTTTGTTTAATGGGATTCAGTCTTTAAGGATTGTTGTTTCACTGGTAAAGAATTGCCAACGTCAACATCGTGAAAGATTTTGTCAGTCCTGGTCGGAACATCTGGAAATGTTCGAACTTGTGAAGAATCTGTTTCAATTGATCCCGGTCATATTGTGGAAGATGCGACAATTCTGAGTCCAGATTTCAAAGAATTTCTGATTTTTCCAGCTTTGCTGAGACGGAAGGAACATAAAAGTTTTCACAAAAATCATTTTCAGCCTGGCAGGGTCAGAACTAACTCAATTTACAGGATGTACATTCTTAGCACTATTTCTGTCTGCATAAGGCTTTTTAACATGTTCACATGACACAATCTTTTCTGTCTGTGCCTGTCAGGGGTTTTTAAAACATATTTTAAATCACTTAATTTTTTGTCAATAACAAAAGGACCAAAATCCCCATCTTCGAGTGGTTTTCTAGGAACAGGATGTAAACCAAGTACGCTCTCACCAGGTGCAAATTTACGTTCAATTGTGCTTTGATTTTTGAGTTGATTTAAGATTTTCTCTTGCTTCTTCACATGCCTTTTTAAGTCATGTGCGAAAGTCTGAAACATACTCAAGGAGATTCAAATGCTCGTCGTCATCAGACAAGAATTTCTCTACAAGGAGCTCAAGTGGCCCTCTGACCGTAGGTCCGAAAACGAATTCAAATGGACTTAAACCTAGCGATTCTTAAACAGTCTCCCTAACAGCAAATAAAAGCAAAGGAATTCCTTCATCCCACTATTTTTCAGCATCAAAGCAAGTCCGAATCACGTTGTTAACAGTTTGGTGAAACCTCTCCAGAGCACCTGACTTTCAGGGTGGTAAACAGGAGACCTATACTGCTTAATGCCTAACTCATGCCTTACTGACAGGAAGTCAGAACCCTGGCCAGATTGAACTGATTTAGGAAGTCCAAATAATGTGAAAAATGTCATCAAGGCTTTTATAACGGTCTTAGTCTTACCGTTTCTTAGAGGTACAGCCTTCGGGGAATCCTTGTAGACGCACACATGAAATAAAAATCGCTGACTTTGAGACCACAATTCTAAAGATATGTCTACGCAATCAAAAAATTAAATTAGCCTGGTAAAAGTCTATATAAAGAATTTTACAAAGTTTTTTTCAACAGTGGTTGATTCAGTGCAATTACAAGCCCAGTCCCTGCCATCCAGCTAAAAGCATCCAAACCTATGTCATTTTGTTTCCTGCTCTGGTCACTCGGACAGCTTGAAAATGACAAACCAGGAAGATCGGGATGTGCATCACGTGGTCAGAGTTCCTTGTGAGCCGACTGCCACCCTGCACTCAGGAGCCACGGGCTGCTCCTCACCTTGCGGATGACTTTGTGCTGCTGCTGGTATTTCTGCCGCAGAGAATCCACCTCGTTCCACAGGCTCTCGTTCTCCCTGGCGGGTAGGAAAAGAGACACAGCAGTCGCACCTCCGGCTGAACGAGTCACACACCTGCTGGCCATTTCAAATCGAATCAAATCAAAGTGTATTTATCAAATGCACAGCACAAATGCACAAATACAGCGTGCAGCAGTAGTTGCTGGCAATGAAATGTCCTTTCTGCGAGCTCACAAAAATCACAAGAATCACAACAATCACAAAATCCACAAAATTAAGGTTACGAAAATAAGATAACATAATAATAGATGTAATAGAAATGGAATAAAACTCAATATGAGTAGAGCTGCTATGTGTCCATGGTGTATGCAATATATACAAGTAGTGCAGTTATGCTGAATACAGTGAAAACTGTGTGTCCATGTAGCCATTACAGGTGATTTGCTAAAGGAGCTGCAGGTTAACAGCCTTATTGCCTGATTTAGCAGTCTTATTACCTGAAAAAAAAGTCTTATTTATGAAAACTGTGGCCGTCAAAACATGCCGGTATTAATTGGGCCATCTCAGCTGCTGCCCTTGAAACTAAGAGAAGCCCTCAAGCTTTTCCCACTCGTGGCGTTAAGACGAAATACTGAAAAACACGTAAATCTCCTTTCAGGAATCTGCAACTTCATTTGGAGCAAATTGGTGTTAAGCTGCTTCACTCAGGCAGTGCTTTTTATTACGCCAATCGTCGTTTTCCCCAGACCGGAAACACAAGACCGCATACCATACTGAGAAAAGCCTGCGGCGATCTACAAGAGTGAACAACCAATCAGATAAATCCGACGGGAGCAAGCAGAAGATGCACGTCAGCACTGTTTTTAAGAGCGATGGGCTTGATGGCCGGCTGTGTGAATTTTCAGCACTACTCTGCACAAAGGAAGCCGGCACGGCAGGGGGCAGTTCACATAGGGGCCGCGCAGGGAACGAAGCGGACCAGCTCACCGTTTGATAGCCAGAAGCTTGGAGTCCGCCACTTCCTGGCAGCACTGCACCTGACGGATGTCGAGGAGGATCTGGGAGAACTCCTGCTGCTGCTTCATCCTTCCCTCCTCCCCTCCCCGGCTAATAGACACCTGCAGGGCGGCGCCAGTGAGGCAGAACCCGGGGGGGGGTGAGTGAGCACACGCATTAGGACTGGGGAGGTTTCAAACAAACAGTACATTAACACCCCCATCTGCAGGGCAGGGAGCTACGGCATCTTGAATTCATAAATGCTTTGGATTTAAACGCCAGTCCCATACCAGCGTGGGCCTATCTAAAGGTTTTCAGAACCACGACAAGACTCTCATTTCCGACGGCAACTCCAGGGCTGCTCAGTGGCGCAGCCGATACGGTGGACGCTGGGGGCTGCAGCACGGCCGTCCCTGCTCCCCCTGACAGCTCCCTCGGAGTTTTCTAACCAAGATGGGAGCCATCAGGCGTGGGCATGCAGCCGGCCTGCTGAAACACACGCCTGCGCATACAACTACCCACCTTCCTCTTTATGCGGTCCAGGAGGTGGAGCTGCCCACACTGAAAGTGTGGGTGCCGGAACTCCACACTCTCCTCCCTGTCCCGGGGCAGACCTGCATCCGCATGCGCCATCTTGTGGAAGCCATCTGCAACAACAAGGGAGGACAACCGGTTTAGACGAAGTCGGATATTAATTAATAATAATATGGATATTGCAAGAACCCATCTCTCCTGATCCATTCTATTGGAGGGATGGGCCTGCTTATACTTTTTTTTACTTGGCAGGTAAGTAGCTCACACGTGTAAATTTAGTCCCTAGCGGTCCCAAAGGGATGCACTGCAGCGGAGTGGACCTTTCTGGTGCACGTCCTGCTAAATCATTTGCTTCTTCGCAAGGACAAAACGTGTTCCGCTTTTGCCGCGACACAGGCCCTTAGAACAACTCCATTTTTCAGGTTTTCCCCGCAAACAGACAGGCAGCCCAAGCTTCAGAGCAAACCGCTCCGATGCAGACGTCGAAGGAGGAAGGCTTAGCATCGGCAGTCCGGTCAATTATCAGCAGTGCACCATGGCTGTATACTGCACCCCCCCTCCAAAGCCCACAGCACCCCAGGCGGCGAGACGCACACATGTTGAGCTGCCGAACGAAGCTGGCCATGTTGTTGTGCTTGAAGTAGAGAGGCAGGATCTCCTTGGCGAAGCGGCGCTCGTTGGAGACCTGGAAGCAGGAGCCATTCTGCAGAAAGAGGGAGAGAGAGCGAGAATTTTATCTCGCGGTCCGGCAGCGGAGGGGGGCTATGGACCTACTGGCTGCTCTGCTCACTTGCTCACTGCCAGGCGTCCAGCAGCTGGGCTCTCGCTCCGGCCAGGACAAGACTGCAGAGCTGGCAGCCTCTGCCCTCCCGCCACACTGCGCTGCCCAGCTCCCTGCTCGAACTCATGAACGTCAGAGAGCCGATCACATCACTAAAGTCGTGGTCTGACTGAAGTTTCTCCTGTGGGACTGAAGGCCGGAGGGTCACCTAACCCATACATAAGGCCGAGATTTTATTTCTAATCCGTGACCATTGTGCTACTGTGATTATATAGCCAGGATTCTTTAACACACCTCTCGGGGGGCCTGTTCCTAAACCACCCTAGAAATCACCGGGCTGCACAGCCACCTCGTGCGCCTGCCACCAGCGATCAGAGGGAAGCCGCCTGCTGCAAGAACAGCAGTGCTATCCAAGCAGCACTTCGGGCGATCGCTCGTTCACAAACGGTCCTCCTGACTCTCCAGCTGAAGAGGCCTTAAAGCTTACTGAAGTCCCGGGCCGCGAGCCCAGGAAGACCCCTCTCCGCTCACCCTCCGCCAGGACGCTTCATGGCCTCTCCAGGGCTGGCCACAGCCGCTCCGTGCGCACGGAGATCCCCTGGGGCTCTGGGAAGTGGGTCAATCCCCAGCGCCCAGCCGAGCGCCGCTGACCGCGGTCCTCGCTGAGGCCACCGAGCCTCCGGTACAGGACGTTCCCTGGCACTGCCCTGAGAGGCGCGCTGGGAAACCACTGCCAGGGCTGGATGTGAAGACGCCGAGGCTCACGGCGAGGATATTGGGAAGCACAGCAGGGGTCAGGTCCGCACGCTTGGGCTCAGAGACCCTCTCTCTCTCTCTTCAAAACATTACCTGACTGTATCTTCAGCCAATGTCTACTGACCGCACCCAGAAAACCAAGCCAAACACAGCAATTAATACTACTACTACTACTACTGAGGTGGCGTCTCGAACCCAAGCTGGTCCATTGCCTCACCCACTTAGCCTCCTCCATCGCATCCTATCTCTCCAGGCATCTTCAGCGATTTCCGCCTTGTCGCCATCTCTCCCTCCATATTCTCTTCTACTACCTCTGTCATCAGGACTTGACCTCTTGTCATGACATGGCCATACCACTGCAGTCTTCTTCTCTCGACAGCAGCAACAACATCTGGGCAATTGTATAAACCCTTTGCCCCCCTACCATCTGAGAGAAGATATCGCAGTGTACGGGCCAGCTCCACCAGACTCTGGAACAGCTTCTCCCTACAGGCTGTCAGGCTCCTCGACCCCCTGGAATCTACTTGCACCCACCCCAATTCCAGAGACAGGGTTTAAATCCCCCCAGTGGGGTGTGCAGATTGTATTACGTACTGCCTTGTAATTTGCACTGTGTGTATCCTGTCTACAATGTCTGTATCAGTGTCCTGTCTGTATTGACACCGTGGACCAGGAGGAACGATATTTCGTTTCACTGTATACTTGTATCTGGCTGGAATGACAAATAAACGTGAGCTTGAACAACATCAATAACAATAACAAATAACCATCACGGCCATTGTAAAATCTAAATACTGTAGGTATTATGTGTATAATCAAAGCGTTTGTAAACTGTATACATCTTTAAGATACTGTACTATTTGAATTGCATGCATATCTTATTTGTATAATGAATAACAGCACCCTGGAGTTCCTCCCTCTGGGCCTTTGGTATTCCAACTGGTGAGCCTAAGGCTCACGGTGAACCAATCAGACAACTCGTAGAGGGTGGGGGCGGGGTGTCCCTTGAAATGTGGTCACCGATAGGTCAGAAAAAGAACCAATCGAGGCAGCGGTTCAGGGGCACATTTACGATCCACGTGGAACTGTTGTTCACGGAGGTGAGCTGAGCTGCAGAGATTTGTCCTTTCACATTTTATTAAAGTTCGTCTTCCTCTAGCACGAAAAACTACAAGTTCGACTCAACCTCGCACATCTTGTTTTGTGAAATTAATACGCAGTTTTAAGCAGTTCTACAACAAAAAATAGTTCAGCGTCAAACTCATTCCTTCAAACGACACTGGTATTTAAAAAAAATAAAATGTATATTGACAAGTCTTGATGGCCCTGTCTGAAATTAGGACTATATCCCGACTCACGGTAATGTTTTCAATTTCAACACTCCTTGTCAAAGAAAAACACGGTATCCTAGAAGTTTGAACAAAGGTTTTAGAAGATCAGATATTTCCATATTGCAATATTGTTGTTCCCCCCCGGGAGCAGAACAAAAAAAACGTGACAAAGTACCTTTTGAATTTCATCTATGCTGACCTAAAAAATGTCAGACGCAATTTCAGACGCTGCAGCCTCTGGGAGATTTTCCGAGGCGAATCTGTGACGCAGTTTGTATTCTGGGCAAACAGCTCGGCCGGGGTGCGGAGTTTTGGAATACTACACCGCTTGTAAACACCCCAAGGACTAATGCATGTGCAGAATGTACGCTGTCTTATATGAACGCAGAATAGTCATCCACTGGCCCCACTGCAGATCGCACCCCCCAGTATACCATTCAAAACCAAATAATATACTCTCCAACACATCGATTTCCCTTCGGGATCAATAAAGTCTTATCTATCTCGTTTTTGAAATATCCGAGTTCAACACCCCCTGACATGACTGGCCATAGAACCGCTTCACACCCCACACCCCCGGCACCGCAGTCACGGACTTAAACAGGCGACTCACTCGGCTCCAGCTGATCAGATCATTGGTAGAAGGGTCTTCCACCAACGTCCAGAGCTTGCTCAGAAATGCAGGTACAGCACAACTCTGCTTCATTATTATTTCGCCGGAAATTCCTCTATCGTCCTGAAGTCTTTAAGCGTACACGCTTGGCGTTTCAAAGCCTTCCTCACCTGACCAGAGCCCCACTGGATTCAGTATGTATATTACAGAACAACCTGCCCGGGTACAGCTGTATTGCACAACGTGCGCTGACCGACCTCGCCCCGCCCGCCCCCTCCCGCGCCATCCAATCAGGAGCCGCCTGGCGCTGGCAGCGCTAGCCAATGGGCGCCCGGGGGGGGAGGCTCTAAAGTGAGACTCGCGTGGCTGGCGGCGTGCTGGCCGGCAGGGCGGCTTGCCCGGCCAGCCCGCGAGTTAGGTAACTGTTGCATGGGCGCTCTGGGAAAGGGGGTTGAAATGGGCAGTCGAGCGAGTGACGGAAAACACTCGCTCCCTTCTGAAAGCCGCCGTGCGGAGGGCTCCGGGAGCCGCCCACGGGCGGTGCGGACCCGACTGCGGCCTGTGACTGCAAGACCCGGGGCTCTGTGGCTTTGTATGTTAAAGCAGCGCTGTCACACTATCAAAACAATCGAGTCTTTTATTTTGTTTTTTCACCTAGGCTCCCGTGAACATGCGCTCAGACGTGCCTCGCGTTATATCCTAACATTTCCGTCCCCTCGGATTTGTACCGGATTGGTTTCGTGAATGAAAGGGCTCCTGCAGGAGTTGTGTTTCCTTAAAGGAAGAGACCCGACAGGTTGGGGAGAATGTGCTAGAAGACGGAAAAGCAGACCGCGAATACAGCCAACCAGTCCATCCTCCCGGCGATATTTGTTTTCTGTCCGTCTTAACTTTCAAATTCCAGGATGACATGGGGGGGGATTAATCTTGCGATTCAATACATTTGACTCCGGAGCTCAAGTTGAACATGTTCAAAAAGCTGTGTAACGGCTGCAGCTACCTCTTTTTTGACTTAGGGTGCAACAGCTTATTGGGCAGATCTCGCTCCTGCGCGCCTCAGAAACAATTTGCAGACCAACGAGTGGAGCCGCCTCTTGCAGGGTCCGTCTCCCCCTAGTGGCTGTCGTGCGCAGGTGCACTAAGTGGTCAACAATAGTGAAAATGTGTCGGTGCAAGGCGCTCTTTTCACTCGATGAACGAAAAACCTTTTAATCAAAACTTTTTCCTAAGCCCCGTAACACGTAAGTCTTTCACGGCCTCCACCGTTCCCCCGTTTCAGCTCGCGTTTCTCGGGGGTACAGGCCGCTCGCCTCATCGGCCGTGTGCTGTGCCCCCACACTTCGAGACTGAGGTTTCTCACAAACCTCTCTTCATTTTAAAAGGATATTCTTTCAAAGTGTGTGTCTTAGAAATATGCCGAATGCCTCCCCAAGAACATCAGTTTCACATTTGCAACAATAAAATGTGGAGGTAGTTAAACTGGTTTCAGCCCGTGAGAACTCCTCCTGCAGAGTGATGTTCGAGTAGCAAGTATGATTTCCTTCCTTTTCTTCCCCTTCCCTTCTACAGAGCTGAAAGCTGCAATGACACTCAAGGAACCCAGCATCCAGACACTTAACTAATTCCCTTCAGCAGCCCTGTTTCCGTCCTTAATCCTGCCCCAAGCACAGGAACAGTCCCTGGAGGAGGGAAAAACACGTCTGGCACATGGATCTTTTTAACCCTTTATTAGGTAAAGAAAACCGGCCCTGGGATTCCCCAGGGCAAAAGGTTTGAAATATTAAACCTGACCTGACAAACACTGGTGTGAGAAACACTGATTTCCATGAGAAATGAAGGACTGTACCCTTGTAAATAACTCGCAGTACCGCAGTTTTCTCAGGCCCAGCTCAAGGAGGAATCAAGTCTGTCCAGGAGAATCCACAGAGCTGTGGCTCTTCCTTAGCGATGCATTGAGCTTAAACCCTTTGGGGCACGACCCGGCATCATGAAAAACAAAGGTCCAAAACGAGAGAAGGCCGTCTGGCCCATCTAGTGCACCAGGTCTCAGATTCACAGCATTTTTCAACATGACCTTCCTGGATCAATACGGTTGGTAAAGACACCTCATACGTTTAAGTACTAACGAGCAAACAGGCGAGGAGAGGGAAAAAATGTCCGCCTCTCATTTTCAACCTCTCGCGTTCTTATAAAATACAAAAAAACCCAGCACGATGCAGCAATTTCTTTTGGAGATCAGGTCTGTGGAACTTGGCTACACAGAACATAAACTATGCCATCTGTGCTGTTCCGGCTATGAGGCGTGGTTGACCTCACCTGCGCTCTTCCGGAACACCCTGAACTCCAGGTGCCGCCTCTGCTCCACCTGGCCGTCTTCCGTGCCCCAGGTGTGGACTGCAGCCATGCTGTCGGTGATGGAAAGCCACCCTCCTGGATACCCAGTAGCCAAGCACTCAGAGAAAGCAAGGACCCCCGTTTTGTCAGGCAGGGAGTACTACGCTCCCCTGTTTCACTACCCAACCTTCAGCTGTAGTGGAGTCCCAGCACCCAGGTGAAGAAGTTCATGGAGGATTTTGTCATACCCTGGAGACATCTTTTGCACAGCAGAAGAGCTGAATGACTTTAAAAAGGTAGAGAAACGACAGCTGCAGGGTATTCAGACAGAGCAGCCCGTTTCAGTGTAGGGGGCAAGCCGGGCAGCACGGCTCTGCAGGAGACAGGAGGGCTTGATGCTGGTGGCCACCTGCAAAGCTCAATGGAGCAACACAGGACTGCCAACAGGTGGCAGCAGTGCTTGCAAGCACAAGCGCACACACTCTGCCCCCACAGTGCACAGATATACCGCTATAGATCTTAAATACACCTCACATTGGCACTGAGCCCACTGCTACAACTGAAGCCCAACCATAACGTTCATCCTTGGGGACAAACAATGAAGCAAACTTTAAAAATAAGGCAAGTAGAAAGTGGAGAAATTCCAGGAGTTTTAAGAGGACAGGATCAGCATGACTGCCTGCTCTAACAGTGTAATGATTGACCACTGTCTAATCAAGGATTGTAGCAATGCTGTTAAGTAAAGGAAGTCCCCCACCACACCCCTTTAAGGAGTAATTGCACTCTAAAGGAAACAGCTTTAACAGAGAGACTTTTTTTTACTGTTAAATCAGGTTGGTCTTCAGGTATACACATCACCAAAAGGCAATAATGTATAAGACAACTCTCTCTACAACTGTCAGAGGAGAGAAGCAAGTTGATTTTTAAAAGCTGTGTCCTCACAGGCTGTCACTGATACTCCTATTTGACTCGGTGTCTTATTGTAAATCCAACTGGAGCTCATTTGGGAACACAGCACACGGTCTTTCAGCGACACCAATCACACACACTGTTGCGCAAGACAACTCCTCTTCTTTGGGCCACTGCATCTAAATAATGCAGCTGGTGAAGGGTCTGTGATGAGACACCCCTGCATATCGCATGCTTTCTTCAACGCCCGCAGTCTTTTCGAGGGTCATGGGGACCCGCGAAAGTCAGCAAACCTCGATCACAACCACCTGACAGAAATACATTTGCCAAAAAAAAACGGAGCAGGGAAAGAAGTGGCTATAAAATTAAATTTTATTAGAAACTTTACACTAACCTAACTAGTAATCTACAAGACCTGACCAAAAGTAGCCAGCAGACACACAACACGGTCTCAGCTGGTTCACTTTTCCAGAGGCAGCAACTCCAGGCATGATCCAGACTGGCTTTAGTGCAGAGCCAGTAAAAGTCTCCCACCACCTCCACATTCACCGGCGCACAAGGCTGCGCATGGGCTGCCAAAACACTAGGGGGCGATCTCAGCAGAACGCAGGTTTTTACATGAGCCTCGAGAAGCGTTTCAACTGTGTTCGGAATGTGTCGAGGAATTCTGTCTCTACCCGATGGAGAGACTGTTCAAAAATTTAACACTGCAGTTTTAACAGAATCGGATTAAAGTGGGCATACACCGGGAAACTTATACTAACCTTCATTTCTAACTTATACTAACTCTACATTCCGTAAAAATTTAACCTGCAAAGTTACCTCGGATCGTCTCTAACCCTCTCCAAACAACAACTTGCCAGAATCACGGCAATATCCTCTGTCGACTTCAATGAGAAAAGGCTTTCATTCCCAACAGAGCTCAACACGGTATCCCGTCATTCCTGGCTGCCAAGAGTAAATCCGATCTGGATCATGCCGTTTTGGAATGCCCTGGTGTACAGAAAGAAACAGCAGAGCCCAGCCAACAACGAAGAAGAGGTTGATTGTTAGCAATCAAAACAAAGCAGCACTGACACAGTAAAAATACACAGATAAAGTCTGTAACAATTCTTTAAGGCTCAATTAACTTTCCATTAAAACAATATATATATATATTCACAAAGCAAAATTAAAAAGGCAATGAGTATCTAATACTGAATTTAAGAATTTAATAAATATTTTAGGAGGGGGGGGGGGGAGGGAAAGCATTAACAAATGAGATAAAAAAATTAAAAAGGGGGCAACTAGTCTTGCATAATAGCCATTATCATCGACCATGGAAGATATTACCTTTAGCAAAAGAAAAAAAAAATAATAAAAAGAATGGAGATACTGACTGAGCACCTTCCAGGATGGTTGACATATTGAAACGTCCTGAGCAAATGACACCCCCTCCCCACACCTCAATTACAAATTCGCAATACCCACCCCAAAGCATCATTTTAAACTAGTGTATATGCTATTACACGGTTTATGTCACACGTACGAAGACAGCAGGTGTGCTCTGGAGTCTGAGTCTGGGCCCAGGAGCCTGGCGGCCAACCTGACAGGCTTGTTTTGTCAGTAAGCACGGGGGAGCTGGCCTCCCCTGGTGCAGAGGTCAGAGGTCAAGGTACAAGGCTCAGCTCAGCGGCCCGTGAGCTGGTCAAGGTCGTCAATGCAATGGGTGGGCGCGGCGTCCTCCAGCGTGTTTTGTTTTTTTCCTACAAAACAGGGCACAAAATACAAAGGTTACAAAGATTATCAGCCATCTTCTCCATTTTCACTTTTGCTTTGTAGGCAGGGACCTTACTTGTGGAAACATGCTACACCACAAGCCATCACCCTTGCCCAACAGGGGGATGGGACGCTGCGTGGTGGTAAAATTACTACTTCGGCACCAAGAAAAACAGATCAGACACAAAGGCTTCCGCGTCGGGCGTTTTGGCCTCGTCGGTCGAGTTCTTATGCCGTTTTGGGAACAAAAAATTTGCAAATATAATCACCATGGCTGGAGGGGGAGTCTGTCAGTAATGGGAGGGAAAAACACCTAGTGGGTTTAAAGGCTTCATCTACTAAAGCACCTAACACCTGCCGTGGGAGAGAACAGTCACCATATGCCTTTGCAGGAGCCTGAGGGCACACCGCTCACACCAGATGTCACTTCTTGGTCTGTGGATTTCAGCGCTCTGCCCTGGAGTATCAGCAGGAGAACAAACCCTCAGGGCGTCACCCTTCCTCCGAATCCGTTAGCCCTCCGAGCTCAATCGGCTGATCCTGGATATCCCAATTTTATTCCGATCGCAATGTTTGCCGACACCCCGACCGCGCCCCCGCATGGCAAGGCGCTGGGGGGTTCTGCTGACAGTGACGGTGGGCTATCAACGACAGCTGAGCTGGCACCACACATGTCCACGAAGGCCCGGAGACCCACACTGGAAACAGGGGCTCTCAAGAGAGCATTGCTCTTCCTGGCCTTGCCCATTCGGTTTTGTACACAGGTGCACATACGTCTCTGCGGTTCTGGGAAACCCCTTCAAAGCCCAGAAGCAATGATTTCAAGGAAATTAATTCCTTTAAAGAAGCATTTTTCGCCTCTGTTGCCCATCAGGGTTTTCAGCATGAGCAAGCTTGGTATTGACTTGTTTTTAAGAAGCCTTTGCTTTTCAGATTCCTCAATAACTTCCCCGTCTAAAAAACAAAAGCAATATGACCAACAGAACAACAGAACCACAAAGATCTACATTCTGTATAGTTTCATTTCACTAAAACAACTGTTCCAAGTTTATGTCGACTGTGTGGACAGTGGCGATGAAGGCTAATAAATGAAGAGCCATGTAAAAAAAAAAGTCTATAATTGGACTAAGGATCAGCATGCAGGGGCGGAGAGAGGCATCAATACGAGCCAACGGCGCGATACTGCTCGTGAAGCAAAGAGCTGACAAGAGTTTGAAACAGGAAGCCTATGAATAAACAGGAAGGCTGCCTGTGTGCTCTAAGGTGCTTCAGAGTGCAGACCTTTGATGACCACACAATGTTAAAGGGCACCACAGATAAACAACCAGAAATAAACTGATCAGCCGATGAGAAGATATTTCATAGCAAGGTACAACTTACTGCTCTAAAGAGAACACCAAGTTCCTACTTTATTGCCATGTTAAAACTTTCTGAAACTCATTAGCAGGATTTAGACATTACAGCTTTTTAAGTCCTGGGCAAATGAAGAAGGAACCCATGCTCGCATTCTCCTGCCAGTAGCCAGTCAATACTGGCATAGGTGGAGCAGTGGCTCTGTGGCTCAGGATCTGCGCCTGTGGCTGGAAGGTCACCGGTTCAAATCCCCAGCCAGCCAGCAGAGGAATCCTACTCCATTGGGCCCCTGAGCAAGGCCCTTAACTGCTCCAGGGGCGCCGTATAAATGGCTGACCCTGCACTCTGACCCCCAGCTTCTCTCTCCCTGTCTGTGTGTCTCATGGAGAGCAAGCTGGGGTCTGCGACAAGACAAATTCCTCATGCAAGAAATGGTATAGGGCCAATAAAGTGATCTTATCTTATACTACATGTGTCATGACACAGATATTCAGGTTGGACAAGAATCACAAACGTAATGGGTCTAAGAACATAAGAACAGTTATAAACCATTCAGTCTATGCTTGTTTGGGGGATAGGAGCTAATTTCACTGATCCCATCATCTCTTAAAAGAAGCCACAGAATTGGCTTCAACAGTAGCTTGTTCCATACTCTCACTATGTTTGTATAAATAAATGCCTCCTGTTGTCGGTTTTAAGCTTATACACACCCAGGGTTAGAACGGCACAGCTATCACTGAATTGCTTCCTGTTCAACAGGTCCTGTTCAAAATGAGATGGCAAGATAGGCTATGAGTCGGGTAGGTGTTGGGCAGGGTATCATCGGCTGGCCACCCAAGAGCAGCTCCTATGTGCTTACAGCATTGTCAGAGAGAGCTGCATCTCACCTCTGATTCACACCAGCTCTGCCATTGGCACCTACCGACTCTTAAAACCACAAGCTTCTGAAAAGGAAACATGCAAGGTTTGCATCCCTTCTGAGGGAGCTAAGTAACAACCGTGCCAAGTATGGGGTCTGAAGAAAAGCAAAATTGCTTTTTATCCACTATTACAACACGGCCTTTCGCATTATTATAAACCTCCTAGGAAAGCAGGGAAGAAGTGGCAAGGCAGGAGGAGGCAGCAAGCTCTGCGAAGTGCATGCCACCAAAGTAGGCCTTTCCACACTCTGACACAAGCAGACGGGCAAGAACACACACCATTACCTCAAGCATAGCTGTTCAGGGGAGAGAGGGCCCGAGGGCGGGTGGGCATATGTGTGCGTGTGTGTTCTCATGTTTGTGCACACTCAGGGGGTACTTTTTAGCAGCAGAGAAATGTGTTTCCTGTTTTGGAGCAGCAATTTCACTCAGGATGTTGTGAGCTCTGAGTTTCCTCTCACTTCCACACTCTCTCCCTCCCTCCAGGTTTCGCCTGTATAGACAGCATCTGTTTCGTGCCACATTCTTCCTGTGATCGCCCGATAACGGCCCAGCCGACAAACCATCAGCCAGGCACCCCGCGTAAACCCTAGAAACACGCAGCACAGCACCTACAGGGGGCTGGGGAAACTCACAGGAAGCACAAGGCACCTGTCTAGAACAGTCCCCCACCTCCAGCTGGAGAATCAGATCCACTTCTTTGATCCAGATGTCACCTAACTGGACTATAGAGAAAGCACTTTGCCCACCATCACTACACACCCAGGACTTCATTTTACCAATTTAACAAAACAAGAAAGGCTGTAAAACAGCGGAAGCCATTCAGCACATCAGCTGAAAATCACCTCCAGCTGTTTCTTGCATGGTTGCAGACTTAACTTCAACCAGACGGCTGGACCGTTTGGGGGGGGTTGGGGTTGAGAATGTCACCCGGTCTTCGGGACAAGGACCGAAAAAGTCTGCCCTGTAGTTCATACCTCAGGAAATCTTTTAAGAGAGTTTCAAATGATGCATTTGATATAAAAACAGGACAGCAAGGCACACCTTGAAACTCACAGTGAGAGGGAGGATAAGAGATTCTGAGAACTCAAAACACCCCCACTGCGAGCTCTACAGCGACGTCAGGACACACACAGCGGACAGCAGAGGCAGAAGACGTTTCAAACGGTACGGAAAGGCTAATGGCTGGAATCTGCAGCAAAAAAAATCCCAGCAAAGATCTATCCAACAGGCCAGGAACACCAGACTTAAAGGCAGACCACGAGCCTCTCCCAGCAGTAAGCAAGCAGGACAAAATTACAGAGCCAACCCTGCAGAGACACTTTTCACATCTACACCCAAGCAAGGCCTGAATCACAAAGCACTGAGCACTTTAGAAGGGCTGCAGTAATCTCAGCTCCCCCGCCAGAACGCCCAGCACCTGGTGCTAGAGCACCTAACACAACATTGACCCGTGGGCCAGCTTTAAATTAATATTCCGGTGATCAGTGGCAACCAGCAACGGGGGGGGGGGGTGAATAAAAACCTTATGCCACTTCACATCTTGACCAACATGTCTGCGTTCCACACCTCAGACACCACAACCCGAGGTCACCCCAGCACCAAGCAGCGACCCGCAGAATCGGGCCCAGGCCATGCGGCCACACTGCGGTCTCCCAGGTCCGGCCAGGAGAGGTTGAGAAGGGCACCCCCAGCAGTGCGCACTTCCACCACGGCCAGTGGGCTGCTGACCAAGCAGAAGGGCACATCTGCGTGGGGAGAGCCAGGCTTGGGCCCGGGCGGCAGGTTGGTCTCAGGTTGGCAGACGCACGCGGAGGTGGCGGGACCTCAGCGGTGGGCTGTTCTGTTGGGTGTAACAGAAACGCGCAGCCGAGGGCGACTCAAGCAGTGCGCCCAGTGCATGGGTGACGCTCCCGATGTCGGGAGGCCCAGCCTGGGTCAGGCCACTAGCCCAGCTGTCCCGGGGGAACAGAGCTCCGCCGGGGATGGGGATGGGGCTGGGGCTGGGGCTGGGGCCGGGGATGGGGCCGGGGATGGGGCCGGGGATGGGGCGCCAGGGCTCCAACGTCCTCACCAAGAACCTGACTCCTGGGACTCCCCGGCACCTGCGGGCTTGCAGCTGAATGGCAGCTCTGTCAACTTCCCCCATCAGGCACCACAAGGCTGGCAGCCGGTCAGAAGAGCGCCTCTCACGGCAGGTGGGGCAGACGACATTTTTTGGAGTTTCCAAAACAGGTGGCTATAAAGTTCCAGGTGCCTAAAAGAAGCGACTGCTCCAGATGTTTTCCCGTGATTTCAGGCGCCACGGTTAAGCAGGACGGATGGTTTGAAACTGCCCCGGGATTTACTGCCCCGCCTGTGGGGCTCAAGCTTCAGAAAGCGCGGCGAGCTCACCTGCTTCAGCGCCGGCCCCAGACACGGCTCGCTCGGCGCCGCCCTCACTGGATGGCACAGGTGGTGCAGCACTGGTCCTGCTTCTCGGGCAGCGAGGCGTAGTTCATCTGCCGCACGATCTCGGCGAACAGCTCGTCCACCATGGTCTTGCTCTTGGCCGAGGTCTCCATGAAGGGGCAGCCCCACTCCTGCGCCAGCGCGCGGCCGTCCGCCCCCGACACCTCGCGCTCCGACTCCAGGTCCACCTTGTTGCCCACCAGGATCAGCGGCACCTTCTCGTAGCGCTTCACCCGCACGATCTGGTCCCGCATGGGCTTGATGTCCTGGGGGGGGACAGAGGGAGGGGGTCAGGGCCTGCCCAGCCAGCACTGGGGGGGGGGGGCACAAGCGCTTACACAGGCCGTCCGGGAAACAGATGACACACTTCTTCCCGGACGTGTGGGACCACACAGGGGACACGACACCTGTTCTGATGCAAGGACAAGAAGCGATCAACACCTGCAACTCCGGGGACTAACCTACCACGCGGCCCATAATTGAACTACACCCGGACCTCTTTTCACAACTGGTTTCCATGTCATTTCGCCGCTATGAAGCCTGTGAGCCGTTACCCAAATTCCAAATCACAAAAGCCACACTGGGGAAACCACGAACGGGCGACACGGAGAATAATTTGGAAACCTCCGCCAAATGCAGAGAGTGAAGAGGAAGGCGTCATACGACTCGAAGCGCATGTCCGCATCACATCCCACTGACTGGCCTGGGTGAGCGGGCACAGAGCCTACGGAGTGGCAGGAGAGATGTGCGACACAGTTCGCCTCGTCTTGCTTCGTGCAGTGATCACTATTGTCTGGGCGCTTACTTTTTGTGCGAATATGCGTGGTTTAGACTTTATCGTGGACCCTAAAGCTAAGAAAAAGAAAACAGTTACAAGCAGCAGATGAAGTGGTACTGTCCAGTACTGTACTTAGGAATGATTATGTCTAACTAGGTAAGCAGTTTATTACTAAAAACACAAACCACAGTATGAATGTTAGTTAGTTATTGTTTCCTTTGTCATTTGTGGTGAACAAAACTTAATGTAGGGGTGAAATTTCTGAGGTAGGGAACGGATCATAATTTTTCCCCCCATAAGAAATAACGGGAAAAAAATATTTTAATGAATTTTCACTCGACAAAAGGGTTTCTGGGAACAAATGACATTTGAAAAAAGAGGTATGGGTGTACATCCACACCACGTGGCCAATGTAGAGCACTGACTTGCCCATAAGTCAGCATTTCTCACATAACTCTCTCAATTATAATTACTGTCTTTGACACAGGCATATGCTTAAATCAACCTTAACCCTGTCCCTTCCCTGTCCAGGGCCTGCCTGATGGCAAGGGCTACAAACTGAGGTTTCTACAGTCTGAAAACATGTGATCTGGGGAGGGTAAAACACGACGCACTCCCTCTTCTGAAAGGCTGTGGGAGCTCTCCAAACTGGGACACAGCCCCACTACAGGCTTGTGGTTTCTGGTGCTCTTTCACAGCTGGCCTGACTGGCACCAGAGCCAGGAGCCACACCGACGCAAGGCTGCAGCCACTGGGGGAAAATTGCTTCGCAGAACAAAGTACACTTGGGCCCCCCACCTTGCTGAGCACAGGGGTTGTGGTTTAAAGCCAATTCACCGCCAAGAATAATTAATACCCTCCCCTTCCAGACACACAAACTCTTAATCAGTGCCTTTTGCAGCTCTCAAAAGGAACTATCTAACTTTCCATGTTGATACATGCGTTAGAATTAAACTACAAAACGTGCACCAGGCACATCCTGTCGTGTCCTTCAGGGATCTGAAAGTGATTTTTTTTTATTATTATTACAGGGGACGGGACATAGTTTATACTTTTTGATGCACACGATCTCCACATCACGTGGACAGGGAAAGTTCACTGAAAACCTCAGCCAAACGTGGGCGCCTGCACCCCTTTGCTTTTTAGGAACGAGAACGGGTGGACTTTAACCCGAGACCGCCGCGGTGGGCTGGCACTGGCCACTGGAACCCAGCAAGCCCCTGTAAACAGGAGTCTCTATCGCCGCTTCCCGGAATGCGAGGGGACGTCTGGCGTACCGACTTCCGTGCGTTTCCCTCAAAAGACGTCACATTCCTCGAATGCCTTCCAGGGTTTTATAGGGTGTTTTTGAGCGAGGCAGCCAGGTAACCTCGGATCACAGCTGTTTTCAATCACCTGCAGAACGGCTCACATGGCAACCGTATTTAACGGAGCGCTCTGTGAGGAAAGCGGCGGCAGCCTCGCTCTCTCCCACAGTCTGTAGGAATGAAAGCGCGCTTGTGGACGTGCCCCACCCTGCACGGGACACCTTCTTTAAGGCGAGGTGGTTTCTAGATATAGCACTCGGCGAGGTTAACAGCACGCAATTAAACCTTTCGAGCTGAACCGCCTCAAGGAAATGAAAACGTGCCACGGTGTGTGCATCTAAAAAGAAGACGCATTCCCTATTTTTGCTGGAGTCGAACCTCCCACACTAGGGTACAGATCACGAAGACGTTGCCCCCAAAGGCACGGGAGCGCACTCTCTGCAATGACAGCGTTCAAAAGGGGTCTGATTCAGTCGGGGTCGGTAGAAACGCGTGTGGAAGCACAGTTACAGCTATTACTATACTCAGAACATAACTAAACGTTTAAAGTAAAGGGGGAGGGAAAGTCGCTGAACTACACCACACGAACACGTCTGTGGACAGAAAGTTTTAACAGTCGCCGAAACGCGTAATCCTGAACGATTTAAAACTGGAGAACTGGAAAAGTGTAACGAAAGGTAACTCGTTTCTACAGTACAGGTCGAGCTACCCGTGCGCTTCCTGTACTGCCATCAAAGCAACAATAACACAAGTCACAATACTTTTTTTTTATCTCTCGTTACCTGGAATGACTGCTGGTTTACCAGGCTGTAGACCAAAATGAATCCTTGACCGTTTTTGATATAGAGATCCCGCATGGAGGCGAACTGCTCGGTTCCGGCCGTGTCCAGTATCTCCAGCACCGAAGGCGAAGAGTCCACCTCGATCTCTTTCCGGTAGAAGTCCTCGATGGTGGGGTCGTACTTCTCAATGAAAGTCCCGGTGACAAACTGCACGGTCAGAGCCGACTTGCCGACGCCCCCGCTGCCCAGCACGACCACCTTGTACTCCCTCATTGGGGTGCGAGTGAGAGTTAGCTATCCCTCCAGCCAAAAACATAAAATTAAAAAAATAGATGTACACACACACACGCGAGAGAGAGAGAGACCGAGGGGGAAAAAGGCTGCTCTCTCCTTCAAGCGGGTCCGGGTGTGTAGACGCACATTTGAAAATAAAAATAAATTTCGAGAAGAGACACCCAACGCCTACACCGTGCCAGTCCTACACCCCTTCATTCTGTTCCTGACCAGCGCGAAGTCGCACAAGAGGCAGCCCGAAAAACAAACTTAAAAACCGCTTAAAAAACGCCCCCACAGAAAGCGTCTAACGCCCTTTTCGAATGGTGAACAGAGCCCGAAAGGGAACAGGTGGTTTTCATTTTTTCAAAAAAAAAATTAGTAAAAATTCTCCAGCGGGAAAAAAAAAGTGCAAGAGTACACAGCCCACAGGGAAACTGCTGTCCCGGGTTCTCTAGCGTATTAGACCATAGCAAAGCATAGATCGACTGCTTGAAAAACAAAGTAAAGTGCTAAGATTCACCTGATTCTAATAATTATATATATATACTGTCAGGAGCAGCAAGCCTTTGCACAGTCTTCGCTGCTCAGCGATTTTCTACCGCAGTGGGGCTTAACCTCCCGCTACCGCGAGAAGCAGGCGGAAAATATCCCTTAAAATCGCGATTCCTTGCCGAGAAATGAAAGAAATCGGACCAGGATAAACAGCTACGAGATTGCCGAGCAGGAAATATAAAATACACCGCATATATTTTCAGCTCCCTTTAAGTCACGTTTCCTGTCCCAATCTGTAAAAGGCAGAGGGCAAGAAATTCTTTTTTTTTTTTGGTATCCTGTCCGGTTCACAGACGTACGTGCCAATAAAGAAATAAAAACTAATGCTATCCGGCCCCCTCTTTATATGTTTGAAACGCCGGTTGATTCCGAATTAAGAAAATGTAGCAGGGCTTTAAAAAAAAAAAGACGAGGGCTGAAAATTTTGTGCTACCGGTTTTCGAAGCAGTCGGCTCTCAACGACGGCTGGCTTGAAGCTCGGCCCTCCCTCTTCCGCCTGAGCGGATGTGTAGTTTTCCTCATTTAAAAGGTTTAATTTCAGATCATTGCTGCCCTCCTCCTTGTTCTCCGTTTGCGATGAAACTGAAACTCCCTCCCCTCTTTTTTTCTCTCTCTCTCTCTCGCCGCAGCAGCTAAGACGCTCGCCAGGCCTGAAACCGGAAGCAGCGCGCGAATGGACGTGCCCACGACATCCCCCCACCGCGCCTAGATAGGACGGACTCGAGAGCAGAACGAATGCGAGCGCCCCCTCTGGCGGCTAAGGTGCACAGCACCCCAGTGGGCATCGCACGGGCTTCTCGAGCTCTGCCCCCACTGTTCAACACGGCGACACCCGAAGAAGGCTCCACGGCCGAAACGTTGTGTTTCTTTTCTTCACTTTTCAGCAGGGGGTGAAGCCTTACATGTTCAACTGTTGAACACAGTCCCTTGCCCCACTTTCCCGAGAGACAAGAGGAAACGGGGGGCTATATACTACCTTTTGTCAAGGATGATACCGCTGTGGCTGTATGTTTCACGGGTCGCTGTTTTATTGCATCTTAACAAGCAGCTGTTGATTACATTTTACATTCCTGGTACAGTCGTGGCCAATAACGTGTGTCGTTTACACCAGGCTGTGCGTTAAAACCGGGTCAGACAACAGAGGCTGAATGTATTTTTTAGGTACGATACATATTGTTTTCCCAACCTGTTCAGTCTGAGCGCCACATTAGCTCTAGACCGCAGAATTTAACACCGATACCAAAAGGGAACCGCTTCATACAGAGTCCACTGCGTGACGTCATTGAAACACGCGGTTAGCGCAAGGATGCGTCATTTCCGTTCCTTTCTCGTCACCAGCGGCTTTAAATGGCACCTGGATTCTAGGCTATTGTTACTCTCTGCTCCAGATAAATCTTAATTATTGGAGTGCTTTGAAGGTTACAGGGTTCATTAAGCAAAAAAAAAATGAATTCAGTGCTTATTTGGAATGTCCTGAAATAAGATGGGATCCGGGTTTCAAGATTCACTGCCTCTGAGCGAGACCCACGTTCCTCAAAGTTTATCCTGCTGAGGTGATTCTTAAAACACCCGAATCTGAAAGCCTCCATTTGATAAGTTTAGCCTTATCAAAAAAGGGCCATATATACAGTTATTTATATGAATGAAGAACGCCTGAGACAGCGATGTTGCGTGGTAACAAGATTGGTAACCAGTAGCTGGACAGCACGTGTCACTACAGGGTTCAACAAGGTTCAGGGAGGACATGCTCACCGGAATGACATAGTTCTTGTTTTGGCTTCACCCAAGACCTTTTATATTAAAGAGATGTCTAAAGCAAGGGTTCCCAGTCCTGTAAGGCCACATAACAGCTGTTCTGGGCTGTTCGCTGTATACACCACTGCACCCTGAAGTAATCGATTGATTTCGGGACAGGAGTCATTCGAACTGCGTTCAGCTCTGAAACAAGAGGCTCACATTTTATCTGCCGTATTTCACAGGTGGCAGAAGATTACAAGCTTTTGAGAGGAGAAAAAATAACTTGCAAATAGTGCAATCAAGCAATTTAGCCGTTCACACAAGGTTTTAATTAAGGCATTAAGATCGGCTAGAATAAAGCCATCCGGTGTGTGAGTCTCTGGAACCAGGGTTGGTAAGCCCTGGGTTATAACATCGACTTGATCTTCCAGGACAGTTAAATCTGGATATTTATGTTCTTAAACTCGACAAGCAAAATTACATTTAGAATTTAGCCCATAGAGTAAGTGCTTTAATACCGTTGGCCAGTAGGTGTCAGTGTCCGGCTGCAGCAGGAGAGATCCACGCTCCTTTCTACGGGTCTCCCTCGTGTCGGGAACTCACTCATTCAAATCCCCGCCCCCTGAAATATTAGGCCAATCAGATCAAACCAAAACACTGCTGACGTCAGCGTGAAATAAGGGCACTGCCGGTGTACAGCCTTCTCTAGCGAAATGCAGTACAGTACAGTACAGTACAGCTTACTGCATGTTTCACCTTTTCATATGCGGATGGGGAGAATTATTAATTTCAGAGCACCACTGGCTTTGTTCTCTAATTACGAAGGACTTGGGAATGGTGAAGTTTGTGGGGTGTTCTTTTTTGTGTCTGATTACAGCGAAAGGAAATCCGTGCTATAAACATTGCTATTTGTATTACTTGTTGTTTAAGTATGAATTGTGTTCTCGATATCCAGAAGAAATAAACGTGTTAGTGGAATGCAGCATCTTAAAGAGATTTATTCCTCACAAATGATATGCGCCCTTCAGAACGCCCTCACTCGGGGGTGTTGTCTGAAATGTAACAACTGGAGCTCAGCAGAAGGGAATAATACTGCTCTTGGGCGCGTCTGGTAGTTCTGTGTCACGCCCACCGTGAGCCTGTCTGATACTGTCTCATTCACCTGCGTCTGTTCGGCAGGAAATGGTCAACTAGTAAACTGGTTTGTTTAATCAGAAGCAATGACAGTCAGGTGCTGAAGCGTGCCTAAACTTCTGAAGGAAGAAGTAGTTTTGAGCAAACCCTTTAAGGATGTTAAAGCGCAGAAGAATACAGGGTGTTCATTTTCTGGATAAATCTTCAATAGTACTGAAACGTTGTGATTTGAGAATGGGGAGAAAGGTATTTTGACACTCAAGACTCGCAAAGAACAAGTTACGTAAACGTTTAAACGAGCAAGCAGATCAATTTAGCCTATACAGTGTGTTATTTGCACTATGCTGACCACAGTAATAATAATTACACTTATATAGCATTTTTTTGGACACTCCACTCAAAGTGCTTTACAGGTAATGGGGAATCCCACTACCCCCACCAATATGCAGCCCCACCTGGATGATGCGACAGCAGCCAGAGTGCACCAGTACTGTATGCTCACCACATACCAGCTCTCAGTGGGGAGGAGAGCAGAGTGATGAAGCCAGTTTAGAGATGAGGACTATTAGGAGGCCCTGATTAATAAGGGCCAATGGGAAGTTTGGCCCGGACACCAGGGTAATACCCCTACTCTTTTTGAGAAATGTAGTTATCAGTTATTTTGGATTAAGTTACCTGGTGCGCAGGAGTCAGTTAATTTGTTTTGTATTGGGTAAATATAAGACATATCAGGGACTGGGGTGCCACGGAGGCAGTCTGTAGCACAGGTAGCAATGTGACGTGCAGCCCGTTTTCAAGAATCAGTAGGTTTCACAGGAAAATTCCTGACCCTTGTCTGTCAAGCAGCAGACCACTCCCAACTCCCACCTCTGCTTAAGGGAAGATGAGTAGTACTACAAACAGTATTATGCTAAAACCAGGTTCTGTGTTCCCGGTTTGGAGAGTCTTAACAACTGCGAAGACTTCCTTCTTCTTTGCCTTTTACATGACACGCACTTTCCAAGATAAGGAAACAATGAATTCTTCTGTCACTGTTATCTCCCTTCCAGGCTTCTTTTGAATTTTATGACAGACGTCAAAATATTTAACAGCTGAATAAGTGGATACTTCCTCCTCTTTATACCTGCCATTCTGCTGCCAGCAACCGAAAGAGGCTTGGTTATGGGCTGGTATTCATCTCCGTAGGTTAAACAGAACATTTGCACACTCCTGTTCCCCTGAAGAGGCAGAGACTCAGGGAGGGAGCTGACATCACACTGCAGTCAGTTTGTGTGCGTAGGCATCATCACAAGAGCACTGGCTACAGGACCAGTAGGTGTAATTCTGCAGCTCATTGGATGTTAAGGCAGACTGATGCCAATCGTCAGAGGAGCATATGGTCACATCCACATTCTCCCCTACAAGACTTGTACACAGGGAGCTGTAGCTTGATGACTTCTAAATCAATTGGCAATCTCAAATTAGGAGGGTATATAAGAAAGACGATGGGATTGCAAAATGAATGCAAAACAAAGGAAAGAAAACAGAGCTGATTTTCTATGTAATTCCATAAAAATTAGAGGGATGTTTTGTAGACATTAACCATATTGAACGTGCACAGCAGCGCTTGTATCACAGTTTCCTGTATTCATTTGAAATGTTTTCACTGATCTTCCTCTGCCCTCCCTGGCCTCGTGTACAGTAAAGCTATCACAGAGGGAGTTTCTCAGTGTGTGCTGGCTGGAAAGAAAGAAGTTAAGGTTATTTGCACACGTGGAAAGTAGTGTGGAACAAATGCACCCGCCAGGTTGTTGAAGCCGCTGCTCTTTCTTTCAGGAAACCTCTGCATGAGATCTTTGCATCAATAAACTACCGAACAGGCTGGGAGGGTATCATGGCTCCTCTTTCCTTGTCCTTACAGCGTGGCTGCTTTAGGAAATGGCTGTCTTCCAGCCATATTGCCACTTTCCAATAGCAATATTGTTCCTAGGGGCTTGGACAGACGGTTAAAGGACAAACAAAACCGATTCACCATACATTTCCTTTAACTACAGAGGCACAGTTACAGTAAATGATACGCGCATA